>NC_084775.1:4124217-4724217 GCF_028858725.1 Colius striatus
TTGAAGCGAAACTATGTGTCTGTGTAGCGAGTTTTGCCTGCAATATTTTCTAACCTGAAGTGCCTTAAATGTTCATAAATTTCAAGTATTGGTAGGCAAATGCACATTATCTTAACCTATTCAGTAGCACTGTTTGGATTCCTGTGGTTTGATCTGCCAGTGATACCCCATTACAGAGGTGAATCACAGCTCATTTGCAGAGCAGGAGTCGTGTAAACTTGTTTTGAATGGACTCTGGTTTTAGTCATGAAGTGTTAACTAAAAAAAACTGGATTGTCATACTCTGTTTTTAACTGGTTGATTTTTATATTAGCAGAAGTATTGACCAACCTTTTCATTCCATTCATCACTGTCCCATATTGTGGCATCTATGGTGTGAGGTAAATGGTGTCCTTGATCCAGGCGCTTTCAGTCTCCCTTCTTACTCCTTGTTGTCTTCGGTATTAGTTGATATGAAAAGCAGGATTTGTCCCTGGATGTAGAGGAAAGAAATACAAGGCAGTGGTCATGGCAGCCTACTGCCTAATTTCGTTATTTAGGGATGTTGTGTTATTCTGGATTGATTTTTCACTAACCATCAACTGCCTAGGAATTACTTCAGTTCACCTTCAAAAAAGTGAGAAGCTAATGTTTAGATCAGAGCAGTGTATTTTGACAGGCCATGATGTATACACATACACAGCAAGTAATAAATCAATCAGCTTCCATGTTCAACATGTGACACCTATTTAATATAGAAAAATAAGGTTTTTATTGTGAATATTTGAGAGATTTTTCACCTATTATGGTGTGATATTTCATTGAAGATCACAGGAAGAAAACTGCTACCTCAGTTATACCTACAAGAAAATCTGACAAAGCTCCTCTATTGTACTTGCAACTTAATAATACATTTTAAATGATCCATTAATAGAAACCAGACTAAATATGAAACACTGCTTTAACATATTGTAAAAGTATGGTCATAGGTACAAGTTTCATGGAAAAAAATGAGATGATGATTCGTGTAAAACATGTTCTTCCCTGCAGAAATTATGTGGCCAAAGCTTGGTGATTTTCTTTCCTAATGTGAAAGATTCTAAGCTTGAGCACTGTCACAGTATTGTTTGCTTACAGCCTGTAAGCCCTGTTGTGTTGCTCTGTATATAGTCTAGTCTGTCTTTTTATTAAGGTCATTAAAAAACTAAACATGGAACTATCTAATCTAAGACATCATAAACAGCCAGTGCAGAAAATGCAGAGCAGTTTGTACTGTGTTCATATTAAAGGTTATGTACAATGTATGTGACCTTTCCTGCAGCAAAGACTTGAAGTAAGTCTTGTATGTAGAGAGACTACAATATAATTACTCCTCAAAATGTTAGCTAATGTGATGTGCAGCAGTTTCCCCTTGACTACTCAGAGGTGTTCGTACTGCTGCTGTCCCTGTCATGCTGCAGATTGATGTATCCATCTGAAGTATAAACTCCAGTATCCCTCCAGGCTAGCAGGCCATCTTGTGCATACATTTATACAGAGAAAAGAGTGGAAGGCTGTTAGAGATGGGATCAGGGAGAGAATCTCAATAGTGAGGCATGTATTAGCCTTGCCAAGAAGTTTTCTTGGTGACAACTGAGGAAATGTTGAGATCGTAAGTCTGTAACACAGAAAGTTTAGATAGTGTTATCTAAATGCTTGCTGTGTTATGAATCTGTTATCTAAGTACCTTACTGCACCACTGGAAAAATACTAAAGGTAGTTAATACTTGTATCACGTTTCTGTGCACACAGTCATTTAACAAAAACCCCAAAGTATATGAGGAAAACATGCTGACTTACAAAATGCAGTCATTAAAAGACCTGAGTGGTTCTGGGAACTGATGTTCTCTTCCCCCTTGGTTTTGTTTGGTTGGTTGGTTTTTTTTTGTTTTTGTCTTGTTTTGAGAGGTGTAGAGGAGAAAGAGATAACAAAAGAAAGAGAACGGAGTAATTGCCAAAGCAATAGGATTGAACCTGAAACTTGGTCTCCTGTCTAAATCTCTGTCATACAAGAATTTGTGACTTTGGGCAGAAATGGAGATTCGTTTTCCTGTGTAACCATTCTTGTCCTGGTATCAGTTTCTGTTATTCATGACACAACAGCATGTATCAAATGAGGAAAAGGTATTTAAAGTCCTGTGATGCAGTCAAATGGCTACAACACATGGTTTCAGCTCGGTCTTCACTAGCCTTCAGACAAGCTGAAGGGACTGCTGCAGTTCAGTGCCACAACCTCTCTCCAGCTCTAACACACAGCACACCTTGGATGCAGCTGGGTAACAAGTCTTCGATTACCAGTGGTTAATACATGGACCTACAGAGCACAAAATAGGCTTGAGGTTGCTGTTTCACACATTTGAGTCTGCATCTGAGGCCATAGCATAGAGAAACCAACTCTGTGGGTTTCATGCCTGGTACAGAAATGTGGTCAGCTTTGTGCTGCTGACCATTTGTCAGATGGCTGTTGCATCCAAGAACTGTGGAACTGTCTCATATCTGGAAATGCTTTCCCTTTGGTTTAGTTGTGGTTTCTGCAAAAACTGCTACTAATTATGCCGTGTTTCTTGAGTGTATATTGCAAACTGCTGAAGCTGTACTTCTGAATAACTTAGTTATTTCAGCTTGGGCAATGTTAAAAGTCCATGTGGCAGGCAGAGAGTATATTATGGGTTGCTTGTAAGCATAAGAAATGCCACATAAATGTTTTGCCTCTCTGACTGTATCTACATGACTTATTAGACCAGACAGGTCATGATCTCAGAAACTGGCGTGCTGTCATTCAGACTGCTTTACTGTTGCATGCTCCCTGTTTGGCTTTGAGCAGTGGCAGCTCACACTCTTCCAAGGCAATGCCCAGGAGAGGTTCTGGGGATAGCACAGCCAAGGACCATTTCCAGTAAATCAGTGTGGTCAGTGTCTCCCTTCTGGAGATGAAGAGGTTTCACCATTTGAACTTGATGTTTCCTGTAAGGGCCAGAACATGTATCCCAGCCTTTTTTATTTGCTGCTTTTGATGAAGGTTTCAGGTCCTCTTCCGATCTCTGGGTACCTGTGAAGAAACTTTTGCTGCTAACACAGCTGCCCAGCTTCTCCAATATCAAAGCAGAAGACCTTTCTTCTCTCTTCCCATTTCACTTGGTCTGTGGTGGCTGTGGGAGCTTGTTCAAATTCAAACTTGCTGAGGACATTTATTTCCAGACTGTTTGAAAGGTGGTGATTTTCATATTGGCCTGTTAACTTACTCTCTCCTATCCAAGTGTTACTGGCTGTAGGTGTGTCCATTGCTGCCATCTCCTGTCCAGACCACCACTGTGACCTACTAATAGCTGTCCTCTTGCTTTAGACAAATTTAAAGGAAGTCTTGTTATGCTCTCACTTACTCTTATGTTCCAAATCTCTGCAGAGACTTTTTCAAGCCCAGTTTTTTTATAATCCATATCAAGTGATTAGGCTTATTGGCATGACTGTCTGTTTTCCTAATGCAGGTGGCTTATTGCTGCCTGTTTTCTGAGATTGGACTTGATAAAGCTATTTTGAGGTAACTGAATAGAGAGCTTTCGGATCCCAACGCTAATTTTGAGGGGAATTAGAATAGCAATACAATTTGTTAGTCATAAAGTATAGTTCATTGTACACAGTCAGTGGCTTTATGAACAACTGCTTTACAAGCTAAAGGAGAGAAACAAGAGGTTGCCAGCAGTCTGGTGGCAGGGAAAGAAGGCTCAAACTCATCTGTAGAGAAAGAAATAGTAGAAAAAAAATTCATCTTTGCAATTGTTCTAAGAGCAGGATAAATGTTTAGCAATGCAGTATGATCAAATTTTCACCATGTTCTCACTAAGTAACCTCTGGTGCCAGTGTTGTCATCTGTTTCCCATTGCACTGAACTGGGTACATAAGCAGATTGTGTTGTTTGGGATGAAACTGGTTAGAAACTGGGTGCTTCACAGTAGCAAGTGGTTTTCAATGAACTGCTTCAAATCATTTAAAATATCCATCTAATAAGGAAAAACCCCTGATGTTAATTTACCTTTTCTTTTGCTAGACTGTGTTTGTGCACCCCCAGGCCCCAGAGTCATTGCTATTGGCATTTTTGTATTGTTACTTTCCTGAAGTAACTGATTTCCACATTAGTCATCCAAAATGAGGTATTCTGAAATCTGTTGAGAGGTACACTTTGACTTTGTACAGAAGTGAACGTTTAGTACATGCATTCAGAGCTCAGTCATGAATTGCAATACATTGGCATTTTTGCCTTTGAGATCATTTGTGTGGAAATAATCTCTTTAAAGTTTGAATGCTGCCCAGCACAGTTTGCATGGGGTATTTGTGTAAACCTCCTAACAAAAGGGAGAGAGAGATAAATCCATCAAATGTTCTCCTTTCTCTGCCAGTGTTGTGTAGTTTAAACATAGCTGTATTTTCATAATCCTAATCTGATTTGTTATATATATACATATATATATATGTCTAATAAGTAAATTTAATGTTATTTCCTTTAAGTCCTTTATGGTAACTGAGGGATTTGAATTCATAAAGGTTATGGGAGGTCCTGAGTATGACATTAATAAGGTAGTCAGCTACATTTTTAAGCACCTCAAAGGTTATCTAAGGTAGCGAAGATCCTAGAGGAAAGAAAATCTGAAAGACTGTTGCTGTCAGTTGCAGGTGGTTAGGTGCCAAATTGAAGGTTTGATTAATGTAAATACTCTGTATTTGAAGTTTTTTCAGTGTTATGGGGAAAAAAATATCATCAGTGCTTCAGAGGAGAGCATAGATCTTTGTTGTTAGAAAAGGTTATATGATATTTGTGTTTCCTTAGGGGGACTTTATCAATTTCCTTCCCTACCTGGGATCTAAACACCAAGCACAGGTTCAGAATAAAATGAAGTGCCACAGAATATTTGTCACTCTGCAATTGGGGGCTGGTTTTTGGATTGTTGTTTTCTTTGTATTTTTATTAATAGAAGACTTTTGTTTAAACAGTTGTTGTGATTTTGCACATAAGTCTCAGTGAACAGAGTGAATACATTCTTGAAAGTATGTATTCAGGTGTTCTGCTGGCTCAGGACGACTGTGCTCAGCACGTGCAGTTCTAGTTGTGAATAACAGACTGTCTGTGTATGTTTTGTATATTCTATTTGGGAAGATGACATCCTGAGGCAGCTATCAGTCACCTGTAAAGGAGAGAAAGGTTTCTGCAAAGCCACTTGTGAAAAACAGACAACAATTCTTGCACAGTGGGGGTTTCGGTGTTTCTAATTTTTATAAAAGAGGATTAAAAGAATTGGTCTTACTTCAGTTTATGGTGAAATTTCCTGACCAAAACCAGCTTAAAATGGTTAAGCATTTGCACTTTGTGCTACACCCAAGGCATAAAGAATTCTAAATGCCTCCAACTGTTTGGTTTTGGTTTTTTTAGTGGATTAGTTGCCCCTCATTTGGAACTTCTAGGGAAAATACAGCATGTTGTACTCCCCTGGTGAAGCTGAGGAATGTTTGGTCACTTGCTCAGGATGGTCACCTTGCTTTCACACTGTCACCTAAAGAGTCCCTTCTTCCTTCCCACTGGGTAGCAATATAGGGTCAAAAACATGATTCTGATGCTAATTTTGTTTGTTGGCTAATTCAAAGGAAACATATTACACAGCTATCCAAAACTGGGGGTGTTTTTATTATCCTACTTGTTCTGAACAGTTATAAATTGACAGCTCAAAGTATTCCAACAGACTTTGTAGAACAGGGGCAATAGTTTGGAAGCTGTTTTGCATGCCTCTCTGGTGGTTTCTGAATGTCAGGGAGATAAGAAAGAGCCTGGAAATGAGTAAGTTTAAAAACCTGGAGAGATAGTAGAGCGACTTCTCAAAAGCCTGTCAGCTTCAGTTTTTGAACTGGGTTGAAATACATTTAAATAAACCAAGAAAAAAAAATGTCAGTCTGAACATGTTGCTGAACATTTTTAGACACTCCAGAGTGATCTGCATTTCATGTTTAGCTTTTTTAGTGGTGCCTTTGTTAGCACAAGTAGAACATCTGTAAAGAAAACTGGATGTTGATAAAACGCCGTTGGAACACTCTAGTGGGGACCCAAACAATTGTGGGCTTTTAGAGCTTTAGTTTGAAGTAAGTAGGTCTTTCTACACTGTAGAGCTATAACTAAAGAGTTATTAAAAATAAAGCCTCAGTGCTCAGTCTGCTTCTGCGAGCTGACTGGTTTTAGCTTGGTAAATTTTCTTCTACTTGGATTTTGTTTGGAGATCTGTCTCATATTTCTAGTGAGAGTGATTTCTGCAGCTTGGTATTTAAGGAATTGTGTGAAATGTACTAAGGAGAGGAATGTCAGGAGGCTGGGATGTATGCCTGAGTGGAATACATCACAGTGTGCTGATGCTGTTTGCTTGAAATAAAGTTCATATTTGTTACAGAAGTAAACATTGTTCTCAGAATCTGCCAGAAGCAGATTAGGGAGGTGGGAAGTCCCCAGGCCTTCATCTTTATTATTTTTGGTCTTGAAACTGAGCTTGTAGCAACGACCGTGACACCAGAGGGAGCGTAAAATTGATGTAACTGTTTCTTGCTTTGCAAAGCCCTGGGAGGAAGGCCTCGGGAGGGGAGCAGCAAAGCAAGCAATGCTGGATGCATGCAGGCCAGCTGGAGGCTTGCACACTTCATACCATAAGGGCTTTGTTAGCTGTGGTCTGTGGAAAAGGAATACTTCAGTGATCAAGATTGGTTGATTTTCTTTCTGTAGATGAGCATAGCTTACTCTGAATCCCATGCTAGAAATGGTCCATCTTTAACTAATCAACTGTTTATTGCTGGTCATGAGTAATAATATCCATTTTGATTATTCTTTAATCTGTGGTATCGGCAGGACAGTAAAATGGTCTCATACTATAGTTTCTACATCTATTTTTCCTGTAATTAAGTGTATGCACTTTTAGTCTGAGGCTATTTAGCTTTCTGAACCTAGATTGGTTTTGGTGTTAGCTGATTCTCAGTTGAGAAAGTTGGTGTCATGCATTTCCTTGCCTGCAAAAACAAAGGAATCTGTTGTCTTTTAAACTCTGGTTTTGTCTATTTGTTATTCTCACAGTGTTTATGGGTAGTTGTGAATGTTGCATGAAATTGCACATGATTTGTTCATGCCAGACCACTTTGCAAGTGACTTGAAAGAGTCCCTGTGTGGTCCCAGAAGGCTATTTTTTTCCTGTAGTTCAATAGAAGACAAGCAAGACTCTCACAGTCAAACACTGTAAGAAGCTTTCAGAATCAGGAGGATTTCTGTGTAATATCCTAAAGACAGGAGTTGAAAACGACTACTTTACAAATAGCTTTGCTCTGTGCTTTAGAAGGGCTGACCTGCTGCGTGCTGAACTCTTTGAAGAGATTATTCCTCCTTGATCTTAGACCAGATTTCTCATGGGATTTGATTTATCAAGACCTTTTTTATATTAAGGGCTATCATTGTATGTAAGGAAACTAACAGGTTTTGATTAAATAATTGAGCTTTGATGTTATGTTTTTAATCTCTGATGTGTGCAGAAGTTAGCTTTTCAATTGTTTTTACATGCATCGATTTGTTTTTCTTCTTTGGGGGAAGATAGTGGGATAGAAATACCTGGAATCTACGGCCCATTTTGTCCCATGTCTTGTTCTCTCACCCCCCTTCATGTAAATTAATGAGCAATTTACTTCTGCAACACTGTTGATATTGGTATTTCTTTCCTTTGTGAAAGTGAAAATGTAGTGAAACCTTATTACATGTAATGAAACCATTACTGTACAGTATTCCTGGATACAGGATTGATAGCACCAAGGAAGTGTAGTTGTTGCCTGTCAGTTAAGTAACCTTTTCTCAACAGTTTTTCTCAGATGACCATTGTCTTTGGGGTATTTTTTGTGATGGTATTTGAGGCTCACAGAAGAGCAACTTGAAGTGCAGGGTGAAAAGTTGCTCTGCAGGCTGTGCAAAATTGTTCAGAGATTTAGTGAGATTAAACCAGCTTCCTATTTGAGACCATCAGTACCTTTGTTTAAAAATAGCTCACAGTTACAAAGCAGTTGGTTGGCTGATCTTAAAGTGAATTTGTTACAGTTGCTTGAGTTATTTCTTTTTGGTGAAGGTAGTTAAGAGCTGTCTTTAAAATACTGCTTACATTATAGCTGGCCAAGTGCCAAAGCCAACAGCTATAAAAACTGTGCACAGCTATTGTATTGGACAGAAAAATGACTGCATAACTACCACCTCAGCTCTGTACATTTTTAGTTGATTAGAATCACGATAAAAAGCATGAAATGTGTTTTATTTTTTTCTGGTGGCTTTGTGGCAAGGAATGTTTAAGCAAAGAGTTAGTTATCTGCAATGGGAGGTCATCCTATGGGTAGAACCAAGTGGGAACATTTTAAATACCAATCATTTAAAGTTAAGTTTAATTGTTAGTGGCAAATCCATGTTCATCTTAAACCATTGTCAACTTGTAATATTCATGTGCTTTCGTTTTCTTTAATGGAGATTCCCATGAGGTGTTCAGCAAACATTTTTCCTTTTCCCTTTTTATTCCTCTTCAGCTGGAATCTATTGCAGCCTTTGTAGAATTTCTGAAGACCCTTCTTTTTCCTACTTGAATCCTGGTTAAAATCCTATTTGTTTATAATGATCTTGTTTATAAACAAGTAAGGAAAGAAATCTTTGAGAGAGTTGCCAATGGTGTCAAGTAGTTGTCTGGTGAGAGGTCTGTTGCATATGGTTATCAGTCAATTAAACTGTATTCAGTAGCCACAAGTAACAACACAGAAGAGTATATAGATTTGTCCTCCAAGGCTATGGAATCACAGCCTCCCATGAATCCATTAACATGCTAATAACTCTGTTTTTCCTTCCCCAGTGAACATTTGTCGTGTGCCTTCACGTTCTTTCTTCACGGGGAAAGCAATGTGTGCACAAGTGTGGAGATTGCTCAGCACCAGCCAATCTACCTGATCAATGAAGAGCATATCCATATGGCCCAGTCCTCACCCTCACCCTTCCAAGGTAAGTGAGCTGGATTGGGAACTTTGTGTGCTTAACCTTGTTCTGTGTGCCAGGGACTTTGCTTCTGGACATGTTATCTTCAGAGGTGAATGAAGTAAGATTAAGTAACCCTTCAAACGGGTTCAATTTCTATTCAGGAAGTGTGGACATAAGGGAAAATGTTGTTATTGTGGCAGTACTACAGCCAGCCATAAGTGGTATGGGAATTTCCCTGAAGCTTCCCTTCATTAAAGTTACTTTTAAAGGCACATGCATGTAGTAAGTAAAACAAATTAATTATTTTTGTTTAAAAAGACTTATTATCTAAGAAATAGATTTGATTTTCTTCCTTGATGTCTAGGTCAAATCTGTAACTTCAGTGCTACGTTAGCACAAATGCTGAGTTCAGCTACTTCAGGGGTACTTCTAATTCACAGATGGTCAAGATTTTGTTTTTGAAAAAGGGGGTGGTGTGGTATGTGTGAAGATGCATCAGAAAACAATTGAAAACTTGGTGTTAATTTTTAGAAGCTGTATTGAAAAACATTTAGAAGCTTTTGTCTCACTGAGCTAAGTTCATTGCTCTGAAATGGAATGGGAATGAAAGAAAAATTGAATCTGAATGAAAATACCTGTTTGTTGAGCAACTAATTCTCCTTATTTGTCTTGGTGGCTTCTTTGTATATTGTTATCTCTGTCCTTTTTAATGCTGAGAAGTCTCTAGTACCATATGTTCCTGGTAAAAACCCAGCTGTTGAATATCTGTCCTCTGTTGCTGCCATGTATGGTCATCCCTTTGCCATAGCCAGTGCTGTTTCAGTACACTCAGATGAGTTCATTGTGGAGATTATTAAACTGCAAAAAGGTCCATTTTTAGCTCAATAAGGATGGCTGTAAAGGAAGCCAGTGCAGTGCAACATAGCTTTAAATTCAGCCCCTTACCTGATTATGCAGTAGCAGTCCCCTGAAGACAGGTCTGTAAATCAGCATGCCAAGTGAACAGTGACTCAAAGCAGAGAGTGGCTGACCCATGTTGAAACACACTTACTGTAGAGGCTGTTGTTTCTTCCTTTGCAGTTTTGGTGAGTCCTTATGGTTTAAATGGTACACTCACGGGCCAGTCGTATAAGATGTCAGACCCAGCGACTCGTAAACTGATGGAGGAATGGCAGTATTTTTACCCTATGGTGCTGAAAAAAAAAGAAGGCATGAAAGAGGAAGAAGAGTTGGGATATGACAACGATTTCCCTGTGGCAGTTGAAGTCATTGTTGGTAAGTTTCAGTATTCTGCCTGAAGGATTATTTTCCTCCACATGATTTAAGAAAAAAATAAAACCTAATTAATAAGAAACAGCCATTATCATTTTCCTGTCTTCTCTTGTAACTCTCTTGACACTGGAACATCTGACTAGTTATCTTGCCTCAAGCTTCTGTACTCCCTGTATCCCACATGCTATTATTCACAGTATCAAGCTACTTGTTTCATCTCTGTACCAGTTATAAAGGGTTAGATGTGTGTTAGTATGTGAAATTCCTTACCTGTTTATATTTCAGATAGTAAGTTTTGTCTAATGGGCATTGAAAACAACTTGAAGTAGCTACAGCTGCTCAATATTAGCAGCCATATTTAGGACTTTTGTTTTTCCATTCCTCTGTAGGTGGTGTAAGGATGGTGTATCCTTCAGCCTTTGTTCTCATCTCCCAGAGTGACATCCCCATGTCACAGAACACTGCCAATACTGGAGGCCATATAAATGTAGGACAGCAGGGGCTTGGAAGTGTGAAAGATCCTGCTAGTACCTGTGGGATGCCGCTCACTCCACCCACTTCTCCAGAGCAGGCCGTTATGGGTAAGCAATAAACTCGGGAGGCTGGAGTCAGTCTTTCATTGTTGCATAGCTCATGGTAAGTGAGGATAACATGTGAACAGTAGCAGATTAAAGACAGGCCATAGATTGAAACTTAGGACTTTTGTGTCGGTCTGAGGTTAATGAAAGCCAATGCTTAAAACACTCCTGAAGAGTTAAGCAAAGCTTTGTTCAGCTTGGCTTTCTGTGACTGCATTATCTTTGTGCAGTGGTACAAACACCTGAGAGACTGGGTTCTGGCAGTGTTTTAGACAGATTTTGCCAGTGTTTATGAAGTGCTGGTCTTCTTGTATCTTGATGGGAGGAGGATGTTGATTGATTGTGATCCAAGAGTAAAGTGAATATACAAAGGTATGTAGCTCTTTTGTTTCAAGGCAATATGAAGTTCTGAGAGAGAGGTGTCTCCAGCAAACAACGAGATAATTCCTTTGTATTTTATCATACACCACTTAAAAGACGTTGAAAAATTGGAGAAACAGGCTGGAAAAATATGTCATGTCCTTCAGAATGAGTAAATGGGATAAACAGAAACTGGCTTAGTCCGAGGCACGTGGCTTCAGTTCTGCCCCATACTCGTCAAAATGTGGTGGCAGAGCCATGTCCAGTTAAGATGTGGACAAATTGGATGAAGTGCAGAAAACTGCAGTGAGAATGATTGTAGATTTTGCAAACAGGACCTACAGGAAATGATGGAAAGAATTGAGGTTGTTTAGTCTGGAGAAGGGAAATTTGAAGGAGAGGTGGTGTAACACTCTTCAGAGACATAAAAGGAGAGAATGAATAATCGTTTCTCTGCAACCAATATGTAATGAACCTAAACTGGAGCAAAGGAAAACTGGGTTAAACGTGAAGAAAAACTTTCTCTGAGGAAGGATAATGAAGTGTTAGAATAAATTGGCTGTTGGGAAGCTACAGAATTTCTATTAGCAGAGAGGTGGAAGGGTTGTTGGGGTGGTTTTGGGCTTTTGTTCGGGGGGAGGTTGGTCGGTTGATTTTAAGGAACAGTTTAGTCAAATATGTTGATCCAGCTTTGAAGCAGGGAATGGACTAGATGATCTCCTCAGGGCTCTTTCATACATATTTTCCATGCAACAAAACTACTGCAGCTAGGGATGGCATTTTTCATGTGTAGGCACAGACTGTGGGCTTTGTGAAGTGACTGCAGGTGTGTGGCTGGTTGTGTCCTCCATTGTTTAAACCATTATATGACATAGTAATTTGTGTGTGTGTTCCAATAGTTTGTCAGTGACTTTCATGGATTAAAATTAGTGTCAGTGTACAGGAGCAACATACGACAGGATTTTGGGAAACAACAATTAATGCATTCAAGTGTAACCTGAAAGCTCTGATAGCTCCTTGGTTATCATCTCATACCTCCTCTCCTTCCCTTGCCCCCATACATTTTTTTCCTGGCAATTGTAAGTATATTGGTTTACATGATGTATAGATGTGCAGATTATGTCTGATGTGCACACATTCCTTCCTGCCCCCTCCTCCCCAGAGGAGGTCAGAATCACCAATTCTCAAGTTTTGACTGACGTGGGTTGTTTCTAATGGTCTGCCAAGTTCACACTGCTGTAGGACATTAGCAAACCAGTGAAACACATTGTTAGAGCCCCAGGCCTCAGTATGTGTAAGGGTTTATGGCTGTGCCTGCATCTTTTTTTAAAATTAGCATTTTTTACACAAAGGGGATCAGGGAAAGTCTACCTGGAGAAAAAAAACCCATAAGCACGAAGAACCAAAGATGATACAGGGTTAGGCAGCTTGGGCACAATTTTTAAAGTTGTATTTTGAAAGTCACCCAATAGAAATGAGCAGAATTGCCTTGTTAGATGCAGTGATGTACAGCAATGAACCCTCTCAGCGTTTCGTTCTTAAGGCTTCTCAGATTGCGTCAGGCAGCAGGACGAAGTGTTCCGTACGCTGATTTGACCTTGTTAAAATGCAGCATATCCTGACTTACTTTTCCATCCAGAGCACAGTGTTACTCAGTGGCCAGACCAAGTGAACCTAAAGCTCCCTCTACTGTTGTAGTTTGTGTTGTAACGGTGACAGTGTTAGATTTCTGTTTGTCTAAACAAAAAACATAGTTCATAGCAGAAAAAGAAGCATCCTCTTACACGACAGCTGGTAAGGTTTCTGCATTGCAGACAGAAGGAAGCCAAGTGCAGAACGTAAATCAGAGTTTTCAGGCTATTAGCATGTTGCAACAATATCTTGATTTGTTGTTTCTTTGAAAATCATACAGTATTACTGAGACTCTCACCTATTATGTTAATGGTGTCTGCTAATGATCAACTGTTGAACAATTTTTGTAGCAGTGCACATCTCAGCTGTAAGGTTTTACCAAAGCAAGTTTTCATTCTGGTAATTCAACCATATTATAAAGCAATAACATCATACTAATCCATTCATTTCTTCAGTCAGGTTTCATCTTGAGTGTAAAGAACTGATTCTTGCCTTGAAACAGTCTACCTAAGTTACTGTTTTTCTTAATAGATGCTTTTAGAACCATCCCATATTACAATACATTTAGTCTTTAAAGCAGCTCACCAAAGACTATATAAATTCCAGGCTACTATCCAGTATAAATGTGAAGAAATGATCTGTGCACTATTTTGTGGTGATTCAATTCAAGGCTGTAAACTGACTTTATCTAAACTATTCCCCAGAAGCTGCAGAGTGTATTATCCCTCACAAGGTGCAGAGCTCACACAACTCTACTGCACATGGACTGGGTTTAACCCAGTGCCACCTTTGTTACCACAAAAGCCAACGTTGCTTTGAGATGTAGTTCAGTGGGTCTGGTTTTTTAATGGTGCTTTAAGCATTTTGTAGTGGATGTGAACATCTGGGTAGTCAACAGCCTTAAAACAGGGAAAGTCTTTACAGGAAGAAGTATCAAACGTGACTATTAAGACCAGCTGTAACATTAATTCTGAATTTGTGTTGCAGGAGAAAGTGGATGCTCTCAGAGCAGTATCAGCCATTCAGCTGTGCAGGAGGGGACAGTCAGTGTACACAGTCCAAAGAAATCAGGCAAGATTACTCCAAAATTTCACAATCATATGGTTCACCGTGTCTGGAAGGAGTGCATTCTCAACAGGTCACAGTCCAAGTAAGGCAGCAGTCCTGCTGGTTTGGTTTATGAATAACACCTTATGTATAGTTAAAATGGTAACCATTTGGCCTTAGATAATGTTATTCATCACAGGATTCTTTTGCCATTAATGGAAGCTAATGGTGCAGAACAGGATTATCCAAAGAAAATTTGTTATTGTGTTCAGCTGAAAACAGTTTTTGCCATTGTGTATCTTAATTGTAGCACTCTCTGAGGTTACAAATCTATAATACATGCCTTCAGCTACATGCTTTCAGCTTTATTGATTGCATTTTCTAGCTCCAGGTGTAGTTACTGGGCTGAAAATTGGGTGACTGAGGAACAATTAGTGTTTATTTGATATTCAGAACTCTAAGGGTAATACTTGTAAAGCATTTCATGTGTTGGACTACAGTTCCAGCAGACAAGAACATGGTAAGTTCATGGTTAAGCCTTTGTTACTGGAATTTACAAGTATGTTCATGGCCTGATGTGCCCCAAAACCTTTATTTTTCACTATTTTAGTACCATTTCCTTGTTGAATATGTCAGAAGAGTTTCCAGATTCAGTTTGAATTGCTTTCCACTTGCTTCTTCTGCTCAAACTCCAAACAGAGTTATCTGATAGAGCTGGTACCATCTTCCCACATAAATCAAACTCTAAGTTTTAAGGAGTAGTGGAGGGGAACCACTGTTACATGCAGAATTCTACTTCAAAGGTGCAGTGGAAGGAAGGAAGTTATTTCAGGGGAACAGATGTGAAGTTATGCATAAGGTTTTAAAAAGGTTTTGCTAAAGATGATAACTACTAAAATGATTTTCTCTTCTTCAGGAGGAATCAAATTACACCTGCAAACTTGGAGGAGGAGGTTCCTAACAACACTGTTTCTTGGGATTTTGTGGATCCAGTCCAAAGAGTCAGTTGTTCTTGTTCCAGGTGAGCTTTGAAGAGTGTAAGCATTTATCACACTGGAAGAGCCTTGTTTAATTCAGACAGAGGTAGGCTTACAACAGGGAGATATGTTTAGGTGAGAGAAGAGGAAACTCTGGTATCAAAGTTCTGATCATTCGTGTTCAGGTGATTAATACACATCTCTTATTGTCACTTGCAGTAGCCAACTTGAGGAGAAACATTGATCCTAGACTCACCCAAACAGTTCTCATTTGTGATGAACTTGTCCTTCAGGCTTTTCAGAGATGTGAGCTTTAAAGTTTGGACTGGTAAGACTCACTATGAAGGGAGGCAGAAGCTGCCTAAGTTTCAGTGCTACTGAGGGATAGTGCTACTGTCCCTGTTAGGACAAAATGGAGAGATATCCCTAAGAATCACTTTACTGTGTGTACCTCTGAGCAATCTGCCCCGACTCACCAGATACCAGAGAACACCCAAGAGAATAGAAAACCTTTGCAGCACGGTCAGCCGTGGTCAACTGATCAAAAATAGATCACAGCTCTCTTACACAAACACTTTAAGAGTTCATTAAATTATCTGTCTTCTGAGATGAAAACTCAAAGTACTGCTCAGTCAGGAGAGGCAAACCAGCACCACCAATTCTGCTTAAGCATTCCTAATATTATCAGAGAGAGAACTGTGACATAGTCCTGGGAAACTGCTTCTACTGAAATATTTAATCCCTAAGGTCACCATCATCTTCTACGATGGGTAACGATGTTTTGATGACCTAAAGAAGTGTTCCTGAAGTATGTTCCTGAAGTCATTTGTATGATAAAGAAATGCTGAGGTTTTCCTCTCTTCTCATCCTCCCCTGTCCCCCTCTGCCCCTCCCCAGCTGCAGTAAGACTCTTTGCCAAAGTAGTAGTCAACACAACAGCCAACAGTGTAGCTGAAATGATCTCTGCTTTTGATCTGGTTGAGGCATGCCTGTTTTTCTTTTTTCTTCTTTATTTTTAACAGCAAGGTGAGCTCAAGAATAATGCTGTTGTTAGTAACAGCAGAATTGCTAACCCAGGCCTGCCACAGCAGTATCTGCAGAGCTTTCTGCATAGGTTTAGTTGTACAGAGGGATTTAGGAATGTAGCATTCTCACCATCTCCAAAGGATTGTTGATTAGAAATTGTATCCTTGTACCTTCTGTGTTTGACTTCTCATGAAGTCAGTTCTCCTTTGTGTGTTTAGAACACGTAAGGGGATGTGGAGGAGTTGTGCATCATACAGAGGGCAGAGTGTTCACTCTGGAGACTCGATGCTGTGTCTGAAGTAAAAGTGTTGCTCTTCTGCAACTTTGCCCTTTACCCCTGACTTTATGCTGCTTGTATATAGATACTCAAGAGTATATCTATATATATATACAAAGAGACAAAAGATTTTGTCAGGATGCTAAGTGTTTCCTGTGGAAAACTGAGGTCCAGCTTCACCTGGAAAGCGTGGGGAATCAGTAGTGGACAATGGAAACCTATGGATGGGTTCAGCTGGATTTGCACTTTCACACTGCTTCTTGACACCTCCAGTGCTGACTACATCATTCTGGAGTTAGTAAACACAGCAACTGGGAAATAAAATCATTTTCCTGAGAGTGAAGTCTGCACCTGATTTCAAACTGCAATGAAAATTGTCTGTATAGCTGCAGCAGCTGGGCACCTCCTGTCATATAGATAAGTGTTTTAGTCATCACTGTGCCCATTCTGTGTGTTGTATAAATGAGAATATAAATATCAAGATAGGATCTTAAATATGGATTCTTAAAGGGTTGTCTGGTACTCAGCATCAGATTCAATCTTCTCTAGACCCAGTTTTGTGTGTGGAAGAACAGATTGTCTAAAATAATATTGTGTGGTCAGTTAAAATACAGTGAATGATGGAGAATTAAGTCAATGAAATGTTACAAGAACATGCTTAAGGCAAATCTTCAGTTACTAGGGCATTAGCTCCACGTTATGGGTGATTGCAGCTAAAGACCATCTGCTGCAGCAGAGAATTTGCAACGTGTCCTGCTAACAGCAAAGCCCACAAAGAAGCAATACCAGACAACATGGATGGTTACAGGAAAAAGATGTAGCAGTACAAGAACTTGTGTTTGTACCATTTGATAGCCTCTGTGTACTATAAAACTTGGATGTTTTCACAGCTAAGTCATAAAAGCAGAATTGGTTTCCTTCCACCTGCTAGTCCACTTTACTTACACTCATGTAATTTATCTTTGTGAGTAAAAAGCATATTATTGAAATGTTTTGTTACTCTCCTAGGTATTGGTGTTTATAAACAAAACCAGCCTATTTTGAAATGGTATTTAACTTTAAAGCAGGTGTAAATGTTAAGCACAGTGTGTTCTGCTTAGCTTAAAAAAACAAACCAAGAAAGGCAATAAAACAAATCAGCACTGTCCCTGGTGTAACACCCCTGGGGCTCATCAGCTGTACGGTGGAAATACTGCTTAGCTCCACCTCAGATACTGAAATGCAGTCCAGTGCTTCCCAGGCTCAAAGAGACTGGATGCCAATTGAAAGAGAATTCATATTACAATGTGAAGCCAGCAATAAGTTTGGATGTTACTGTGTTGTTTTGCTTTGAATACTTGAAAACCTTCCATGCTTTCTTCATCACTTGGTAGCTGCTTTTTTTCTTCCTTCTTTTCTTTATGTGTTTCTGTTTTGTTGTTGTTTTGTTTTGGACTAGAGTTGGGCTTATTTTTCTTTACCTGATACGGGGGAGGAAACTGCCATCTATGATCATAACTAAACCACTTCCAGTCGGTGTCTTTTGCTCACTCTGGAGCATCTGTTGCAAGAGTAGTGACGTAGTTCCACAGCAGTCATTGTATGGAGGGGGCTGCCTTATTTAGGGGAATGAAAACAATGGTAGCTCGGATCTTTTTTGTTAGATCACCTTCCAGTACTAAGTTTCTGTCCACATGAAATCTTTCCTTTGAATGTTCTTTTTGGAGACTGCCACTTTCCATGTTATAGGTCAGAGAAGCTGCAGCCCAGTTGGCTTGAACAACCTGATCCAGATCATCTGACCGTTCCAGAATGGCTGAAGAGATCAGGAATAGACATAAGATTTCTCAGTGCTGACCTCTGAGTTTTTATGGAGTGTTTTTTTCTGTTTGTCTTTCCATTGGATTAGCCAACCATATAAACCATGCAGTGACTTGTTTCTTCCTCTTCTTTCAGGCACAAGGTTTTCAAACAGCGTTGTTCTGCTGGCTCCAGCCGTCCCCCGACGATAAATCAGCCAGGGTTCAGTGTGGGAACATCATCATCTTCTTCATTGCCACCTCCTGCCTCTTCAAAGCACAAAACCACAGAGAGACAGGAAAAAGGAGATAAACTGCAAAAAAGGTCTATGATGCCATTTCACCATCGGCCCTCTGTGACTGAAGAGCTATGCATGGAGCAGGACACATCAGGGCAGAAACTGGGATTAGCAGGAATGGAGCCCTCTCTAGAAGTCCCTAATAACAGAAAATATGAGAAGCCTCTATCTCTACCTGCTAGGAATCCAAGCAAGCAAATGAATATGAATCCTATGGATTCACCCCATTCCCCTACTTCCCCTCTGCCTCCCACACTTAGCCCCCAGCCAAGAGGTCAGGAAGCAGAGAATCTGGACCCACCTTCCGTACCTGTAAACCCAGCACTCTATGGCGGTGGGCTGGAGCTTCAGCCCTTGCCCAGCTTAGATGATAGGACAGTCCTTGTTGGACAGAGGTTACCTCTGATGGCAGAGGTCAGCGAGACAGCATTGTACTGTGGGGTAATTCAGAACAACGAGTCACTAGATATGTGGAGGACCTATAGTGTCCCATCAAGTGATGATCCAGAGTTCAGGCCACCAGATCTTCCGTGCGAGAGATACGATGCCAAGATGGAAGTAAACTCAGACAGCACTGCACTGAAAAGGTGAGGATGCAGATTGATCTGAGTGGTGGCTTTATTCAGTTATAAGCAGGATCCCACCCTGTCCTCATTTGAATCTGAAACAAGTAGAAGGCCTCACTGTAGCACTGAAGATGATGGATGCTGGAGGTAGCATTAGATACATAAAGCTGTGGTGTTGCAGGATACCTGATCTTTTCTTCATATCTGGCTTTCTGTTGGACATTATAAGAACTGAAAAATCTTCTTGTAACCTGTGTCACAGTAATTTGAGCAAATGAAAGAGTTCCATTAAGCTTATGTCTTTTAACCACTTGAAAAAGGAAAATCTGTGTGTAGTTATATGACCTTTCAGCTACATAAATGCTTGGTCTTGAGTGAAATTGTGTTAGTGGCACAGTAGAGACACTTCAGTTTGATTTGTGCAATTGTGTGGTTTTAAAATTGCACTGCACCACACTCTCTGGAAGTAGCAGCTGATCCTCTGTGATGGAATAATACTGTTTTTATAAACCCACCATCAGACCTTTGAAACTGAGAGGAGGTTTACTGTGAACTCCAGTCTCTGTAGGAGAGAAACTGAAAACCTTGTCAGCCCCTCTGGTCTGGACACAGAAAAGAGCAAATGCTCATGTCTTGTAAATGTTACTTCAGAAAAAACAGCTAACATTGAGTGCCTTCCTCAGTGGAGAGCATGATCTCCCTACATCATAGGGAATTTCTATCTCTATTTTTTTAGTTTTCTAAATGTGGATTTAGGAAAATATTTCTTTATTTCGAACTTTGCCATGAGATGTGAGATTAATTTTATGCCTAAAAACTACTTCTGCATTCTTGCAGTGCAGTGGAAAGAATGTACCAAAGAGAGCAGGTAGTGAAAATGTATAAACTCGAGTGGAGGAAGAGTTGGAGAGTTGCAGCACTGATTTTGGTAATTACAATGGAGCTTGTTGGGCTGAAAAGATGAGCTGTGCTTCACAGAGTTTTGATTTATGGACTTATGAGATGGATGTAAGGAGATGTTTTACTACTAAATGTAGGCAAATGCATCCTCTGAGGAAAAAACCCATTTCTGCAAGATCAAGGAGGATGGAGCCAGACACGGGCTGTGTTTGTGTGGGACAGCTACACACCTGAAGGACTGTTGGGTTTTTTTGCTATAAAAAGTATGTTTGTTTTGTTTCATGATGGCTTTTGTTTTGCTTGTTTGTTTTTACCTTCAGGCTCTTAGCACAACCTAATAAACGGTTTAAAATTCTGGAAGAGCAGAAACCAGTGCAAACACTGAACTATCTTGACTCCTTGCCTCTAATACAACAGCCTGGAGAAGGCTTGGGAGATGCTAGTGATCCTTACACTTTTGAAGATGGTGACATAAAGTACAGCTTCACTGGCAATAAAAAGTGCAAACTTGGGGCAGAGAAAGATCCTTTGAAAAAGATGAAGGTAAGATGTAAATCCTGAGTCTTTAGTGTTCCCGTTGGACTTGTGCTGCTGTACACGGTGTTTGCTCCAGAGCTCTCGGGAAGACACAAGCCTGTTCCACACATCACAATCACAGAGATGATGTTTTTCCATCCTGCACTGACTCCCAGGAAAAATACTTCATTTCATTGTGGCACTTTTGATCTGCTGTTTGCTGGCATCTCTTGGAACCTGTTTGTATATGGAAACGCTGCTGCAAGGAATATTCTATTTATAGATCTTGACCAGCAGCAGATTCCAGGTTTAAGCTAAGAAATAAAACAGTGTGAGCCTTGTATTCACTTGCAGAGGTGAAAGAATTTACTGGGCTTCATATATTTTTTTCCTTCCTTGCTTCAGCTTGACATCTCACCTCACTGCAAAGCTCAGATCTCTCCAGCCCAAATTAGTGTAGCCTTCTGCTGAGAGGATGTGTGGCAGGAGTGCTGTATTGCTTTGAGCATCTCCTCAGAGTGTTCTTCCTTATGGGAAAGAAAACAGTTTGATCACCATTCTTTGGCCATCACCTGTATGTGTGATCATTATCCATTATGGAGCTGGTTTATTGTCTGGCTGCTCACTCTGTTGTTGTATGAGTAGCCACCATCCTTCAAAGTCTAGAAGATGAGAAACTGAGGTGGCAAATTCTCTGTAGTGGCTGTTAAAGTGAACTGATGTGTATGGAGTTGTTTGTAAATCATACACAGTGTTACTTCATGTTTTTCCTGATAAACAGCAGACAACTGTCTTTTCTCTTTTTTGTTTTCTTCCTCAAAGCATTTGATCCAGAGCCCTGTGTTTGACATGACATAGGAAAACAGTTGTCCTTGCATAGCTTAAATGAATATCCATTACAGACTCTTGTATTTTTTGTATAGCCAGAAGATGGAATTGGCACCAAGGAAATCCCCACAACGGGTCATTCTGCACCAGTTCCTGATGGAAAAGATGCCATGTCCATTTTCAGTTCTGCTCCTAAGACTGGTGAGTAAAAGCTTTTTAATTGGCTCTGCAAAGCAAAAAAACCTGAAAGGAAAAAAACACATACTGAACATGTTACTGTAATGTGAGAACTATAGGCAGCTCCTGAGATGGAAAACCCTTGGTTCTGCTTGTCCTTCTTATAATAACATCATTTATTGCTTTGTAAAAGACTATTAAAGTTGAGCAGTAGCTACCTTCGTTCCTTCCTGACTGACCTTTGGTGCTTACTTGAAACTTGACTTGAAAGCTGTTTGTAGGCTACATCATAGAAAAGGAGTCTCAGTACTTTTTGCTTGTCTCATGTGAAGAGTAACATTGGAAAAGGCCATTTTGTGTTTGTTAACTTTGCTACCATCTTTCATGTTGATTTTGTCTGTGTTTGACAGACACCCGACAAGACAATGCTGCAGGCCGAGTGGGCTCTGGTAGCCTCACACAGGTGACAGATCTGGCTCCATCACTTCATGATCTGGATAATATCTTTGATAATTCAGATGAAGATGAGCTTGGTGTAAGTCTTTGTGGGACTCAAGTGTTCTGTAAACTTAAACTTTGGCTAAAAACAGGGGGAGGAGGATGGAATCCTAGTGGGAGGCAATCACCTCTAATAGATAGGAGAGAGAGTTTCCATGTAGGCAGACTTGGAAGAATTTAACTAGGAAGAATTGCTAGCAAGGAGACCCATCACAGAGAGAAATAATGACTGTGTATAATTCAGGAATATGAGTAGATCACTTAGATGACATCAAGTCAGCTTGTGTTGTCTGACAGTTTGTCAGTCATGAGGGGAACCTGCATCCAGCTGACTCGTTGCCTCAGTCATTGCATAGACAGGCTATTGAGAGTGCTTCCATAGGTCACACAGTGTGGTTGCTTTATGGATGCATTGCATCTAGTTTTGTGTCCTTAGCTTCTGCCAGTGTTTTGGTTTTGCTTGAGAGTTATGGAAAAGATCCTGGTTTCATTAACTGGTGACTTGTTCTTTTACCTTGTCTGAGAAGCTGCACTAGGGAAAATAAATGTAACCTTACTTCAGTCATCCTCTGAAGTGTGTTTCTTTCAATTTCTACCATCAGTTGATTTTGGTGCAAAGAGGAATAGTTGCTGAATATTAGGAAATACAAAAGGAAAAGCAGATTGACACCAGTTACCAGGGGAAAAAAAACCCAAGACATGTAGAAAAGCAAACAGTTGAATAACGACTATTTTTAAGCTTAATCTAATCTATCCATAATGATGCAGAAGGTGATCCTACACTCATTCATGGATAAGACTATTCAAAAGTCTAACATCTGATTCCTGGCAGTACTTTTCAAGTGCATCAGTTTATTTACCTCTACTCCCTGTTCTGTGATTCCACACAAACTGCTCTTGAGCTGTTGTGGTCAGTCTGCCAGAGGAATAGTCTGTCAGCATTTGAAATGGCCTTTTTGTGTTGGCCTGGACAGACCTAACGTGCTTCCTGCCTTTAAAACGTGTCTGTGTTGAGCTGTCTTACTCCCAGTGTCATACTCTCATTATTATCTTAGGGTAGTCCAAATGTGGGAGTGAGTAGAGCAGCCACTGTGATTTCAGTGTAATCTTCCTCTGTATAGATGCACATGCTTCTATCTGTGTATCTAGGGCTGGGGGCACATGTATAGACAGGCAAATCTGTCAGAGGGATTTGTTTTGGTTTAGTGTTGAAAGAGAGGAGAAAGGAATCCAGACTCCTCGGGGGGAGCAGAGGGGAGGCTGGGAAAGTAGACTTCTGCCTTGAGAAATGGCACTGAGAGAGTTTCAGAACTGTTAACAGCTTATGAATCTATTTTGTGTGGTTTTTAGTATGGTGTGTGGTTGTTTTGCTTTCAGGCTGTATCACCAGCTCTTCGCTCATCAAAACTGCCCACGGTAGGCTCTGAGGAACGCCCTGTGGGGAAGGATGGTAGAACAGCAGTACCTTACCCACCAAGTAAGTAGCAACAAACCATTGCCACTTTGTGGCCAGGTAAAATCTCCTTGTAGCTACCACACTGCCTTCTGTAGGAAGCTTAGAACATCACTTCTTCAGGATTAAGAAGTAGTGTGCTGATATTATTCTGCAGTTACCAGATGCCAATATTAAAGGGGGATGAGCAGATTTTAATGACAACAGAGGATGGGAATATAGACATGTGCTTTTAATGTGCCCACTGAGATTTGAGACGCTCCTCTTCTGACTTTATTGTCTTAAATAGGAAGTATGGGAGGTATCTGTTACAAATCTTTATTTAGAAGCTGTCACTTCTACTCTCCATTCAGTATTTCATCTCAGTTAGTCACTTACACTAGTGCCATACCCCTCTATGTATAAATCATTCCTCTTTTTTAAAGAAGTCAGAGAATCTAAAGCTGTGACTTACAATTGGCCACTATGGTGGATCCTGTCTTGGAATAAACTTGCATTCAGCATTTGACAAAGTCAGACTAAAATCACCGTGAGGGTTTAATCCAGATGTGGGAAAAGCATGATTAAAATCTCCCTCAAGACCTTTTACACTTGTGCAGGTGCCACACACGTATGAGGAAGGCTTACACTTACAACTAAATCTAATACACTGGAAATGTATAAAATGCAGATTATAGCAATAGGCCTTTTTAATAAAGACTGTGGCAGCAACTAATGGGAATGATGACCTTAATTCCCTTGCATTTCTTGCACCACAAATGAGGCTGTAGTGGAAATCAGTCTCTTCTCCCAAGTAACAATTGACAGGACAAGAGAGAACAGCCTGAAATTGCACCAGCAGAGGTTTAGACTGGATACTTGGAAGAATTTCTTCACTGAAGAGGTTGTCAGGCTGTGGCACAGGCTGCCCAGGGAGGTGGTGGTGTCCCATCCCTGGAGATGCTGCAAGGCTGAGGAGCTGGGGGCTGTGGGTTAGTGGTGGCCATGGCAGTGCTGGGCTAACAGCTGGACTCTGATGTTGAGGGTCCTTTCCTCCTAAGTGACTCTGTGATTCTCTTTATATAGGTGGCATTTCTCTTGAGGTGAAAGAGAAATGTGTCTGTGTGTGTGTGTGTCTGTGAGAGGAGGAAGGGGAGATTTTTTTCTGTCACACTGACCAATCAAAGTTTGAATGACAAATGAGTGATGCAGAGGAGGAATGTTTGATTTCTGTGGCTGCTGTAAGCAGAAATCAAGTCTCCAAATCATTCTTTAATGCCTT
The DNA here is from genome assembly GCF_028858725.1 of Colius striatus. Taxonomy (NCBI): domain Eukaryota; kingdom Metazoa; phylum Chordata; class Aves; order Coliiformes; family Coliidae; genus Colius; species Colius striatus. The sequence continues at coordinate 4,148,691 of NC_084775.1, forward strand.
CTCATTAACTTCAGCTGGTAATGAGAACAAATTGAGCAGAAGAAAAAAAAACCTCCTGAAGGAGATGAGTCAGAGTTTTATGGACCCATAAAAGCCATGCTGATTTACTCAAATGTGGAAGTCTGAAGTACACAGAGATTGGATTTTGACAGATTTAGTTGATCCATAGCTTTTTAAAATATGCAAAGCTTTTTCAAGCATGACACACATGAAAATGAATGATGGCAGTCAGCCTGTTGCTGTAGGGTTGGGGGACTTTTTGTAATTAAACTTTTTTATGAATCTGCAGTGCAGAATGGTGCTAACTGGAGTGAGCTTGAGTGTGAGAAATGATATACTCTAGGGCTGTATCAAATAAGTTAGATAGATACACTCCACTTGTGTTTTGTGGCTGTCCTCTTGACACCAGCTGTCGAGGAGTAACGGTATCTGCAGGGAACTGAGGTGCCTTGTACATCATAGTGAAGTCCTACTGACCACATTTCTTTTGAACCTTCTTTCCTGCCCCCTCTTTCTCCAGTTTCTAAAGCACACTTCTCTTTGTTGCAAAACAGTGGCAGTAGCTAATCCAGCTGGCATACTCAAGATTATGTTTCGTACCAACGTTGGGTGCAAAATAGATCTTTCCATTCTACTGAAGCTGTTTTCAACAGTAATTCAACCTATATCAGGCCAGGACAAAGGTCTTTTGAATCCAAAGAATGGAAACAAAACCCACCTCAAAACCAAGCCCACAACCTGAGTGGGAATTATTGATAGCCCACTATTTACTGCTCCAGGTTGTGAAAGACTTTGGGCTCAGCTTTGGCTGTTTTACCAGCATAACTCCATTTTGACAGAACTTCACCTGTTTGAGTTGGTTGCCTTTGCCTAAAGAATTGGGTAGACTGGCTCTGTTAAGTGGAGACACACCTTGAGGCTGCAACATCCTACACAAACAGACAGTTAGTGTATGTATCTGTATACTACGTAGAGTTTTAATTCCATCACTTATTTCTGTCTCTTTCAATTACTTTTTGGGGGGAGTACTATGTTTCACCAGTTTGCATTTCCACAGTGCAGTGTTTACCAGTCAGGAATCCAGCTGACAAGTATGTCCTTCTGTCCTGCCAGCTTGAGCCAGATGCAGGTATAGGGAAGCAAATGTAATTGGGCATTTAGTCTGTCAGAAGTAGCATTTAAGAGGAGATGCCTGTGGGAATCTGCTCTTCTCTAATTCGAGTATTTGAACAATGAATTCACCAGAGTGATGCTTGTCTCCAGGGAATATCTGTCCTAGTTCAAGTCAGGAAAAAATAGCATATAGTCTGAATTTTAAGCACAATAAATATGGAAGCTGGTAGCTGGAAGGAAAAAGAATGTAGGTGGGGAGAAAAACCACAAGACTTGCTTCTGATTATTGGGTATTTTGTTTGTGTTACACTTTGTAAAGCCTTTCTGTTGGGGGTTGGGTTTGTTTTCCTTAAAGAAGAAAAAGATCTCGTGGATGGTTATGTTAATGCTCATTTCCTGAGAAGGCATGTGGAGATTTTTCTGACTTAATGCAAACTTAGGGTTTGGTGGCTTCCTGTGATGCTTGTCACTTTTCCAATGCCTGGCAGTCTGATTCTTAAGCAACATGGCCTGTGTTTGTGTTAGCAACAGTAGCCTGTCCTCTCCTCAGGAGTTATGTCACCATGGAGCAAGTGAGACTACAATGACTGTATGTCAGTGGGAAAATGCAGCTAAGTCCAAAAGCCAACTGTTTTAGAGATCAGTATCAGCCCTAAAAAAGGGAAGAAGTTGCTGTGTATCCTCTCAGGAGCAGTTGCTGGGTGAAATTTGCATTGATGTCAATTAATCCCTTGTATTACAGTTTTGTTTTGCTGATGTAGAATTTGTGTATTTACCAGCTTGTTGTTGTTGCTGAACAAAGTGTCCCTAGGAATTTTTGGGATTTATCCCTAGGACTTAACTTTCCATCTAGATTTATACAGGTGTCAGGACCCTAGTAAGCCTGTGGGATCTTTGCTAGGTTTTAACTGATGAAGTAAGGGCTGATGTTGAGTCAGTCTCTTCAGGTTTATTGGATCTCCTTGAGAATTTGTATTTTAGTGATTAACAGTGCATTATTTCATCATATTTAGCTGTGGCAGATCTCCAAAGGATGTTCCCAACACCACCTTCTCTAGAACAACACCCTGCCTTCTCCCCAGTAATGAGTTACAAAGATGGAATAAGCTCAGAGACCGTGACAACCTTGGGAATGCTGGAAAGTCCAATGGTCAACATGGTTCCAACACAGCTTGCTGAGTTTAAGATGGAGGTGGAAGATGGATTAGGTAGCCCTAAACCTGAAGAAATTAAGGTAACATGCCAAAGACATGATACTTTTATAGTCTCATCTGTGTCTTCTGTGGATTTTGATAAACAAGCCACGTGCAGCGTAGTGTGTGTGTAACTGCTGTGACAAATGTGACCTGGATCCACAGAAACTACATATCAGGCTTTACTTGGGGAAGAATAACTCTCCTCTAGTAAAAGACCTTTTAAATGGTTTCCCTGATTTTAGCTGTTTTTGATGTTGTAACTTTATGTTTGTAATGGTTTTGGGTGTGTTCAGGAAACAAGGAGTTTTGTGTGTGAAATGAGCCCTCTGCCTAATGAAAGAACAGATGTGTATGGACAAACCCATCATACTGTGACTAAATATCTGTTAAATGATTTCTTTCTTTGGATAGCTTTCTGTAGCACCTTTATGTGCAGCCACTCCTTGCTGCCAGTCTCTGGGGATGCAGCTGGGATAAAGTCATGCATGTAGAAAGGCTGCCTTTTTCTCTCTGAAATGTTGCCTTTTTTGGTTAGGGTTGAAAAGCTCTGAGAAAGCCCAGGGGTTGAACTTGCTCTGTTTCTTCTTCAGCTGATGTTACTTCACAAGTTTTAAGGCCAGATGGGACCATTCTTATCTGACTTTCTGTATAACACAGGTCAGGTAATGTCACATAGTTCCTCCTATCTTGAGTCCTGTAGTATATCTGAGTAAAGAACCATTTGTCAACGGGGACTCTGCTGCTGGGTACTAGTACTCACCTCCCCAAACTTTACATATCAAGATGTATCCATTTTTCCATAGCATCACATAAAAGGATTGAACATAAGCACCTAGTCTACATTGATTTGTATTTCATTGTTCCATCCTTAGCCCAGGTTCAGAGGTAGGATAAAACCATTCTGCCTGCTTGTGTGTATTCTGCATTACTTGACTCTTGGGGCCAGTTGTTGTCACCTGTGTCAGAAGTTATTGTTGTCATGTTTCCATGCATTTATCTGGGGGAAGGGGGTATTATTATTTTAAAAAACACTTTTCCTTGTAGAAATTGCCATCACCTTGTGCTGCAGCAAGCTCATTTGTACACAGGTAATAAAAAGGGAGATACACACTATAACTCTGTCTTCCTGACAGTCCTAAAGCCTTGATTTTATAGCATGGTTCTTCTCCTTCAGACCCACCCTGTCCCTAATCTGCCACAGGCTGCTCCTTCTATTTCAGCAGCCTTTTCTCTCCCCAGCACCACCTCCTTCCCATCTCGTTTTGTGCTCCTGTGAATGCTGGAATTAACTTGAAGGCTTATTTGTAAGCATCTGCATTGCTGAGAGCTATACACAGAACGTGCAGCAGTTGCAGTTGTGTGGACATGGAGTGGCTGTGTATCCACATGAGAATACTGGTACATGAATGTATCTGAGTATAAATGATTTAGCTATGAAGTAGAACATTTTCCTGCATGGCAGTAACAGTATAGCTGAAGCAGGGCAAGCCACAGGGTGACTTTCTCAATAGGAGAGTTGAGTTTTGTCCTTGAGACAGGAGGAAATCCCTGTCCCTGGGAGGGAGTGAGACAGGTGGTTGCATCTCCATATTACAATGAAGTGTGTCTAGTCAGGAGTTACCAGCTCCCAGGGCTGCAAATTAAACTGAGTCCTGTGAAGAGGCTGAGCTGTAGAGAGCTTTTACAAACAGCTCATTGAGAGAGACTTTGCAAAAGTGTAGGGGAGTGGGTTAGCCAGCCCCTCCTGAAGGCAGGAACCACTTGGAAAGCTAGACTGCTTTGTTACTGCGAGATCTCTTCTTCCTTCTCTCCTCACTTTGTAGCCTGAAGGCATGCTGAGAAAAGGCATCATCTTAGAGGCTTTGCTGAAGTTCAGCTGCCCATTTACCTCGTGCATTTTGTGTATCTACCAATCTTTGTACCGTTACAGAAGTTGGAAAGAAGTTGTTTGTGAGACTTTGCTTTGCTACAGACCTTGCTGGTTCTTTTTTTCTGTTTGTGCAGTAAACTGCTTCAGAGCAGGATCATTTGGGCTGGGAAGGTAATCAGTACTGAAATTGGTTGAGCTGCAAGGTTTTGAGTGGGAACAGATTTTAGGGTGTCATTAATACTGAAGATATTTTTATCTCCCTCACAACCATTTTAGGAGTATTAAAATACATCTTTTTAATTCTGCCTGATGACATTTCCAACAGCACAGATTTGCTTTTAAGTGTGTCACACCTGCTCATATACACCTGTGGGGGAAACAAACACCTAAACCCATTGCTAATCATTTTGAGAACATGGAAGTAGATATCTTGTGCTGAGTATTCAGCAGCTGAAGATAGTAATCCACACATTTCTCATCTCTCAATGCTTTATGAGGTGCAAGGGAAGAAATGCTGTTACTGTGTTAATAATGGCTTTTACTTTGCAGTAGTGCCTCAGGAGGACTAGCTCTTTTCTTCTGAAAGAAACTTGGAATGCCTCTAGAAACTCTGGCTGAAGTTCTTGTCACCATTCTCTGCAAACAAACATATAGGCAATGAAAGTCCTGTTTGACTGGGCTTCATTTGTATTTCTAGTCAATATTATGTTTACCTGATTGTTTATCTATTCCTATCTAATGCTACATTTATGTTTAATGTCTGGCATGTGTAAAGTGTCCACTCTTATAACTTGGCTTATATTGATCCCCAACGTGGGGGTTATTCAGGGAGGCTGACCTCGGGCTCTTGACTGACTCAGCCTCTCTCTCCATTGTCATTATAGAAGTCTTGCAAAGATCAATCTTTTAAGTGCCTAAATTAAGTGCTTAAAGTTAGGTAGCATGAAAATTCCATAGCACACTGCTCACTTTCCAGGCATAGCATGTCTTAAATGAGTCTGATCTGACTGTGAAATCTACTGACATTAAGGCTGTGTAGTGTCCCAGTATAACAAGGAGCCTCAGCTGAGTTTCCTCGAAGGAACTGCTCAGGAATGTTTTGTAGTAAATACACTTAATGCTGGAAAAAAAAGCAGTTGTAGAGTGTTTGAACAGTACAATAGGTTTTAATTAACAATAGATATCTAAAGAGCAACCTTCTACCCACGTTACCGTGAACAATGTCACTTGGATGTTACAGGATTTCTCGTACGTGCACAAAGTTCCATCATTTCAACCTTTTGTGGGCTCCTCCGTGTTTGCTCCGCTGAAGATACTGCCAAGCCAGTGCCTCCTACCTCTGAAGATACCAGATGCCTGCGTTTTCAGGCCTTCTTGGGCTGTTCCTCCTAAAATTGAACAACTTCCTTTGCCGCCTGCAGCCACTTTCATTAGAGATGGCTACAAGTAAGTAAAGTCTGGTAGGAAAGTAGTTTGTCATGCTCACACATAAAGTGGCTTGTTAATGACAATGTTTGCATCTATTAGCAGTGCTTTATTGTGCAACAGAACCACACATGGACTTTAACCTTTTAGATTCATCGTTGTTTGAGGTCAAAAACTGTTCTGATAGCGGGAACATTTGAATGGAAAGCAGCTGTTGGAAATTGCTGGTGTTACAGTATGTGCCCACTGCACTCTGAGGGCTTTTAAAAGCACAGAACAAGTGGTACTTGAATTTATTGCAATTTCTGATACAGGAAAATAGTGTAATTCAACATAAACCAGAAACATTAGGGAGCAGAATTAATGCACTTTACCTCTTCCATCTCCGTCCTCTCACTTGAGTGTCCAGTTCTCTAGCCTACCGTCAGGCTCCCTTTGTGTTTGTACCTGTGTGTTCAGTTTGTGCTTTCAGTTTGGGATCTCTCCTGAGCAGTTTGCCTTCTGAGGGCTCTTTGCCTTCTGGATAGGCCTGTGACAGCTCTCTGCTCTGTGCCCTCACATTAGCACCTCTGTGTTCTGCTTTAACCTGAACAGGTCACATACAGAGCTGCCAATCAGACAAATGCTGATGGGACGTTTGCTCCCCTCCTCTTTTTAAACACTAAAAGAAAAGGTGACAACAGATGAGAGTGCTGTGACCTATAAACAAAGACTGCTATTAAATGTAAAAGTGTGTATTCCTTACTGTCAGGAGTTGGTAATGTTTATGCAAAACACTCATTGCTGGAGATTTGGAAAGCCATCAGGAATCTGCACCATCAAATTTCATAAAACTTCCTCAAAAGGCATAATAGCAGCACAAAGGTCTCCTGCTGCACTCTATTCATTTCTAGGGGAAGTAGCCTGTATCTTTCAATCAGCCTGTAAATCCTTTACATCAGTCCCTTCCCAGCTCCAAAGGCTCCTTTAGTGGTCTCAAAAGAATTGCAAACAAGAGAAATTGTAAACCCTTGGTAGTGCCAAGGGAGCAATTTAATTCTCAGGTTTTGTCCTAATAGTAACAGATTCACCAGGCCTGAGCTGGTTATTAATTTCAGGTATTTGTTGGGGAAAAGAAGCCCTTTCATTTTCAATATAATCCAATTAGAGTCAAGATTATTGCTGCAGGCTTCCGACAGAGTGCTGATTGCCAATCAAGGTTTCTAGGTCACCTTTTCTTATTAGTCTGAGGCATTCAATGTGCTTCAGCTTCAGAACTCCTTCAAACCTTTGTTCATATCTTTTTTTTTCCCCCTCTCTTGCTCCAAGTTGGACATACAGCAGTTCAAGGTAATAAAATGATTCTAAGGAATAAGGTCTTCACTATTTCCCTTTCCATGCCACTCATGGTATGAGCATTAAAATAGAGCTGCTCTTGAATGACACACAAGATACACAGCAAGAACAGGCGAGCATGAAGAACACAAACATGTCCCCCCCTTTATCAAGAAGCTCGTTGTGTTCTCACAGGTTTTCCTTGCCCTGTGTAACAAACACATCTCAGGAAAAGTGAGCAGCTTATTAGCAATTTGGAAAGAGAAAAGTTAAGATCTTGGTTCTTTTGATTGGCCCCAGATTCCCTGTTTCTTGATACGAGTCGTGCCAAAAAGGATAGATCTCGTGGGAGTCTACAGACTGTCCTGTGGTCACTTTAAATGACACAGCCAGAGTAATAAAAACCAATCCTGAAAGGAGATGACCCAAAAATGTGGTTCTTGGCTTTACTGGATTGAAAGTTTGTAGTGGAACGTGTCACACTGTGCCTTAGACTGTGCAGTCCTGAGCGTTTCCTTCTGCATGTATAGTATCTGCCATGAGGCTATGTTGTAAGTGGTCCAGGTGTGACTTCTGATGGCTGTTTCAAGTGATGGTTTCTGGAATAAAGTAAGATTCCCCTGCCTCTGAAATATTTTCTCCCTCTCCACTGCTGTGTGTCTCTGTACAGAGAAGTGTGTTTAAAACAGCAGCTACAATTCTCTGTTCCCTGAAGCAGTTACAAATGCCCTAAAATCGTAACTTGCTGATTCATCTGGAGATTCTTCTCAAGAGGGTTTGAGTTTTAGGCTGTGGGAATGGTTTTTAAGAGGGCTAAATGCCTGAGAAGGTTCCTTTTTATTAGACTGATAAGAAACAACAGTCTTCACGACGAGAATTGCAAGTTTAGCTGAGAGACACCAGTGAAAGGTGACGAGCAGGGTGTGTGTTCTTTCTTCACCACAGTTACAACCAATCCTCCCAGTTTCCGCTGTGCCCTTGTATTTAAAGACAGGTTTTGACAGAATCAGTCTTCACACCCACCCAGTTTGTGATGGCATCTGACTCTGTCCTCCGTTTCTTTCTTGCAGCAATGTGCCTAGTGTTGGGAGTTTGGCCGACCAAGACTATCTTCAGATGAACACTCCTCAGATGAACACGCCAGTGACTCTAAACAGCGCCGCTCCCGCCAGCAACAGCGGGGCCGGGGTTCTGCCCTCACCAGCAACTCCTCGCTTCTCTGTCCCTACCCCACGCACCCCCAGGACCCCCAGGACTCCTCGAGGCGGGGGGACCGCGAGCGGCCAAGGATCTGTAAAGTACGACAGCACAGATCAGGGTTCGCCCGCTTCCACCCCTTCCACCACGCGGCCGCTCAACTCCGTGGAGCCGGGCACCATCCAGCCCATCCCGGAGGCCCACAGCCTCTACGTCACCTTGATCCTCTCAGACTCGGTGTTGAACATCTTCAAAGACCGTAACTTCGACAGCTGTTGCATCTGCGCCTGTAACATGAATATCAAAGGCGCAGACGTTGGGTTGTACATCCCAGACTCGTCGAACGAGGATCAGTACCGCTGCACCTGCGGCTTCAGCGCCATCATGAACCGCAAGCTGGGTTACAACTCCGGGCTCTTCATCGAGGACGAGCTGGATATTTTCGGCAAGACCTCAGACATTGGCCAAGCTGCAGAGAGGCGACTGATGATATGTCAGAGCAACTTGATCTCTCAGATGGGAGAAGGAGCTAGAAGGGCCCAGGAACCTCCGATGAGCCTCCTGCTCCTGCTGCAGAACCAGCACACGCAGCCTTTCACGTCTCTGAGCTGCTTGGATTACATGTCCTCCAACAACCGCCAGACCCTCCCCTGCATGAACTGGAGTTACGACAGGCTGCAGGCAGACAGCAACGACTCCTGGGTGGAATGCTTCAACGCCCTTGAGCAAGGCAGGCAGTACGTGGACAACCCCACTGGTGGAAAGGTGGATGAAGCCCTAGTAAGAAGCGCCACTGTACATTCTTGGCCTCACAGCAATGGTATGTCTCAGACAGATTGGGCTTGTCTTTGAATTTGTGTGTGTCTGCTCTAAATTTGTTTGAAACTCACCAGCCATGAGCCACTTAGTCTTTACATGGGAAATGGCATGCATAAAAATACTCTAGGGATGAAGCAGATCTCTGACAGCTTTACAGATCACATCCAAAACAGAGAATACTCCAGCTTTCCTTAGGCTTTTTCTGAGTTGTGAGGAGTTCAGAAGTTCACAAATCCAAAGGTGAGCTGAAAAACCCAATTCAAGTATTGAGGGGAAGGCAGAGTTATGGCCCCTCTGTTTTGGAGGAGGGTGTAAGCAGTCAGCAGAAAAGAAATGCTCAGTGTGAAAGTGTCACAAAGGTCAAGAAGATCAAAGGTTACCTGGTCATTGTGCTGGAGATGCTCTGACTTTTATGAACTGAGCTGGACACCTTTGACAGGCGTGTGAAAAGGGCTGTGATGACGGCTTTATGTCAGGAAAGTTTTCACAAGGCAGCACAGTAAACACCGTGAAGCTGATTACAGGTTGTACAGAGTTTATGGGTGTTGTGAAGAACAATATGAAGGAACAATAAACCCAAAACTGTTGCCACCTCACAATAATTCTTGCTGTTGCTCACTGAAAGTGATTGCTGCTCCTTTGTCGTTTGCAGTGCTGGATATCAGCATGCTCTCCTCCCAGGACGTGGTGCGCATGCTGCTGTCGCTGCAGCCCTTTCTCCAGGATGCCATCCAGAAGAAACGGACGGGAAGGACCTGGGAGAACATCCAGCACGTGCAGGGACCACTCACCTGGCAGCAATTCCATAAGATGGCAGGACGAGGAACCTATGGTATGTGTGTTGTGGTGTGTGCCAGTTCAAATGAAGGCATTGATGTCTAGAAACTCGCCCTTTCTTCTGGACATAACCTCAGAACAAATGGGCTCTTCATATCACCTTATGTTTTGGAGGGAGGCTGTTCACAGAGCTTTAAAATGCCTTAAAGGGCTTTTGAAGCATATGCTCGAATACCACAGTGGAGGTTTTACCCTTTCAGACTGATGAATCTCTACAGAGTTCAGAAATGCTGGGTGAGGATAACGCTCCCTGTCAGAATCTGCAGTTTGGCTTGCACTGAAGCTAGCTGCTGTGTAAATAACACGAGCACAGGAGGCTTTAAAGTGGTACCAAATCATGATGGGGAAGAGGGGCTTCCTGAGCTGTACAGGTCTGCAGAAAGTGGGGGGTGCCCTCTCCACAAAGATTTGCTTGTTCCAAGGTTTCCCAGGCTCTTAAGAACTTTCAGTGTCTCCTGGCTGTGATACTTCTGGCAAATACAGATTGTCAAACAGATTTTGAATGTGCACATTGCAAATTAGTGTCTGACACTGAAACCTGTATTTCAGCCTCAGCCAGTGCAGTCTGGCTCAGAGGATGGGTGTTTCCTTCAGCTCCCTTACACTTAGTTTTACTCTTGGTATTTGATACATTGCTGCTTTCCTCTGAGGCTGGCACAAGTTGGGCTGACCACAGGTCCTGTCTGAAGCCACTGTGCTTCACAAGGAGCACTTCTGTGTTAGTAATTTTTCCAGCATTGCCAGTTTTTACCAGGGAATAAAGCCGAAGTTGCCATGTGGGAAGCAGCAGAGCCTGTGACACAACATTCAGTGAAGGTTACCAAAACTGGAGCCTATTCTGCAGAAGCTAAGGGGTGCATTGTTGCTTGCAGTTTTCAACAGTATTTCTTCTCATGGCCACAGCTTCTGGGAGATCCCCTGTTACACTGCATGGAAATCCTCTTGGCTGTAACAGCAAGTGTTCTCAAGCACTTGGTGTGTAGAGGAGCAGGAAGCCCCTTGTGGAACTATAACAACGTTGCTTGGCATTACATACCTGGGGATCAGTTGGCCTAAGGATTGTGCTCAGTGCTTTTGCACAGCCCTGTGGAGGTCGATGCACAACTGTAAAATCCTGGTTTTATGTATTCATGTTATTACTTTTGATTGAATAGGAGCTGGTGAGATGTGGTTATGATTATGACCAAGTAAAACCACGGGATTAAGCCCAGGGAAAGGCAATACATGTACCTACAGTGGATACTGAGAGATGTTTTACTACGACTTTCTAGGAAGGTTTAACTGACGCTTGGATCAGCCCTCTCTGCTCTGGCCGACTGAGCTCTGAGTTTATGGCATTTCTGAAGTGCAATATAAATCTTTCCTCTCCTTTATTAAATATTTTTTCCCCAAGAATAAAACAGGCTGTGTGAGCACGTGGTTCATCAGTTGTGCTGCAGCCTCGAGGCGTTTCCACTCTGTGGCTGGACTTCAGGAGCCTCGGCATGGCGAGGGAGGGGTGATTTCAGTGCTCCTGTACAAGGACCCGCTTGCTGGTACATCAGAGAACCCACTGACTGCACTTCAGTTACTTTAACATAATTTTTCCTTTGTTTTCTTCTCTTTGAAGGCTCTGAGGAATCTCCTGAGCCTCTTCCCATCCCGACTTTACTAGTGGGTTATGACAAGGACTTCCTGACAATCTCTCCGTTCTCCCTGCCCTTCTGGGAGAGGCTGTTGCTAGACCCATACGGGGGCCATCGGGATGTCGCCTATATCGTGGTGTGTCCAGAAAATGAGGCCTTGCTCGATGGAGCCAAAACTTTCTTCAGGGACTTGAGTGCTGTATACGAGGTTAGAAAGAGGAATCACACTGAACTGTTTCTTTTCAAGTGTCCTTTCTGCTCTAGTGCATGTTCACTGGGAGAAAACCAGGGGGGGTTTAAAAGGAACAATGGTTTGAATACGGATTTATTTTGTTTTGAGGACTTTGAGCACTTTCCAAGTCCCAGAATACTATTTGATAGGGTTATACTGTGATTCTCTGTGCATTTTGGGGTATTTGTTGCCATCTGCTCTTCCCAGTACACGTTCTCCTATTTTGCAGAGGATATTACATTAGTATCAATACAGCTGCAACCTGAAGGCCCAGCCAAACCTAAAGAGCAAGGAGCAGATTACAGAAGCTGCTGCTCTCTCGTGATTGTTAGGCTGGAGATAAAACCCTTTCCGTTCTTTAGTGTGCATGTTGAGTACTACTGACCATGTAAGATGACTTTGTAACCTTAGTTGTGCTGTAAGTGCAGCTCCAGCCAACAGACAGACGTAGCCTTTCGTTTTCATGTTTGTATGAAGCCACCAGATGTGTGCTGGTAATGAAAACGTTAGGCCACAAACCAGCCTGCATAACTCACACAGGCGCTTGGCATCTAGTTACAAGCCTTTCTGCTTTCCTCACCAGATGTGTAGACTTGGCCAGCACAAACCAATCTGCAAAGTGTTACGTGACGGGATTATGCGGGTGGGAAAGAGCGTGGCCCAGAAGCTGACGGATGAGCTGGTGAGCGAGTGGTTCAGCCAGCCCTGGGGCACCGAGGACTGCGACAATCATTCCAGGCTCAAACTTTATGCCCAAGTTTGCCGGCATCACCTTGGTAAGTTGGCCCTAGCAAGGCTCTTCTGTTTCCCACAGTGTTTTAGAGGTGATTTGCAATAGGTGGGAGCAGGAGGCTGCTTCTGAAGGTGTGGGTTATGATCTGTTTGAACATAACAAAGATATTGTGAGGTGTTAGCGTAGTTTCTTAATCCTTCCACCTTAATCGTGCCCACTGCAGGAGGTTTTGTTGTTCATCACTCTGATGGTTGTGTCAGAGATTCAAAAGCCAATTCTGAACTCTTTTTAAAAGTCAGTTTGGTATAAGATATTCTGTGTTTCTCAAAGATGTTCCACACAGTGTTTTCACCCATCCAACACATCACTGGCGATCCGTTAGCTGGGACAGTGCTGGTCAGCAAGGCAGGCAGTGACCGTGGAGCACCAGCCACCTCAGTGTTTTATTGTAGGCTATTTTCTTGTTTGAAAGTAGCCAGGAACTTTTAAGTGGTTTCTTGAAAGTGCTTGCTCTGAAAAAGTTGTGACAGCTCTTCTGTTTACTTTGAGGCATGGGGACTGGTTTTGGACAAGAGCTGAAGCAAATGTCTCAGGTAGCTGGGCAGTTCTGCAGTGTGCTGAACACTCACCCCGTCCTTTGAAGAGAGTTGGGCACAACAGGCTGAGGCTCATCCATCTCAAATGACCCTGTTGCCTCATTCCATCTGCTTGGAGCTTTAATTTACCACTGGGACAGAGGAATTATTACAACCCTTCTTAACATAAATACCCCAGACTTCCATGCAGGAGTATGTAGTGTGTGCCCAAGCACTGAAGGAACTGGGCTGTTCAGGTCACCTCTGAGGTGTCTGGCAGGAGCAGTGTTGGAAGCTTCCCCTGCTGATGATTTACCACCTCTGTGAGAAAATAAATATTCATTTACTTATTTTTAATTCATTACCTTAAAGCAACCCCTTTGTCATCTGATACCGAGGAGCAGAAATAACTATCTTGAAGTTGCCATTAGCGTAGCACAGGTAGAACAGGCTTTCAGATTGTCAGTCTGACAGAGATGACCTGTAGGAGACTGCAAAGCTGAACACAGCTACCACAACACAATATAGCCAGAGATAATGACCTATCAGTGCAAACTTCGATTCACAAAGCTCCACAAAGTCAGTTCTGTTTGTAAAGTCTTTTGAGTCCTATTAGAACTGAAACTCTGAAGAAGGGATTCCAGGGCAAATATTTATAATAGAGGTTATGTTCATTTAGCATTTGCATACTCTCTGAGTGTATGAAAAGTGCAGAAGATGTTGTATGACTCTGTGGTTAATCACTTGGATCCATTAATCGCTCCTTTCCTCTCTGTGTGCTCCTTCAGCACCTTACTTAGCCACTCTGCAGCTCGACAGCAGCCTATTGCTACCACCCAAGTACCAAACCCCAGCGCCAGCAAGCCAGGCCCAAACAGCACCTGGGAGCACTGGACCTGTACCCTCAAATTCAGCATGTCTGTCAGCTGCTGGGGCACCACAGCCAGGCAGTTCCTTTAACTCCACGCCCAGCAGCGGGACCACCGGCCTTCCCACAGGAAGCAGTTCTTCCTCCTCTGCATCCTCTGTGCCACAGCTGTCAGCATCTTCTGCAACACCCGGCGTTAACCAGATGGCCACGACCTCTACTCCAGGGTTCAGTGGGAACATTGGTTCAGGGCAAAACACCAGCACTGGGGGAAGCACAGCCGAGCGCTCGCAGGGAAACGCGGCTCCCGGAGGAGACACAGAATCAGGTCAAAACTTACCACAACAGGCACAAGAAGGACAGGAAGGGTAAGTTACTGCAGTGCTCAAATGACTCAACATACTTCTAATTAAACGCACGGTTCTGCTGTTGTACAACTCATCACCTTTACATAAATCCTTGGCAGAAGAGCACCCTCTCACACGGGCCGTGCTGCTGCCCAGTTGCAAACAGAGCAGGGCCCATTTTTATTTGTTCATAGCAGATACTGATACAGGAGAGCTGGAAAAAACAAACCTCCCCTTTTTCCCTACAACAAAGCTCAACTGAGCTGCACAAAGGTGGATGTTGTAGTTCTGTGTGAGATGCCTTAGAACACCCCACCTGGCCTGCGTTTGCAGGATGAGAAAGACACAAAATGTCTTCTGGAGTCTCTGTCTTTGCTAGCTTGAATTCACCCATGTCTGGTATCTCATGTGGCACTGAATACCCCTTACCTGGGCAGCTCCATTGTGCCTGTCACATGAACAGTTACAAAATGCAACCCATGGGTTTGGGTTTCTCCTCTTCTGCTTGCATTGCAAGTGTGGTTTCGCAGGCTGGTGCATACCCTGAGGTCAGGACACGGGATTATAGTGCTGTTACTTTAAAATAAATTCTAGCAGCACAACTTTTTTAAAGGTTTCATTATTAATAGTCATCCATCAAACACAAAAATGAGGAAAAGGTTTTTAACATCTTATGTAAGCAACTTCCTGAGCGAACATGGTTTTTATTACTCTCATAATAACGCATATTACTAAGAGTCGTGATATATGTTATGAAGTTCCTGTATCTTAAGTGAAAAGCCCACATCCTGTTGTAGTTTGGGTTATCCTTCAGACATCTGTTTGCTGGATCTATGCAAAATACCATTTCATCAACTGCAGCATGGTTTCTGACAAAGTCTGAGCTGCTTTTTATCACTTACAGATGTTGAGCCTCCTATTCACGGTTGAGGCACGGAGGAGTGTTTTATCAAGTAGAAAATGTTCACTTGCTCCTTCCATGGCTAATGGAACCTTTTCTGTTACTGAACACACCACTTCAGTCTCCATGCACAGTGCTTTGGCACTTTTTCTCAGGTCTCAATTCCTTCTCTCCCCTTTCCACCTCTCTGAAAAGCAAACCCTGAACACCACCACGAACCAGACGTGTGCACACTTAAAAACCTCACAGCACTCAGTCACCTTTTCCATATTCTTCTGACAGGATTCACTCTGATTGTGTCAAATGAGACTATGTTAGACTTTCTGGTGAGTACAGTGTAGGGATGATTAATACCAGATATTTTGGATGAAGTGCTGTCAGTAACAGGCATCTCTCCTCAGTCACGCCTGTTGTGGGTTTTAGTTTTGCTTCTGGATGTAAGAGTCAGTCAGCATTTCCCTTTTTCCTCCTCTGCTTCAGCCTTGCACACCTTTACAGAAAAAGTCACTAACAACTGTAACTTGCCTTTGAATTGAACAACCTGTGTGTCTCCAGTGTTACAGAGAGGGAGAGGATCGGGATTCCCACTGAGCCAGAGTCTGCTGACAGCAATGCCTACCCTCCAGCAGTTGTCATCTACATGGTGGATCCTTTTACCTACACTGCAGATGAGGAATCTGCCTCAACCAACTTTTGGCTCTTAAGTTTGATGAGATGCTACACAGAGATGTTGGACAACTTGCCTGAGAATATGAGGAATTCTTTCATTCTCCAGGTAACTCTGCCTTCCTCTGTCACTTCACACTTGACACGTACACCACACTCAAAGATACACACAAGAGATAACATTTAGGTGTTTATGCTTACAGACTATTTTGTTGGCAGCACAAGCCTATGTATTAAAAACCCACTTGCATTTGTTTTGATGAGGAAATTAATTTAAGGCAGCCACAGTATCCTTGGATCAAATCTGTTGTGTGTTTCTAGCACTTATATACACTAGAGGCTTCCTGGAGGGGGATTTCAATTATTTAACCTGCAACTTGGGTCACCATTGCCAAAAAGGTCCAGTTGCTCTTTTGATTACTTTGCTGTTGAGCTGTTTCCTTTTTACAGTCTCTTGATTTATACTGTTTAATCTAAAGAAGTATGTGAACCCAGACATTTAATGCATAATTTAACTATTGTATTGTTATTATCTGCTGCTTAAAAATAATTTACCGTATAACTTGGCATATAATAATAGTTACTTACTATGGAATTACTTAAGAATTGAATTTGTGGAGTCAGAAGCAGAGCTTGGCCTATTGCCCAGACTGCCTGTGTGTTGCCATGCCTCTTATTTCACTGTGGCTCGGCCCAAATAAACGGGGGGAGAACTTGGAGGCCAGAGATGACAAGCTGTGCACCTACATGTGCAACACATGCATGAGGCAGCATGTGAATGATTCCTATATAGCTTATGTATGCTCAACTTAGCTTCAAAATGGTCTGAGTTGGTTTTTACCAAAAGAACTGGAAGTTATGACAGTGTCTCAAACTGGCCTGGAAAACGTTTGTCGTCTTTGGTAACCTTGAGCTCATCGTTCCCTGAGATGACGGAGAAAACTGTCACCAAATTACTTTAGGCTTGGGGATGAGCTGAACAATCAGATTTGCCACTTCATATTGTGGTAGACTGCAGGTCATTTAATTGATTCAGACCCGAAGATCCTAAAAATAAAATAGCCCCTGAAACTGCAGTTTCTGAAATAAAAGAACACGAGAACTGTGTGTTGAAGCTGTGCCTCAGTCTGCTTAGAGAACTCATGGGCTTACCAACTCTTTCCAAGTTTAATTTCTGGCCACTTACCATTTGTTTCTCAAAATATGTGGCATTCTGCCAGTTTAAGTCAAAATAGTAGACAATTTTCCCTAAGTAATGGGTAACACGATACAGTTACCAGCACAATATTCACACAGCTGTACTGTCGTATACACAAATACACAGTTATTTCAAACTAAATCAAAGCCAAATGTTTGCAGATTTATTACAATTCATACCTAGAGTGGAAAAGCTTCTGAAACTCTTGGATCAAGAAGTTGTCTTTTAAAACCACACAGCTGAGTGTAGCAAGCAGAATATGCTCCCAAAGTTCCAGTGGTTCGAGCAAAAACCATAGAGTAGTAAAAGTTTTGTGATGCTGAAGCTTTACGACTGAAAAGATCCGTTACAAGTATCTGCTTGGATCTCATGCTGTGACATACAACATCAATACTTTGCACTGACAGTTCCTGCCCCCAAGATCTCACTGTTCCAAAGACAAGACTTTTCCAAAGCCTTGTGGAGGATGTGTTTATCAACAGTACATTAAAGCAGGATGAGTTTACAGGGATTTAATTCTGATTTTTTAAAGGGATTTGAACTGGAGACATTAATTTTGTGATGCTTTGTTTACTTCTCTGCTTTCTGAAACAAATACAACTGAACAGCAGCATGAGACTGCTGAGCTTCCACTGTTCCCTAAATTGAAAAGGAGAAGCAACCACATAAATCCTTGTAATAGAATTTTAATTCTCCTCTGCAGTCCTTCCAAATGACACCACATAGTGCTGATTCCCACGTGAGCAGCAGAGAGACACTAATTCTAGCCACAGACTGTGGAACCAAACCTGCCTGAACACCGAGTTCAGAATGCTGAGCTTAAGAGTAGAAGCCACCTGCAAATCAAGGTGTTGGTCACAAAAACTGGTTTTATAAAAACCAAAGGTGCTTGAGCTTGGGTGTTGGATCTTTGCACTTAGGATTCAAGGAATTAAAGTTGCAAATACCTCCAGGTTTTGGGGTATTGCTGTTAAAAGCCACCAGTAGCTACTTCTTGTGGCATACTTTGATAAATATTATGCATGTAATTAATTATGTGCCCTTCCCAATTTGCAGTATAAATGAGAAAGGGGGCTTCAGAACTAAAGGCTTGACTGGGGAAAACAGTCTTTGTTTGGTGTAGCTGACTGGGTTTCTCAGTGTTTTTCTCACAGAAAGCAAACTCCCTGTAGTTTGTAGGCCGCTGTGTTTGTCAGCTGTCACTGGTGTATTAGTGTTGTTATCATTGCCCTGGAAGAAGACTCTTCCATTGGGTGGCAGGAGTCTGAGCTTTCTGAGAGATTTTGCACCCCTAAAATATACCATTATAATGGGAATCCACCTGCTGAATGTTGCAGTTGCTCTGCCAGGGAGCCACAGACACTGCAGGCAAAGAACTGAACAGCACCAAGTGTCACGGTCGTTACATCACTAATGAATGTGTGGATCTGCTTGGCTATTAATGAGCAGCTCTTTGCAGCCTCTCAGTCATCTTTTGTTTGTATGAATTCCATAGATTGTGCCTTGCCAGTACATGCTGCAGACAATGAAGGATGAACAGGTTTTCTACATTCAGCACTTGAAGTCCTTGGCATTCTCGGTGTACTGCCAGTGCAGGAGGCCACTGCCCACACAGATCCACATCAAGTCTCTCACAGGCTTTGGGCCAGCTGCCAGCATTGAGATGACCCTCAAAAATCCTGAGGTTAGTCTTGGTGTTGAGAAAATGAAAACCTCTTAATAAAGTGTAACCAACTTCTCAAATATCAAAAAAGAGTAGAAAAAATACCTCTAGGAGTCTCTTCTCAAGGCATCCAAGCCAGTGATTGTGTACAGGGAAAAGGTAAGTGAATGCTAAATAGGGAACAGGAGAAAAAATATCAGAGTACTTGCTTTCCAAATATCTTAAGCTTCTGGTTTTGAGTCTAAAAGGTCAAAGATCAGTGTGAAAGAAGAGAAAATTTATAGCCTTTACTTGGGATTCTGATCCATTTGTGGTTTTAGTCTATAGTGCTCCTGCAAGAAATTATGTACAACCCTTATTTATATACACATAGATATGCATAGATAGGAATTAAGTTCCCGTGCCAAATTACAGAGATGACATTAATTCCCTGAGGCAATGGAGAAATCCCCCTATTTCAGTGGGCTTATCTTTCATCTGTTTATAAAACTGTAAATATTCAAGCCCCGTGTGTGGAATTTCAAGGATCTCAAAAGGAGAACAATCCATCATACTTGCCATGGATGCTTCTCATTCTTTGATAGGTAATGATGAGTGTTTTATTTAGATTTAATGGACCAAGTAAACACTTACCTTGGGATAAAGACATGCTTGTTAGGGTTTTAAACCCTAGTTTCAGAGTCATCACAAACCCAGCCTGGCAGCATGTTTCATTACTCACAGAAAGCCATAAGCCCTCACGGCAAACTTCTGAAAGCAGCATCACCCCAGGCATCTCTTCTTCACAGTCTCTCCTCAAGCTTTCCTCAAGAAGGTATCACTTCAACAGGGTCGGTTTTGCAGCAAGTTACAACAGTCATACTTCAAGCTGTTTAGGTGTTAGGGGAAGAGCAGTGAACTTGCAAGACCTCTGCAAGCATCTCCCCCACTTTAATGTATGTCCCTGCACTGTTGCCAGTGGTATACTTGTAGACACAAGCAGAAATACCCCTAAATGTCTCTAAGAAAACACTTTAACTCATTTTCCCCCTAAGCTGATTAACTTGCACTTTGCATTTCACATCTAATTTCCTGAAGATAGAAAAGACACTTAAAAAAAGGGGCAAATGTTTCCATGAGCAGCTCACATACCACACAGTTAATCAGATCTCTACTTTTGCATCTGCATGCATTTACTCTCAATCTGCAGTGCAGACTTGCAAACTTTGCCTGAAACATCAGGAGAACATCCTGGCCATTTCTAAATGATTGAGCATGTCTGGTGAGGCCCATTGTGGCTTTTTTCTTCAGAGAGGTGTTACAAAGCAAAGATGGTTTTGGGGCTGACTCTCTGGAAAGCAGCTTTGCAGAAGGCAAGCTGGAGATCCTGTTGGATAAGGTCAGCATGAGCCAGCAATGTGTCCTTGCAGCAGAGAAAGCCACCAGCAGACAGGGCTGCATTAGGAAGGTGCTGACAGCAGAGCAAGGGAGGGTGACTGTTCTCTCCTCAGCACTGCTGAGGACTCACCTCGAACCTACTGAGTCTGGCTCTGGGCTCATCAGTACAAGAAACACTGGACAGACCAGAGCAAACTCAGCAAAGGGCCACAAAGATGAGTAAGTGATTGAACACTGAAACTACTTGTCCAGGCAGGCTGAACATCTCCATGAGGGGAGATGGCGTCCAGTATCTCTGTATGTCCAGTGACGCCCATGCTCAGAGTCCTGGGCAACCTGCTCCATTGACCAGCGGGAGGTTTGGACTAAACGATCCGAGGGCCCTTCAGTCTCCTGTGATGTTGTGACTTTTGTTGGGGTTGTTTTTTAACAAAAGGTGGATTTAATAACTGATTCCTGTCAGGCTCTGCAGGACTGCACATGTGTTATTTACAATACAAATTTGTTTCTGCTTCTTGTGCTGTCTTACAACCTTTCCCAGGCAGGGCTTCGGGGGGGGAGGGATGTCACATGTACTTCAACTGTCTGATTAATTAGTTCAGTTCTAATTTGAAAAGTCAGTATTTCTGAAATGAAACTTGAAAGACTTAAAGAATTTCTGACATGATGCCTGATGTTCATGAAAGTGTGTTACACCTGATGCCTGAAACCATCCGTGAAGTCTGAGCTCTGCCTGAGGACTTCCCGAGTCGGAGTCCGTGGTACCTCACATCACATTGTGCTGTCTGTTGTTCTGTGGAGGGATGGAGGCGAGCAGATGGCATCAGTTTTAGCAGAAGGATATGCAGACTAACAGGTTTAATCTCCTGACTGTCTGGAATCAGCCTGTCCAAAGGCTGTTTTCACACCTTAGTTTCTCTGTGTATAAAAACAAATCTCCAGATAAGTGCATCAGCTTTAACTAGCTGAAATGAATTGTCTCTAACCACCCCTTTCCCAGTGTCTCTCTTGACTGCCAGTGCCTTGAATTTATTTCTTCAGACTCGCATTTTTCTGTACTCACTGTCAATCTGTTTGTGTGCTTCTTGCATTAAATAGTTGTTGCTATATCTGCTGATGATTGCATTGACTTTATTGCAGAGGCCCAGTCCAATCCAACTATACTCACCTCCTTTCATACTGGCACCCATCAAGGACAAGCAGACAGAGCTGGGGGAAACGTTTGGAGAGGCCAGTCAGAAATACAACGTGCTTTTTGTTGGATATTGTTTGTCTCACGACCAGCGTTGGCTTCTGGCATCCTGCACTGACCTTCATGGTGAACTGCTGGAAACCTGCATAGTTAACATTGATTTACCCAACAGGTAGGAACCTTGACTTTTTACCTTCTTCTGTCTGTAGTTGCCATCTCTCACTCTCAGCACTTTCTTGCACATCCTTCCTAATCCCTTTTCCTGCTAATGTGATCATGAGAACGTTACCATGGTGACATGTCAGCTGGCACTTGTATAAACTGCAGAGGAAAAAGGCTCCTGTGTTGCACTTGTTTTACAAATGTTCCCCACAAATCTTACCTTCAAAAGCAACTGGGATGTTGCTCAGTATATTGACACCTCCTTCATATCACTGCAATAACAATCCTGAAAGCAGAGCTGACTTTTCTGCTTCTTGTGAATAAAAGGTAAGTCAGACACTCCACAGAGCTGTAAGAACTCCTGTTAGAGGGTAAGCAGTGAGATAACTGGATAGAATAGGAATCTGACTGTTGGCCTCGGTTCTCTTCTTACTTTTCCTTTTCTCTTCCTTAATGTCCAGGTCACGGAGGAGCAAGTTGTCTGCACGTAAGATTGGCCTGCAGAAGCTGTGGGAGTGGTGCATTGGAATAGTGCAGATGACATCCCTGCCTTGGAGAGTCGTCATCGGGCGGCTCGGCCGCCTGGGCCACGGGGAGTTAAAAGGTGTGAAATGTCAGCACTGTCACTCTGGGAGGGTGGGAACTTGAATGGTCAATGGCCTGGGTGTGCAGGGCAGGACAAGTTTATCACCAACCAGGAAACTGAGAGCTCTCATCCTGCCCTGGCAGTGGATTTGTGTATAGGTTGGCATAAACAGTTTGCTGGTTTGTGCACTGGGTTTGATGCTGTAGAGGTTGTGGAGAGTAACTACAATGCTCACTGTTACTCCCAAGTGGAAGTCCTGGGTGTTCCATCACGTGTTAGGAAAAGATGTGAGCAGTAGTTATCCTGTCACAGAAACAGGATTCAGTTCTGGTTCAGGGCCTGACTTGGCTTCAGCAGATTCCTCTCGCTGACTTAAATACATTCAGAGTCTTTTCTTCCCTTCCTAATGGC
The DNA here is from genome assembly GCF_028858725.1 of Colius striatus. NCBI lineage: Eukaryota > Metazoa > Chordata > Aves > Coliiformes > Coliidae > Colius > Colius striatus. The sequence continues at coordinate 4,170,998 of NC_084775.1, forward strand.
TGCAGCCACTCTTCAGGTTTTATTTGGTAACTGATGGGAAGCAAACGGGATTCTGAAGCTGCTCTTGGACTTCACCCATCTCCTGAGTTGGAACATGAAGATAAATTAGAAGGACAATGTTATTTCATGAGTGTTTGTCTTTTTACATTGCTGACTGAAGGAGACACGACTTCCTCTGGTTGGCTTCTTGTAAGAGATCTGTATTTCATGAGATGGGAATGTAGAACCAGTGCACAGTAAATAATAGTTCAATGTGAAAGCACAAAGAGATAGTCTAGAGGGGGAAAAAGCAGTAATTAAATGCCTTTTCCCATATGGTACTTGCAGGGAAGAGGAGCTGGTAAGGGAATTTAGTCTCCATCACACACAGGAATTAAAAGGAATAAGAGCAGGAAAAGAGTAAGAATTTCATCAGTGACCCCTTCTGTTTGCACACACAATGCCACTTGAATGGCTAAATGTAGTTTCTTGAATGTCTATCTGCCCCTCCACTGAAATTTGCTCTATTCTTTGTGGTTTATTGGTAAGTTTAACTGACTGATGTTGTGTGAATTCCTACCTCTGTGCTCTTACATTCCAAGTGTTGCAGTTACACAGCATGGCAGATGCAATAGGTGTCCTTTTTGAAAACAAGAATCAGTGCACTTCAGGAAAAGATTTGTGTGTGACTAAAGCAACATCCTAAAAGTCTTTTAAAACGAATCCTTGTGTATTTCCCCGTTTCACATCAGATAGGCTGCTCCTCCACCTTACAGGTGGAATGCAAGACTCCTCCTTAGAGGAACACATCATCTGCAGGGAGCAAATACTCTGCAGTACCTGCTGGAATGCCCAGCTTGCAGAGCCATACACCTTGTCTATGTGGCCAGGCAGTCCAGAACAGCAGAGTGTTAAAGAAAGCCAACATGTTGTTAATGTTTTGCTATTTCCAAGCAAGTGCTGGCTGTTGCAGGCCACCATTCCCTTCTATCATCATGTCTATTCCTTTCAGACTGGAGTATCCTCCTTGGGGAATGTTCCCTGCAGACAATCAGCAAACAGCTAAAGGAGGTGTGCCGCATGTGTGGCATCTCATCTGCAGACTCTCCCTCTATCCTCAGTGCCTGCCTAGTTGCCATGGAGCCACAGGGGTCATTTGTTGTGATGCCAGGTATGTTTTGTCCAACTGTGGAAATGCCAGTGAAACTTTTCTTCTTTGATTATATTTATAAGCACATTAATCTGGGGAGACTTTTGTCCGATAAGACCCTGACCCACATGGCTGTGTGTGGTAGAGAACAGGTTGAGCCTGCAGAATTCCCCAAACCACCATGAAGTGTTGGGACTGCAGGCCCTGAGGGGAAAAGATTGTTCAGCCACTGCCATGTGGATGGCCTTTCCCTTGAGGAGGTCACGTTTCCAGGCAGAGCAGCTCTCATCAGCTGAAGTATAATGTTGTAGGCACCCTCACACAAGGAGGGACCACAGACACCGTACGAGTGTGTCCGTGGGAGCAAGGATGAACCCACGTGGCTTTTTGTAGGCTGAAGCTGATTGGAGAGTGCTGTCATAAGTTCTATCAGGCCACAGAGTTAAGCTGAAAGAGAATGAAACTTAAGGTTCTGTTAATTAGGGTCCATGGTGACAAACCCTTACAAACTACTCTGATTTTTTTAAGTGTAAAAGATTCCTCCATGGAACAGAACTGAACAAGCTTGACAATTACCCAAGTGGAATGACTTTCAAAGCAGAGATTTGTGTACCATGAGTAAACAGACAGCAAGTTATGCTTTTTTCATGTCAGATTGGGTTGGATTTCATAATTATACAGATGTGTGTGTCAAAAATGAATTTAAGTCACTCATTTAACAAGTAGATCTTTGATGGAGAGGCAGCAGAACGAAAGGAAAGGTGGGGCATTGTATGGGACTCCACATGACTTGTGATCTTCATTTCAAGCTCTTCTACTAATTTATTCGTTTTAAGTTAAGACCCTTTAAGCACATGTATTAGCTTGCAAACCCAGATTAGAGGCACAGAAATGTAATGGAACACAGAACATGTATTTTGAAGATGATGCAAATTAAAGTCTGCCATTGCTTCTGTTCTGGAAGATGCTGTCACGATGGGATCGGTGTTTGGCCGTAGCACTGCGCTGAACCTGCAGTCATCTCAGCTGAATACTCCTCAGGATGCCTCCTGTACACACATCCTGGTGTTTCCAACCTCTGCTACTATCCAGGTAGCACCAGCAAATTACCCCAACGAGGATGGATTCAGCCCTACTAATGGTAAGTAAGCACCAGTCTGGAGTAAGAGGTGAGATACAGACAGTTGCCTGTTCAGACCATCAGCCTGAAACACCTGAGTGGGCTAGTGCTCCCCCACACCACCTGGACTTCATTTCATTTAAAGAAATGTGCTTTATAGTTCCAGGACAGTATACTGTGGTTTTCTGACCCCTGATTTCAGATAGTCACAGTGATTTTTTTCCAGGAGGGATCTGGACCATTCAAGACACCGAATGGCAGAGGCTGTAAAATGCTTTTTGTTGTGACTCAATCAGACCAGCTTGTTCTTTGCAGTAGTGCTTCTCTCCACGCCCTGTTGTACACAAAGCTTCTGAGGAAGGAGGTGCTTGTTTTAGGATTTTAATCTTCCTGTAAAGAAGGCAAACCAGATGGACCTGAGCATTGTCAGTGCCAGCAGCCTGCTTTCCAAGCGTGTTTAACCCTATAGTTTGTGTCAGCGAGGCTCTGATTAATGCTTCATATCACCATTTTCCTAAGTGTTTTGCTACAAATCCTTAAAAATGATTGTTAAATAATTTAAACTGAGACTAACTTCAAACAATTACAACAGAGGCATTCTATGAAGAGGGAGGTTACAGTATAGAGAGGAAGAAAGGCCCACTATTTTTAATGAAAGAGGCTGCTTTGATCTGTTCCTCCTGGAATTTCAGTGGGCCTCACTGCAGGGAAGTTACCCCTCTTTAATACTTAAGCAGCTGTCCTTTCAAGGCCCCAGAACCCTGGCTGAATGCTGTGCTGACAAATATTTAACCTGCATTAACCTGCCCTTTAGTGCTTCAGATGCTAATTAGAAGCAGGTACAAGAACTGGTGGTTTCCAAAATGGTGTTAAATTTAATTTTCTTAACTCTGTTCTACTTAATGATTAAACTGCTTCCTATGCTATTAGCCATTTCATTTATGCTCTGGAGGCTAAGCAGAGCATGACATTAGTTCTGTTTTGTTAACTGAGGTTGTAGGACAGAAGTTAATAAACTTAAGTTAATTCATTGCTCTTGCAACCCAGTGTTTCTCTTGAGAAGATGAAGAAAAACAAGCACCTGCCTGTTTCAAAACTAGGACTTCAGGTGAAATGAGTTGGGAGGCACATATCCTTTTCCATTTCCCTGATAAACAAATTTATCTTGTCCAAAAGAAGTTATTTGTTATAATGTGTACAAATGCCTGACTCTTATTTAGGGCTTCATATGTTTTAGTGTAAACTTGGCTGCAATTTAATTCATCCAGTTAATTCAGAGAGCTCTCACTGTCCCTTTCTGTGCCCTAAAATATACCTTAACTGTCATTGTACTGTTTAATCATCTGCCTGCTGAAGAATCAGGATCAGGCAAAAACCCCTATGAACTATATTGTGAGGCTTGTAATTGTTCACTCTGTGTTGATAATGTCTTGGCTTTCCATCATGTAAATCACTTGTGGTATCATAACCTGTGTGGCAAATGGCTCAGTGCTGGAATGTACTTCTCACAGGATGCAAACACGTTTCCCCTCCATCGTTATGCCCTTCCCACACATGAACATAAACCAAATTAAAGCAGCGAGTTGTGACAATGCAGCTGTAATTTCTGAGATGAAAGTAAACTGTGAGAAGCTGCATTGTAGGAAATCCTGGAAATAATGATGGAAGAGCATTGCCTGAGCTGGTCTCCCTGGCTCCTACTGATTCCCTGAACAGCTTCCTGGGAGCTGCCAGGGCTGCTCCTGGAGCAGTTGGAGCAGCCGTGCCAAAGGCTGCTGTGTGGCAGCAGGAGCCTGAAGAGCCCTGCTGAGGGTCACACACCTGCGTTTGTTTAATGGATTTCAAGTAGTTCCTTAATGGGTTTCTGGAGCTGACTGGAGAGAGGTGTCATTTTTTCCGTTACAAAGTTCAGTTTGGATCTCTATTAAGCTGATAGAATGGGATTTTTGTTCACTCCACAACCACTGTTCATCATTTTAATAGATGTCTGTCAACTTTGCCTTTCAACTCTGTGTGGCTGCAGTCAAAGATACTAAGAAGGATTAAACAGTCCAAGTGTTTATCTCTGCTTTCATCTATCTCAAGAGTATTTTAAAAAAGGGAATGCTAATCAACTGAAGGGAATGGAAATCAATCACAGCAATTTCTTGACCAAAAGGAGTGTGGCACGTGGGGAATTCTTTTTCTTTCTTTTCCTTTTCAGATGACATGTTTGACCTCCCATTCCCAGATGACATGGACAATGACATTAGAATTCTAATAACAGGGAATCTTCACTCTTCACCAAATTCCTCCCCAGTTCCTTCCCCTGGATCACCATCTGGCATTGGAGTGGGATCTCACTTCCAGCATAGTCGGGTAAGGCTGTAGCACTTTGGAGTGTAAGCAACACAAAAAAGACCCAAATCCTCCAACAAAATCTTTTTTCTCCTATAGATTCTCAAACATAATCAGGTCAAGAGCAAGCAGAAATTAATGTTAAAAGTCAAGGTGCTGGTTAAATGCTGATGTTGAAGGTGCCTCTGCCTTGACAACTTACATCTCTCGAGTTAACTTAATATACAAGGTCATTGAGAGAAAGAGAGGACGAGAAGAGAGAAGCCTTGTTTTTGTGTGGCTGAACCATATCTAATAACCTGGTATATATTCCATCTGTACTGATCCATTTTTTCCTGGAAAAGCATATGGAATCTCCCTGGCATTGGAGAGAATGGAAGCCACAACAGCTCTGTTCACGTGAATTTCTAGGGGAGGCAAGAAGGGAGATAATTCTCCCACTAATAAACCCCTACTCATAAAAACTCTGCAGGTGCTGGATCCTTATGCAAATGTTTTCTTGGTAAAAATTAGCCCAGAGCACATAGCGTTTGCAAGTTATTTTTGTTTGAAGTGGCTTTTATAAAGTTGGTTCCAGCACCAGTCATTACTTAAAATGCAAATTCTTTTGGGTAATTGAAGGTATTTTTTTGCATTGGCTTGAGCATAATTTGGATCATGTGTGATGGAACTCTCACTCATACATCTAGTTGTGTAAGAGACTTGGCTGTCCTCTGGGATGGTTTCCATCACAAGTATGTATAAGTCCTATGGAGAAGTTTTATTCTAGCAGTAGTACATTTCAAACAGCAGCATATTAATTCTTTACTAAAGAATACATAATATTTGATGAAAGAAACTTGCTGGCAAGAAACAAATAACCCCATGCACTTCAAACTTCTGCTTTAGTAATCTTTAATAGCTTGAGGAACTGAATCTGGATCTGTGACTATCATGGGTGGCTTTAAGCAGTCTCAAGCCATAGCTCTGGTCTGAAAGGAAGTAGAGAATAGATACACAGAGGAGATGCAGGTACAGCTGAGGTACTGGCTCTTGAACAATGCTACTCATACAGCCTCCTAACACTGCATTGCTCTAAATGTAAATACGATATCTTAAGGAGACAGTTGTCCCTGAAGATGGCTAATTACAGGGTTTCACCACCTGGAAGGCAAAACAGGTCTTGCCTGTTTCAATGGTCAGCTTAATGCAGTCTGAGAGAACAAAATGCTCACGCTGTACTTCCTGATCTCTGCACACAATAACTGCATGTTGCTGCCACTCGATTTCTCAAACTGGTATGTGGGCAAATTAAAAGTTTTCAATTCTGTTACTAAACCCTCCAGCCATAAATCACAACTCCTGGCTCATTACAATTTCTCTCTCTCAGTTCATTCAACAATATCTATTCTGTAACCACTTTCAGAAGTGCGTTTGCAGAACTTAACTCTCAGTGGAACTCCATCCACGTGCCTTAGGAACAGCATTGAAAGGTTAATGACCACAGAGCCTGGAGAGCCAGACACACCATTTCTAGATGAAGCTGTCGTAGTAATTCAGTTTAACCATTAACAAGGGCCCAGTAATTGATGTGTAATTTTTGGTTTTAAAAAAGCAACAGCGTGTGATCATTACCTTGTGGGTCGGGGAAGGTCGCGCCTTCGTCCGTGTAGCCCGTAATTGATTGCTGCACTTTAGTGGTGTAAGTCCTGATTGCTCAGCAGGCAGGTTCCAGGTTTGCTGTTGGGCTTTCAGAGTGCCCAGGGCCAGGTGAGCTGCTGCCTTCTCCAAGCTTTATGGAGTGTTTCACTTTCTTTGATGCCTGGTGAAGATATTGCTGTTGGAGAAAGACTTGCTTGAAGGACGAGCAGGGAAGGCTTTGTGATTAAGGCAGTTTCTGTGCAGGGGAATGTTTAAAGGTGTTGATGGATGAAATACACTGCTCTCCCAGATCTTCTGGGATAAGTTACAAGCTAAAGTACTTCTCAGGCATTCCAAAGAAACCAAATACATTTAGAATAGGAATGTACCCTAGAAGGGAATGGCAGTCACCCTCTCTGGAGACCCTTGTAGCTTTGGTCGTGTGGGTCATGATGGGTAAGGACATGTAAATATACACAAGGAGGATGAGTTGGGGAGGAGGAAGCTCACACCAAGTGTGTAATCCCACACCTTAGGTATGGAAGGTTCATGTAGGCCTTACTCTACAGAAATCAAGTCACAACCATGCACATGCTGACAGGCAGCTACTTGATGAAGTTCTTTTTACAGTTTCTCATTGCTAACTGTCTCCTTTCCAAACAACTCTTTGGTCCATATATAAGAATATGAGTAACTAATACTGCAAAAACACAGCATACACAGAAATGAATAAGTGCTGTAAGTTGAAAAGCAGGACTGCTGCTTCCTTTCCCTGCACAAATGGAAGCAAAGTGTAGCATCTGCTCTCCAAGTGTCCATAGCAAGGAATCGCAAGTGTAGCTTTTTTTCCAAGCTGTCAGTGTAGCAAACTGAAAAAGCAAATCCAACCAGACTTACAAAGATGCAGCTGCTCTCTCTTCTCCCATATCTGAGTGTGGAATGCAGCTTTCCACTAGCTGATCAGCAAGATCTGCAGCACAAACCTCTGTTTTTGATTTGTATAGGAAAAGCCTCTGAGGCTTCATAAAGGGAATTCATCCTGGTCTACTCTGCATGCACACAAGAATCTGCTCTGACTCATAGCCAGAGCCCAGGACCTCCACAATCTTCTTTAGCATCCAATTCCACAAGGCCTTTATTCAGTTCAGGAGGGTAACATTGCTGTTTGGGAATCAAAAGTGGTTCTGGAAGATAAGCCTGGAGAACCCAAAAGCAGGCGGGAAAAATGAAGGGACTAGACAGCTTTGACTAAGGTTGATGAATGACTAAAGGAATAGCTCTGTAATAGCAAGACAGACCTGGATTCAATACTGGGTAATTAGCAAACAAAATCAGTGTTACTGGAGTAGGATGCAGTGGCATAACAAACCTGCCTTTTAAACTGTTCTTTCAGAGCCAAGGGGAACGCCTCCTTTCCAGAGAAGCCCCTGAAGAACTGAAGCAGCAACCTCTCGCTCTTGGGTACTTCGTATCAACTGCCAAAGCTGAGAATCTTCCACAGTGGTTCTGGTCATCCTGTCCTCAGGCACAAAACCAGTGTCCCCTCTTCCTGAAGGTCTGTCCTGGGATCCTTTCACAGGGGAAAAAGAATTCTGTTTAGTTCCTATGAATTTTTGTTGAATGTGTTGGTTTTGCATGTTACTGCAACTGTGACAGTACTGGAAACAAAAATGCAGTTGTAGGTTTAAATTTACTTAAGATAGCTGGCTATTAAAACTTCATCCTCTGTTTCTAAAGCCTTTGCCTGAAAATGCAGTACTTGGGCAGCTTCTGAATACAGAGTGACCTGGTTTTCCTTTTCAATCAGCATAAGACATGAGGGACATCCTGTTCTGCTGAAATCCAGTTACAACACACAGGTTACAAGTTGGAAAGGAGAGTGGCACCTCCAGATAGAGCATTTACTCTCCATTTCTAATGCCCTAGTTGTGAAAGTTGCACAGTGGAGTGTGCGGTGTCAGAGCAAACCTGATACTTGCCCTTCCAGAACCGCAAGTGCTGGCGAGACGTATACAGCAGAACTGGTTCAACTACAAGAGAGGCACTGATCCCTGTAGGGATTCATGCATCTCCTATTTGAATAAATCATGTTAACTAGTGGAATGAAGGTGAAAAATCTGCCTTGAGTAGCATCACATAACTGTTCAAGTAAACAACCTATAGAACATTTAATAAAGTTCGTGCTGCTGACTTTATTCATTCCTGGCTAAATTAATACTTAACGTTTCTGCAGGCTGCTCAAGTTAATTCCCTCATTGTGTCCATCAGGCAGTGATCACAGCAAAGCTGTTCAGTATCTCTCAATTCTTTCCTCGTGCAAAAAAAAGGCACTTTGAGGACTGATGCCAGCAGTGACTTGCAGCCATTGTGGCTGTTGTGCAGTCAGGGCAGCACCTCCCCCAGCAAAGGCCTCGACCATCTCCCTTCCACCCTGCACTCTTCCTGGACAGACTTCCCTGAAGTATGTAGAGGGGTTTTTAAACCCAACAGAATGGAGATCTCAATATGTAAAATAAACCACCATGGTTTTGGAGCTAGAAATGAAATTAATCTAATGCTAAACGTAAAACTACCTATCTTTGTGTGTGTGTGAATGAGTAATCCAAGGACTATGTTTCATTTCCAGCAGTAAAACCAGAGTCAGCAGAGCTCCAGGCAACTTTATGAATTCCTTCTGTAAGCTTGTAGGAGATTTGTATGAGAGAGAAGGAGCCACCACCCTTCCCTACTCCACCTCCCCCCAACCTGACACAATTGCTCTCTCAGATCTAGGCTGGATTAAATGTTTAATTTGCCTTGGAACACACCGGTTTGGTTTGGACAGTTTTTAAGGAGGGCTGACTTCGTGCAGGGACTTGCACACCGTTGGGTGAGCAGGTGGTGCCGTCTCCTTGCTCTGCACAGCGCTGCAATTAGGAGGCTTGTGTGGCATGTGAGGTGCAGGGAGTCAAGTCAGCTTTGTCTGGGTTGGATTAAGGATTTTGGTTTTAGAGCTCAAGTATCTCACCTCTAATGTGCATGCCATAATTGGAGGAGAGTAAATGAGAGGCTTTGCCTCAGCAGGCTGTGTGGCACGTTAGGCTGCCCACTTGAAAGGCTCACAGGGTTGCTCTACCCCAGCATGTGATCAATATGAAATCGCTTTCCTATGAAAGGATGAACTAAGGCCCCATATGAACTATGAGAAGATGAGGCAGATGAGAGAGGGAAGCAGCTGCACGAAGTGCTGTGATGAGGTACCTTGTGAAGAGTCTGCTGTGGGGAGAGTGGGAAGACACAGGGTAATTTGTTACTGAAATACCAAAAGAACCACTGGCTCATCCCAAATGTCTCCCCACATTGCTTCTTCCCTGACTAACATTAAGAATAGAATTCAGCTTTTAAAGGTCTTTGATTGCAGTCAAAGGGAAAAGTCAGTTAATTCAGAAATGTAATCATTATGGCACTTGGAAATGCACATGGTCATGGTGGGTTTGCCTTGCTGTCCTGAGCCAATGTGAATCTTCACAGGTACTCACTATACAGAGTTAATTTGTGCTTTTTCCCTTTACACAGGCCTCATTACATCACCACATCTCTGTAGCACAGACAGATGAGCTTCTACCTGCCAGAAATTCTCAGCGAGTTCCTCACCCCCTTGACTCTAAAACTACATCAGATGTCTTGAGGTAAAGTGTTTGGGTTTTACATTTCCTCCCTGAGGTTATGGGGACTGAGCTCTGAAATTTCCAAGGGACCTTTTCAACCTGGCAAAATGATTTCTTGGCCAATATGTGACTTAGAGCAGTAGGCAGCTCTGATATAGCTGCTGCCTCCACCACCAAAGAGCAGGGCTTTAAGGGCTACCTCAGCAGTTTTTCACGCTCCTGTACAAACCTGGGTAAAGGACACTTCAACAGCTTTCCCTCCCAAAGATAGTTCTCTTTAGCTGGCAGTCAAATCTGGACCATCACACCAAACTGATCTATAAACTGAGATAAAGGTGCTCTCCTGATGCCAGTATCAGGAATTAGGACAGGAAGGAGACATTCTTCCTGAATTAAAACACAGTTGTGTATCATATTGCTCAAGGCAGAGGACTGTTGGCCTCCATCCTACCTGTTGGGGACTGAAAAAAGATCTAGTTAAAGAGATAGTGATGCAGGGTGGCACACACAACTGAACAAACATATGCACATTCCAACAGGGAGAGAGCATCAGCAGGAGACATGGAGAATAACCTAATCCTAGGAAACTGGTGGTGGTTGTGTTGGTGTAGATCTGAATTTGCATCCCTTAGAGGACTGAGCTATCACAGCTGTCCTGGGGGACTCCTGTCTTTGAGTGAAAGGATGATGTGACGCACAGGGAAAGGATGAGATAGAACCAACACTAGTTACAACACAAGGAATTCTAAGCAGATTACAGGATTACACAGAAAGGGTGATCAAAGACCATCACAGAAAGGCTCCATCCTCAGAGGATGTTTGGGGCCCAGGGCTTGGAATGCAATGGTACTTGAGCCTCTCTGGTTCCATAAGCTCTACCGCATACTGGGGAGGGCCTTGCATTCAAGTAGCTCAGTTCAAGTTCAAATGTAGTAAAACTATTGGTGCTTTCCCTGACACCCTTCTTCAGCAGCAGAGTTAATACAGCCAGTCCATCCCTGTGACACTCTATCTCCAGGAGCCGCCAGAGAGAAGTTGAAGTGTGAACCCTCCAGAAAAGACAAGAGGGAAAGGAGTAAATGACTCTGGGTTCACTTCTCTCTGCCTTTCTGTCCTGCAGGTTTGTTTTGGAGCAGTACAATGCACTGTCCTGGCTCACGTGTAACCCTGCCACTCAGGATCGCAGCTCCTGCCTTCCTGTCCACTTCGTGGTGCTCACGCAGTTGTACAACGCCATCATGAACATACTTTAATAGATAGAAAAGCACTTGTTCTTCTGGCTTATTCTCCCCTCGACCTGAGAAATGTGCCACAGTCTGCAAAGATCACAGTTTTGCTTCTCTTCAGACCAGTCCCGTGCTGTGCTTCTGTTCCTCCAAAAGCACATGTGAATCCTGCAGTGTTCAAAACTAAACTACCCATTGACATCTCTGGCAGCTTCAGTCCAAAATCTGGGAACATCCACGAACAGTGAACACAGAATAACCTCAAGCCAGTGTTAGTTTGGTGGCCCAGTGTGATTATTTTTTTTACTATTTTATTTTTTTAAGGAAGACTACAGTATCTTTTTGCATTAGGAACAACCAAGAGCAGTTTCAGCCCTGCAAGTAAAACAATAACCTTGTAGCGACCAGTTGGGGTTGTTCAAAACTTACTTTGGTGTTTGCTCATCATGAACTGGGACTTTGCAGGAGAAAACAAAACAACCAACCAACAAAAAACAACCCACAGAGTTGTAGTCTCGTATAAATATTGGAGTTTTCTGTCTACCTGGAGTTCCTGTCAGAGTGGATTGGGATGAATGCATGCATTTGTTACCTGTCCATGTAGATATGAATGGTCTGGAGATACTTTATTTATTTTTAGGTTTGGGGAGGGGAGGGATTAAATTATAAAGGACCAGGAACAGTAGAATATCTTACAAGTCCAGCTCCGTTCCACTGTAGGCTTATTTATCTACATACCTCTCACTCTTCTGACCTAGAAATCAAAAGTGAAGCTAATAACAATCAGAGTCCGAGCTGGGAAGGGACGTGTGTTCTGGTAAGGATCTACTCGGGGTCTAAGGAATTCTCACCTGCCTTTAGCTTGGTTACAGCGAGACCTGGCCGGTGTTTCATGAAGGATAACACTACCCGACAGAAGACGAGCGAGTGAGAGGTAGGGAGGAAAAAATACTTTAAAGCCCGCTGTAAGGGCAAAAGGAAAAGTGGTAAATGAATCTATTGTAGAGCTATGATTGAAATATATTTCCAGTAAATTTAGTGATGCTAGAAAACTATTTACTGCACCCCAAGTCGCCCCGTAAAGCTGGGCAGACTCGTCCGTGTACATATCCAAAAAGATGGTTTTTGTTTACACTAAATCAGTTGCAAATCTGGTGTATTTTTTCTGACTATAGGAATATTATTTCAAAGAAATAATTTTTAAAAAATTATATCATTAAATTAGTACTTGAAGTTATACCACTGTGGTGGCAAAGTTACTTTGTTTAGTAAAAGGATTGCCATTGTAAAGGTTAATGGCTAATTGAAGTATTTTTATGACTCCTTCATTCCAGGCTTCGAGGGGTTTATATTTAAACTCCCTTTTCTAATGTTTGTTGTTGCACTGTGCAGCAGGCGTGGGCTGCCTTACGTGAGGGGTCGGGCACTTTGATCAGGCTGTGTGACCTATCTGTGGAGATAAAAAAAAACAAACAAGAAAAGTCCAATTTCAAAAGTTCTTCCAAAAGACTTTCATTGTTCTGGTTAAACAAAAAAAACCACACAAATAATGAAATTCTATGGTTTTAAAAAGTATTTTTCTTGAGATGATATAACATTTAAAACAAATTATATAAAATGAGAAGAAGAAAAAAGAATCACTTGTGTAATGCAAAGGTGAAGGCAGAGAAGGAACCTGTAAATGGATGCTGTCAGTCTCTGCGCCACACCTCCCGCCTGGGTCTCGTGTCCTCTTTGCAATGTATAGGTTAAAAAAAAAACAGAAAAAGAAAAAAAAAACCTGCTATCAAACCATTTGTATCTAATGTGTACAGTGTAAAATCAACTTTAAAAAAAAATATTGCAGTACTATTTTTTCTTAATCAGAAAAGAAAATTCTCAAGGCCTTTTGAAGAGCATAAAAAGATGAAGATTGTAAACTTGTATAAAAAGAAAAATTTAACTTGGGGAGGAAAAAAAAAAAACCACAAATGTAAAGTAGAACCTTTGTAATCTTTTACCATTTGGGGGTTATTTGTTCCCAGGATCCACCTGAACTTTGGATTATTCTTTTGTTGATTCTTTTTAAACGGGCCGTTTTTATCCAGGGGCGTTTCTTCCCCAGAAACCTGGTTCTAAGCAAAAATGAAAAGTTAAAAAAAAGGGCAGCAAGGAGTAGTTTTCATCTGGTGTCTTTTATTTAATTTTTTTAAGTTAAGAGAAGCTGGTGACATATTTATACGTTTTTGTGCAAAAATAAATGAATGGCAATAGATTTTAAAGAAAAAAAAATCTTATGTACTTCAGTGTGAGAAGTTCTGTATAATATTTCCCTTAAATATGCATTATTTTACTTGTGAGTTTTTTACTGAATTAATCTGAAATGTACAAGCCCTGGCTTTCCTACAGAGTGAAGAAGGTTTTGTTTTGGTTTGGGTTTTTTTCATTTCTAACTTGGGGAATTCATGCCTAAATCCGAGTTACGATGACAGTTGTTTGAGCTGAAGGGAGAGGGAGGGGGTGGGGAATGTCCAGCATGCTTGTATGTATATTTCAGAACCTTTTTTAAATGTAAAAGCTGTACATTTCTGGGGAGTTCTGAATTTCTTTTGTTTTGTTTTGTTTTTCTTTTGGTTTGGTTTTGTTGGTTTTTTCTCCTCTGAGCATTTTGCAGTGAAGCTTCTTTTATATATAGCCGACAATTTGAAAGAAAACACAAAAAAATGTGAAGTTCATTTTAAATCTACAGTATATCGCTGGTACAATACACTAAAAAAAAGACTTTGATAAAAAGAAACAATAATAATAAAGACCTCCATTTTAAATGTCATTCATATATACCTTGTGGATGAGAGCTATATACTTTTACACACTTTTTTAGATGAATAAATTATTGAATTACTGAAACTGTTGGCGGAGCTTTATTCTTAGGAGGGCTTTCTTTCAGTCCTTGGGTTTAGCACAGCTAGAGCAGGGGGTGCAGATGCCAAGGGACAGGACTGACACTGAAATGAATGTATAGGCTCTTTAGTATCTCCCTGAGGTAGCCCAGTGCCTACCAGCCTTCTTGCTTTACCATACTGTTAACAGCTCAGCTGAGTCAGAAAGCTCTTAGAATCACAGAAGGGTGGGGATTGGAAGGGAACTTTAGAGATCATCCAGCCCGACCCATTGCTCAAGCAGGTTCCCCTCACTCAGAGGGCACAGGAACTTGTCCAGGTGGGTTTGGAAACCTCCACACCCTCCCTGGGCAGCCTGGGCCAGGGCTCCCTCACTGAAACACTGAAAGTTTTTTCTTACATTTCAATGGAACTTTTTGTGTTGCAGCTTCATCCCATCACCCCTTGTCTGTCACTAGGTACAACAGAAAAAAGTGCTGCCCCAACCTCCTGACACCCACCATTTAGATATTTATAAACATTAATTAGATCACCCCTCAGTCTCCTCCAGACTGAACAGCCCCAGGTCCTGCTGCCTTTCCTCATAAGGAAGATGCTCCAGCCCCCTGATCATCTCAGTGGCTCTGCACTAAACATGCAGAGGTTCAGCCTGCAACAGTGCTTTCCTGTGAAATGGAAGTGGGAGCAAACAGGACAGTCACTCTATTCAAAATCATGTTGGCTGGGGGAGTGGTTGGTGCCCTGGTGTAAACACTGGGATCAACAGATGTTAAACTGCCAGTGGAGTGGGCAGGAGCAGCCTGTGCTGAGCTGGTGACACGGCAGCAGTAGTTGCTTTTCACCACCAGCTCTAAGGGCAGGAGCTTCATTAATGACCAGTGGGATTTCTTTGTATACAACAGGTAAGTTGTTACCAGGAGATTTCAATAGTGGATGGGTCTTGTAACCTCTGGCAGGAGGAGGAGGTTACAGGTGGGGTAAGTAAGGTGTCAACAGTCTCAGGTGAAAGAGGAACACAAAAGCAGAACCTGCCATTCTGGGCTGCCCACAGAAGCAGTGAAAGCCCTGTCCTGGGCGAGCTGGAGCCTCAGCCTGAGGGAATTATACCTGCTTTGACCATGGACTTGTTTGGATTTACCAACTTTGGGAGGTCTCTTCCAACCAAGACATTCTGTGTTCAGCAGGTTCATTTCTAAAGATGATAGATGTGTGAAAAATGGATAAATTAACAAGTAGACCCCAAGCCCTTTCACACTGTGACACCTGAACAAGCCCAGAGGTCTGTTTTGCATTCATCTCCCTTAATAGTTATGGAAAAACATAAAACAGAACCTTCAGTTAATTTATAGTGTTCTGTACCTAAAGAAGTGACAGATCTGTGACCACCCCAAGTATATTTTAAATACCATATCCTTTGCTCAACTCTTCAACAACAAAAAGAGCAACAGCAAACCACAACCTGCCCTTTCCATCTTTTCTGGTTGTAACTACACCACCAGCTGTGGCTGCCCTGGGCTGCTGGTGGGAGCAGCCAGTGACTGTCAAAATGAGATTAAAGAGATTTTGCAGCCCCAAAATGCTTTTAGAGATGAACTTTGTAGCTCACTCTCTGCAAAGAGAGCAAAGAACTCATTTTCCATGAGGAGATGGAGCCCACA
The DNA here is from genome assembly GCF_028858725.1 of Colius striatus. NCBI lineage: Eukaryota > Metazoa > Chordata > Aves > Coliiformes > Coliidae > Colius > Colius striatus. The sequence continues at coordinate 4,186,614 of NC_084775.1, forward strand.
ATTGCATCCCCTCACAGCTCTGGTGACTCTGTCAAGGAACTGCCACTTGATTTATCAGCCACCTGGGATTTCCTCAGTACCTATTATTTCTGGCCCACTTTAACTTTGGATCATCCTAAGATATTGCCTTTTCTGAAAAAGAAAACAAAACAAACAACTTTCACGTTCACTTCAGAATTGGTAAATTCACAATAAGTGACATTGTACAATTACCTTGTACAAGTTTTTATGGAGCAGTTACACTTCAGCCTCTGTTGTTAGTGCTGTCAGTACATGGAATTACTGCAGAGCAGATTTAAACAGCTCTAAAGACAACAACAACCAATGAAACATTCTGTTCCACGAGGGCTGTCAGGAAGAATTGAGTGAAAACACTGAAATGTGAACTGACTTGTAACAGTGATGTCATATTTATGACAAATGGGTAAGGTACTGTGGTGATGGTCTTTAATACCAATGAAGAAAACATGTTTAAAGATCAGACTGAGAAACTACTTTTCTTTTTCCAGCCACCCTTTCTATTTTTGGCAATCCATTGGGGCTGCCTGAGAACAGTTTAAGCACATGCAGAAAGCATCAGAAATCATGAAAGCAAACATTAGGTTTATGGTGAGTCTCTCATCATTTATAGTGGAAATAGAAACAGCCCTGAGATCCCAAAACAGGAAGTCTTTGGTCTTTCACAACAAAGCTGTATTTATAAAATTGCACTGCTTCCACTTCCCTATTTTGAAATTGAACCTTAACACTCTAACAAATGTTTATGTGGGTAGACCCTGTTTGATGCTCAGCTGACTGTTCCTCTACCAGGTCTCAAAGCAGCAGCCCCCCAGGGCTTTGCAGGGGATACAGGAACCTCAGTGCTACTGGAATGAAACCTGAAATAAGATGCCACCAGCTTCTGTGAGAGGCCAACTCCAACTAGAGACTGCCTTCAGCTGCCCCGAGACCCTTGGGTACACATCAGCAGTGTATCATCACATCAGTATCAGCTGGGACTTGTCAGCCAGCTGGCAGTCTAATCATGCTACCTGCATTGATAATGTAGCTTATACAAGCTATAAACATACAATATATGCTATACATATAATAAAAGGCATTAGCTTTTTTTGCCTAGAAGAACTGCTTATCAAAGCCTTTCAGAATTATACTATTAAAACAAAAGCAAGACATGCTTAGCATCTAGGTCCCTTCCAGTATGGTGTCACAGACACTAATTGCTAGAACTTGCTGCACACTCTCCCTATGAACATCTTTGTTGTCCCGCAACAAGAACCAAGGGCAACAACAGGCTACTGGCTACCTCTGCTTGCTCCACAGATTGTGCCCCAAGTAAGTACAGAAGGTTTTACTGAGCTCTGACATGAAGCTCTGTGGTTAACACCTCCACTCCCCAAAGCCATGCCTCATTTTTCAGTTCTAAACCAACCCCCTGATGCACAGCCACCTCCTCTACCTCTACATCCCAGGAACGGGGCTTCTGTCCTACCCCATGTGCCCCTTTTTCTGTTTGGCAGATATTGCATTTCAGAAATATCTGCTCCTGAGGGATATTTGTCATCTGCACATCAACATCATCTGACTTCACAGTCAGGGATACTCCAGCTGGTTCCTTTTAAAAGACACAGACATGTCGGCAGAAAACTGATTCAGCCACGTGGCAACCAAAGCAGGCCTCGATCCATCACAAGGGGGATTTATTTTCCTTACACAGTCCATGAGATGTATGTTTTAAAAACTCCTGCCAGCCTGACACCCTCTTTGTTTTTATTTAAATATTACACTGTTTTGAAAATGTCAAACTGTGGCATAAGTCTGGGAACAAACAACATGCTGGAACGCGCTGCTGCTACCTCAAAGCTTTTGAGAACCTTCTGCTGACAGATTCCCGTGTCCAGAATCCCAGTTTAAAAAGAAGCACACAGGCACAACCTCCCCCTGGAATCACAGAAAGGTTGGGGGGTGGGAATGCAGGTTCCCGTGGCTCAGGGGGCACAGGAGTGTCCAGGTGGGGTTGGAAACCTCCTAAGGAGCCTCCACACCCTCCCTGGGCAGCCTGGGCCAGGGCTCCCTCACCTCAGCACCAAAGGACTTGCTCCTCCTGTGGCAGTGGCAGTGGCACTGCCTGTGTGCCAGCCTGTGCCCATCACCCCTTATCCTGTACCCTACAGAGACAGCGCTGCCCCGTCCTGCCGACAGCCGCCCTTTATATACTTGTGAGTAATGTGTTGATGAGGTTCCCCCTAGTCTCCTCCCGCGCAAAGAGCTCGCAGGCTCCTGGCGCTGTGTAATACCTGAAGGGGTGTGGCAAGCCCAGCCACAGGGTGCGCTGCCCCGCTCGCCGCTGGGTGCATTCGTTCTGGGGGCTCCGTCCCGCGCCCCGCGCCGGCAGGGGGCGGGCTCTGACGGCGGATGAGGCGGCGGGCGCGCGCCCAGGCCGGGCGCAGGATCACAGAATCGTCGATCGCTGAATCGATCGCAGAATCAGTCACAGAATCATCAATCACAGAATCAATCACAGAATGTCAAGGGCTGGAAGGGACCTGGAAAGCTCATCCAGTGCAACCCCCCTGCCAGGGCAGCACCACCTAGAGCAGGGCACACAGGGACTCATCCAGCTGGGGCTGAATGTCTCCAGAGAAGGAGACTCCACAGCCCATCTGGGCAGCCCCTGCCAGGGCTCCTTCACCTCAACAGGGAAGATGTTCCTTGTGTTCCTTTGGGACCTCTTCTGTTCCAGCTTGTGCCCATTGCCCCTTGTCCTGTCACTGGCCATCACTGAGAACAGCCTGGCTCCAGCCTCCTGACACCCAGCCCTCAGTCCTGAGGTGGGAGTGATGGCCCATGGCAGGACGGAGGGAAAGGTGCTGCCTGCGGGGTCGATGGCATGGTGTCGTGAAAAGCCACACCCCAGGGAAAAATGTCACCCTCTTCACAAGCTGGGGGGAGGAGGTGGGATGGAGGGGGCGTCCTGCTGCGCTGACAAAAGCTGGTGCGCTAATGGGTTGACAAGCCACGGATGGGAGATAGGAGAGAAACCTGAGGGTGGCTGCGGACTCGGCAGCGTGTGAACCTGTCCCAGGATGACTTTGGACAGAAACAACAGGGAGTCCCAGTGGAAACCAACATGGACTTCAGGGCAGGCCTGCCTCATCAAGGTCCATGGTGTTCCCTAGTGCAGCAGAGTGACAGGGTAAAGAATCATTCTTCCTCTAGCATGCTCAAGATAACATAAAATACTTTCCGCAAGTGCATTTTTGCACTGAGGTGGCAAAACCTTCCTTCCCTAAACAATTTCTGTCAGAAGCAGAGAGAACATACAGGGGGAAAAGACAAGGAAAGCAGAAAGATGAATTAAAAGATAAAGTAGGTGAGTTAAAAGGGAAGAAGGTGAGTTAAAACATTCCACACACTAACCCAAGAACACCTGTGTACAGACACTGTCTCCGTTCCACCAACTGCGGGAGCTAAGCTTCATTCTCCCAGAATACTTCTTCTTTTGTTAAGCTATTAAGGCAACTTGGATTACTGAGGCTTCTGTCCTTAGGGGTAACTCAAACCCTTTCTTGATCAGAGAGTAGGACTTAGGGTGCCCTGTGTTCTCTTTGCAAGGTTCTCATATGCAGGGTCCTCCACAATGACTTTTAACTCTTGATAGTTTATGTTGTTGTTGAACACCACAGTGTAAAAATCAAGGCTCATATTAAAGGGTCTGCACTCCCTATTGCTTAAAAAACAGAAATGGAAGGAAGCTTCTACCCAATGGGCAGTTTCAGAGGCATTACCACCCCATCAGCTAACAGGGCACGTGGGCGGCAGCCCACAGTACCTACAGAGGTGAGGGGCACGGCAGTAAGCATTAATGGGTAACCTCAAAATGCCCAGGGGCACACAGTTATGGAATGAAACTGCTGTTCTGAGTTTCTGTGCAACTACCAACCATCAGTTCAGCCTCCTTAACACTGCACTTCCAGTTATTGAGTCTGCAGTTATACGGAAGAACAGCTCTGGATTTAATAAGCAAGTAAGCGAGGCATGCCAAAAGGATTGGGCAGAGAGGAGAGAGCTAAGCTGCAATTCTAAACCCGTCACAATCGATGGATGTTACTGGGCAAATGGTCAGCTTTGTTACTCCTTGTGTGTGTAACAACAGTGTAATACTGATACACCTGTTTGGATCTCTGGTTCACTGTAAGTGAAAGGCCCTCAGACAGAAGAATGCAGAGCTTTAGTTTGAAAACATTAGTCAATAGAGTAAGTTCGTATAAAAGCACTAACTCAGTATAGAGATGGGACAGGGAAAGCAGATCTTCATATGTAAAAGATCTGCTTTGTTCCTCTCATATTTTGTGTCAAGGAATCAGAGAAGGAACTGTAAACTCTAGAACAACTTTTTACAGACATACCCAGCTGGGAGGGAACACAGCTGCTGTGCAGCCAGCAGCTTTCCTTATTGGCCTGGACCAAATTCTGACCATCCCCAGTGAGATGTGGGGTTTCCACTCTCCCGAGCAGCACAGAGAAAGGGGGTTTCTTTGAATAGTGCCTGATAGGTTCCCACACAGTTTAAATTATCTACTTCAGAGCAATGAAGGACTGATATGTTTGAACTTGAATTACTCAGACAGCTCCTCTGACTTCAGGACTTTAGAAATAAATCAAAAGGGGGCTGGTTAATGCCAAGCTCACAACCTGCTTCCCCTAAAGGCTCAAGGATGTGGGTATGGCATCTTTGGGGCCAAAAGAAGACTTTTTAATTGTCTCCATTATGCCTATCTCTCAATAAACGTCCTCCTTTTCCCAGAGATTTTCCACTCTTGCAGCCCTCAACACATATCAATTGATATATAGTGCTTGCCTGGACACTTTTGGACCAGTTCTGATCCTCCTTCCCTTTCTTCTCCTCTCTGCTTTCCAAATAGCAGTCCACAACTGTTTACTTTGGCAACGCCTGGGAAAAAAAATATAGTCTCAATGAAAAGGAAAAATCCATTAGGAAAAGCCAGCTGAGTGCTAAAAGGCCCCTAATCAGTGGAAAGTTTAAAGAGCACCGCTCTGAGGGAGGCTGCGGTGCCTTTCCAACACCTTCACAGCAATGTGTGAGGCTATGGCATGTCAAAGTGAAGCCCCAAACACAGGCATTGTGCCAAAAAAACTGGTTTCGTTAGGGCTGAGGAGAGCATGTATGTCCGGGTGGGTGGTAGGGAGAGAGTTGCATATATAGAAGTGACTACATCAGAGCAAGTAACTGCAGTCAAATAAATTGGATTTGCTCTAGCTGGTTACAGCCTTGGCTTTTCTTCTCAGTCAAAAGTGAAATGAGAGAGGTTTATCTACAGCTCAGAATTACACCTTCATCAAAACAGGAACTTAAGTTTTAAGGGCTAATGCAGGTCAAAGTAAGGAGGTCTCAGTAAAGCCATCTGGGGCACAAAGGCAGCACTAGAAAGGATCTGCTGCTGTGGAGAAAGAAATGCCTTCACAATTGTCATCTTGTCTGAAACAATAAATTCAGTCAATAGCTGGAGTAAAAGAGGAATATAGTTCAGGCTACAATGCAGCTGCCCAAGAAACACCTGTCAGCTCCCGATCTCAAAGCGGGAAATGACTATTCACTTAAGCTATATGAGGTATGTAATGCTCTAGTCTCTGGGTAGACTGACTTGCTTTGGGCTGTAGAACCCTCTGTCATCTAACATTTCACAAGTCAACACAATTACAGTTTTCAAAGCTTCACACAGAAGTCAATGAACTGCTGCCTTGAGTTCCCCAATGAAGAAGATGCATGTATTTTCTTTCGGGGAGGGAATTGAAATATTTGTAATGAAGCTGCTGCTCTATGAACTGGGGTTTTTTAAAGTTTGATAGAAATAGTAGTAGGATTAGGTTTAGTCCCTTCTCCTTCATCTTCTATTAATCCAGCGTAAAACTCAGGCACAAGTTAGCCTCTAGAAAGTCTATGCCATTAAAGTATGGGTACCAAAGGTGAGCTGACAGATCAGGAAAACCTGCCCAAGCTAATTGTATATTGCCAGCTCAGCCTTTTGTATGCACTGTGCAAGCTTCTCTTCAGGTCTGGGTGATGATGTTGTACGTACAGCCTAAATCACTGCCACGGCATCTTCCAGAAACTCTGTTGCTTTCTAGGTGGTGAGATATATCAGTAGATCTACATAATATCCAAGCCTGGACCAGTACATGCATGTCATAGCAAGCACAGCAGTTTCAAACTGCTGCAGGTGGAAGACACTCTTGTAAGGTGCTTTGGTCACTGAAAACAAAACCTTTACTTTTCCACAGGAGAGAAAAGGATTGGGCCAAGGGCTTTGACTGATGCTACAGTGTGCCATCATGATAAACGTGATCTCTCCTGCTGCTCAAGATGAAGAGCAGGTGATCAGATTTGATTGCTTGAGGCAGAGGCAAAATGGAAACATGAAAGACAAGAGTGTTTTGATACAACACTTTGAGCTATTCTTTATCTTTCACCTAAGCTATCTAGAACCACCTCCATCCCTATTCTGTACAACACAAAAGTGTCAATAATTTAGGCTCTATTGGGCTACATATAAAGGTAGAATCCCATTATCTAAGAGACTTTTCCAAGGCTGGGGTTGTTCTGAATGGGAACAAACTTGCTTCTTCCTCCAATCTATTTGGAAACTTTCAGTGAAGGAAACTTAGATGGCTCATGTTGCTTTGGGAGATTCAAAATATTTTATTATCACCTTTTAAGAGGAGTTTTGCATTTATACAGAAGAGCACAAAGGTATTGCTGGTGGTCTTAGAAGTCTTCCCATAACTCCAGTTTTATTACAGAATAAAATCCTAGTGAAACATCCTCAACTGAGACTTTGAGACAAGTAACTAGCACACTATGAAAACTTAGATGAGATCCTAGATGAGATCCATGCAGCTGGGAATGATTCAGGTACAAAGACCAAAGCATAAACTGCATTTATCTTCTAGCAATTAGAAAATCAACTGATACAGAGAATAAAAACAGCTGTGTCCTGAACCTTTACACAGACAGATGTAGAAAGACCCATTACCCACAAATGTCCACAAGTAGCAGGTAAGAGTTGAAATGCCTTTGAATTAAGGCACTTTCTGGAATAGCCTCCATCTCAGCAACAAAATCTGGAAGTATCCAGCACAGCTGCTGGAGCAGAAACAGCAGTAGTCTGAGCTTTCCCACAACATTCTGTTAACAATACATAGGTATGTCACTATAGAAAAACATCCCTATCTGGGCAAGGCTCAGCCCACTGCAATTATCTTCTTGTTAGGGGACTTGATTAATTCAGTGTTTTCACCTGTCTCTGCTGTCAGATGATCCTAATTACAATCTCTCTTTCTTGCTGACCAGTCCCAATCAGGCTTTCAGGTGTGCTCAGAGAGATAGTTGCCCTCTCTCCAGATATATAAGCCTAGTATGAGGTTTGGAGAGGGGATTGTGGTTTTTACAAAGCTGGGAGTTTCTGAGAAGTCCCAGTTTAAGGAACTGTTGTTAATCTTTGGAATTACTGTTCAACTACAATAACCTGTAAGGTAAGAAGAGTTCTCTTTTGCTGATAAGCATTCCTTGTATGCTTTGTGGTGTTGGGTTTTTCTCAGCTGTGTGGTAATTTGATTTACTTTAGATTTCAGGGTTTTTTATTTGGGAGATTACATGACAGACAAAGGTGTTGCTTTCTCACTCAGAGCTGTACAAGAATTGCTAAACCTATTCCTGGTTGCAAATAGCTTGTTGTTTCCTGGCTAGGAGACTGGTTTGGTTTAGATCACTACTATCTGCTTTTTTAGGCTAGTGTAAAATCCCACCTCTGAGGAGTAAGCCTTAAGTTCATGTGGGGTTATAGAAACAGACTTTGTTTATTGAGTATGTGAAAGTACAGTTCCTATGCTCTCCATCTTGTTTTGTTTACAAAGGTACTATTAAAAGTACTTGAGAATCTCATGGGAGATTCTTGAGAATTCTCATACATAGAATAGTCTTGGAAACCTCTTTCTAAGTTCTGATTGAGGAGAATAAAACTTAAGCTAAAGCACTACAGTAGTCTATATTAAGTAGTATGACTTTCTGATGGGTCTTTTTGTCTAGATAGCTGCCTGAAAGGTATCTTGCATATCCCTGACACCCTCTACTCTTACTGTGTATTCTCTTAGTGAATCCTCCTATCTTCCATTTAGCTGCCATAAATGCACTTCTCCTTTCCTCAAGCTGACAATAAGCCTCCTGTTTATCAGCTGCCTACCCTTGTACTTAATGCTGTGACATAAAAGTTTGTTCAAGCTTTCTGGCTGGGACTGTGGCTGCTGCTATGTGTTTGTCTGAAGTACAAAAGGAAAGGTTAGAGGAGAGGCACAGCATGTGCACAGGGTATGCCACAGCTGATGGTGAGTGGTCCTGGCACCTTACACTTGCAAGCTTTCTTCTTTTCTATCTTAAGTGGGAAAACTAGTGGAAGCTGGTCACTAGAGCTAACCAAAGAGGAGTGGGGCTGACTCCTTGCAAGCTAACACTTGTTTTTGCCTTGTTGCCTGCTTCTAGGACACATACACTTGTTCTAGCTGGGCTGCAATCCTTTTACTATGTAGTTTAGGCTTTAATTAGACAGTAAATGTGCTCCAGGTTTCAAAGTGTGAGGGTTTTTTCTTTATGTAACAGACTGTTGTAGCTGACTGATTTGTGAAGAGTTACTTAAGAAGTATGGAAAGACTAATCAGCAGTAGGGACTTTAAACTGTGATTTACTGGCCTATACTTTGAGGTGTTCCTGCCTGCTCTTTCTTTACCTGTAAGAAAATCAGCTCTGGGAATAAGTAGTTGTTCTTCATCTTCCATTGCCTGAAATCTGAGTCCAGTAAAAAACTTGCTGCCAAGAAGCACTTGCTAAAGAACTAGTGATGCTCTTAATGACAGCAGTGCCACCTGGATGGCAGGGAGACAGGATGAGAGAGGCCAACTGTAAGTTCTGTGACAGGAAGTCTTCTGTCCTACTTGATATCTATTTCGTAGTCCTACCTGGCTTTCAAGTGCCAAGTACCTCCCCTGTAATAACCAGAAATCTGTGAAGCACTTGGCATCCTGAAATGCTTTATAGCTACACTAGAAAAAGAGATGTATAAAAGGAGGCATAAATAGATCTCATGCAGAACTGGTGGAGTGAGGTTTAGGGGGAAAAGATGCCAGTGTGTGCCTTTCTTCCCCCTCCTCCAAATTTTCCATCTTGCAGTTTTAGTGCAAAGCCCGTGACTCCTCTCTGGCCGAAACCAAGGTTTTGGTTTTCCTCATCAGCTGGAGGTGAATAGTCATAGTGTTACAACCACCATCCCTGCAGCAAGCAGCTCTCCCAGCCAAGTTCAGATGAGAATGTGTCACTTTGCAGAAGGCCTCTCTTGTCTCTTGGGCAGCTGGAGTCTGGGAGACTGAACGATTCGTGGCTCATGTACGCCTTTGGAAGACCGAGGGTCATAAAAGGCATTCTAAATGGGCACTTTACTGACAGCGCTCACCTTTAATGGCCTTTTTGTGAAGTTACAGCTTGGCTTTTAGGCCCTTTTTGCAATTCATCACTTAATCCATACATGCTACCTTGGCCAAGAGTCGGACAATGGGGCCCACTGTGTCTGGTTTTGTTATGGAGCAGCCAGAGTGGCTTTTAACTAAAACAATGTATGTGAAGGAGAAAAATGTAATCACCTTGAATTCCCAGCTGACTCAACTTACTTAAGGCAGCTTTGCAGACACTGGCATGTGCAATCAATGGAATTGGAACTGAAGCCATGTAACTGGCAGAAAGGAGTAGGAATGTATGTGCCTTTGCATGTATAAAATATGGGGGAAGAAAATGTGCAAGGAAGAAGGAAACAACTATACTTGCAGCTAGATCTGGAAAAAGACCATTTTTCTGTGATAGGAGATCTTTCATAACTAAATATAAGGATATATTAGACTGGTGAGGAAGTTCTGTTACACAGCCCTAAAATCGGCTGGAGGCCCTTCTAAAGGGCCTTTCAGAAATCATATCTCTTCTGAGACAAATCAATCCTGTAATCCATTTGTCAGTTCCTTTGAGTTGGAGGTGAAAAGAGGGTAAAACTGATCCTTCCTGCCAGTCTTCTAGTGCTGCTGCACAGAGGATACAGGGTTTGCCCTGGAACATGTAACCCCAGGGTGCATGGGTAGCAAAAAACAAAAAAAGGAACAGCCTAAACCCTGCTGAGGTGAGCAATGTGTCAAACTAACTTCCCCAAGTCTTCTACTAAAATGCTCCTGGATACAAATGGCAGAGGTGCAAGCACACCCTTATTTGGGGAAGAAAGAGGAAGGACTCCTCTAAGCACTGAGGAAATGCATAACTTGCTTTCTGGTGTTGTCTTGACAGAAGCCCTTACCTGTGGGAGGGAGTACCCCACTGAGATCTATTTGTGATTCCAGACATGCTTCCGGTTTCCAAGCTGCTGGTCACTGAATCCAGTGGGAGCAGGAAGGCTTGGTAGAGAGGATTGGGCTTCAGTGTGCTGGAGAAGTGTCTGTTATCACCTTTTTGACTGAGAAAGACTAGTAACCTGCCACTTCAAGGTGGAACACTCGAGGCCACCTGGCAAAGGGTAATCTTTATTTTCCAAAACCTGAGCTGTCAAGTTAAGTTGTGGGGTTTTTTTTCTTAAAATGAGATGACATTTTTGGCTTGGGTTCCACTTAAGCTAATGTGGAAAACTACACATCTCTGGAGGCTTCTAGAAGCAACTCAAAAGATGAAAGTAAAGCCTCTAGAAAGCCAGTAGGTAACACTATACCCTTCTGTGGAATTTATCCCACTTCAATTTGGCTCTATCTACCTGAAGTCAAGCCACAAATCTGGCAACCAAGTAAGTGGGTGGTCAGCCCAATCCTTCATAGACTAGCAACCCTTGACCTCAGTTAATTTTCTTTCAACAGCTGATGGCTTTCTACACTTAGTCACTCCACCCACATCCTGATTTTATCTATTGGGCTTTCAGGCTTCCAAAGAATTCCCACCAAAAAGGAAACTAAGACACCCCCCACCCCACCAACTTAAATGTGTAACAGGAGGGAACAAGAACTTGGCAACAGTGATGTTTGCCTGTTGAGACTGATGCTTGAGTGACAGTGTGCAGTAGGCCTGTTGAATCATTAGCTCCATTTGCTTTTTGTCTTAGACCCCCACACCTGCCTGCCATTTAGCTGCCTCTGAAGGCTGGCCAAAGGACATCAGATCAAATAATAAAAGCCACATTGAAGCAGTGTTTCAGCTGAAATAGTATGAGTGGAGGCGAGATGGGGATTGGAAAAGGCTCCCTATAAAAGAGCCCACACATACATGTGAGAAGGTCATTAACTCGTGCCTTGTGCTATCTTTGCAGTCTCTGCTCCCTCTCTCTCAATTATTACATCAGAAGGAAATGAGGGAGCACTTTGCCAAATACTAATGGACTTGATGTTTTCATAATCTCAAGTGCACAACAATCAGAGCTGTTTATTTTCCAAAGAAGATGGGAACCAGGGGAGGAGGCTGAAGACTGCAAAGAGGTTCCAGAAAGCTCGAGCCAGTTCTATATCCATCTCTTGCTCCATCTTTAGCTGCCAGGCTGATGTTTATCTGAATCATTTGCTAGATGAGGCTTGTGCTTCCTCAGGAGTGTGTCAAAAGCCTGTAGAATTGCAGAGACCTCAGAGAAACTCTAATGTTCTTCTGTTAAGTCATCTGTGTGGAGGGGAAGCTGTTATAGAGAAGGACTGAGCCTGAAACACAAGCATCTAGAAATACTTGCAGTTAGAACTAACACTGACTTCTGAGGAAAAAAGGTAACAGAGTAACTAAATGGTGACCAATTTGCAAAATACTTTAGAATTCCACTTCAGCTTGATTTAATAAAGCTTTAGTGTGCTTTTTGTATGTCTGAGTGTAACCATGCTACTATGTGTTTGTTTCTGAAGAGTAGCAAGAACCATTCCTTGATGAAATGTGATGCTGAGAAGGCATAAAGTTGATATGACTGAACTAACAGAAGGGGTCTCTGCAGTGATGTGAGATCAATTCTGTCTCTTACTGTCAGTGTGTATAGTTCCCCCACAACTTGGGAGTTATGGCCTGCATGAAATCCCAGGTGCTTTTGCTTGCTGTTCAGAAGGTTCTTTCCTACACTCTAATGGGGACTGAGAATTTAACAAACAGCAGTACTGGCAGTGAGTATACAGGGGCTGTTCTGGAAATGAGCTAATCACAGAAAAAGAGAATCTTCAAAGGATCCTTCTCCAGCATCATACATTCTTACATCACCTTTCAAAGTCATATCCAGAACAAAAGCTTTACATAATTTGGGAGTGTCTTTGGGCTGAAGCAGGACTTGACTTTCCTAGTGTGTGCATGTACCTCTTCTTATGATCATGTCCCAGGAACTGCCTATGCTCCTCCCTACATGTTCTGGACCTTTGACAGTTCTGCATTGGGTCAAGATGCAACAGGGCTCCTTATTGCCATTGCTCGTTCTCTATATTAGCAGTTAGATTCTAGCTGTCTCCTGTAGAAATGAGGCTACAATCCTGTCTCCTATGAATTTAATATTGAGTTTGTATGCAAGATCAGAAAGCTTTTCTGACAGCAAACCAAAGGACTGCCGAGTCTGCTCTTTGCGACTGAACATGCTGATACCAGGTCTAGGAATTTCGATCCTACTTAACATCTAAGACGAAAAAGGTTATTTAGAAATGGTGGGTCTGGGTGTCGGACAGAAGACGGTGAGAGCAGAGGGACGGGGGCGTTTACCGTTCCTGAGGCCGCTCCCGGTAGCCCCCGGGAGGTGTCGCCGTAGCCCAAGGCTGGCGAGGACCTGGCCCGGCGCAGGGACCCGCGCTCGCCGCAGCGCTGGGCAGACACAGCGCTCTGGAACGGGCCTGTGGGACAGCTCAGGTTCGAATGCCAGAACTAAGACTAGCTGGCATACCCTCGCTGACAGCAGCAAGTTGAAGTTCCCTGTCTGAAGTCTTTCGTTTCCATGTTTGCGGCTGTTTGTGCGTTGGATTTGCCTGTGAGCCTGTAGCAGGGCTGAAGGTGGGGGATCTGCTGCTGCTGGACCTGCTGCCAGCTGTGATGCCTATACAAAAGTATACACAAGAGAACTGATGATCTGTTTTGCCTTCTATTAAAGCAGACACATTTAAAGTATGCTTTCACCGAGGAGATAGCTGTCATGGAATCGTGGGGATGCATCATGAATCAAAGGTATCAAAGGCACTACTGAGACTGTCTTACAGACCATGCATGTAACTCCATGACTTTCAGGTGTCATGAGTGCCATTTCTTTAAGAAACTTCTGTAGCACTTGTATTTGTTGCTCTCAATGCTACTGTTTTCTTTTACTTGAAAATACAGAACCCAATACAAAAGATTGTTAGGACCTGGGGCAAAGTACAAACCTTGGGTACCAGTGGCTAATGTAGAGTGGTAAGTTATAACTCTGCACATGAGATTGAAGTGTCTTCCACATGCTTTTCTAATATCGACATGACAATGGTGAAGCAGACACAGAGTATTTTAGCATCAAGCTTTAGATGTGTTTTACATCCCAGACAGTAATTATAAGCTGCTGGTATACAGGAAGAGACAAATGTAGTTGACAGATGCAGGGGATAATCATCACTTGCTAAAGTTCAACTATGTCTAGGTATACTGAATGTGGATGAACTGCCCGTGTCACCTTCGGGAAAAGGAAATATCCCAGACTGCAGAGATGATACTTGGGGCAAGGAAGATGAAAAATACCACAATCAAACCAAAATCAAACATCAAAAGCCCACCAAAACACTGGGCAATCACTCTAATATTTCAGAACTGAGAGTTGGAAATGTATCCAAACCACATCATGACTAGGAAGTCCTAGATGAAGCAGATTAGGATGCTTTGTGGCTTATGTTGATCTTCCCTCTGTGTTGCATTATGCACTGTTCATTAGAATCTCATGGAAATCTCCAATTCAGTGAAATCATTCTTCTCCTGCTCCTTGGTGAAGGGTTCCTTCAATGAGAACCAAAGGTTTCTTAACAGTTCCAACAAAAAAAAACAGCGAATGTGTTAATGAAAAGGAGGGGCAGATAGCCTCATCAAGGGCTGGGCAAGATGGGCAGCAGCCACACAAGCAGGTATGCTCATGTGTAGACCCTGATAGCTGGTACCACATGACACCTCTTCCTGACCTGCAGCACTGTTGTACCATTTTCTGCATCATTCTTGTCTCAAGCCAATGAGGTGATAGATGTGGCTTTCCCACTGCTCTCTAACAATGCACTTCAGTCCTTGACACCTGCTGGTAGCCCCACAGACATTAAAGCACCTTATTTATTGTTTTCAGATTCCTTCTAAGTGTTTCTGGATGCAACATTCAGGAGTTCTCCTAGGAGTTTTGCTTGTGTTTTAGCTCTCTGTGATTCCTATTAACTTTGTGCCCTTTGTTTCCTCCCTTAAAAATTTGAGTATGTAGCTCAGGCAGGTACTTGCCTCACTTTAAGTGGTGGCCGAAGGCTATTTAATGATTTGGGTTTATACAGATCACACTGCTTGCCTAAGGAGCTAAGTACCTGTGATACATGGTAAAAGCCATTTAAAACTGAAGTACACCCAGAACTTTCCTCGACAAGAATCAGATGAAAGCTATCCAGCCCAAATTAGCCAGCTCCCAACTGTCAAACCTTTTCCTTCTCCTTTGGACAGGTGTCTGGACAGAGTGGGGAAAGGCAGTGGGGAGAGTGAGGTGTGTTAGTTCCTGGTTTAACCTTTGCTTTTTCAGAATCAACAGTAAGGACAGGAAAAGCAGTTTCAGGATCTTTTGTCTTCAGCTGCTTTAGATCACAGTTGGGTTTTTTTTTTACATGTTAGAATTTTCCTACTAAAACTTCTCATGACTGGAGTACTTGAACTCCTAAAATATTACTGAGTGGTTACTGTCCTTCACTGAGCACAGTTATCTAGTCCTTCAAAACCTTGGTTGTTTTATATTGCATCTTCTCTTTTATAAGTGTGGGAGGGAAAATGCCCCAGAAATTGGGTAGATACATAGATTACAAGGCTGGTGACAAAAGGAGGTTAATATTTGCAAGCAACCAATGTAATTTCTCTTTGCATTAAGTGATTCTGTCATTCAGGTGATCTGTACTGATAGAAGACTCTGGTTTTACCATCCTCTTAGGCATTGCAGGCTTCTGTTTAGCATGTATGTACCTCCAAGTACCCC
The DNA here is from genome assembly GCF_028858725.1 of Colius striatus. Classification (NCBI taxonomy): domain Eukaryota; kingdom Metazoa; phylum Chordata; class Aves; order Coliiformes; family Coliidae; genus Colius; species Colius striatus. The sequence goes on from NC_084775.1 coordinate 4,201,871, forward strand.
ATCTGCTTGCTGGGGCTTGCCATGCTGTCTTCTGTAGTTCGACTTATATCTAATCCTGATGCAAGAGAACTACAAGATGGTAAGGGTGATCCAGTTGTGGTTCATTGAAGCTGTTATTGTAAGCCACTTCTGATTGGAAAACCAAAGGTACTGGTACCTTAGAAGTGACTTATTAGCCAATCTCACTCTCATGAGAGGGGAGGGTACTCCATACTTTGGAATATGATGGTTTTTAATTCAACTATTTTTAATGAAGCCAGATTTTTGAGTTAAGGCCCACAGAAAGACTGTCTCCCTTTAAAAAGTACAAGTACAAGAGTGGAGATGTGTTTGAGCAGTACTGATAGCTAAATATTTAAGAAAAACATGTAATGGGAGATGTACAGGTAAATATTCTTCAGGTTTTTGACAGCTTTGGAACAGCATTGTCCAGCTGCTGCATCACCCAACATAAAAATATCTGAAGGTCACATTTTCAGCTTCCCAGAGTACTTGAATCTAGGGCAAGTGTTATGGGGACAGATTCAGGTTTGCTACTCTGCGTGGCATTCTTCCTTTTGTGCATCACCATGGTAAACAGTTAGGGTTGCCAGGAGCTTGGACGCATTGTTTGTCTCGCTCCCTCATCCGCTCTCCCCCTCCTTCACCAAATGCTTTTTCAGTGATTAGTTACTGAGTAGAAGGGGCTCCAGTTACCATGCAGCCTGCCATCTCTCCTCATTTTATTGGAACTAATATCCCACCTGCAATGATAAGGTTTAAACTTGTTTAATCTCCCAGCTTAGCTGTGGTGTTTTAATATTTTTAAAATGGTTGTTTCAGAAAAAGGGGGATTTAAACAGGTTTTGAATAAATAATAAAAGCCCTTCTCACAGGTTGCAATGCAGGCTGGGAGGCATGAACCATTTTCATCAGGTCAGATTTCATGTTGGGTTATCCCAAGGTGGCCTGACTTTGTGGCTGCGGATTTACAATGAAACAGTCAGATGCAAAGCAGTTTATGGAGGAGAAACTGCTTTAATAATGCATTTCCTGCTCGAGAAACAGCAGATACAATGACATTCAGGGGGAATGGGAGACAGAACAAAATCTCTTGGAAAAGGAACCACATTCTCCCCAGAGGCTTTTTTTGTTCCTACAACGTGTTTGGGGAGATAAAGGCTGACCTGAGAGACTTCAGAATGTACAGCTTTCAGGTGAGAAATAGGATGTTTTTAACATCTTGGACCTGATAAGCTGAAGCCATGTCTTCATTGTTTGAAATTTATGGGAAGGGAAATAAGTTCTCACTTCATGGCAAAATTTCACTGTCATAAACAAGTGGGTTGTGCTGATGTGTAGAACACCTTAGGTTATCCCACTCCTTGCTCCCTGGACTGGGAATTCTGTATTTAGCCTCAAAAGGACTGTCCCTGGTTTCTCTGAGCCAAAGCAAAGCTCTAATACCAGATGATCAGAAAAGTCTTGTCCTCTTAGTCCAAAACTAGACAAGACAGTTCTCCCTTCTCCTGCATGCTTAGGCACCATTTGTGTTGAAATTTGAGTAAAGCAAAGCACAGCGAACCAAGTAGAGGTGGCCTACCCTTTGTTGGAAGGCAAAAAGCCTGCCAGAAATCAGTCAACTGATCTATGGTTCAGTTTCAGAAGAGTCCAAGCAGCACCAACTGGATGACCTTATGCTGTGCAATTCTTATTGCTGCAGAAAAGATAAAGGTGGGCATAGAGGTGTTACAGAAATGCTGTTTATGTTGCTTCTGTTCTGGGGAAAAAGTCCTGTCAAGCAGTAATTGTCCTGTCTGTAAGTTTATACCTGAAGAGAGCTTGGCTGCAATCACCTTCCATCATGTCTTAAAGCTGGATCTTGCCAGGCTCTGAGCACAGATGAAGTTGGAAGCTCAGTGCATTAACAAAACTATGGCTGTAACTAGATGAGTTAGCCATATTGCCCTAGATGGCCTCCTCACTAACCTGGTTGAGAAGAGCTGGACATACAAATCACTTTGAGGTAACAAGGAGAGCAAAGAGGATAACATTCTGTGAGTGTTGTAAAACTTTCTTTCAAAACTAAAATTACCTTTCAGCTCCTTCAGGAAGGTTTTATGGACAAACCAGCAAATGAGAGCAATTTACTTCACAGCCTATAATCATATTTCCAGTACTCCTACCTATTCAACATAAACAACCACAGGGCAAAAACATGTAAAATCCAGATGAGATTAGGTAACTAGATAACATTAACAAACCACTGCCTCCATTGCACCTTCTGTTTGAGGGAAAAGAGGCTGCTTCAGCTCAATTCAAAAGCACTGCTCTAGTTTTGCATTGCCTTGAAATAGTGAAGTATCATCCTTACCTCTTTGAGTGATGCCACAGAAGTCAAGTAATGACTTGCTACATATACTGCTTAGTGAAAAGCCCTGTGGGCAGAACCTAAATACCCCAAACTGTAGTTGTCTGCCTCAATATAAAAGCATCCTTCCTCACCAAAAAACAAACAAAACCCACACCTAAATTCTTAATGGAAAAGCTGTGGTATTGCAGGCTGAGGGAGATGTGTAAAACAGGAAAGACTTTTAACAAAAAGAGGTAACAGTGAAACTAAGGCCTGTTTCTCTACTAAAATGAAGGCAGGGAAAAGAAGAGTTGAATATGTCAGTGAAAGATAGCTGTTTACTTTGAGTATCATAAGAGGGGGGCTTAAAATGTCAATATTAATGTGGAACTTGAACTGCAGGAAAATCAAATATCCTTTCATAGGCTCCAGATAACACAGGTGAACTGTCCTTGTCCTCATGTGGATGGAATAAGCAATTTCCACAAGGGCCTTGTACTAACTAAAGAATTTCTTTTCAGTTCCTAGAATGTCAGTTTTCATGGGGAAGTGTGTATATACAGAAGGGCAAACATAGCTAAATCTTACAAGTTTAAGAATAAGCTGAAGTCTAACTTCAGTAAAAGAAATGCCCAAGTGATACAAGTGATATGTGGTATTTAGCTGGAACTTCATTGAGTTGGACAACACAAGACAGCACTGTAGTTACCTTGACACTAGATACCTACATGAATACTAATAATTTCTGCTAATCACCAATAAAACAAAGATTTGTCACTTATATGTGACTTCAAGGATATTTTTAAGGCAAAACTCCAGACAACAGTCAAAGGCTTCTACAGTTTTTCAACCAAGAGTGTTTTTTTTCAGCTAGTATCTGATCCTCAATAAGGTTTTATGTTCAATTTTTCAGAGGATAATAGTTGCAGTTGCTTGATTTCAGGTTATACAAATAGTGGGCTAATGAGTTCAGAAATAGTTACACCTTTCTGTGTTTTGTACCAGCCTGTGCATCTGCTTAAATGAGCCATACTCTGATCTACCTTGCAGCCTTTTGTCCTTTTCAACACTTAGTAGTGTTGAGTAAATGATTTCTCTTGTCATAGCTTTTCTCATCATGCTTTGTCTAGAAGAAAACTTAATAAGCATTCTAACAAGTAAGTTACTGTCCTATACCCTGCCTCTAGCTCTACTACAGCATTAAGCAGGAACTTCTATGTTGAAAGAACAATAATCTTAGCATTGTAGGAATGGGCTTTCAGAAGCAGCAGAAAGTCTTCCCTATTTCTCTGAAGATAGTTAAGCTCCTAGAGAAAGGTAACACCCAAAGCCCTGAGAGATCAACTGTCCTGTACAAACTGAGGTTTCCCAAACTTAAGATTGTTGATCCTTTTTTTAAGGAAATACTAAACCTGCCTGTTGCATGTGGGTGGGGTAGAAGTTACAGGTAACTATTACTTTTGTCCAATTTATTATTTGTCAAATACCATGCCACAGAATTTGGCACAGGGGAGAAGTACCTGAAATACGTTTGCTTAATGCAGTGTTATTGTTTAAATCAGTCCCTGCTATGGTTGCTGATGAATTGCACAACACAAACAACATGACTATAGGACAATCCTGGGTGTTGCCTGTAGTGCTTACACGTGTCTGGTTTCATGGAGATGGACTGAGAAATGGATGGAGAACTGATTTGTCATGTATATCACATGTCACTACTAGAATGAGGAACATGATTCCACTCTGGTCCTCCACCTTTTAGGCTGCTGAGTATGGTGTTTTTAATGTTAGGCTGTGGGGGTGATCTTCTGTCCTATGCAGAAGAAATAAGCAATAAGTACCACTGAATAACTTGTGTGCTGTGTCAGTAGGAGTTGAGATTTGTCTGGGGGCAGTATTTTATTTCTTGCTGAGAGGGGAAAATAGATAGATGCAGATCTAAGAAAGAGGAAAGAAGAAAAGGCAATGCGAAGGCCACTTGTGAAGCAATAATTATTCCTTGTTTAAGTGGAAAGTCACTGGAGGAGAGCAGTGTCTAGAATCAGGAAAGTGACAAGTTCTGTTCAGTGAAGTACTATGGCAGAATTTCTGGCAGTGAATCTGACTTTGAGGTATCTAGTCTTGGCTTTGGGTGCTGCTTTCAGTTATCCTGGTCAACTGTTTGTGTGGCAGCAGTATAGACTGAATAGCTGAAGTGTAGCTGCTTGTAGAAGTTACTTTGAACCAGAAAGATTTAACTGTTTCAGCTGATCACTCAGCCCTGTGAATCCCTGTACTGTTGCAACAGCCAATTTCTAGCAGCTGAAGTAGCTAAAAGTAATAGGATGGGGAAAGCTAGGGAAAGAACTATTTCAGAGGAGTACTGCTGATGGAAGGATATTGTACACATGCCCTTTTAATTTTTAAGGATTTGATCTGCAAATCTCATACTTCATAAGTAAATCCTACACACAAAAAGATCTTGTTGACTTCAAACAATCCCCCTAAGAATGTAATTTGTAACAAAACCAGCCAAGACTTAACTTCTGCATTAGAACAGCCCTTTCTTTATATCTAAAAAATACATTAGAAACTAAATTATATCTTTTCCAGATAAAACTCCTAGCCCATTGCCCTCCCTGGCATAGGATCTGTTCTATTTGTGTAGAAAGCAGCTTGCTTTTCCCTGCTAGCTCCCAGTGTCCTCAGGTGCAGGACATGCATATAATTTGCTCTTGTACCTCAATCAGTGAGTGAGCAGAAAAACAGAGGAAATTAATTTCTCTCATTCTTTTTCCCCTCTGTTCTATTTTTTTACAAGAGCCTTTTAAAAATGTTGCTTACTATATGATTATACACAGCAGGGGTTTGTAATAACCTCATCTTAACTGAACTACCTCTGCCCTTGCTGGGGAATGATTGGTTGCCTTGGCAATCTTCTACATGCAGTGCTCAGGAGCTACAATTATAGTGCTCTTCTCAGTAGTGATCCTCTTAGTTCCCTTTCTTACAAGTTCATGACAAGTAGATATAAAAAGATATACATAATAGATTTTATTGCTCTAGCCTTCTGTCTCCTTCATCCCTGAAGGAAGCAAATCTGCACTATCTAAACCTATTTGCTCTAGCAAGGGGAGAAGCCTTCTGTTTGCATGAGATGAAGTACTGTTAGCTGTGTGTCACAATCAGGTAAGCCAAGCCACCCGAGGTGGTAACTCAGGTCTCATGTAAACCTGACTACAGCAAAGGCTTCTTAGGCCTGTGAAGGGAACATTATTTTCTGTCGTGTTACAAAGACCCTGAATCAAAAGTGCTTAATTCCCAAGGGCACCAATCACAACTTTAACTGCTGGCTCTGCAGACTCAATACATGCAGATGAGCAGTAGCTTACATGGAAATAGGAGGACTGGTTGCCTCAAAACTTGTCAGTTCAGGGTTTATAGGCCAAACCTTGTGCTAAACTACACCAGTGTCTGTACAGGAGTGTTGGACAAAAGTGAGACCACTGACAGCTCTGACATTAGTAAGAGACATGAAGACCCAGTGTAATATTTTTCATGACACTATTTGCTCTGCTGAGTGAATGTGGTTTGTTGTTTTCTAAACAAATTAAAGGAAAATCTGTTGCTGAAGTTGAACATAGCTGATAATACAGAGGGAGCAAAGCTGTCCAACTCCCACGTAGTAAATCATTATTCTAGAGAGAAATCTGAGGACAGGAATGAGGTTAGTTCTGTCTCTGCTCTCTGTAAGCAGTGGATGGATGCACAAAGGGGTTTATCTTGTTTAAATCTACATGCTGAAACTGTATTGTGTGCCTCCATTTATTAATAGTGTGAGCACCTAAGGAAGGACACTTTTGTTACTGCTGAGATGGGTAAGTTTGCGCAGTGAGGGAAGTTGTTCTCCTCATGCACAAATTGTGGGACTTCATAACAGAAATCCCTAAGTGCAGATGGCATTTTGGACACTTTCAGTGCATATGCCAGTGGGCACTTGGCTGAGTGACATCTTCTCTGACACAAGCAATGTGAAAACTGCAGAGGCGATGAAAATGCCAAGCTGCTGGTTCAACAATTAAGAACCTAAACAAATTAAGCAGTTGTAAAGCCTAAATAGCTCAGTCCTTTTAACTGATAAAACACAACTTTAGAAAAGGAACATTGGTTTGCCATCTTGTACACTCCCCCTTTTTTTCCTCTTTCACTTTTCTGCTGTCAAGTGTGAGTACAGATGCTGCTTTGAACCAAGACAGCAGCCACCAGCAGCTGGCTGAGATGCCATTGTTAATTAAAGTCTTCATTCTCAAATGCTGCTCAGATCAGGAAAGGGTGAGAAATGTCACAAATGAGAGCCATGAAAACAATACTACCTCACAACCAAAATCACTAATGCTGAGTGCTTCCAGGCAGATCACACAACTACTTGGCATATACAGAACAAATTCAAATCTGACTTGGAGGAACAAAGCTCTACTAATGATAAAAGTTCTTGCTTCAACTGAGAAGCTACATGAAAGTAAGAACCACCTCTTCATAAAATATATCCTCTTTCAGTTATACTTTTGAAGGGTCTCAGTGTGATGTTCAATTCAATAATGAAACACTATACTGGAGAAGCCCTTTGCTAGGTTCTTCTTGCAGACACTGGGACTCACTAAGGCCTGGCTAGCTCATGTTTTTAAGAAACAACCCCAAAACTTCAAAAGTAGAACTCTGCAGTAACAGCTGTAAGCAATTAAAATGCAAGAAATCCTGCAGTGGGGTAGTTTTCTTTATTCAGCCATCTTTATCAATAAAAATTATGTTGCTTCTACCTTCCTGTTCCATTTTTAATAGAGGGATAACTTCAGCAGCTCAATTTCATCCTGCTATGACAACCCAGGTATCTCTTTGTCATTGAACACCTTCAAATTACAGTTCTAGCAGCTGAAGTTGAGTAACATGATTAACTGTTGCTCTCTTGTATATTTTCAGGGCTATTTTAAAGGATTTTTTTATTTTGGTATATTCATTAACTGCCTGGCAATCTATTTGTTCGTTTCTCCTGTGGCTGAGGCAGGTGGTTGAACATCAAGTCAAATTCTTGTTTGTTTTTTTAATGTCTTGCTCTACTGCTGGAATTCACAAAATTAAACTCCAATGGGAAAATATAATCCAAACAAATGTCCTGCAATGACCTGTCTGAGCAGTTCTGTGCAGGAGTTAATCACAAAGCAAGAAGTCACACAGTAACATGCTTTCAAGTCTACTGTTATAAATTTTCCATAATAAGCACATGTAGAGGCTAGTCAGCTTGCTGGACATAGGACAGAATATTTATGCCCAGACTTACCCAATGCAGTTTCCCTTGCTGTCATGCACTATTTTATTCCCAGATTAGCCATCTTCATTCCCATGCTCATTTCATCAAAAGTGGGAAACTGGATGAGTCAATATGGTGAACACAAGACAACTGTTCATTATGGTCACAGCACTGTGCTGTTTGTACTCACCCAAACGTATCATTTGGTGCCACTACATCAGGCAAGGTTAATCCTGCTTCATAGTCTTTCAGCACTTCAGATTTCCCTTGCTGTGTATACCAAATCAAGTACTGTAGTTTTGAGTGATTTATAGTGTAAATCAAACTCTTCATAATGAGCATAAGTATCTTACATGTCACATAGAAAAGTCCCTGTTAGTCTTCAGCAGCTCTTACACAAGATGGGAACTTCAGTTTCAATGTGAGTTTGTTATACTGGCCTCCCCTGTGCTTGGCTGGCACTAACATCTATCTAACATTGTTCACCTGTACATTTCAAGGTGCTTTGCAAAGTGTCTTCATTCCTCCCCTCAAATCTCAGTATATAGAATCACTCATCCAGGTCATAGGTGGCAGCATTTTAGATATAATAAGCACTTCAGGTAGTGTTTTACTCCTACATATTCGCAGGTGTTGGGTTCTGCCTATACACAGCAATAATGTTTATCACATTCATTCTTTCAGCCATGTACTAATCCCAAAGCTTGAAGACCTAACTGAGGACAACCAAACTTGTGCTGGATGCTAAGTGGCATAAGTCAAAGTTCCCTGAAGTCAACTGGAAAGCATCTTAATGTGCTTCAAAATTACTTTGAAAGTTTTCAGTATAAGGGGTTTTATTATTGTAACTCTTACTTCAGGATCAGGCTCCCCAGCTTTAGAAAGAAAATGAATGAAGAACTACTAAACTGATAAGTCTTGAGGAGTCTTAGTAGTGTCTTTGCCCACTTCAGATTGCACAGTCTCTGGACTTAGTCAAACAACAAACACAGTACACAGGTACTCTTGAATTTCTTAATACGAGAACATTCTGTAGCTAGTTGTGAAGTCCATGTTTGTTTGGCTCTTGGAAAGAGAAACAATCAAATAGAATAATTTGTGCAAGTTGCTGCTTCAGCAAGGATTTGACCTTTGTTTTAGAGTAGCATTAATCTGCCTCTTAATTTCAGTCATCTTTAGGGCAGAAATTGTCAGCCATTTAATATGATAGAGTAATGTTACATAATAGTTAGGACAGAATGTGAATAATAACATATCCATGGAAAATTGAGGGAGACATTAATGAAGAGAACATAATTACAGATGGAATTTGGACAAGATGTCAGGATTAAGCACCTATGTACTTGCAAAGAGTGCTGTAGGATATTTAATAGTGTGCCACCCAATGAATTACATGATCTATGCTACTGATTGCAATGTTATATTCACTTGGTAGTTCTTATCTTTGATTGCTCTGCAATTCTGTTCAAAGTGTATGGAATTTGGCAAGATCACATCTTGGATTGGCATGCAGGCTACAACTGTAATTAACTAAATCTCAAAGATTTTATGCATCTTTACCTTTTTGCCCTTTTGCTTGCTTGCTGCACAGTCAAAGGAAGCAGCTTTTTATGTGAATGATGATAAATAAGCAGCCCTGTTGAAGGTGATGTAGCTGGTGTTAAGAACAGGCTCTTTTAATAGACACTTTAAAATGTGTTCTAACATGTGAAAATGATAGGCTGTCAAATCACCATTCAGGTGTACACAGAGATAATGACATGCATTTGAGAGAAATGATAAGGTAAAATACACACTTTACACTATGAAGATAAATAGTGAAATATACACTTGCATGCCTCAATGTAAAATAAGGGAGTGGGGAAAGAAATACATTTCAAGTAGAATTATGAGTAGTCTAGACACTTCCACTGCCTTGTGCTTGAAACAACATCAATGGAAAGTGTCTGATCTGTTGTATCTGTGCTTGAATTAAAGACAAAGTATTTGCAGTGCCCATTTATTTGCTCTTATCAAAATCTTCCCATAAGGATAATGGCATCTCAGGATATGTTGTTGCTTAAAAGTTATGGCTGCAGTTTCAGTATGCAGACTTCTAGGCAGAAACAGGATGGAATCTTTTTGAAAATAGCACAATTAATGGGAAACTGTTAATGAAAATGAAGCAGTAAGATGTCTGGTTTGCCTGAGATCAATGCCAAAACACCACCTTTCTTATTTGTGTAAAACCTTGACAAGCAGTAGTTCAAGCTGTGGGCGAGGGGGAGGACTTTTAGTCTTTTTGGTTTGGTGGATTGTTTTGGAAAGATGCTGCAGTTCTTTCTCTGATTGCTACCTTGACTTCTGAAGAACAAAGTGCCCAGCCACCTGAAGTTAAGCCTTAGGCCCATGTAGTGAGGAAGAGGTATTTTCCCATTCCTGCAAATGTTAACACTTGAAAAATGCTTGGAAATGACAAGTCTTCTCCCTTACAAAATGGGGTGATGTTCAGTTCTTTCTTCATTCATTAGTCTTTATGTGCCCAAAAAAGCATTCAGAACATTTCCCAAAATAATTCTGGAGACCAGTCAGAGCAACAGCCCTCTAAAGAACTACAGAAATGAGCTCAGACTGGTGCAGATATATTGAAAAATCTAGGGGATCTTCCTGTTCTGATTATTTGCTTTTTGGGATGTCTTTGTTAACAAGATAACCTGGGCAGTTTGTGGTAGGATCTGTTTCTACCTGAATTTGAATGTGAAGGATGGAGGCCTCAATGATATGTATGCTGCAAAGAGCTACTAATTACATCAGGAAAGTTCACATCCAGTTAAGGATTTGCATGTACTGATGCTGCTCAACTTGAGATACAGCCAAATGAAACATACCTTCAGAGATGTACTTCAGATGTGTATTAGACTTTCACGTGATCTAGTAGCTACAGGCTTCTTAACGCTTCAGGTTACCCTAATTCTCTTGCCTGCTAAACTCTGAATAAAACAGATGTTTAGAAGTGGGTCCTGATGTTTTAAATAGCATCTAGATGGGCTAATGAGGCTAAACAAGGGCTAGATTAATGTAACCCCAGCTATATGTAGTGATTAAAATCCAAACCTGAACTCAGATCCTGCATTTACAGCCCAGGAAAATCCTGAAAATCCTTGTCAGTTAATGGGAATTCTGGTTGCATGACTTCAGCTACCATGTTTTATTTAAATCACAATCACTGATAAAGAGCCTGGGTACTCTCTTTTTAGACATATCTTTGATTCTAAAAGATTCTGCAGATTCTCAATTGCATTTGTTTTGGATTTAAAAAATCAAGACTCTGTCTACTCTTTCCAGAAACTGACTTCCTTTGAGTAGGCCTTGAATATTCTTATGTATTGATCTCAGATTGAAAGGTTCATGTCCTGGTTCAAATAGCGAAGCGTTGCTCTGCTTTTTGTCTTGGGAGGAAAAAAACCAAAAAAGCAATGCCTAGGATGCCAGTTTGAACCATATGGGGAAATTTTCCTCACATGACTAGATTGCCCTGGGGAGACAGGGTAGATACCCTATGTGGAGTTGTTCCAAACTCTTCAAACCAAGCATCAAAGAAGCAACCCTCTGGCTCAGAGGTGAGAAAATAACACCCTGAGGCACAGTTTCTGTGTCAGGCAGACAGTAAGCAATGGGCTCGTAAAACAATATTTGAAGAAAGGTAAAAAAGAACCTGAGAGAAAGGTAAGAGATTCTTATTAGCTGCAAAGTAAAGCTTTTCGATCACAATCTCTGACAAAGAACAGCACTATTTGGACAGTAAATCACTGTGGCCTACTGAGCAACCTGTGCTGATAAGAGTCTGACAGACCACGGAAGAGGTTCAGGGTGGCTTGCAGGGAAAATCTTTCATTCCAAACACACACCAGACCAGCAGAGGCAGGAGGAGCAGGTACAGGCAGGCAGTCCCAAATAGGAGGGTGAAATGGGATTTCAGCTCATTCTTTCTACAAATTGGATAGGAAAGCTCCCTCTCAGCTTTTCTTTGGGGAAAAAGAAGGCTGCCTTAACACAGATGGAAGAATCTTAATATTGTCTTCCCATCAGCTCCTGGGTCTAGTGACATAACCCTAATTAGAGGGCACCAAAGCAGACCTATCAGTTTTGTGGAAGAACTTAGTCCATGCATCGCTTGTTTGATGGCCCTTAAGTATGGCTGGGGAAGGTATTTGCAAATCACACAGCTAGATGCCTGTTAAAAAGCCTTGGAGAATAAAAAGTACATAGAAGCTGGATATATTGGAGCAAGTGAGCTCAGTTCCAATACAACAGTATTGAGTGGATTCAGAGGTTGCCCTTCGTGCATTTGGTACACAGCTAGCAGGATATGAGTGACCTGTAACACTGCATTTCTTGTAAAACTTGCACTTCTTTGAAACTCTTACTTTATAGTGGCATGAATGTGATATTTTCCCTCTCACTCTTACACTTATGCACTTTAGTTTTGCCCTCATAGCAAGAGAGTTTAATGTGATGTGTAACTTACATCTCCTAGAGGTAAGGAGGAGGGAGATTGCGGGAAAAGCAGCTAATTGAAGAGTTTAGCCACTTTTCTCTCAATTCCTCAAACACTGTAGGTATAATATTTCACTCTGCAGAATTTGTGGGGGATATCTGAAAGACCTGAATTAGAGAGGTGATTAAAAAGTAAAATAACAAGGGAAGGTTTAAGCAAAGCTTTTTGCAAAACTTAGTTTAAACACGAAGTTTAAAGTTCAAGCAAAACTCTTTGTTTCTTTGCTAATGGAAGGAACAGATATGGAATACTACACTTTGCCCTTCATACAAGATACTAACCTTGATACTGACCTTCATATTATTCCATTTTAACTGTACCTGCTTTCCAGGGGTTGCTTCATAGCACCAGTGTAGTACCATACCAACACTTTCACATTCCTCTTGCATTCCATCCCCCTTAAGTTGTTTCAGGAAGCTAGATAGAAGCACTAGGTGATGAGAGAAAGCCCTCTGTACACTAGTTTGGTACATTGTTCCAAAATAGCAGCAGAGCGCATCAAAATGCATTGAAAATTCTATTTCTGAAATTTTAAGCAGTTAGGAGTTTCTCTTTGAGCTTATTCTGTGATATCTAAAAGCACAAAACAGCAATGCTGATGTGTTTCCTCTTTATCTGAGGCTTGCCTTCTGCTGATCACAGCAGATTTTCTGATAAACAGTTGCCCAGAATATCTTGCTGCATCCTTGCATTTTACTACTGGTCCAGCTAACTTGTCATCTGGATGCTAAGTTATGACTTATTTGTGAACTCCCTCAGTACACTTGCAGGGACAGGAGGGAGAAAATACACATTGATGGTGAAGCACTGGACTGTGCTATGAATGAGCAAAAATACACATAGAATGTATTAAATTGAGTATTAAAAAAAGGCAACAAAAAACCCCCAACAAACAGCTAGAGTTTGCTGTCTGTCTTGTCTACTATGAAAGGGGAATTCCAGATTCTGCCATATAAATAAATCGCCAACAGCAAGGAGGTACTAACTAGTTAGACACGGTACTTTCCCCAGGAGAAGAGAATCCTGTTATATCATTGAGAAACATTCTAACCTGAGGCAACAGATCTTAACAGTTTGGTGTCTTAAATTTAGGGAGAGAGAAAAGAACAATGATAGCACTTGCTCTTCATTGAGGTACTTGCCTCAAGAGGCCTCTCAGTTCCACTTTAGAGGAACACTGTCCTTCTGTCAAGCACTTACATGCAACACAGTTCCATAACTTCACTGATAGGGACTCTTTAAATTGGGTAAACTTTGTAAATCTTCTCACTGGAGAGACAAAGTCTTGAAGCCACTATCAAATCACACAAGTGAAGTGAAATTAGATTAGATCATAGCTAAAGATGTCCCAGCATCCTGTCTGTTATAATGGTCATTAGTGGATGCAAATGGAAAGCTTATAAGAAACCAAGACAAGTATAAAGTAATCTTGTACCAACTCAGTCCCCCCAGGGATTAGAGATGTTACAAATAAATGACTGATGCTCTTATAACAGGCTTTCACCTGGATGAAAGTCACCTTTCCTAACTCCTCTATTTTTTCCTTTGAAACTGCAACCTTACAGTCAAGATATATGCAGAAAAACAGCTCTAATGGGTTAAGACAGGAAAACTTCTCAGCAAAATTCCTACATGTTCACAAAAAGTAACGTTGAGATAACAGAAGAGCTTCAGCTGAAGGGAGGGATTAAAATAAAGTTGAGGGCTTGACACAGTGTGACATCTGTGTAACTAATAACCTGGCTTAACAGTACTTCTTCACTTCTTGACTTAACCATGTGTCTTGCATCTTCCTTAAAGCACTGACACAAGGCACAAGGCTGTTGGATATTTGGGGACAGAGATGCTCTTGACCATTCAAGTTTAGTTCCATTTTCTTATTTAAAAAAACCCCAAAACATTAAGCCTAGGCAGAAGAAAAGCAAAATGTGGTGTGCTATTCAGGCCACTCAGAGGTTAGATGTGAGCTCAGTTTACTTCAGATAGAAAGGAGTCATGAAACTGGGCCTTCTAAATCTTTTAAACGCATTCAATAAGAGGTTAGAAGTAGAGGAGCAGTGGCAAGTATTCTTAGGAACATAACTTCTGATTTTTTAATTTTTCTTATAAATGCCCTCAAGGAATGGCTAGTTGTGTTGTATTTTGAGTTGGAATGTGTTGTTTAAATACCATCTATTTCTGCCTCTTTCTAGTAGCAGAATAAATAATTTAGTCCACGTAATCTGAACCTCTCTTTTCTAACAGGTCCTAAAGGGCATGGACATCTCCCAGTTGGTAGTTCAGCTGTTTTCAGCCAAGAGCAATGAGTGGTTAGAAACAATAGTTTCTAATGTGTTTCTCTATTCTTACACTCAGCAATGAGCTACTCAGTGGACTGATCCAAGTGGACAGAAACATGCAGAAAACCCAACCCAGAACACATTTCAGTGGGCAATGAAATGTCCAGACAAGATACTTTTCAAGGATCAGATGCAGTGAAGCTGGAAGAGGACATGTTGAGAAACTCTTTAAGTATTCATGTGCTGCTCTCATGTAAATGGTGTCATACAGAGCAGTACTTCAGAGCTCATATTCCAGAGACTCTCAGTCTTAGAAGCAGCTCACTTAAAGCTAATGTGACCATTCTGTATGTCTGAATTCACTAAAGCTCACTTCTTCCTTCTGTTTTGACTGATAAAACACTTGCTCCATTGAGTTGAGCTTTTTCTTTCATTAGAAGATTCTGATTAAACAGCTAGACCCGTGTATAACAAAACAATTTCAGAATGTTAATTCCTGACCTCTGATAATCAAAGGTGCAGTATTGAACATATGTACATATTTCCAGCAGGCTACAGCCATGTCCTTTTGTTTTGCAAACTATAAAAGCATACTACAAAGGAATGCAGGCTTAAAGTATGGGAAATGATGCTCTTTTGGTTGAAGGGATTCGGAAGATAATAACTCCAGACAGACTTTTTCAAATATGTTTAGATGGGAAGTGCTTCAAGAAATCTTATTAGACCCTTGTATAAAAATTGAGTACTAGGCACTTTCTACATTTCTAAATCTGAGCTAGGAATTTGTTATTCTACCTTCAGCTTCTGAACACTAACAGTTTACTCTGAACTAGAAGTCTCTGCTTAACAGAAGGAGGTAGTTCAGTAAAGACCATGACCTCCCCCTGCTCAGTCTAGATAGAGCTAAAGGACCAAATGAAGTGTTGCTGCAATACCAAAAACATGACAAAAAATTAAATGCTGCAGTGATCCAATGACAGAATAGAATGTCATGCTCCTAATCTGTCCTCTAACCTTGCTGTCATCTTCCTCCTCCTCCATATCTTGCTTGCCTCCCCCCAAAATGGTTAAAGATCAACAAATTGTAATGTGGAATGGAAGAGTGCATCACCATCCAGGTCACTGTGCTGAACACAAGCGTGGGGAAAGCAAACTATATTATTTGAAAGAAAAAACAGAGAACTGGCTTTTACTCCCCTTCATCTTGGTTTAGAACCTAAAAGACTTCAGTTTCAGTCACACTGTATTCCACCTAGAAAACGCGGATTTAGGCGTGACTATCAGGCTGCAGAACGTAAGCTGCTGTTGATCCTTTTTAAAATGTATAGAAATATGGGTGGATCAAATGGTGCTGTCTAACAACTGTGGGTAAATAATACCATGCTCTGGACTTCATACTCAAGTTATTCAAAAGTAAAGACATAATTTTTACATGTAATTACCTATCAGTTTTTAGAACCTACCTGCCAATTAATCATTCAGTGTGGGAGGCCATCATTTGAAAAATGGGAGTATTATTGTAGGCAATAGGGGAGTCCAATCTCTCAAATTCTCCGACCCCTGTGTGCACTGTGGGTTCTGTCTTTTTTTTTGTACATCAGTATGCATCTGTGTCTTAAAAGAACACATAGACTTACTGTCCTGTAGACCCTGAGAGTTAAGAACAGGTATAGCTGAAAGTCCTCTTCAAACCTTTCCAAGGTCAGAATGCAGACTCCCTGCGGCAGCTCTGACCTGTTTCACCACAGTACAGATACTCCACCGTTCCAACAGGCTGACAGTTCATCACCCAGATGAAAGGCTCTGATCTCCTCTGTTTGTCAGCAGGCCTGTCACAGGTGAAGTTTTGCAGATTTCCAAAGGTAGGTGAATTGCAGAGCCAAACGTGACTTCAGGGCAGAGGCAGAGCAGAGGGCAGGGAGCATGCAGTTGTAACTTCTTTGTCTTCAAGATGTCTCAAGCATGGTTACTTGGTGCTTCTGTCTGGCTCTTGCCCATGACTGTACTGGAAGAGGCCTAAGGGACAGTTCTTGGGATTCTTCAAATGGTCAGGGACCTGCTGCTCAGCCATCAGGCTACATATGGATTTCTTAGCTTAGGAAGAATTTAAGCCTTGTATTGAGCCATCTTCATAAAGTCTTACATTCCATTGCTGCAGTTCAGAGATCTCTTAAGCTGTCAGAACACACTCTGAGTATTTTCATCTTCCCCAACACATAATACACACTGCACGTACTTGCCTGATTCTAGTTGTCCCACCCTTAGTCTCCTCTGACTGGTCTCTTCAACCTCAATGTTAAAACATACTTTCCTTGTGAGGTAAAAAGTGGCCAAAGTGATCACAATAGATCAACTTAGAAATCTACATAAGTATCAGCACAGGAACTGTCTCCTAAGTAATTAAGACATAGTTTTAACTCTACAGAATGATTTTGTTCTAACAGATTTATTTCCCAGAGCATTTCCTTGATATGCCTGTGTTGTTGTGTATGTATTTATTGCTTTGGACAGTCAAGCATGGAAGCTACAGGCCTCCTCCCCTTGCAATTCTGGGCTCTCCCACTTGCCCCAGTCACCATGTACCTGAGAGGAAAGCAGGATATTCTCAAAGATAACTAGTACGCTGGTAATAACATTTATATGGACATGATCTCTACCTTACTAATGCCATCAAGATATCTCAAAGGCAAATAGAACAGAAGCAGTTCAGCTGTCATGTGCTGCTGTGAATTGTAAGGAAAGGATGTTAAATGTGCAATCACTTCCTTTTTTTTCAAATTTATCTACTCTATTTTGGGAATAGTGAAATATCCCAGCTGAAATATCCACAAATGCCAGTGGAAATGTTTGTGGATAAGGAATGCTGTGTGAAATACCATTTTCAGAGATGCAATTCCCTCAGTGTCCAGCATATGATACATCTCCATTACAAAAACAAACATCCCATTCTAGTAAACATTTTTGTATAAAAAAGAATTGGCATAGACAAACCTGCAGTTTACAAAAGCCAACATTGTCTCTTATAGGGACTAGCAGCAAATGCTGCAGATGAAGGTGAAGTAAAATAAAAACTGATAGGACAACTTGCCCCAAGGACAATTCTTTCTAATTGTGAAAAACTAGAGAATGGCTGAAAGATAAGTTTAGACAGTACAAAATGAAATAAATATCAAAAAAGGGACACAGGCAAGGGGAGTCTTACCAGTTATATAACTATGCTTAAGCTAAATTTTTTTCCACACGAAGTTGGGGTTTTTTTTGAGTTTATATGATGGGTTTTTACACACATGAGAGCAAACAACATGCTTAGTTTTGACAGGACACCATAAAGGGCTGCATTCTCACCAACGTTCGTGTAAGCCTCTAAATAGCTGTACAGGGTGAAAACTTTCTGAAGCGTTCCCCAGTTTTCTGAAGCGTTTCCCCAGTACAGCCCATCAGGGGGGTCACAATGAAGCCTCATGATGAGTGGCTACAGTGCATCTGGAAGGGGTGTCTGGTTTCGGAGCCAAGAGGCAGAAGCAGGACCCTAAGGGAAGGCTCTGTCCCTGACCCCCTTTGCCCTCCCGTGTTCTGATCTTTATGGGGCCGTCTGCCTCATAGCATCAAAGGCAAAAGCAGGCCCGTGATTTGTCCTACAACAGCTCTATAAAAACCATAATTGCCCAATAACCCTCTGTCTGCAAACCAAGCCATCTTCCTGTTTCTTCTCTCATAAAGACTATTTGACAAGCCTGTTCCATCAGCTTATAAAAACCTAGAAATAGTTACCTTCCCTGGAAAGAAACTTTGGAGAAAACCAGAAGAAATTAATTTCTCTTACATATACATGTAGAGTATGTGTGTGTGTATATATAAACATACAAACACACTAAGAGTCTTCACAAGTAAAATATGTAAACCACTTATAGCAGTAGGGAATTTGGCTGTCTTGACAAGCAAAAGAATTAATCGGTCTTAAAGATGTAGGCACTGCATATTGAATTTATAGGGTCAAAAATGTTCTGTACTTTAAACTGAACAAAAGTGAGGTGGAGTGTGTGCTGCTAAGCTAGAAAGAGAACAAGCTAAAAGTAGTAGAGTAAGAACTATTATCCCTATTATTGCCTACAATAAGAGACAATTTAACATTATTTTTTATGCTCTCTTTCTTCTTAAAGAGCCTGTTTTCCCCCATAATAACATTGCTGCAAGACTTACCAACAAAAATGATTCCTCAGCCTTCCTTTGAGTAGGAGGCTGATGTAAATTGTCCAGTCACCTTCTGGTTAGTGTAGGGAGTAGCTCATTTGGTGGGTGACATTATGTCTTCAAGCATCCTTGAGAAAATACAGAGAAATTCCACGTTAAAATTAGCATACTTAAGGTTTAGACCTGGATCATTTTGTGCTTCAGCCACTAAAAAGTTATTTTAAGTAATCCTTTGACTGAACACTCTTGCTTCTGACAAAGTTTAAAAAGATTAGTTATCCAACAACTTGTCTGTCACAGGTTTCATTTGAAATAGTTAGCACAGATACACAATTTTGATTTGATTTGTGGTGCTGAGATTTACACTCCTGGCAAATGTAAGAGTATTGCATTTTAATTTACTGTCAATATAAAATAGTTGCTTTGATATGCCTGAGAGCAACTGCCTTGGGATGTGCTCCTCCCAACTGACGTCAAGCAAGAATTCTCTCATAGTGGATGAAGGATCAGGCTCTTCAAAAACAAACAAATAATTTATGACTCCTGCTATGGGCCAAAACTTGAAGTGTTTATTTATTACACATGCAAGACAGTCCTTGAAGTCAATGAGGAAGAAAGGTGTTGCTGAAGCTAAGGGAAGATGCTGATTTTAGGTTCCACTGCTTTGCACCCATGGATGTTTCAGAATACTCTGATTTCACACTGGTGTATTTGTAACCTAGGATCTGAATTTACAGTTCTGCATAAGCAAAACATTCATGATTTGGGACAATGACAGAAACAGAAACCTGAAGAAGCCTTTGTAGATAAAGGCACGCTGAGAGAATGCTGGAAGTCATTTTGCTGCACATTTCCCAGCCAAGGCTTTTCTAGATTTTGTGACTGAGCTCAGGGCAGTGAGTGCCTTTATTTTTTTGTTGTTGTTGTTTGTTTTACTTCTGTGACAACTGTCTGAAGTGGACTGAATAACTTTTCATGTAATATGACTTAATCTCTCTCCAGCTCTGCTGGTAACTGGTGTTGAAGGTATTCATCAAGTATGTATCTAGATTTCCAAGTCACAGTATATATATCAATATGTATCAATAAGCTGATGTCCCTAACCAACAGCATCATACCTTAGCTACAGGGAAGCCAGGACTGGAATGAATTCAACTACAATGAATATGTCAGTTCTTAGATTGATCACCAGTCTTAAGGCAGTTTTGGCAGTAATTCTTAAATTTGGTATAACTTCAAAATTTGTGTCAAAATGAACGAAGTTTATCAGGTGGATTTTTTTGAGAACTATGGTAGATGAGTAAGAACCAATTGCTTTTTGGACTACTGTTGTAAGTTCCCCTGTGTCAGCTTGTCTGAAGTCAAACCAGCTGAACATGATTTAACTTTGTTAAAGCAGATTGTTAAAACTGGGATTGTCTGTTGGTCTTACTGTAATGCATAACAATAATGTTGAATAAGGTCTGCAGTTGTAATTTCCAAGTTTTGAGTAATTTCATAAATTTTCATTCACAGTACATAGGCTGTATTTTTGTGTATTTTCCTAGGTTTTTCCAGGCTTATTTAGAAAAGAAATATTTAATTTTTCTTTCAATTATCTGTTCTCTGATTTGTATCCACATAACTAATTGCCTCAGCGAGACTGAATCTTGATTAGTTACCTATTTCCAGATAGATATGTCCAGTTGCCAGTTACTGCTGGCTAACAATCTGGTTCCAACATTGACTCAACTTTGTATCATGCATTGATTCATCTCTCTTCAGTGGCTTCCTGTGATTAGACAATCGAGTTGTCAAAACCAACAATTTCCAAAGCCTCCTCTTTTCTCTGCAATCATTCTGTTCATCACAAAGCTAATGTATTTTAATCTGAGACTCTGCTCTGCACCCCCCTCTTTTCTTCCCTTTGTATCTAGCAGAGAAAGAGCACCTCTCCATCTTCTCACAAATGGGAAAGAATTATTCTCCCACGCAGCTACTTTCAGAGTGATCTGCCTGATGTAGGCATGAGTGCCTGTGACCCAAGGCAATCCAGTTAGCTTGTCTTATAAAGTGTGACGATACAGGCGTCCTACCTGTTGTCTCAAACACTGTAAAGCCTGTCTCAAACTCTAAACCAACTTCAAAAATACAAAAGAAGAGTGCACTGCCTAAAGTCAGCACCTGTCTCTTTCTCTTGATGTTTCAACTCTGATCGCTAGCGATCAACTCTGATGGCTAGGGAAATCTGGAGTGCACAGTGGGAGGTGGAAGGGGTGGAACAAGATGGAGGTGATGATACCAACCCCCGGTCAGCGAAGGAGGAAGGAAGGAGGAGCACTGGACCAGAGACCTCTTGCAGCCTGTGGCGAGAAGATGGCTGTGCCCATGCCCCACATAGGGCAAGGGGGGCACTGAGAATTGCCAGCAGATCCGGGAGGACCCTGAGCCAGGCTGGGCGACTGCTGAGGATGCCATGGCTGAGGGGGCGATCACTGAGGGCCCTCATGCCTGAGGGGGCGATCGCTGAGGACTCTCGTGCCTGAGGGGGCGATCGCTGAGGACTCTCGTGCCTGAGGGGGCGATCGCTGAGGGCCCTCGTGCCTGAGGGGGCGATCGCTGAGGACCCTGGTACCTGAGGGAGTGATCGCTGAGGACCCTTGTGCCTGAGGGGGCGATCGCTGAGGACTCTCGTGCCTGAGGGGGCGATCGCTGAGGGCCCTTGTGCCTGAGGGGGCGATCGCTGAGGGCCCTTGTGCCTGAGGGGGCGATCGCTGAGGACCCTCGTGCCTGAGGGGGTGATCGCTGAGGACTCTCGTGCCTGAGGGGGCGATCGCTGAGGGCCCTCGTGCCTGAGGGGGCGATCGCTGAGGACTCTCGTGCCTGAGGGGGTGATCGCTGAGGACTCTCATGCCTGAGGGGGAGATCGCTGAGGACTCTCGTGCCTGAGGGGGCGATCGCTGAGGACCCTTGTGCCTGAGGGGGCGATCGCTGAGGACTCTCGTGCCTGAGGGGATGTTCGCTGAGGACTCTCATGCCTGAGGGGGTGATCGCTGAGGACTCTCGTGCCTGAGGGGGCGATCGCTGAGGACCCTTGTGCCTGAGGGGGCGATCGCTGAGGGCCCTCATGCCTGAGGGGGAGATCGCTGAGGGCCCTCGTGCCTGAGGGGGCGATCGCTGAGGGCCCTCATGCCTGAGGGGGAGATCGCTGAGGACTCTCGTGCCTGAGGGGGAGATCGCTGAGGACTCTTGTGCATGAGGAGGGAGATCGCTGAGGACTCTCGTGCCTGAGGGGGAGATCGCTGAGGACTCTTGTGCATGAGGAGGGAGATCGCTGAGGACTCTCGTGCCTGAGGGGGAGATCGCTGAGGACCCTCGTGCCTGAGGGGACGATTGCTGAGGACTCTCGTGCCTGAGGGGGCGATTGCTGAGGACTCTCGTGCCTGAGGGGATGTTCGCTGAGGACTCTTGTGCATGAGGAGGGAGATCGCTGAGGACCCTCGTGCCTGAGGGGGAGATCGCTGAGGACTCTCGTGCCTGAGGGGGTGATCGCTGAGGACTCTCGTGCCTGAGGGGGTGATCGCTGAGGACTCTCGTGCCTGAGGGGGTGATCGCTGAGGGCCCTCGTGCCTGAAGGGGAGATCGCTGAGGACTCTCGTGCCTGAGGGGGTGATCGCTGAGGACTCTCGTGCCTGAGGGGGCGATCGCTGAGGGCCCTCATGCCTGAGGGGGCGATCGCTGAGGGCCCTCGTGCCTGAGGAGGTGATCGCTGAGGACTCTCGTGCCTGAGGGGTGATCGCTGAGGGCCCTCGTGCCTGAGGGGGCGATCGCTGAGGACTCTCGTGCCTGAGGGGGTGATCGCTGAAGGCATGTGATTGCCTCTGGATGGGTGGGACACTGTGTGAGGTGGCGGCCAGGGTGCCAGAGGGCCGCAGCCACGTGGAGGCGGTGAGGAGCTGCAGTGTGTGGGATGAAGGCCCATCAGAGCCGTCCATGCAGGACTGCCTGTGAGGGACCCGCGCTGCAACAGCGGAAAGGCTGGGAATCCACCTGCCCCGAGAACAGATAAGTGTCAGGAGCCATTGGAAATGGACTACTCTGTGGGGTTTTTTTTTGGTTGGTGGCAGATTAAATTAAGTTTCCTTTTCTTCTCCAAGTCGAGGAGTCCAGCGTATCTTGCCTGGACCATTAAGTGGCGAGGGAGCCCTCTGTGTCCTTAATGATTTCCACGAGGCCCTTAATTACATTTCCCTGTGCTGCCAGGAGGGGGAGGAGTGAGTGAGCAGCTGCTCGTGTTTCTTTGCTCCTGGCCAGGTCAAAACCGTGACACTGTTTCTGTGAAACTGCCCCATCCTCGGGCCTAGCAAATGTCACACCAGTCTCGAGTGGCAATTGCTAGCACGAGTGCCTCCACCTGGGGGAAGCAGAGAACCACAAAGAGCTCCTTTCTTTTGGAAGATTCTCAGGCACTTCTCTGCTTCAGGCAAGAAGTTACCTCCTAAGTACGTGCCATGCGACTTCAGGTTTAATGGTTGTGTCAGATCCAACACCAGTGTTGAACAACCAGAATGTGACCTAAAACTTGCTATGGGCAGGAGATCTCATCTGAAAGAGGCACTGTCTTTGTTTGAGTCACCCTGGGACTTGCACAACCTTTAAGACTGATGAACTTAAGAGTTTATGTACACTTCCTCCTCAATTTCTCCATGTAAGCACCAAATCCTGAATCTGTTTAAACCTCATACCTCCAGTCTGTCTTGATGATCTCTCTCAAGGATTAATTGAACCCAAAGATGGGATTTCACCTGTAGCTGTACAGGGCTTTGAGACTGATGGAATACAGTGAGGTTATGGAAAGCAAATGGCCTGATGCTGGACAGATTGATTGTTCTTGAAGTTGGAAAGTTAAGCTTATAATGCGCACATTTTATCTATGAAGGTTGTGTTATGTACATGGAAGGATTACTAGAGTAGTAATTCCCAATTCTACATTATCAGAGAAGAGAAGGTGTACCATTTGTAATGATAGATACTTTTAGTATGTAGTATTTATGCAGTAAACTGGATTGACTTCTATGAGGAAAGCAGAAAGGTGCTGCATACAGCACTTAGAATGGCAGATTGAATTTGAAGCTAAAAATGGAAATGAGTGCCCTTTAGTAAAAAATGGATCCATGACAAGCAGCAAGAACCTGTTTTATTTGCAGTCTTTTCCAAAGATGCTAGTGTATAATTTGCCTTGAAACATTAAAAACCCGAGTTAGCCCATCTGATACTTAGATCTATGACCCAGTGCCTTCATGCCCAGTGCTGACCTTTAAGACTCCCTGCTCAGCAACTGTTCCACAAAGTTGTTTAAAATGAAGGTCTTGATCCTGCCTAGCAAATCCGCATGGTATAAAGTTGATCTAAACCAGAGCCTTGTTAAAATAAGGCTCGGTGCTGTCTTGGAAGTTTGATCATGCTGTACAGAAACTGAGACTCAAAGTAGAAGCAGGTAAAAAAAAAAGGCAATGTAGAAGAACAAAACTTTCCTCTAGCTCCACTACTCAGGCTCTTACACATGTTGAAAAACAAACAGGCATCACATTTTACAGCAGTGGGACTTGGAGTGTGCTGTTGGGGAAACCCACTAAACTTTTAAAGGGAGGTACCTTTGGAAATATTTTATAGACACTCATCTCCCCAGCAGGAAAGTTAATGCTGGAAAGAGACATCTTTAACAAATAAATAATAGTTTATTAAGTCACTTGTCTCCACAGCAGGAAATAAACTAGGGAGTGGGGAAGGAGGGTGGTGGGGTGACAAAGGAAGGGAAAAAAACAGTTACCTTTGCAACCCCTCTGCTCCAACAGAGCTGTATTTATTTAAAACACTCTTCTCCTAAGACAGATGGAAAAAATAATTAAGCCAGCCACCCACCCCTTTTATTAAACTCCTTTGTGACCACCAGGGATACGATTAACATGGCCACCATAAAAGTCCAGTCCCCTACGCCCAAAATAAAGAGAAAAACACAAGCAAGGGTGAGACTTTGTGCAGGGCAGGAAGTAAATTAAGAAGCTGCCTCTAGGGTGGAGACAATATATTTTAGAACGTCTACTGGAAAATTTGACAAGAGAATCGTAGTAGAGATGTAAGCATTCAGTTTATCTCAGCTAGGCCTTGGGGGCTCACGGAAAACAGTCTTCCTTAGACAACTTGGTGTGGAGATGCTGTGTATAACTCTCTTAGCTCCTCAGTTGAGTAAGCACTGAGGAGTCATAGCCACTTGTGAGGACAGAATGGATATACAAGTTATCTCAGATTTTGAAGCCTGCACAAATCATCTCACCCATTTTTTTATTTAATTCACTGGACTTTTCTATTGT
Source organism: Colius striatus (assembly GCF_028858725.1). Taxonomy (NCBI): domain Eukaryota; kingdom Metazoa; phylum Chordata; class Aves; order Coliiformes; family Coliidae; genus Colius; species Colius striatus. The sequence goes on from NC_084775.1 coordinate 4,226,844, forward strand.
CTTCCTACTGCTACTTCAAGGCATACAGTGCCTAGAGAAGGCCAGGCCAGATTTCCCCAGAAAAATCCATCTTCATTTATACAGTGCCTTAGAAGTCTGGATTTCTTTAGTTGATTACATGGCACCATGGCAAATCATGGATCCCATGCAGCACATCTTTTTTCCCCCCTACTAATAACTTTTAATAGTCACTGGCAACTTAGTATCCAGTCCAAGTCAGTCTCCCTTCCACAAGATTAAAGATACTCAGAAGAAATGATTTTCATCCCTTTGTGATCACTCTTCTGTGATCTCTTAAACTCCAATACCCTGCCTGTCACCAGAACTGTATGAAGACCAAGAAGTCTTAAACCTGTCTGTAGCTCTTGGCAGTCATTCTCATTGGTGCAGTGGCTACAAAACCCAATGAAAACAAAATAGTTAATACAAGGTTAGAGCAGGCTTCACGTAGGTAACTCTTTGCAGTTACTGAAGGAATATAAACTGGAGGCATCACTGTGATTTGATACTAACTTTACTGTATTATTTCCATGTTATCTTTATTACTAAACTTACCCTTTCTGAATGTGAATATACCAACATCGTCTTCTGACTGCAGCACTTCATTTGTTGGCATAACCCCTGGGCAAAAGGAGGTCAGCCAGAATCAGTATGTAGAAGGCTTCTCATTGTAGCAGTCTGACTAAAAAAAAAAAGTTATGCATAGTGTCTATCAGTGTATAGTGGTGATCAGAAGCCATGCCAAATGTGGCAACCTAGAATAAGAAGCTGCCAGGATAAAATGATAGTCATATCTGTGTTCTCTATGGTGTAAGATCTCTCAGCTTCCAAAACCAAAGATTTCCTTTCCATGATTGCCAAGGAAGCTCCTTGCACACTGTCATTATTATAGAAAACATTTTGAGTATCTTGTAAGAACATATTTGTAGAAAGTATTCCTTGATTACCTTTAGTTTCAAGCTGAGCTGGGAAGCGTTTTGCTTGCCTTCTATTAACCATGACTGTGATTGTTCTATTCTCCCTCTCTTAGGAGAAAAAGGATGCCTCATGACTTAGTTTTAAATTGTTAATCTAGAGCAAGCTCGTAACTAGTATCCCTGTGCTGAGGTAGATATTGACTGTAGTAGGATACCAGCTTAAGTACAGAATGAACAAAATCACTTGTTGTATGGATAAAAGCTCTCCACTAAGTTGTCAGGGTGACAGCTGTTTATAGCCTTCTGTAAATACAGAAAAGAGTTACCTGGAGTATATGTAAGAGGAAAACAAAAAGGGAAGAATGTTATTAGCACTACTTAGGTCATTATCGCCCATGCTGCCTTAGTAAAATTGTGTAATAATGCCTGATTAGTGGGAGCAAAGGGATGGGGAGATAGTAACTACAATATTATCCAGTTAAATAAACAGTAAGCAAAATCAGAATTAGGGTTTTGACAACTAGACAACTGTATATTGTTGCAGATGCTGGGGAAAATTAGGCTAGTAGAGTGTGGTTCAGCAAAAGGACACTGAGTCAGGAAGCTGCATTTATTGCTGGCTCTGAAGCTAAAGTGTTTGGGATGGTGAGCAAATCACTTTATCCCTAGCTATGAAATAAGGACAAATGAGTTTCCTTTGTAAGACATATATTGACATAAACAGATAAGAAGTGTTAAAATGAAAGATGAATATTACTGGGTAGGTGAAATTGGACTTAAAGTGGGATTATCTGCTGAGCTGGATGTTGAAGTCTCGTAAAAGTATCTTTCATGACTATGTGGAGATGACAGCATCATAATTTTAATGTCCTGTCTGGATGGCTTTTATAGACGAATGTGCACACTGTTCAGTACAGTTTAGGATATCTTTACATAGTTAGTTTAATGTTTAGCTCCTAATCTAACTACATTAAAAATAGTTTTAATTTATGTGCATTATATCACATTCTCAGCAGGGATCACAAGTCAACATCCGTGCCTTAAGATCTGAGGGAGGAACTGACCTTGCCAGAATTTCAACTTATGGTTATTGGCAATCAAAGCATTTCTGTCCTGCTGCTCTGACAACCAATCTGTTCATCTGGCAAGCAGTTATTAAACAGTTATGTGGGCTGGCCCTGTTCGCTGGCTTTTTATCATCACTTGTAGCATTCATCCACTGCTTGTGGGGATGGATCTCCAAAGAGATTTTGAGGGTTTTAATCAATTTCCTGAGTTCTGCCCATCAGCAGTGTCTTCATTTCCTGCCACTTTATAAAACAAGGTTAAATTACAGTCACAGGCTTGTTTGGAGTTATTCTAAATAATCCCACTGAGCTGCTTCAAGTTTACACCCATCTGGGATCCTGCTGCAGAGACTATGGGGATTGATGGGAATCTTCAGCAGACTTCATGTCATGTCTTACAGCCTTAATCCTACATTGTTTAAATCTACCAAAATGTTATCATTCACTTGAATGGAAGCAGAAATAAAAGTCTAAGAAAGCAGCAGTTCATCCCTTACTGTGTAAATTCTGGATTGGAAGAAAACCCACATCAGAGCAGTTGGAAAACTGATGTCTTCATAATCCTGTACTGAATGAATGTCAAAATTTGCATTTAAGTAGTTTCATATAGTATTTAACTACTAGGTGCTAGTTGCTTGTTATATTCTGGAATATCAATTTCTGAGTTGTATTGTATAGAAAAAGACTTTCAATAACACACAAAGACTTTAAATATTTGGCTTTTAGCTGTACATTTCTGATAACCTCAAGTTTAGCTTCTGTGGGATGACACTTTGCCTAATTAAAGTATTTAAGTCTCAGGTCTGGGAAGCAGACTAATGCTAGTTATGTCTTGGAGAGTTATCAAGGACTTGACAAGGAATAATAAGAGAAGTCAAAGTGTGTTAGATACCTTGATTGTTATAATATGATTTAAAATGGGTTTCTGAAACAAGTTTCCATGGGTTTTTTTATCATCACAGTTTCCCTTGACACCTTGTCTCACTGGTACTCAGATCTGTTATCCATTCATGCATAGGACTTGTGTTTAAAGGCATCATCTGCTTTGACAACTATGGCTTTTTTTTTTTAAGCAAAGTTTGGGGTTCTTTTCTTTTTTTTTTTTTTTGGTGTTATTTGACAGGTGACTAATGAAATACGGAAACCAACACGTACTACAACTAATAACAGAAACATAGGTGATACTGTGGGATTAGTGTAGGAAAAACTCCTCAGCACTCTTTATAAAATGACAATCTTCAGTAAGATAGAGTAGCTGTGTTGCTACTGTCAGTCTTGTCACTTGAGCTGGCCTCTAGTTACTACAAGGGAACAGTCTATTTAAGAGAAAAATCACCTGATAAGATTTTCCCGACATAAAGTTTAGGTTAAAGTTATCAAAAGCAAGTGATCACAAACTTGTAAGTTTATCTACCTTATTTCCAATTTAATTTTAAATAAAATTATTTTTTTGTGACTACTATAGCTTATGTATCATATTAAAGTGAGGTTGCTCATACTCAGGCAAGTGTAGTGCTGTCACTCTTTTTCAATATATATCAAATGTTTGTAAGCTTAGCCCACTTTTGACATGCAATTGAAGGAGATGGCTCAATTGTTTCAGGAAAGAATCTTTCAAGGAACCACAGTTTTTTGCTCGCATCAACCAACCATTTGACTATGAATTATTGATAGCTTTTCACAACGTATTCTAACTTGAATTTGGCATTATATTAAAGCTGAAAAGGCTGGGAACCTAGTTTGCTTAAGAGAAAATATGACAAGCACAAATGTCTGTTCTGGCACAAAAATTCCTGCTCTCAAAGCAAAAATGTTAGCTGGAAAATCTAGCTCTGCAAAAAATTGTATTTTTGAAAAGTTGGGGCAAATTAAATTTTTTGTCAGGCAGACAGGGACAAAAATTATTTGCTTATGCTTTTAAGATACCATCTGTGGTTACAAGTTCTAAAAAATGCTGTAAAGTGTTGGCTGTGGTTGGACTAGATGATCTTTTGAAGTCTCTTCCAACCCTTAAGATTTTGTGATTAGTTGATACTGTTGTGTCATTTGAGTGAAATACATAATCTTGCAAATGAATAAAGATCTCAGGCAGAGCAGTCTTAATTAGACAGAATAGCTATTTATCTATCCAACTACTTTATACTATAATAATCAGTAATAATAAATATCTGAAAATGAATTCCAGGAACCTGGTGAAATATGCATTCAGTTCAACATCAGTATTCACCTTGGTTCACATTGTAATGCTAAAAAGTATTGAAATTAAGGGACTTACTAAAAAAGATAGAGGAATTTGTTGTGGGAGAGGACATTGATACTTATTCAGCATGCAGAAATCCTAAAACTCAGCAAGATGCTAAGTATAATTAATGCATTCCTTCTGTCATTATGGATGTAGTTTAAATTACTGGGGTTCTGATTCACTGAAGCACTTAACCCTGTTTTTGACTCCAAGTACCATCCTAAAGCACGCTATAGTCATATTAGGTGTATGCTTAAATGCTTTTGCTGTTTAGGGTTAGATGTGAGTAAGTACCAAAGTAAGTAGACAGATGTGTAAATGCAAACTGATACCATATTTTTTTTTCATCTATTTCTTCCCCAAATGAATATAATGGTCAAACAATAACAAAACTGAAAAGTCAAGTATGCAGATTGTGGGAAATAAATCAAGATTGCCCACGTACAACTGCACCTATAACAGTGTATTCAGCCACAAATATTTTTATGAGAGAGGAGAGGCCAGACACATAGATTGTGTGCTGTTTTTTGTCCTGGTTTTTTGCCCCTCCTTGTTCATGCAAATCTCTTTAAAAGTTGATTTGAAGTCAAGGAAAGTTTGCTCTGGATTTAGAATGACAGAAAAAAAAGAACAAAGGAATAGAAATGTGAAGAAAATTAAGATTTTATAGCCTAAGTGAACATAGTTTGTACAAAATATTTTTAGAACTGAATAATTGTGATAATGTAGCAGTCCGAATCTCATTGATAGTGTGATCATTACTCTTTCCTCAATCACTGTCTATAAAATAACAAATACTACTGTCTCCAGGTTTAGATAGGTAGATGCTATGCTATGTCTTGGCATATAACTAGAAAAACCTTCAGATAAAATTAGCCTAGCAACAGTTCAAGAGCTTCCAAAAATATCAAACCAGATCTGAGTATGTAGAGAGAAAGGTTGGTGATCTTGACTTTGTTCATCATAAAAATAGACCTATCTTCACAAAACTTTTGTGCCGACTTACCTTTGAGCAACCCTAACATCTGTATAATGGTACTGTTGGTAGCTCCCAGTCCTGCTTTTATGAAGTGCTCTTGTCAACTGCAGCTCCTACTGCCAAAAGTTATTTAATCATTGGATGAGGTGGACATAAGAATCTGTGGAATATGTGATTTATTTCTCCACAGAATTCTTAAGAAGGACTTGTAATTTAGTTGCACTGAAGAGCTGGGGATGGACAAGGTTCATAGAAGAAGAAAGAGGAAGGAATTTTACATATATAAGGAAAAAGAAAAGGCTGTAGGTGAAATATTTTGTTAAAAGGTCTTGCTTTAGTTACTAGACCATAAGAGGCATGATGTGATAGCAGGTTTATTCATTTCTAATTATGGACATGGCTTTATCTGCAAGTCTTTCTCCCCCTTCTCTGCTACCTGCCCCTCCTCCTTTTTCCTTGCGTCCCCTGGGGCAGCACTGTGGTGGGGCTCAATCACTCTTTTATTAGTTGTGATATACTGTGGCTAATTCCCTTAATCTGGACCTTGCTTTCCTATAAAGCCCAGACCTCAGGTATTGAATTTCCCTGATCAAAGTGGAACCAGTGTGGGATACAGCAATCTCCACTAAACAGGGGAGCTTGGGAAAGCTCGTAAATGGACTAAAAGAAATACACATACACACACGCACTCACAAGATGGTGCAATCAATTGGTAGAACAATCATGTGTGAAATATTACTGACTCCTTAAAGTGCTGGTTCTGGGATTTACTGCAGTGTATTAATCTGCTATGCTTAATGCATTGCCCTTTCACCTTGAGCAACTCAGTAGACGGTGCCTGAATTGCCAGAAGCTAATACAATGGATTAGAGCAGAAAAAGCCCACCATATTGAAGCACCACAGCAGCCCTAAACCATATGACCAGTAACTTCTCCATCTTTCCTCATAGATAGTGTCAGACAATGTGGCTATCAGAGAAAGGCCAGTATTGAGAGCAGAATTTCTGGAAAGGGAGATAGTAGAATGAGGGTTTGTTATAAAACAATAGAGAAGAGCTGTCTTGTGACTGAATCACAAGACAGGGATTTAGAAGAATTTGTTTTATTCCACGCAGTCATTCCCTGCTTGTGTGAGACCTTAGGCAATACAATTCACTTCTTAGGACGGTGTCTTTCCTATCTGTAAAATTGGGATAATAGCACTTAGCATAATTTTCTCAGGGGCAGTGAGACATTTAAAAGTCACTTTAGGATCATAGGATTGAAAATATTCACACAAAATAATATGAGATTGAGCTCAATAAATATCCAGATAGATGAAGACAATGGTAGATAACATCCTTTCATATGTACACCAGGAACTCAGTCATTAGAAGATTTTTCTCTTGATAGTGCTGTGTTCAGTTGAACCAAAAAGTTAGCTCAGATTTAAAAAGTAGTATGCAGTCTTGGAGAAAAGTTATGGAGAGCAATGTGTATCTATAATGGTGAGATAATCGAATGTCCTTGTCCTGCTTCCTTACTCATTCAAAATCTTTCATGTACAGAAAACCCTCTGAACTTCAATTTGCAAGGTTAACTCTTCAATGTCATCCTTATTCCATATAATTTAACAAACAGTTATACAATATTACCAAATTTGAGGGGAGTGTCCAAAACCCTCATAAAGGAGATTATTCTAAGTAATTGCTATCAAATACTATTATATTCTGAATAGCGTTAAGCCCCCTCCACTCGCCTGTACAGGCACTCTCATTTAGGATTAAAGTGACCTTCATTTGATTTGTTTTACTTCAATACAAAATAAATTAGGTTGACCTGAATTAAGACCTCTTTGATACTCGGGAAGAGTGTCTACACAGGGATTTACTATGCTTTAATTGGTCCACTTCACAGGTTAATTTGGACATTTTCTGTGACATGCTCAGAAATTACCACAGAGTCTGTGTCATTTATAAAACAGTGCAGAATTTAGAGCACAGAGCTCTGTGAATATACATTCTGAATTTACCACTTCAGTGATCTCACTGCTATGTACTCCTTGGACCTGGAATATAGTTCTAATGATCAATAATGGTGAGATTTGCTTCATCAGATAAACAGCCCTAGAAGATGACCAAGCCATCCTGGTACATATATCTGTGATTGCTGTTATATGATTTCTTTAAGTCAACAATAAGAGGAGGCTGTCCCCAGAAAAGTTCACCTCATATTCCCTTGTCCCTAGTTGCATGTTTTGCCATCTCTCTAGTGCCAGCAAGCATTCATACAGCCGCGGAACAAATTGAGTCGGGAAACTGATTCTACTGAAACCGACTCTGAACAATAACAACTACAAGGGAGAGAAAAAGATTAGTTACAGAAGAGCCACGGCATGATGACTTTGGCAGGCTTAAATTTGATTGTGCAAGCCTATCTTACAAAAAGTGGGATTAATTGTTTTCCAGAGAGATTTCTTTTACTCTACCAATTATACAAGCTTTGCAATTTTATATCAAACACCTGACTTAAGACAATTGAAGAGAAAGAAACCTAGCCCCAAGAAATCATACTTGTGTAAGCTCCCATGAATGGAAGTAGGTCTGAGTTTCTGAGCAATATTTTTACCTCATTCCTTGTGGTTAAGAGTCTTTCTTCAGTTTTTCACAGCAAGCATTGGCAAAGGCAGCTGGAAACTCTTTTAAGTGTCCAGTTTACAGTGTCTTACAGAGACTTGGTTTTCACAAAGCGCTGGGAGCCCATACTATGAAAACCATCACTCATATAGGGCACTTAAAACCCTAATCTGTTTTGAAACTCTTGACCATACCTAAAAGGAATTCTGTTCATGTGAATGAATTTTTAAAATAATAATGTTATTTTTTAAAAAATCCAATCATGTGAGTATTAAGAAATTATATTTATCTGTGTGGCACTGCTGATCTCCTGATGCAGGGATCAGACAACTCACTGTGCATTTCAAGAACATCTTGACTCAGACCTTTGCAGCCAAAAAGCCCAAGTGCTCAGCTTGAATGACTTTGAACCCAGAGCCCTTCAAACCATAATTCAAGGACTTGTGAGTAGCAAAGGGCAGAAGAGATGAATGGTGCAACAGCCAAGAATGGATGTGAGCAGAAAGGATGCCACAGGGCTGCAGGGGACAGTTGGGAGGTTTCTTTGCCCTGGTGGGTTGTGGACTCAACTACTCACTGCCTGACATCAGCCACTTGGAATGCCAGTAATATAACACCCCCGCGACACTCGGTGCTCCTGCCGTACAGTTTTATTGCCCTGCTTCCACTCTCTGGTTTATATCGGATTGTGTTTTCCAAAGACAGGCAATAAAGAGGGGAGGAGGGGAAAGGGGATTTATAGTCTGCTAAACTAAACTTCCCTGGGCTTGCTGTCCTCTGTCCCAGCCCTCCTCTTGCTGCCCTGACTGGTCTGGAGGAATAGTGCTTATAGCAAGGTTTCAGGGTGTGAAGGACGAGACTTGTCAGAGATTACTTCGGTTCTCTTCTTGGGAGGTCAGAGAGCGCACAGCAGTCATCCACCAACTCAGCTGCTTCAATGTACCAGGCACTGCACCATGCTGTTATGGAGAAGCATGTAGTTTTTTTCATGTGCTAATAATCTTGAGACCAGTCCTGAATGGCATACTTAGAATTTGCCAAACAAGGCTCTCACTGTGGAAGGATTGTGGAACATGATAAGGCTTAGAAAAATCTGGTTGAATTCAGACATCTTTAATAGCTCTGCTTCTGTGAAATGATTATCAAGGTTTCTGCCTCAACAGATTTAATGCAAAGATTTGACTTGCTGCATTTGTGATTTCAAGTGTAGTATGATAGTATGATGCGACTTGGGATCCTTATAATACAGATCTAGCGAAGCTGAGAGCTCTTAGAATGTGAAGATGAAGCATCGGGCTAGTCTTGATGAGGGCCTCCAAAACACCATTATGGAACTGATTCTCCCATTCTGTAGCCCTTCAGGTACCTGAGGTGAATATATGTAGCTAGAAACAATGGTAACTGTAGTTTTCTCAGGCAATGCTATTTCTGCAAAAGGCAGCTAGAATCCTGAAAGGCTGCCATTTAGGCATATCTGCTTTGTGACCACGATGTGATTTGGACATGTCTATAAACATAGAGAATGGGGCAGGGGATGAGGGAGAGAAGAGATAGGTAAGCATGTGGAACAGGGAGAACCATTTCCACATTGCAAATAGTTGGTGAAATGCTCACCTAAGGTGTAAGTCTCTGAATGAAAGTTTTTTATCTGAGGTTATCACTCAGTTTAAATTAGCTCCTCAAACTCCTGTGCTGTTTACAGTTTTTAAAACATCTAGCCTCTGCCAGTATTTTCTGGGAGATGAGATAAATAAATGGAGTCCTTCCCTACTGAATTTCCAGTGTAATGTGGTATAGGGCTGAGAGAGAATGTGTGCAAAGCAACTCTGTGAATCAAGTCATTGCACTCAGCTAAGGGTAGGAGAGAAGTGGGGAAATGGACAAACACCAGTAAAATGGAAGCACATGCCACCATGTAAAGAGTGACATTACAGCATGCTCTACTATCTTGTGGTAAAACAAATGTCTCTCAAATACCCGTCATTGACAGAAACTTTAAACCAGCTCTTATTAGCATGATCTCATGGTGCCAAGTGCTCCCCTCTGGTCTCTCATTCATTCCTTTCCTATCACCTCCACTTTTTACAGTTGCCCTTGCTGTGGATAGTAAGGTGAACACACTAGCACACAAACATCACACAGGAGAAGGTATTGCCTCAGTTGCTCTGGTGGGGGGTGTAACAAGTAGTGATGGGATGAAATGAGAGATGGTGAATGAAGTCTACAAGGAACTGGTGAAACCATGATGTTCACTGAACAAAGGACAAGAGAAAATACTGTACTGTGGGGATATATGCAGCAGTGGCAGAGATGAGTGGTATAATGGGACTTTCAAATCTTACACTTGTCTGAGAGTCTGCATGTCAGAGCTGCACATCCCATGCCGAATGATATTAAAGAATCACCCAACATTTAGGTTAGCAAGTATTTTTCTTTTTTATCCTTCTATCATGAACTAAAACAGCATTGTGTTCTTTAGTGTATTAAGAGCCAAATGACTTGGAACTTCACTCTTCTGGGGATTTTGGGTTTTGCAGTATTATATGTGTTACTTTTAGAAGAACTTGGTTTTGGCTCAGTACAAGGGACTGCTATATGCAAAGATAAAAAGAAGACTACTCTGGACACTTGTAGTTATATTGTAATTTCTCTATTATTCATCCATAACACGTCTGTTCAGGTTGTCTCCAGTTTTCTCTGTTCAGAGGGATGACAAGAGATAAAGGTGCCATTTATACTCCATAATTATAGATTAGGTCTGAATTGGAATTGTATTTGCACGTCCTTCACTGATTATCTAGATGGAATTAATCTTACTGTTTGTAAATGAGAATTCAAATGCTTTTATGGTGTTCAAACAGTTTTATAGCTTTTTTTTTTCCTTGGGGAAGTTTCACATTCAGCTTCCTCTCTATTCTGAAAAATATCTCTTGACATAGACCTCTGCAAAGATGCCTGACACACTGCTCTTTACAGCTGTGGAATCTCAACCTGACCTGAACAATGCCATGACTTCAAGTAAAGGCTGGCAATAGATGAGTTACAACACTATGTCCTGCCAGGTTTTCAGTACTTAAATCCGATTTAAACATCTCTCCTGCCTTCATGTTTTTATTTCCTGATTGCCCTGCATTGTATCTAATGCATTTAACAATTATTTCATCTGAAATATTTCTGGTGGAATAATGAAAACAAATCCTGGATTCCCCCCTCCTCCTCTATTTCTGCTGCTTATTAAGTCAAGGTGATTTAGGACGTCCTTGAGCCTTACAGCAATTGAAATTTATTTTGGGAGCTCTGTGCTTAGGGACATGTGGAAGAGGTTATTTATTCCAAAGAGCCATCCAGCAATGATGATGTCATAGGAGCTAGCAAAATACCATATCAACTCACCGAGTTTGCTACCAAATCACTGCCTGTAGTTTCCTATATGTAGTGGCACCTGCTGATATACAGGGTGCCTGTATATAATCTGCATACACATTGCTTCATTTCTAGAAATACATAAAATTAACTTTTGTCCTTTTCTTCTTGGCCTTCTTTAAACCCTGTTAGTTAACTTTTGCAGTTTTACTTGCAATAGGCAAGGACAGACAAATTCCATCTCTACAATGTAAAGTGAAGTGCAGCTCTGTCATGACAAGCTGAACTCCCAGGCATATTTGACTGCTTCTTTTGCATATACAATAGCAAATGACAGATCTGGGAATAAAGTGGTGTGTAATAAGGATATTTTCTCTATAGTCTGCTGTTCTGATTTAGTCAAATTTGAAGAAATTCTGCTTCAGATAGCTAGCAGTATTGAGCCCCTTTTCAGAGCTATCTCTAAAATTCATGGCCTCCTCTCGAGATTAGCAGTATTCAAACTTTGCTCTTGGTTCTGAGGCAAAATATACTGGTAAAAACTTTCTAAGGTAACAAGTACAGACGATCACTTCACTATGGTTTGACTACTTATACCTTGCTGTTGGAAAGGTTTTATGATTCTATATTGTGTTCCACAAAGTAAGTCTGGAGCCATATCCAAGCAGTGGAGAGTCTCAAGACTTATTTTGTGGGAGATTGTATAGAATCATAGAAAACAGGGCAGAAAGGAATCCTAACAGGTCATCTAAGCCACCTCCTTCCCCAGGATAGCTATACTTGCAGTGTTCCTTGATGGGGAGTCAAAGACTGGGGTGGGGTGTTATTTACAGGCTGAACTACAGATTCCCTAGATAATCATCAGGAAATTATTCAGCACACCATAAACAAGACAGTGGAATTCCTCATATGATTATTGAGTAGCTTAAATGCTGCTCATAAAATGCTGTAGGACCTTTTGCATTACTAGATTAAAATGCATATGGTTACTAAAAGTGCCTGAAGTATTTTTTTTCTCATGGTTTGACTCTTGGCATCCCATTCAGTGGCACTTAAAAGTCTGTGGGAAGATTCTGTCTGACTTTGACTACTGAATTAGGACCTTTATAGTACGGAACTATTTAAGTGGATTGTGGCATTCTGAAATATCAAACTATGCATTATTACTTATAAATGTTGGTGTGCAATAGTCCTCATTTCATACAGCTCATAACTAGCCCGCTGTGAATATCCCATCTGCGAATTTACCCCAAGTGGGTTGGTTACAGGACTCGTGTGATGTGAGTATGGTACCCTGACTCATTACTGGACAGCACATTCCAAGTACATTATGAATAACTGTAGCACTCAGTGTATGCTTTCTGCAAACATTCAGACATTAATTTCTGCCTCTGTAGGTACAGTGCTATGTACCTTGAACATACAGTAGCTTACAGAGTATCCTGCTATGATTAAGGCCATAATTCTTTCAAAATTCTAGGATATATTCATAGAAATATTACTCAATGTTTAATTACAGTCAGTACAGGAGTGGGGTTCTCTGCTAGAGAGGAGATCGGGGACATATTGGGAGTAATAGGTGTGAAACAGTTATTTGCCACCTGAGAACTTGGGAAGGAAAGAAGATAAAAAGTATAGACATGTGAGGACCCACATACTTTTGACATCTTTTTTGCATCATGTCCTAAAGTGGTCCCACTTGTCTTTTTATAATTCTATTTTAATTTAAATGGATCTTTCCTGTGTATCTCTCTCATTAAGATGTTACCAGCAGTCACTGATACCTATCTCTTGCTCTAAGCAAGCTCATACTTTTAATGTGCTTTTTCTCACACTTTTCTTTGGAAGATTACATTTTTTGGCCTTAAAATACGTTGTTTCAGATGCATTCCTGGCCACTATTCCCTTAACTTCATGCAAACAAAGCAGATTGTCTCACATAATAGCACAACATCAGCTCTAGGGAAGAAACTCACTCTTTTGTGTTCCTCTCCTTTGGTTCTTCTCTTTCTAGATTTCCACTATGCCAGTTCCTTGTGTTACTCCTCTCGTTCACTTCTTATTCCCTTCATGGATCAGAATCTTTTATACATCTGCTACAGACTTCCTAAGGTGTCTTTGTATGGTTAAAGGGTCCTATTAACAACAGGGGTTGTTTGTATGACCTAATTAGATTTCCACAGAGACAGCTTTAATGGGCCCTTTTGGTTTTTTTGGATTGTCTGCAAAGTAATGGTGCAATGGCAGTGTTCATTTTGCTTGGCTGTATCAGGCCATATATCACATCCTTTTCCTTCCAGTCCTTCAAATAAGCTTGTCTCATTCTTATTTTGGTTTCAAATTATAGATTATAAATTTTACTTCTTTATGCTTTTCTCTATAATTTGACCCCCAGCTGTTGAAACTATTTCAAGTGATTCCCCCTGCCCACGGTCCACCCTCATCGCTAACGGTTTCATATGAAAGACAGCCCCAGCTTTAGGAACAAATGACGTCCCTTGGACCAGCTGTGTCTAATAAAAACCCAACCTTCAAGTCTCACGTCCCTTCCTCGAAAGGGATAAAACTGCTTTGAAAGTGCTGATGATAAGATACATGGGAATACAACATCTCCTTCAGTCAACAGACCAAAGCTGTGCACTGTGACATCATTGTATCCAAAAGAAACTATTCTGTCAGTTCCTCTGCTGCCCTTTAACACTTACTCTATAGAAAGGATATTTTTTAATTTAATTTAGCCTTCTTTAGTCTGGATAGAGCTATTTTTATTCCTGAAGTGCCATAACAAACACTAGAAAATACAGGTTTCCCTTTGGGCTCCAATAGAATCAACCAATGCCATGAAAAACACTTATTAGCATTGGATGACCACTTGAAACAGTTTTGCAGTAACACTGCAGAGTACCTACACTGGGAAAACAAGATGGCATTCTCCTAGAAAGAACCCTGCAGCAGGTGTTGTGCACTGAGAGGACTTGGGAGGTGGCATGAGCCTGTGCTGCTCACTCTTTCATGCTGGTTGTCCTGGCAGGTAGACTGAAGGTTACCTGTGCCTGGCTATACAGCTGTATCAGAGAGCACATGAGAGCACATCAAGTCACTCCATTGACTGGGGAACCTGAAAAGACAGTGTACATGATCCTTATGTTCAAGTATTCAAAAGTCTTCCAAGGGGCAATAGGTATAAGCCAGAACATAAGAAGTTCCAAAGAAACGTAAGGAAAAACTTCTTCAGTGTGAGGGTGAGGGAGCACTGGAATGGGCTGCCCAGGTGGGTTGTGGAGTCTCCTCCTCTGGGGACATTCCATACTCCCTTGGATTAGTTCCTGTGTGGCAGGGGGGTTCGACTGGATGATCATTCAAAGTCCCTTCCAACCCTTAAGATTCTGTGATTCTGTTTCCCTGTCTTCTCCCAACATCAGCCAAGGGAGGGTATTTCTGTAATACTTAGTGCTTCTGGCAAAACCAGTAACTTGGATCTTTTTTTTCCTGTTGCCCACTGGAGATTTATTCTGTTCAGCATCTCCAGACTCCATTTAAAACCTGTATCACTCACTATTTTCACTCTTTTCTCTGTAATGCTTGGATAGCTTTGGTTATTCCTCTAGATGTTTGATTGAGAACGTTTTCTGGAACTCTCTTTATTGTTATGAGATTTCTAGTATATTGGGTGTTGGTCAATTTAGAGATGTCACTCTCTGGTTTTTAATTCCATTTCATCCCTCAATTCCCAGATGAATCCAGCAGACAGAACAACTGCAAATGATTTGAGAAAAATAGTCTGGAGTCTTTTTTAAAGTTCTAAAGAGGTTTGTTATTTTAGCTATGGAATGAGGAGATTCACCTGACAATTTAATGCATGTGTTACTATTATACAGTGTGAAAATTTTGATGATCCAAAGTAAAAAAAAAAAAAAATCAATACTCTACTCAAATTTTGAATGAAGATTGCTCTTGCCCATTCCCACAGTTTATTAGGGGCCTTATTGTGCAGATAAAACTCTTCTCTGACACCGAAAAGTGTTTAATTTCAGTGAATTCATTGAGAATAGTGTTACTGTGCATACTAAAAGAAGGAGCAGGAACTGGGAAGCATAATGTGTAAGTACTGCTACTTGTATTCAGCATTGAAAATGTGCAGAAATATGTAACTTCTGTAGACAACTGGATAACTGCAAGAGCAGATATGTTGACAATGCAATTCACCTTATTCTGTTCCTGTGCCTAATTCACCCCTTTTCCCCTTACTGCCCCAGAAGGCTCTTCCTGTTGAACAAAGGTTGAAATCAGCCTCCTGAATGTTAAGCAATTCCTTCCAACCCAAAGAGGACAACTCCCAGCTGAAAAGGTTTCAGAAATCAGGCTCTCTGCTCTATGGCAGCACGTGACAAAATTGATTTAGCAAAGTACAATGATTTGATGTTATGACACAGAAAATGAATGTGTGAAGTTGTTCTGTGCAACAGATCCTCCCACAGATGAAGTCTAAGGGTTAATGCTACATAGCTAACTTAACAAAACATTCACAGTTCAACTGATAGTATTATTGTACTGTTGTGTATAGGCAGCTTTGGGGGCTTTTAGAAGGACTTTAGTTTGATGAAGTTGAGAGCACTTCATAATGTAATTAATGTAATTGGCTTCTTCCCAAAATATTTGCAAGTGCTGATACATCAAACAGGACAGTAGCATGCAATGCATATGTCATCTTTTGGACCTCAAGAACTAGGTATCTCAACTGTTTCCAAAGGCAGCTACTTCGCATTTCTGTTCCCCTTGAACACTTCACATAGAAACCTCTTCTTAATCATCCTCTCTGCTCAGCACCAGCTTATCCAGACCAGTGTCTGGAATACTAAACTTAATACCAACTTGCTTTCAAACAGTTCTGATAGTAGTATTTTGATAGGAATTTCACATTTCAAACATCAGACAAAAACCCAAATGTTCTACACCACAACGTTCAGGCACTGCACAGCACCTTTATGTCTTCCAAGGATCAACAGCACTGATGCCTACCATGCCACATTAAAGGCTTTTTTAACTTCTCAAGAGAGAATCTCTAAATCTTTTTGATGATCATACGCTGCAACACCCAGTAGTACAGTATCACTGACCAATGGACAATGAGTTAATTAAATACAAAGCCTAGAGTGAAATGTATGAGAATACATTTCAGAACAATTAAAAACCCCATGGAGAATTTTTACATTTTCAGCGAATTGCCTCAGTTACACTGACTTTAGTCCTACAGAACTATTTTATGATAAATCATCTTGATTCTCTTTTTCTCCTCTCAATTTATCTTAATTGTTGCCTTGCTCATGCCAGTGTAAATCAGGAAGAACTCCAATCAAGCCCACCCGACAGGAGGAGCAACCAAACTCTCTTTCTGCTTCATGGTAGCAAAATTATTTGGCTCACTCAATAATCCAGGAGTGAGCTCAGGAGAAAACCATGAAGCTGGGTTTGCTTTTTGGAATTAATTGTCCGTGTTCATCCCGAGCAGGCAGTGATGGAACTGTCAGTAAAGTTAATGCACTGTTTCTGGCTTCAGGATCTGTCTTTGGCAGCCTGTGACAGCCATGTGTTAGCTCACTGATAGGGCATGATATCTCATCTCCTAGGTGAGGATGATCCCATATTCTCTCTCTACAGGGTTAATCAATCAGATTGTGGTGACAATCAGCAGAAACTCCCAGATCACACTTGGGACTTTCCCTGTTGTACAAAAACCTGCTGAAATAGCAAACAGCCTGCCTTGAACTGCTTGGATTTTCTCACTCGGTGAGGAACAGAAAATTTGTTGTTTTCCAATGTCTGTCTTCCAACATTATGTTTATCTTTGCTTATAAAGGTGGACAGCTTTCATTAAAATGTTATTTCACTTTGAAATGTATTCAGCAAATCCATACCTTTCAGGTCATGTCTTCTGCTCACAGATTCTTCCCTGTGTCTTCTGCATCCTGGGATAAATTTACTTCAGGATTAGAGCCTTTGGTGGCATATATTCACATCGTTCAGTGAAGCAGGACTGACTTGTCCAGGAAACCTGCGAATATGCACAATCATAAATATGTTTTTAGCACAGTTGTTTAGTAGAGTTCCCATTATTTGTAGGGTTGAACGGTGATAAAGCAAGGCTCCAGGAGACTTGATGTCAGTGAGACCTAGGCTAAAAATGAATATTTCATGTGATGAAACATTAAACAGTGGGAGACAGATGAGGGAAGCAGGGTACTGATGAAAAGATGGAGAGGTTGGACAGGCCAGGTGTGACTGAAAAATGTATTTATAGAAGAAGCCTGACACTCATATCAAATAACCTTTTTGAATCCTAGTCAAAGTAATATCATCCCTTATATCTAAATTAACTACCATTTCAACTGTAAATGAAGTTTGGGTGGGTATTTATGCATTACCTATAAAGGATATGCTGCTATAAATAACTTAATAGAATTGTACTGCTGAATCTTCGGAGTGGAACCACAGCTTTATTTTAAAAGAACTGTTTGTCACTATAGCTTATGAAGATTTCCTCCTCCTCAAGATAAACTGTGTAAGCAAATTGACTGTTGGTTGGTTGCTTTAGTTTTTTTTTACTTATTTTAAGTGCATCTTTATTAGGGTTACTGGGATAACTGTCTCTGTACCTATCCAATACCAATATTCTCATGCAACTTTTAGGCAAGGTCTTAGTTTTCCATCCTAAACTATCGTTGTGTTCCTGTGCTACCTGTGGAATTAGTCAAAAAGCATCTATCAACAGGGAAGCACTTGGTGGTTTTAGCTTAGTCTATAAGCTTAGTCTTAGTCTATTGCATTTCTGATGATCTCTGCTGGAAGAGCTTAATGTTGACATAAGCTAGTGCCACATGGTTCTTGCTGTGAACCATGTGGTTGTCAAGTCATTCAGAGGCATAGCTTTAGCACTGTCCTACACCCATATCTCCTACCATGAGTGCTTCAGAGTAGAATAGGTCCTGTGTGCTTCCTAGCAGGCACTGCTGCTCTGCTGAGGCAACCACAGTGCCCTACAGAGACTCACATGTTCTACTGATTATCCAGCACACTTAAACTTTGAGTTATAAGGGTGACCCCAGCCAGTTGGCTTGAAAAAATATATTTGACATCATTGAAAATGTATGCTGCTGCTGAAGCATGGATTTTAATTTGAGGAAAACGTCGGCCATAATCTAGCATACATTAAAAAATACATCTTTTTATTTCCATATGGGTCACGTTAAGGAAAATATTAAAAAAAGGAAAAAAAAAGCCAACCCTATTATATAAAGTCTCATTAAAGCAGCCTGGAAAAGTTTAGCCAATTTACAGGCTATACATCTTAATCTCCCCAAATTACAGGAACGATAGGAAAACGGGTGGTAGAGAGGGAAAGCGGGACCAGCAGAGCCTGGCTGAGGGCCAAACAATGGATCAAGTAGCCTTTGCTTTCACTTGACTGCTACCCCTTGTTGTTTAAAGAAAAGAAAGGATTTTCAAAGAAAGGCCTGGAAATGGCAAAGCATGGAAGGTACTTCCTTCTCCATGTGAAAACTATGACCAAACCTTGGTTGTTTAAATATGGTGCCTTGTCCCAGCTCTCTGCGGTCTAGAGAGAATGATTTCTGAGAGTTACTGAGAAAAAATAAAGTATCTGTGACTCTGTCCTTTCCATCCTGGGGTAAAATGGGGGCAGGGTGGGCAGTGTGGCACATGAGGAGAATGGGACCCATGCATTAATAATAATCCAGGGGTTATCTTTCTTAGAGTTTAAGGAGAGAAGTTAATAACTGCACATCTTTCTGTTTGGGTGACTTACTAAATATTCATGGAACCTTCTTTTTTCTTTCTGTAGTTGTTAGCAGGCAGGTGTTTCAAGTACCAACTGTACTGTCTTGGACAGTGTCTGCAGGGAAGCTGAGGGTGGAATGGGTATAGAGATGCTAAAGAATGTTGAGACAAAATGGCCAGAGGCAAAAGGGAGGAAGCAGTCAGATATTAAATGACTGAGAGGTAATCATCATCACTAAATTATATGCTGTATGTGTGAAAAACTATCTGATTACTGGTTTTGCTGCTCTTGCACTGTGTTGCAGGGATCTGCTCCAATGGCAAAAGAGTCTGGGTGAAGGGAGCATGGAGAAGTTGGGGAAAATCATTGTTGTCCTTTGTGTTGGTCTAACAGACTAGACACTGCACAAAGCATTAAAAAGGAGGTGAAGTGTCCTGCTGTGAATTAGTGGATGTGTTAAGAGCCAGCAAGGGGAACAAACATCATTAGCAGAAGGACAAGACAGAAGCTACAAGATCTTGAGTGTTTGCAAATCAGCCTGCTCTTAGCTAAAGGCAAGGCTGGCTTAATGCAAGCATCTATGAAGACAGTAGAGTAGGATATATGACTGCTAGAAAGTGTAAGGTTGATCTAACAGAAACATTTTGCTTCTGTAGTGTATTCAGTCAATAAGAGCATGTAACTGCAGCTTGGACCAAAGGTATATGGCATAAATCAACGGTGTTTTCCCCTTGAAGGTCTGATGACAGTTCACCAACCTCGCCTACTCCTGCTGCAGTACCTAGAAAGTACACTTGTGGCAAGCTGGCTGACTACCTAGGAAGACAGAGGTGCTCACTGTTTAGCTCCCTGCCCTTTCAAGATGAATATGTCTATGTGGACATTAACCTGCTGTGCCTGTATGTATTCATTAGGCAAATTACAGATGACTGACAAAGCAGTTCTATACTTTTTTGGAGAAGACTTTATCTCACAGAGACTTTTATTTTATGCTTTTAGGTCAAGGTGTCTACTGCAGGGGGAAGTTGCTGGAGACAAGTATTTTTTCTGTGCTCTGGCAGGCAGTTTTTCACTATGGTATTCCAGGAGCTGGATCTTGAAATCTTCTGTTACTGCCTTCCTGTTCCTCAAGCCCTCTGGCCAGGGATTGCCCCATTATCAATGTAACAACTGAAGGGAGGGGTTACACTTTTTGTGTGGCCAGCTCTGGCTTGTTTGAGGAGTTTCCTGTTCGCTTGTTTGCTTGAGGAAACTTACAGCTTGGCAGATGGATTGCACAGCCTGCTTTCTTGTGTATTTGAGTGTTTTTTACACGTGTGTATGTCTGTGTTTGCCATACCCTACCTATTTCTGCTTTTGCATAATACTTTGAAACATTGCCTGTAGGGGCTAAGGCATTTTGTGTGCCTTCGATGTGAAATGGATCTTACAGTATGTGGATGTGGTAATGTTAATATGGGCGTGTCTTGGAGGCAAGTTTATTAACACAACTAGAGATAATGGCCTTGGCAATATCTTGAAGCACGCTGCTCCATTAAATTATAGACTCCGTGGAGACAAAGAGATTAGGGAGAGCAAGGAAGATTATTTCACAAAACAAAATATCATTGTAATTTGCTAGTCTTAAAAACTTTGCCGAGTTCAGTGGGAAAAATTAGAGGCCTTAGATATGCTGAAGTTCCTACAGCTAGACTTGATGAATGACTAGCTCCACCCTACCAATTTGTATCCAAGAACACACAAACCACTATATGTTTGTACAGTCATATTGTTAAAAATATTTGTAAGTGATCAGTGGCACATACACCCCCCCCCCCCCCCCCAGTTCTTTGTAGAGATCTGCTAGCATAAGTAATGGTACATATTTTCTCCTGATGAATTTAATTTTTTCCATCCCTGTTTTTGTTCATGGCTTGTCTGCAAACAGACCATAGAACATCCCAGCTATTCAGCGTTTGGTAATTCCTGTCACTGGCTGAAATGCAAATACTTAAGATAGGGGCCATGACTACTTCTGTGTTCCTACTGTGTTTGATACAGTGCCATCTCAGCCTGGGAGTGAATTTAGTTCTCTGTAGTTCTCTGGGCAATGCTATCTTGGGTAGAGTAATTTATTTTCAGTAGTAATTTTAGGCTCACTTTATCTATTCTATTTATCTAATACATCTTTTGACACCTTCTTTAGTTCTAAGATTTTCCCAGCATTTCCACTGTTTTTTCATGACTTCTCTCCAGTTCTTCCAGCTGCCCATGTTCCCGTTATCCAGCTCTGCTGTGGGCTTAGTGACTTTCATTTAAACCTATCTTCTAACACCTCCTCTCAGGTAGGCTTACAGATACCATAGATTCCTACAGATTTCATTTGCTTTTAAGAGGTAATTTTACTTTGCAGTTACCATTCCTTCAAATGTCTGAGTATTTGACATATGCATATGTCTGGTCGAGTTCTTCTGACAGAAGGGAAAAATACACTTGCTTGTTTATCAACATCTGCACTGAGATGCTGAAACTTCTGTGATGTACTTTTCCAAGCCAGCAGAAAGAGATGTGACACTTTATTTTCCATATGTTTTCTTCCATTTTATCTTCCTTTTGCAATTTCTTTGTTTTCATTAGTAGCATTCTTAGCCTTCATTTGAGTGGGTAGATGGTTGAGAGACAAGTTGGGGAATGGAAAGTCTCTGAAATTCCACACAGAAACACTTCAAGTCCATTCTCAGGATGGAGCTTCTGGGATGTAGCCTTACATTAGTGGGGTTTGGCTGAGGTAGTCACCGATCCAGAGCTACTACTGTCCAGATTTGAGATCTCAGTGGCCACAGATGTATGATCTGGCAGACAGTCATTGTCCGTTTCGGAATAAATCTGCATATAGGCTTCACTCTGCAGTCTCTGGTATTTTTTGACACTGTTAGATCGTATACCTTTTGGTAATTATGACTTATATCACTAACATTGATCCTGTCTAATGTTTGAGTAATTGATCCTGTCTAATGTTTGAGTAATTGAGCAACAGAGCTTGCTGACTCATGATGTCTGTCTCCAGTTCTAGGTGGAAAGTCGGGGCAATATACTTCCCCATATATGCTGTCCCCTGGGTTTCAGGGAAAGTTGCTTTCCCAAGCATGAAAGATTCCCTAGAACGTGTGTGCCAGGATTTTGCAAATAAGACACAAGGAGTGAAATACTGAAAATCAATGTGAACTGGATAGCTGTCAGATTGATTTTTGAAAGCTTGAGCCTTAAGAAGCAGGATACCTAATCCTGCCTGGCCACCTTCTCTATATACAGCATGGGGCAAATCCTTTCTTTACTCTTGGTTCTTCAAGCACTGGGATTGACATAGTTTCCAAAGAAATGTCTGGTTACTCAGATAAAATGACAGATAACTCTTTCATACTATTTAAATTCTTGTTACTTTAAACTCCCTGTGTTCCTTTTTGGAAGACATGAGGCCTTTAAAGCTCTTTCTCTGTACTGTGAAGCTCTTTTGGTGTATGAATCTTTGAGGACATATTAGCTGCTAACGTTCTGCTAGTGTGTGTTTGTTCACACCATCAGTGTGTAATGGTGTGGAGCAGCATGAGATTGTAAGAATGCAGAGACTAGCTACACCAAGGTATTTTAGTTTTCTGACTGTACTTCATTATAATGTAATGAACAATGTAAATGGAACCCTTTATTACTGAACATTGAATCTTACCAGCACAGTGCTCTCATTTTATCTCATTTGGAGTTCCTGAGATATTCTGTCATACTGATAATAGCCATACTCATTTCCCCATATTAAACATCCTAGCAAGAGATTCCAGACTGCATCTATAATTGTGATTGTGTTTCTTGAGTATTTGGTAAATATGGACTGTAGAAGCTGGTGTATATATTTGTATGTGCATACTCCAAAAGGGGAAGTTTTGAAATCTTAGAATTCTTTCTTGTAGATGTTATATTATCTACTCAATAGGGATACATTTATTGTACTTTGCATGAAACTCCAAAGAGTGTTTAATGAGAATCTTGACTATTCCCTGTGACTGAAAGTTGAAAGGGAAAGCATGCTTGCTTAACCTGCTGTTTGAGTGCTGAACCCATTTCTTGGGGCAGCATTTCCCTAAGGAGGAAGGGTAATAGATTGTGCTGATTGACCATAGCTAGAACAATTGGCATGCTCTCCTGAGGCAACTTTCCCTCTCATGTGGGTAGGAAGTTAATCAGTCCCGAGATAGGCCTGTGTCTTTTACAGTACACATATAGATAACACCACAGCACGGCTGTGCTTATATTGCTGTTGTTTTCTTCTACAATAGAGATGAATATATATCATTTGGACACAGAGCCCAATAACATATTCAGGAAGGAAGAATGTTGGTAAGCATTTGTCTGTCCTACTGTCTTTATTGTAGAGATAACCACAGGCAAATGAAGAGTGTTTCAGGTGAGTATCTCAGTAAAATCTGATCTAATTTCCACATATTTACCACATAATATCTTTAATATTTACCACACATATCTTTGTGTGGTTCACAGACCTCATGATTCTAGCTTTGCTGCTATGCAGAGTACTGTGATTGTTGATCAAGCAGCACATGTGTAGGGTGCTAGAGCACTTGATAGTCTACTTCTGGCTGACAAGGGTGAATTATGGTCCCTGAGCCCTTTCTCCACAAACTGATAACACCTGAAAATTAAAATACAGAGTTTTAAATGAGCCTGCTCTTGAGAAATATGGAGCTACCTGTCTTTCATGTTTTAAGCTTAGTCAGGAATTAAGCACTACACAGATGCTTGCACACTTTTCCCTCTCAGTGGGATGGGGCAGGAATTGGAGGAGGGTGGGGGGAGGTAGAACTTGTGAGTTCAGATAAAGACAGCTAAATAGAACAGAAAAGGGAATAATAATAGAATACACAAAACAAGTGATGGACAGTAGAGTGGCTCACCACGTGCTGATGGATGCCCATCCAATCCCTAAGCCATGGCATTCCCTTGCCACCTTCCCCCAGTTTCTGTACTGGATGTGACTTCACGGGGTCTCAAAACCCCTTTGGCTCGTTTGGGTTGGCTATCCTTGCTGTGTCCCCTCCCAGATTCTTGTCAGGAACAGCAGTGTGTTATTAACATTATTTTCCCATCCTAAGTCCAAAACACAGCATTATATCAGCTACTAGGAAAAAACTTAACTTTATTCCAACTGAAACCAGGACACTGTCTTATTAGATAGTCTTTATTTCCATTGTGATTGTACCTCATGATTTTTATGTGCTATCTCTACTACCACTCAAGATGTGTGTATCTAAGAGATCCACATTTGGCATTTTTTGCCAATTATACTCTTTAGGCATTGACATATCTGCTTGTCTAGCTGACTGCTGCCCAGCTATTCTTTCTAGTCAGGAGAGGCATGGAAAAAGAAAAAAAATCCAGAAGAAGAAAAATGTCATATACTCAGCTCTAAGGGAGCTTCTGTGATGCTCAAAATATGATGTAGGTGTTTCAAGAACAAGGAATGTCACTATTGCGCTTTCAATTGTCTGGTTTTGAAGACTTGTCTCTTCAAGCATTATTTATTAAAAATTATTAATAGGGTAAAAGTTAAGTTCAGAATTCTAAGTAGTCTTCTGCGTGCCTGAAACATGTGGGCACTTTTGATAATCTGATCCTGTCAATACTTCCTACGTCCTTCTCTGATCCTCTGTCTTGCTTCTCTAGAATGTTAAGAGCTGTAGGAGCAGAAGTTAGCAGTACGTTTGTTCACACAGTGTCCAACAATAGAAGCCTCTCATCTTCTTCAGAGTTCTTGAATGCTTCTGTCATGTTGCTATATAGCACTGTTTTGAACCAGACATTTACCAGATCTCTGACATACACTGCTTAGGCACCCAGTTGGTGCAGAGCAAACAAGTTCTTGGATACTGCTCACCTCTGAAGCAGTGGCATAGGCCTTCCACTGTACTGAAATTGGCAGGACTCTCGGACCAGCATTAAGAGGACACAAAAGCAACTTGATCTGTCATGTGGAGCAATGGAATAACCTTAGCTAGTGTTGCAAGAAAACAGGTAGAGAATGCCTTTGTGCTGTGCTAATGCTGGGAAGTTAGCAGGAGTCAGGCATACAACTCCTGAGAGCTTCTGGAAAGCAGGAGCAGTGAGTTTGCTTTCTTTTTTTTCTTTTTTGTCAAAGTTGAAGTTGATTCTCTCTTCTACTCTATTGCCCCCCTTCCCCCTCTGCTCCCTAAGCCTGCTTTTGATTTGGTTTTATTGGCTAGTGAAAGGAATCATTTACTAGTCAAGGGCCAAGCAGTGACAAAGGAATGCAGGTAAATTAGTTTCAGTTCCTATTTCTCCCAGTCTTCCTCCTTTGGAATTTGAGCTTTAGAAAATAAAGTCTTTTTACCCATACTGCCCCCCCCCCCCCCCCCCCCATCCCACCAGCCTTTTTCTAAAAGGATTTACCCCCCCAACCTCTCCTTCAAGAACTTCATTTTTGTAACTAAGAAACCTCCCATTAAAGTACCTAAAATGTCAAGGTGTACAATATGTTCAATGAAATCCAACTGAACTGCATTTAAAAAAAAAAAAACCAAAAGCTTTTTGAATGCATCTTAAAAATGCAGAAATAAACTGCAAGTGCCATAAAGCTTGCTTTAATGAATAACTATGTACACACTGGGAAGTTTTACATGCACATATATCACTCTTCAAATGCTAAAATATAGTTAAAGTTTAAACATTTTGCTGAAGAAAATATGCAAAAGAACTTGCAGAGATCAACGTGGAGAAAACCTGTATGTTCAGTCTTTCATCACTCAATATTATTGAAGCATTAAGCACTAAACTAATGGTAGTAGCATTCAAACTGTCCATTTTTTATGTTTTTTCCCCCCAATTGTAGCTTGCTTTCTTTTGCACAAACTACCTCTAATGTACCTGCATGTTTCACTGACTATACTCATGTGAAAATCTTTAGAGAATTAAATCTTTTTAGCATCATGTTGGTGTCCTTGGTAAATAATGTAATTCAGAATACTACGTAATGTTAAACAGTGCAAGGTATTATGTAGCATTAATGACAGAGAATGGTTTGTTTCTCTTTGGTAGCTATTCCTGGTACTTATTTCCAAATTCTTAACTTAGAAATAAAACCACAATTTGACTTTTTTTTTTTTTTTTTTCCTGTGTTAACACACCAAGATGTTGCTAGTTCATTCTTTGAGTTGCTTTGTAATTGGATACATTCTGTGTTTATGCATTCACCGCACAAACTTGAAATACAAAAGAAGTCAGTTATGCCTAAACAAAAATAAGGTTTTGGACACCAGCTGGAAGAAGCCAGGAAATGTAAGTTAAGGCTGATATTCCCTACTTGGCTCACACTATTGTAAGTAAGTTTTGTGGGGAAAAAGCACAATGACGAGAGTGGGAAGAACAGTGTTAGTCCTAATGCTACATTTCCTGGCTTTTGTTGATGTGTGTCCCAACCTTAAAAAATTGTCTTTAATTTCCTTAAAAAGCAGGCAAATATATTTTCCAGAATGTTGTAATACGTACAAACATCATTTATGTGTGCAGCCAGAGTATTGGCTATTGGAGTATTTGAGAAAGATTTCTTAGAAAAATCTTCTTATATTTCCAGCCACTTTTCATAAAGCTACTTTAGTTTGTCACTTCCAACCAATACTTAAATGACTGTTGGAGAGAAAAGAATTTCTCCTTCCAGTATAGCAGGTTCTTTCATTCCCACACACTCTGAAGGTGGTGTTTAGAAATGATTCCGGGGGTTCAGTGTTTTAGTCTGCTTCTACTCGATTTAGAGTCAGTCAGCTTAATGTCTCATGACAGATTTTAGTACAGAACTTGCTTGAAAGTTGGGCAGTATGAAAGAGTGAATCCGAGCTGATTAAGATCTGTTGTCTCCTGACTGGAACACGGAGCTTAGGTTTGATCCAGATGCTCCTGGAGTCAAGTTGGAAGATCTGTGTAAGAAACAGAGGTCTTATGTGTGTAAGAGCTGAAGGACGGGATGCTTATGCCTTGCTTGGTGTGAAAGAAAAATGCAGCTCGTAGTCTCAAGACGATTAATGTTTTTGTATATGCATACCTACGTGACTGACAAATGGTAGTGGCTTTTACCTGACATAGTTGGGGTTTTCTGCTTCACAATTTTGTCAACAGAGTTTGAAATGCTTTCACATGTGCCTGTCTTACATTTTTAGCTTTTTGGATAGCTTACAAGGCGGACACCTCCACTAATTCTATATGAAACCTTGTTTAAGGTTCTACAGATTCTTTAAAAAGCATTACTCTAAGTGCAAACTGATGTTTTGCAGTGAGCTGTCCTACATAGCATGACAGTACCAAGGATGTACGGTATTTGTACAGGTTCCCACTCTAAGACATTATTTATTATGCAGATTAGTTTGGTACACTTGACAGAAGCATTTTGAAATACAAACCAAAACTATTTGATTTATTGAATGCATTTAAAGTTTTTCTGTAAGTTTATACGAGTCTAGTGTTCTCTTTACCATTTAAATGGATATATATGTGTACTAGAAATCTAAAACATAAACAGTCATATTTCCTACTGCAGTGAACTTCTATCTCCTTTCTCCCAAGAGAATGGTTTGGGAAGGAAGAGTTTACACAGTATTAAGAAAAATTAATGAAGACAATATAAAGTGAAACTATATAACACCCAAAATTGTGGGATATATTGGCCCAAATTTGTGATTAATTATACACTTTAATGTGTTAAAACATATCAAAGTTTTTCTGCCTGTAAAGCAGTTTTTATCAGATAAGCAAAAGACTTGGGATCAACAGATCTTCACGTCTTAAAAATGTTTAGTTTTCTGGTTTGCGCTCTCCGAGATACTGAATTATGTCTTTAAGGATTCAGTTTATTGCTTCATTTAGTTTACTGTACTTAAGATGTATTTATTATATGAAAAAGGAACTAAATTTCCTTTGAAACCAAACCAATCTGAACTCGGCAGCCATGTAATAGAGGCAGTTAGATCAGTGTGTGACTACCAAGTTTTTTACTCAGTACATTTAAAAATCGATTGTACATACAAAAAGGATGGATATCTCTTTATGTGGTGAACACTTTCCCTGCTTAAGTATGACACCATTAAATATAGGAGTTTAGAAGTATAGTGGGAAGCCTATTAACAATGATGAAAACTCTCCGAAAGCCACCGCAGTTTATTGCTGTGGTGATTCTCCGTGCTCACACAAGCAAATCTAGACCTGTAGAAGACGAAATTCTTTTGGAAGCAGCTAAGGTCATACCTCAACTTAAAGCGGGTTTAAGGGGAAAAAGTATTTGGGTTTTCTTTAACCATTTGAAGTTAGCGCTGTCGCCGCGCTCTCCCGTCGCTCCTCAGCCCGGCTCCGAGCGCGCAGAGGTGCCGGCAGGGGGCACTGTGACCCCGCGCAGTGCCGCGGCCGCTCCGAGCGCTGCCCGGGACGAGCGGCCGCGGCACAACCCGCCTGTGAAATCCTTTCTGTCTTCAGATGTT
Organism: Colius striatus; assembly: GCF_028858725.1. NCBI lineage: Eukaryota > Metazoa > Chordata > Aves > Coliiformes > Coliidae > Colius > Colius striatus. The sequence goes on from NC_084775.1 coordinate 4,255,346, forward strand.
CCAAACCAGTGTTCCAGCAAAGGAAATGAAAAAGGGAAACTAAACGAGCGCTCCCCCCCCCCCCCCCCCGCCCCCTCCTCTCTCTCTGGTTTCTATTTGTAATACTTTATTTCTACAACAAGCACAAACCACTAGAAAGGCAGAATACAAAATATGAATTTTTCCTTCTTTTCACTGTAAACCTCTATAAAACCAACAAAAATTCTGGATTGTATTAGATGATCTGCTTTTTGTTTCTTCTCATTTATCTTTTTTTTCCCCTGTTATGTTCACTGAGCTGCTTGCATTTTAATTTTGGAGGAAGAGAGAAAGAGGAAATAATGTTTTGTAGCAATACACAGTAATTACCAGCTGGACTAAACTAGAGGTGGCAATTGGTGGCACAAAATGGGTATGTTTTATGTCAAAATACTTCCACACAGCGCATAAAGTTGTACCAGATTTAGCAGTAAGAAGCTACATTTATAAAAAATGATGGATTTCTAAAGAAGAAAAGAGTTTGGAACATTCTAAAGGAAAACGAAATTCAAAATATGCTAAAGACTTAATTTTAATTTCCTGTCAAACATTATTTTAAATTCTGAAAACAAATAATAACTGAAATGAAAGAACTATAGTTCATGGATACATTTAATTAGCTTTTATTTACTGTGGGCTGTATAAACACTTTTGTTTCTATAAGGGGGAAGGATTTGTATCTGCAAGTTCTGCCTTGAACATTCCAAGTTAAAAACAAATGTTTTAAGAAAAGAAACTAACATAAAACAGCCCAGTGTTGGCTTTTGTGTCTTTGTAAATGTCTATGGCGGTTTCTTCTTGTCTGAGGGAAAGAGCCATTCATTAAATTAAAAGTGAACCAGTTAAACTGGACCTTTCATTGAAGAAAGTCTCCCAGTGATCTGTGCTTTATTTGGTGGATTGTCTTACAACACAAATAAACCAAGGGTTTTTTTTTTTTTTATCTTGGGATCTAAAAATACTAGAAAGAAAGGAAATCCAAGCAAGGCAGAAAATACTAGGAAATAATTTCCTATTAAACAGACCCTCTGCCTCCATATATCTCAAATCATGAAAGTACACAAGAGAGAGGGGCTCATGTTCCTTTCTGTCTCAGGTTAAAAGCCAGTGACAGAGGAAATCGAATTCAAAGGTATTGTCAATGTTTGCAGTGTTCAAAAATAGATAAAGAAATATACCCTAAAAATCCATCACCACTATTGCTGGCAGTTAACTACTAAATGCAGAGGATGTGCTGTCTCTAAAAACAATTGAAACAAGATGGGACCCTATGTGGATAAATACACTTTAAAAATGTATAGGTATTTAGAGCAGGTTCAAAATACATTTTTGTTCCAAACAAAATGCTTCAGCATTTATTTAGATACCTCTTTTGACTGATTTAAAACAAATTTACACTTTATCTTCTCTTTTTCTTTTCAAATATTACACATAGCTTTACAAATCCTGCTTAGGAACATAGCATGATAATAGGCAACAAAGAAACCAGTATTGTTTGGAAGAACAATTACAGCAGAGCAAAACAGTTTGAGAAATGCTTTTTTCCCTTTTTGATGCAATTGAAATGTTAGTGCTTTTGTTTTTATTTTTATTCTTGTGAGACATTTACATGGAATATTTACAAGATCAAACTGGGTTTTTATTGTATATTAAGCGAAAAATGAGCAGAGTAACGTACTTTGAGACACAGGACTGACGTTCAGAATTAAAGGGAGTCTTATACACTGAAACTGCATGAATGCATAGCTGATGCAATTTTGGAAGACTACCAGTGGTTTGACATAATTTGTATTTTTGGACAGTGAAACTCAGATGCTATAAAGGACTCCAGAGATGTCCTGAAAAGGCCCTTGGTGATCATGCTGATGAACACACCAAATGTAGACATTCCTTCTACAAGTTGCATACAAGCACAAACATTCATGTATGCGTACATTCACACTTTTTATCTTCCTGCGAGCACTAAAAATAGCTTTGCTTTTTATCCTTGCTTGTCAGTCGTGTCCATACATAAATACAACACATCTCATAAAATCTATTTTGTGCCCACAATGAGCCTCTAATTAATACTGCATATAATTCCAAAGCATTTATTATTAATAACTATTAATACAACTTTAAAAACAATAGGATCATTCTTAGGATTGTGACTCTGATCTACCATGTCTGTGATGAAAAAATGTACAGAGATGATGACTGCATTTCTTGTTTTCTTGGCATAAAAATGAAACAAAACTCAATGATATTAAACAAATCAACCCCAGAACGTTTTAATAACCATATCAGTTTCCTGTGCACATGATTCTTTTTAGAGGTATAGGCACAATTGTGCCAAACAAATGTTGCTGATAAAGCCTGCTATTGAGAGATGTGCCCAAGGTTAAAAAAATAGTAATTAATCTACATCTATTCATATGCTTTTGTGATAGAAAGTATTTGCAAGTTGAACCTCTAGTAGTTTCCTGGACTGTCAGACAAGTGAGTGAGAGGGAGCACGGTGGGCCTAGGGACAATGCAAGTCTGAGAAGCCTGAGCAAACCTAATGGGAGCAGATGAGGAAGGGGGAAAATACCTGTTCTCTTTTTCTCATCGTCCCAGAAATCTGCTGGAAGTCTGTGCTGTTCAGTGCTGGGAATTTTCTTTTATCAGTAAGTCATCTCAGAATGAAAGGGGTACGAAGCTCTGCAGCTTTTTGCTCACAGCTGTGCGACCATCGTGGGAGATGCTGCTTTGTGAGAGTTCCTCCCTCAGAAGGTGCTGGAGCCACTCTTTTTAGGGTAGGATTATATAAAACACCTTCTATCATTCACTGCTAAAATGCAGCTGCTTCTAGGAGAAAACACAGTAGTTGCTATTGAAGTGTAAGAATGCATGTTTTAAAGATGTTTTTTTCTCAGTCTTTTACCTTTTTTCTGGAACTTGTGATGCAACTGAATGCTAAAAGTTGCAATGAAGTGGGAAAACATAATCTCTGTTAATAATCAGCTTAGAAAATTAGTTCAGACTGATGACTTACCTTGAAAATTCTGGTGCAGTAAAAGTTGAAAGCTTAACTAGTACTAACCAGGCCCAATTCAGAAGAATTTGTTTGTTTTAGCATCAAAACCAAGTACATTTCTGACTGCCATCTGATGTTAGGAGAGCAGATTTTCTGAAGGCTTCAGTTCTCACCTAGGCAAATAAATAAGGATTCAAAATATTTTCTCTATTCAGGATGCATCAGATGGATTTAGCTCATTCCTTGTATCTGTCTAGTCACCCTGGAGCCTAAATGACAGCTCAGCCCTTCTGAAAATCTAGCCATTTGTGCAAAAAGGAGCAGGATGCAAGTAGGTTTACTTTTGGCAAAACAGTACACAAGGGTCATCTTCCTGAGTTGCCAAGGACTCCTTTTTTTCCAAGTGGGGATCATTTGTAATCTGTGGCATATGGCCATAAGCATGGGCTACCATGGATCTGATTTGTCCAGAGATTTTGTTTACAGACAGAAAAGAACTTTGTGCTCTGCCTGTTTGCTAAAGATTTCCTGACATTCAACAGCCTTACTGGAATTCTAGTTTAGCCGTGGCTGCTGAATGTTCACAGGTACCGGAGGTGCAGCTGCTGTGCTGTACTTGTGTAGGATGTTCCTTATGGGAGGGTGGATCTGAGCAGACACAGCAAGCCCAACATTGTCAGGGCTCTAGACTGACGGCGCATGCTTGCAATTGATTGTGCAGCACATTGACTCACAGAGTCACTCTGCACATAAGTGCATACTACTGTCTAGGAGTCCTTTCTATCCAACAGACCTTACTGTGAACACTTTACAGTGTTAGTAAGAGAAAATTTCCAAATGCTTTGCACACTTGAACTTCAGACAGTTTCCTCATCCTAATTAAAGCTGGTGAGTGGGAGTGCACCAATCCTCTTCTGGCATATGAGTGTTATTTTCTGACGGATACACATGAGAGAGAGGTTTGGTGGAGCTTAATAATAGTTGTGCTTTGAAGAAATGTTTGGTTTATACCATTAAAAAGGAAAAATTGTTTTGGATTGTAAAGGCCTAAAGGGCATAATCTGTACTGTCTGATCCATTTGCGTTAGGAGCACAAAACAGCCACTTGATTTCTTAAGCACCTGAAGAGGAGGAGAGGCAGGGGGCTGAAGGGTGGAGGAGGGAGGAACAAACAAACCTTAGCCAAAGCTTTCACAACAGAAGTTTCATTGTTTTAGTCCAGAAATGGTCATATGTGTAAAAGTTGTAATTTTCATCCACATTTCCATTGTCACATTTAAATCTCAGTTGTGGAAATCTTGTTATAGGAAAGCACGTACTTTTCAAAAGCTCTTAGAGAGCAGTGAGGGGAGCAAAATAAGAAAGAAAAACCTTTTTCCCAACCCACCCCTCCCCCTTCCACAAAGTCACCTAAAAATGAGGGGATTAACTATTATGAATCAATAGGAGGCACTTTTGAAAGAGGAAGCATTGCCATCCAGATTTGAGGGAAATGAAGCATTTATCAGAACAAAAATACCCTCTTTGTTCAAATATTACTTCATTGAATTGTGTATTCGCTTCTGAAGAGCATGAAAAGCAATTGAAGAAAATGTTTTATGCCACTCTTCCTTTCTTTTACCACTCATGTCTCTTTCTTTCTGTCTTCCTGTTTTATCTTCTTTTCTGTGTGTCCATCCTTTTCATTAAGTTACTAACCAATGCTTTTCTAATTAATACCAGTTTAATGTAATGTTTAATGAAGCTGTGTCTGTGTGGGGCGTTTGATTTCTTTTTTTTGTGATTCTGGCCTGACCATTGAGATTAGCAGCATCTGTACAAAGCTGTAAAGTCCCTTGAGGCACTGAGCAACAACTCCCTTTTTTTCACAAAATGAAAGTAACTGGCGTGTAGGATTAGTAGAAAGTATCCTCTTCAGAAGTGACTGTAACTGTTACCTTGCAGCTCCCTGAATCAGTTGATATTTGTGCACTTTCTTCTAAATTATTAAAAGGTGATGGAGTTAGGTACAACTTTATCATAACATAGCTGCAAATTGAGCTGGAAAAACGATTTTAAAGGAAAATGATGACCTAATGCTGGCACATTTTGGCTATAAATATTCAATAAGCATTTCTATAAATACCTGTGATTGGAAAACTGTTGAAAGTGTTGCATATGAATATACTTCAGCTTGCAGTTTTGTTTACAGTTTTCAGAGACTTTTTTTTTTCTGTGAGTGCTCACAGTTTTTTATTCAGTTGGTCATCTAGATCACATGGTACTTTATCTGTTTCCTATTGGTTATGTAGCTCACATTGTCTTATTACTGGCAAGTAATAATGTGATATGTATGCTGGCAAAACAGACACTTGAACAGAGGTATAGGAGCACAACTCCTCATAACATTTTTCTTACCCACAAGCACAGTTCTTTTCTCTAGGAGAAAATGTGTGTGGAGAATGCACCATTATGGTAGTAGCTACTGCTGAAATGATTTTGTCACAATGCTGGTGTTTCCAAGAAGCACTGCTGGTCAAAGTGGTCTTATGAACTGTTTAACAGGAGCACTAGGAAGCATAATCCCCAGTGAGAGGGATAGTCCATGAAATCCTGAGGCACTTGTGTGAGCTAAGCCTCAAAATAGCAGTGTTGTGCAAAGTCTCCCTGAACAGCGTGAAGCACGAGGCTGTAGTGTGTTTCCAGGGACTTGCAGGAGGGGGTGAAGGAGTGGTGGTTGGCAAGACAGTTTTGAAACGTGCACACTTAAACAATTGGCATGACCAGATTTGTTTGGGGAAGTTGGGCTGTGGTGAGGTCAATATCTGAAACAACCAGGTAACTTTGCAAAGCAAATCCAAGCAGTCTTACGATAGCTAAAATGCAGCGACACAGGTCTCAGTGTTGTCTTGTAAACACGCGCTTACTGAGTTAGATGTGGGTGTTTGTTGTTTCCAATCATATTATTCCCCTCTTGTGTATTTGTTTTTCCAGTGGGACTGGAAAGACAGTGTCGCTTTCAGATGTGTGATGAACTCTGTCTGTCATAACCTGTCTCTTAATAACTTTATGGCTCCTCCTGCCGTTGTAATTAAGTTTATCCTCTGCTGGCACCGTCCCTCATAATTTAGATGAAGACAGAACTTTATTAAGGAGCATCATCATAGTTTTCCCGAGAGACTGTGCATTGAAGCAGAAAAGGATTTAGGACACATTTTAGTTTAATTTTGAGGTTTATTTTTCTTTCAGGAGAAAGATCTCCGACATGATTATGTCTTTGTATAACATGCAGGAGGAGGAGGATGCAGGTTGGAGTTTTTAAGGGAAAGTAAGAAAGTGTACATATTTTGAGACACATATGGGCTTCTTACATAACTGTTAACCATTGCTTCATACAACCGCTATTTACATTTAGAGCTAGTGGTTTCTTAAATGCTCAGAGCCCACAATTGAGCCCAGATTTCCAAAAGTGCTTGGCACCCAGCAGTCCTCACTGAGACATTTTTATGGCCAGATAATCAAAATTGCTCAGCATGGTGGAAGCTAGGGAGTTTTGAAAATCTTACCACTTATTTTAATGCCCAAATGGAGGCTGGGTTCTTCAGGAAAGCTAGTTCATATATTACAGTTGCAAAGAGGGTATATCAATCCTGTAAGTATATTTTTTCCCTTATAGGCAAACAGTTTCTCATATGTGCCTCACAGAAACTTTCCCACTCATTCTTCCAAAAAAACTATAATTACAGTATTTTTATTGAGTTTGGAAAGTTGTTGGTACCATACGAAAGAATCAAAGTTCAAACGAAAATCAGATCCAGTAATTATAGGGTTTTTCTGCAAGCATTTTTCTTTTTCAGGCCTGACTTGGAAATGAAATAAAGACAGGAGACACCCATTGCCAGGTTAGGAAGCAAACAAAACCAAACTGTAAAAAAGGTGAGATTTGCTTGGCTGAACTGCTTCTTATGAAGCAGTGTGACAGCTGAAAAGAAAAACATCGAAGTAACTTGTAAAGTCAATAAGCTTTTAGCTGTTACGTTTGCAATTTTCCGCTTAGTGTTGCCTATCCTACTGAGCAGAGAGACTTGGTAGTACATCATATGCCAATAATAATAGTCAGCATTTACTTTGTAGTATGAAGACATTAACTAACTAGCGTAACACCCCTGCAAGGTAAGGAAATAGTATGATTGCCACTTGCCTCTGGCTGAGGAAACACACTTGGAGAGGTTAAAGTCAAGGTTTGCCAAGAGAGTTGCTGATTGTGTTGTTCCTCTCAATTTTTTCTGTTGCAGAATCATCTCTTAATGTCACAAGAGACACACTTCTTCTGCACTGTTCCAAGCACCCGATCCTTATCAGCAAACATGCCACACCACTTATGATAATAATGGATTATAACCAGTATATCATGGTGAACAGAGTATTTCACATCTGCCTGTAAAAGGCTGGTTATACTCAAATAGTTGTTAAACATGAATGGCAGTTCCTGTGCTTCCTAGAATTGCAACTAAGTGCAATTACTACCAGTCTTTATGCTTTCTAAAGTTGTTTGGAAGTAGATACTGGAAAGATCAAAAAGTCTCGTATGGGAGGAGGGATATGTGGATGCAGGGTCAGCAGAAGCCATGACTGAGACAAAGAAAGGAAGGTGATCTTTGTTTTGTGGGATCTGTATTACATGAGCTGTCTTGTTCCTGGTGCTGACACTAGCTGCCAGAAGCCCAGCAGTCCCTGTGGGAGTTGACTTTGCATTCAGGAGTCTTGTAGCCTGCAGCTTCCATTTTTGAGGGATCTAGTGTCAAATCTGTGTAAATAAAGGAAAGCATTACAAGGTTTGGTGTTCCAGCTAAGGAAATTACTCTCTCTTCACTTGCTGCTCCGTAAGTAGGCCATATTATCAGAGTAGGTCATACTAGTAGGATGCCTTAAATGGGTCCCTTTGAGTAACAATCTGCTTCCAGTACCTTCACCTGGGGGCTTTCATTTTTAAGTAACTCCTATTGTAACAACATGATTGCTTACTATCTACTATCTAGAAGCTGAACTCTCTTTTTTTGCTAAAGATCGATGAGGGGTGCATTTTGAAAAGCTCCTAAGTAATGTTTCCTGGCATTTGTACCAGAAGCAACACAGATACTTGTGAGTTTGAATCTCATTAAAAGTCAGCAGATGGAAGCACAAATCTTTGAGTACCTACCTCTTACTGATTTCAGTAGATACAGGTTTGAAAATCTGTTTAATACATTGGACTATGGCAGTCAATTAATAGAGGTTTTAAAATTCCCCTCAGGCCCAGTTTTGCTCACCATGTGTGCTTTATGCCTCTTACCTTGACCATTAGCTTTTTTCTTATAAAGCCCTAAAAGCACCATGGAACTTATGTTTACAATGTTTGAGACACGTTTTCCTGGGAAAGGAATGACCTCCACTTTGTTCTTACACTGTGAAACATAATTGTCCACCATCCTCTCTCAACCGCTTGTGAGCAGTAAACTCAAGAGACAAGCCTGAGAGAGGTGGATTGTTTACAAACCTATATCTAAAAGGACTTAATTTAGCTAATAATAACCAATAATGTGAGTAGCTTTAGGGAAGAAATAGGTAAGACATGGCTTGCATGGTGTAGGTTGATGAATTCAAAAGGAATTTGTCTTTTAATTACTGCATTTGAAAATATATGCATAAGTCTTTCCTTCAAACACAAGGAACTTAAGCTTTTGAGACAAAGAGGTCTCTGACTGACTTGAGGCATTATGACACTGACTGGTTGCAAGTTCATTCTGTTGCTGGAGAAGCCTCCTTAAAGACTCTTGTTAAGAAACCTTTGCCAAAAATCATATTTGAGACTGGCTTAACGTGGTGGTAAATGAATCCTTTCATCTGCTTTCTTCTAGCAACAAGTGCTGGCTTAAAAGTACGTTGCTGAAAAGGCTGAAATAAATGCTGTGTCAGTACACTTTAGTTTTTTTAATAGCATTACTAGTAGTGACTGGCACTACAATATGGTACAATACTTGGTGCTGTATGCTGCAAAACACACAAATGATTTGAGAAATGTTTATGACATAAGTATGTCTTCCTCCCTCATCTGGAGTGTTTATGATTCCTCGTTTGAGAACAGACTTTTTAAAGTCAAGTCCTAGTCTACCTGCCCCCTTTCCCACTTGGATTGGATATGCTGTTTTTACTTGGAGTGTCTTTCAAAGTCTGGAATAAGCTATACAGAAACTTTGATTGCATGGTTTTACTTCCTCCTAAAACAATTTAATCTCTAGGATTGAGGCATGTTTCTTATGCTGTTTAGTATTGCAGACATGTTCTTGTGAATGCTGATGTAATTAGTTGCTTGCAAAGTAGCTCTGCTTCTCTAATTTTTCATACCAGAAAAAGACTACAGTTAGTCAGTGGGAGAGAGGAAGGACAGAAAATCTGCCTTTAGGAGGGACAGGTTCCTTATAGTTCAGAAATGTCAGTTAACTCTGAAGAGCAATTTTTCTTTAAAAACAATTGCATTCATTTCTCTTTCCTGTTAGGAATGTTTCCATCCAAACAAAAGATTTTTCTGATTGTCTTTCCTTCCCTTTTTGTTTATTTTTCCTCAATGAGTTATTCTACCTGATTACATGAACTTTTTGTTGTTACATCTCAGTGAAGGATGAGGCTTGAAACTGGGCCAGTTGATAGTAAATGAATATTGAAGACTCCAGATACGATTAGGACAGTGTGAGGAGGTCCAGAAAGACAATATGCATGTCTGCATAGTTTGTGACAGCATCTGATCTTCTAGATAACAGGCTGCAGGTCTCTATCCCCTACCTCAGTGAAGAAAAAATAGTGTTGTTTACTTGACAGGTAAACAAGCTTGTGAACAAATACACTGATGACTAGCAATTGCTGTCATAAAAAGAAGACCTCAAACAGTAGCCACTTCCTTGGGGGTCATTAAAAATCCATTGGCAGCTGCATGCATCTTAAATTTACAGCTTGAGCTTCTGCTCTTACATTCTGCCTCTTTTTTTTTCCTTGTAATTTTCACCGGAGAATTATTCACTTCCTTCTCTAAGCTGTTTAATTCCCTAGTGAGGTAGAGTGCAGACAACAGCTCTTGGTGGAGACAGTAGTACAGCAATACCATCCACCTTAATATGTGTATTTCCAGCTCACCTTGCACTGCTGTCCTGTCCTCCTCCTCGTTTTCCTACCAATAGTTTAAGTGACAAGACGACAAAGTTAGGTAGCAAGATCGTTACTGAAGTCCAAAGCTCAGATCTTTCAGTATATAACTTTCATGTAATTTCAGTTGTGAATCTGACTCGTGTAGGGCTTTTGTGCAGTGTTCACTCTGCAAAAGGAAAGATTTAATTGCCCTGCAGGGTATGCAGACCAAATAAAATTAAGTCCACGTGAGCTACTGTCATCTCTTCTGGCTTGACAAAAGGAGGTGATGTTAGATTTGCCTTACTGTTACTAAATCTTTCCATATTTGGGGTGTGTCTTGTTCTGGAATTTCATTAAAACCTTATCATTAACTAAAGGGTCAAATTTCTAGTCTTCATCATCGTAGAGAATAGCCTCAAAGTGTGTTCCCGAAGTGCCGTAATGGCTGAGAAACGGACAAGGCAAATAAAAATAGTCTCTCCTTTGTGCTTTTTGGAATATAAAGCTACCAAATGCTTGTTTGTCTCTCTGGTTTGAAGATCTCATGGCAGACTTTCAAATTCCTGAAACTGTGAATTTACACATCAGTTTTGCAAATATGAGAGGTGGCAGTTCTTAATTCTCTGGGTGCTCTGATGTGTAGAGAGTCATGCTGGGAAGCTGCTGGAAGCAAGCGATGGAAAGTGCCACGCTTTCTCTCACAGGTTCCATCTGGGAACAGCATTTGTGCCACAGGGAATGTAGATATTGCATGGCATTTGTATCAGTGTATGTAAACTAGGATGTTGAAGCAGGATAGCCACGTTTGTCAGATTGCAGCAGTACAGCTATTCCTTTTCTGTTGGCCATCGCTGCAGCTGCCTTGGATTCAGTTATTCATGGAGGAAATGTGTGTCGAGCTTTATAACCCTTCACACAGAACTCTGTCATGCTGTTTGTAAGCCCAGAATCAACCATTGTAAACAGTCTTTTCTACTGTTGAACAAACATACCAAGGCCTTCTGATATTTCACCTACCACGTAACATCACAGGCCATGCTGCTCCTGCAGAGCCTGCTTAAACCTTTTGTTTCAGCAAAATGTACACCTGCCAAAAATAGCATGAAGGTTTACCAGCCAATACTTCTTCAAACAGTGCTCTTACCCTCCCACAGCCCAACCAAAGAATATTTGTGTTGCTGCCAATTTCTGCCAATGGATGCAAGCAATGGGGAATGCAGGAAATGCCATGAAGTTTCCAGAAGAACAAGACTTGACATATTTTTGGCCAAAGAGAAACCCTAATCCTTAAAGAACAAAGATTTTGTTTTCATGGAAATCAGTCTAATGGGAAGAGAATGGTAGGGATAATTCAAATTGAATAGTATGTATGTAAAGTAAGCCAACAGAGTTTCTTAGTGGAAGACAGGTCTGAGATCTTAGTCCCATTAGGATATATCTGGAATGTTGCTAGTTACTTCAGTAGAGTTGCTGTGGATGTACGAGACTGACATCAGAATCTGGCTCACAGGAGTAGCTCATCTGACTTGATCCACTAGTAGCTGAGGTTACCCTGTACTTCACCAAGAGCATGTCTAGATTTTGAGATCAATGCATTTGCAGCCACAGTGTCTTTTCCAAATTTTCTTTTTGAGGGCAGTCAGCATCTACTTTAAGAGTATTTAATGACTTTTCAAATGGGAACAGTCTACAGGCAAGGAAACAATATATTATAGTGCAAGCCACCAGCCTGCTAGAAATGGTATAATCATCAATGAGTGTAAAAGATTTTTTTGTCTGTAACTTGGACATTTCTTCACCACTAAAATAAGATCCTCTGGGCAGGACTGACATATATAGCTACTTTTTCATTTATCCTACAAAGTTCAGGTTGTGGAGTGTATCTTGAGTAGAGTCTTTTCTGGTGTAAGAATATTCTTCCTGTGATAGCTTCTGTAGTCAGTAAACAAATGGAAGGAGAAGGACTTCTAGATTGAAAACACTTTGTGAGGGAATGACAACTATGTGGTTATTTTCTGTGTTCTCACTTTTCAATCTACTACATAATCTTTAGTGAAAGCTCCAAATGAACTTATTTGATTTAAATCTGTCTAGATAAAAAATTCTGTCCTGGCTCAATCTCTGATTGAAAGGGATCTTGAAATGTTTGCAGGCTTAGAAGAGCCAGTAGCTGATAGCATTCAGTGATTGTCTGAATTGACCCTTGAATTTAAAGCTCAAGGAGGAACAAGGGATGTGAAACCTTATGAGATGTACAAGGATGAATCACTGGAAATGGGACTCTGACTCCTTTCTGTTTCTGTCATTCTTTGTTTCTCTCTCTGTTCTTTCAGTAAACTGTTTCATTCTAAATCACTGTACATCTCTGTATCTTACACATCACATGTGGTAGGATGAAAATTGTTGCTTGTTGCTGTTAAGGAGGCTGTATTAGTTGTGTGCTGGAACCACCTGTAAGTCGTACAGATACTGCAGAAGAACAGACAGTGAACCCTGCTTATGTTTCACCTACACGCTCTGATGGCTGATTTTTCTTCCTGCTTTGGTCTTCTCGTTTTATGTTTTCACAAACTTCTTGTCAGTATGAGGTGCATTAATTTCTGTGGAAATACATAAATAATAACAGCATTGATGGGTCAAACCTTACTAACATCCCTGTTGTAACATCAGGTCAATTTATTGAGTAACTTGAAATATCTAACCTCAGTTTGAGAAATGTAAAAATTCATATTCAGGTATAGATGTGCCCAGTGGGTGGGAGAGGGCATAATTATCCTTTAAATATAGTATTAATCCATACAGAATTAGAACAGAAATATATTCACATTGGGGCTTCACCATCAATCACTATTATTTTTTGTGATTGCATATATTTAAAAGTTCATTTGTTGTAGAAACTCAGATTTTTCTGACAGAGATGTCTACTAATCCTTTCCATTTCAAAATCCCACAGATTGGTCCAAGTTGTCTGACCTTCCCAGCCCTCTGTACACAGTCTTCTGGATTTTGCAGGTAGGCACTTCTGTATAGTCTGTACATTTTGCAAGTAGAATAGACTATTTCAGTTGGAAGGAACCTACAATGATCATCTAATCCAATTCTTTGATCACTTCAGAGCAGAACAGGGCCAAACCAGAAGTTAAATAATGTTAAGGGCATAGTACTGAGAACTCTGATAGAATTTTGGACTTTCTGCTTTTCAAACAGCAATAAGGCTTTCAATATTGTAAACAGTTCTTTTTATGTTTAAAATAATCAGATAGAACTTATAGGTTCACTTTTGGAGACTGATTGCCATGTAAAGTCCTAACTAAAGCTGTTTATTTGTGCTTCTGCCATGCTTAAACTCTGTGGTCTATCACCTTGTGTTGGGAAGTTGTTTTGAAATGTCCTATTTTTTTTTTTCAAAATTGTATGTGGTTGATCTGACCCACTGTAGCTGGTCTGAGTTGATAAAGGAAGTGAATGTACTTGGTTGGAATTCAAGTGAAGAAATACTGTGTACTTACATCCTACTTTCTTCTTACAATCCTTACTAGCTGTTATTCTTGGCTGTGAATTTATGAGCCCAGAAATGTTTAAAATAGATAAGTTTCAAATGTATAATATCAATTCTACTTATTTTCAATTAATTTTATTGTCCCTCTGCTAAAAATAAACAAACCAACCCTTCTCAACAGAACCCAACACTAGTCCTTCATCAAAACTAAAATATTTCTTTGAAATTGAAACTTAAGTATTCTAATCTGGATGCCAAATTTACAGGGTGAATTAAAGCCTTGGGTCCAGGGAGGTTTCTATTTCTAAAGTTCAAAGGGCACTAATTGAGTAGCATCAGTTCTAGTTAGGAGTTCAATAGGTTTGAATTGTTTTTTAATCTCTAGTAGACATTATAAACACACAGTGATGCAATAAAATATTAAATGATCTTAGAAGTGAGAGTAATGGAGACTTTAAACATTTAGAGGGGATCCATTGACAGTTCACTTGAAAACTTGAATTCAAGGACCTGATAGAAAACAGACAAGGAGACCGTGTAGAACTATGCTACTTTGTCCTTCACAATAGAATAAACTTGCCTGGACTTAATATCCTTGATATTGCCCAATGGAAATTTTGAGGAAAAATGGTAGGGATATGATTGTGGTACAGAAATTCCTGTGTACTGAATGAAAAGATCCTGTAGAAGTTAACGTCTGCAGAGGTTGTCTAACTTCAGCGAGAGTACACAGCATGCCAGCTTTGAAGAAGTAAACCAGTGTAGTTCTTAAAATGGTTTTTGTAACAGAAGTGAAGGTAGTTTGACTAGGCTTTGCCAATAATGGGTCCACTGTCCACAAGAAAGGGATGGGAAGTGAATCAGACACTCAACTGTTTGTTCCTCTTAGAAAAGGGACTCTGGTACTGGTACAAGCAGTTGAACACTTGTCCTTCCCTTCCCCCTGGATCATGACTGCTTTTCCTTTGCAGAGCTTTTATATAGAGCGCAAGGACCTATAAATAACAAGGGAGCCTATAAATAAATACAGCTGTGAGCCGACAAAGGCTTCTGACAAATGATGTTTATTGCATTTCTCATGTGTGGTCCAGTTTGAATCCAACCATGGGGCTTGCTAAGTTTGTGAGAGTATATTTTGTACCCAAGCCTGGGATTTCCCTCTGTTAGGCAGAATAGGGAGCTCTCTGGCTAGCTAAGTAAAAGATGAGAATCGGTAAAAAAGGGTTTTTTTCAGCAGAAGCTGAACTGATGCTATTAACTTTAGACAAATCAATTCAAGATCTAGTGCCTGTTGTTTATATGAGAGGGTTTATGAGAGAAAATGATCATATCACTGCAAAGGACTGGCTGAAACATGATACACCACCCCCCTCCCAAATTAATCCTGACATCATTGTCCTATAAATTTAAGTACATTTTTTGTGACATTGAAGAATTGTAGTCAATGGTGTAGGTAGGTATGTCTTATTACGGTAGATGGTGTATGACAAAGAAAATAGAAAGCCTCAGTCCTGAAGAACTTGAAGTCTTCCACTTGAGCAGAAGTTCCAGGTCTGCTGGGTGCATAGAGTTCGTTGGATCTGACCCATAGCCACCATGGGAGCTCTATTCAGGTAAATTGACAAAGCATTAATTACTTCAAAGGAGAGCTAATGAGGCAATAAACCACAAGGGTGAAACTCAAATGGTTTATGGTACCATTAGTAGGCTGAAATGGAATTATAATTAGAGCAGGGCAAACGATTCATAGTCCACAATTTATCCAATGGATTTAGTGCTTGTTTCTGTTCATGAATTATGCAGAAGTAGACATATTTTAGGAATGTTTTCATTGTTTGAAATTGCTCAGCAACCACTTCATAGGGGGACGTTCCTGCCAATAGGAGTAGTCTTGTACAGTTTGCATCTGGTTTCTCTTTGCTTGAGGGCTTTGTGCATGTATTTGTGCTCTGTAGTGGGTGTTTCTGCTTCCTGGAATTTTATAGAAAAAAACGTTAATTGTTCTGGGATATGTAGCAGTTACCTAAATTTGCTGGAGAAACCTTTCTTGATCTTGAGGGAATGGATTTTGCTTGAGAAACAGTCCTTTTGCAAACAGCTCAGCAGTAGATAAGAAGCCTCAGCAAGGCTTGCTCAAACACCCTTCCCCCAAAAAGCCCCAAAAACTTGTGTGTCTAAATAAAAGTGTGGTTCAGGAATGAAGAAACAAGTCTGGGAGAACTTTGTTCCACTGCTTAAATCTTCAGTTAGGTGCAGAATAATTCAAACATACATTTGTGTGAGTCTTATCTCAAGCTGTGAGGTAGTGTGGGGTTGAGCTTGTAAAATTCTTCTTGGAGCTCCTCCAGTTTGCATAAAATACTTGGATAATATAAGGAATGATCCTCTGTTATGGGATATCTTCCTGTCTCTACTATAATTAACTTGGAATTACTTATACAGGGGAACAATGTTGCTGAGAAGGATCTAATGGAGATTACTGTGCACACTCACAGATGCGGCTTGCCCCTGAGTGATGTGTTTGTGTCTTTCTCTTGCTTCATACACAGTAGTGTGCAGCAGGCCTTATTGGTGACATCCAGCTGCTTTTAGAACATGAAAATATAGGTAATACTTCTGAGTATAAAGTCCCTACATTATATATTAAGATATTCTAGTGTATGAGTCTCTTAGGCAAAATATCTTGGGGCGTCTCTGTTTTTTCATCACAATCCTGTTCTCTTCCATGCAGATGTATTTAGGAGAGGCAGACTGAAACCATAAACCTTTATCTTCTTGAAAGACTGCTGTGTACACTACCCTGTTGATCAGACATTTACTTCTGTATATCTCAGGTGATTGACAAGCTTGGTTCCTCAGAGTGGAGGTGCTTTGTGCTGCCCAGTGGTTGCCTGGCTCCACGTCTGCCTTTCTGAATAAATCATGCATTCTCCTTTTTGTATGACATGTTTAGTTCTATGATTTAAGAGCTTTAACATATAACCTTTGTTTGTTCTTGCTTTTGTTAATAACTAATCATTAATTATCCATGAATGGGCTAATTAGGCATTAACCATGTATTATATACCAACCAAAGAATCAGATCTTTCACAGACATCTATGTAGGTAGCAACTTCTTGAAATGTCTCTGGGCTAGGAATGTCTGCATGCATTAGGGGAGATCTTACAAATTCTGGCCTGCAGGTAGTCACAGCATAGCTCAAAAATCAAAACAAGTCATACATGGAACAAATGCCTTCTAGGGAAAAATCAGGATCCCAATTGATGCAAATGGTGAAATGTGAGTCGAGATTTCTTTTCAGAAGGTACAATATTATTGGGACTGATTTTTGGTTTTAAGGTAAAATGTTGAATGAAGCTCAGGTAGAACGAAATGTAGGAATAGAAAAGCCACTGATGTGAGATTGTTTTGTGAATTCTAATACTATGACTTTATTTCTAAAAGGCAGAGACTTCATAACTATTGGAGTCTTTATATTCTGTTACACTACCTGTTATTAACACTTTTAACAGTACCTGTTAACACTATTCTGCCATGGTAGCTTGAGATTTCTGTAAGAAGTGCAACAATAGTGAAAATCATTAATGTAGCATAGAAATGAAAAAAAAAGAGTCCTAAAAGTGGCCTAGGTAGAGACTGAGGAAAACATCCATATTGCAAATATCACAAAACCAGGATTAAAGGATGCTGCTGACAGAAATGCTGTCAGTAATGGTAGCAGTAATTATTCGATGCTCTTAAATGAAGCATGTGCCAAACTAATCCTGGTACTGTTGCCTGGACACAGTGAGCCTCATATGCCTCAGTCTGCCTTCGGTTGTCTCTCTCAGGAGGTCAGCAGCATCTTCTCAGCCTACTCTCATCTTGAAACATTTTGTCAGGTGGCTGATGCTTTCTGGGCCTCAGAATGACATTACAAAATCTGATCTCCTGGTCCAGGAGTGCTTCTGCATCTCAAAGGTTTCTAGCTGCCAGACTACACACCAATAGTATTGCATGATCTATCTGCACTTCAGACTTTCTGTATCTTGTTTCATCCATGACCCTGCAAAACCCAGGTCCAACTCTGAGTCAGTGTACAGTAAAATAACAAAGTTATCAATTTAGATGTTTGAATGAAAAAGATTATGGAGTCTGTTTCTACCAAATGACTTTTCCATGAAATATTAATAAGCTTGGCTGTTGGTTGGCTTTTTTTTCAGAAGAAAAATACCAAGAGACATAAATCTGTATTAAAGACAAAGTGCCTACCAAATGGAACTTTATGCACATTTGCTGTGGTTTCTCGCTTTCTTTTTACTCAAGTGTTAGAGAGAAAAGCCAGCAAAACCCACAAAATTGTTATTTTCTCTCTTCCATCTTTTAGCTCCTCAATTTTCGTTTGAATGCTGATGCTTTCTGTTACATGCATTTCTGGATGCCTGACTAAAGCACAGATGACATGATACATGATGAAAGCCAAAGGGTTAATCTTCTTGGGACTCAAGACTAATGGCCCAGTAATGCTCACCCAAGGGGGAATTGTTGTGGCTGTTTCAGATCTCAGTCCTAGTCACTTTATAATAATTTGGATATTTTCACTAGAACTTTGGTGGCAGGAGGTGTAGCTTTTAATAAGGGACAGCAGTGCTTTGAAACATTACTCAGTCAGTTCTAGATTTTCCTGATAGACTTAGTGTGATCAGGTTTCTATCATAGTCTGCACATGTGTGTCTTTCAATTCCTTTTCATCTCTGAAGTCAGGGTGGGAAATTTCAGTGCAACTTGTGGTCACTGACATTCAACAACACTGTCAACAGCAACACTTAATGGCTTATGTGCTGGTTTGGTCCTGATGCAGTTGTACAGTCCGTGGCACCAGGGCTCACTCTTTTTAAAGATTTACTTTCCTGTCTTCCTCTGTTAATGTGGGAAGTGACTTATTTTTTTTTCAGTATCATGAACTCCTGAAACCTCCTGTTACAGATCTGTATGTGGCAGAAATTCAGAAGACTTCCGTCCCTTTGAGCGTAGCCTCAAATTTTCATTAAAGCTGCTCTTTGCAGCTCCTCCTTCTCTGATGTGCTTATTGTATATGTATGAGAGAGTGCATATTGCTCTTGTGAGCATGTATGTATGTGGTACCTGAGCATTTCTGTGTGTGGGTGTATTTACATAGATGTGTACGTGTACAGATGCATTTGATTTTTTGTCACTCTGAGTTTTGTTGCTGTGAGAATTCTGACTTGCATCCAAATTCTCTGGTGCAAATGGTTTGGATTTTGGGACTCCTCCCCTTGCTAATGTGCTCTACCAATCTCTCTTATTGAAAGAAAGAAGAAGAAAGATGGAAGGCAGGAGAGAGAGCAGTGTAAAGGTCAGCTAGCATTGCAGCCTGATGCAGAGATTTATAACCGTCCAAATTCTCCCTCTCTCTGGCAGCATGTCTTTACAGACTCACATTATCTCTATTAATACCAGCCACGAGGTCATTACTCAGGCACTGAGCCTTCCTCCAGCATAAATATTTATACAAGGCTGACCTGCGGCTGCTGCGTTTGCCTTTTATTTGATTTCTGCCGCCTTTTGTGTCTGTCAGCTAATGTCTTTAGCTGCTCTGTCTGGAACAGTGGGAGCTGAGAGAGGAGCCGGGAAGGGCTTAAGGAGGGAGTGAAAGAGAAGTGGGGACTTGGGGAGAGGGAGAGGAAAGGGATGGATAGGAGGTTGACATTTTGCATGATCCTCGTGGATGGAGACATAATAAGTGCTTCATTTCACACCAGGTGAACATTATTAAGCAGTCTGTGTTTTGCAATGACATTGCAAAATTTGTGAAAATTTCCTTTTGTCTATTCCAGAAGAGAGAAGTAGAAGGATCTGGTGTGTATAGAAGAATCTGGTGTGTATACAGTGTTGGTTTTGCTGGAGATTAATGGGATTTTAGAAACCCATTTCAGAGAATAAGCTTGAGGATAGCTTGCTCATAGACATGCGTGAGTGAGGACATAGAAGTTTGTGAGACAGCATACTTATCAGGCCTGACTTCATGGATGGATATCTGTATTCACCTTAACATGCTAATAACACTACTCTGAAACCTTGTTTCTTCACTTCTGTCAGCCAGGTCCTGATACCTCAAGAGGCTGAAAGGGAGTTGAAGTTTCTGTGTTTCTTGGGAAAACATGTTCTGAGGAGCACGGGCAGTCTTGATGTCTGTACTGTGGCTTTGTGCTTTTCCTGACAGTGGTCAGGTATATATTAAGAGTTTAGGAATGGGAAGGAAAAGTGAGCGTGGCACATGCCGATCACTGGTGGAAATCTTTCAAGTGTGATAAAAACACCAAAGCCAAAGGCAACAAGTTCCTGTGTGACCTGATATAGGTGGTTCTGCTCTGGCACAGGGTTGGACTAGATGATCTTTCAAGGTCCCTTCCAATCCTTAAAATTCTGTGACTCTGTGAAGGATCAGGAGTTTGCCTATATGCTAAAATGTATAATGGCACACCTGCTTTTATTGTACATGGACTTGACATCTAATGGCACTTTTAACTGCTGATATGTCCCTGTTCCTCCTGAGCTGCTGGCATTCAGTGCAGTGGTAGCAGATATACCTGTGCTAAAACCATGGAGCTTTACTGTAGCAATGGATTAGCACTGCCTTAACATTTGATCTTTTGAATCGCTCTAAGCCTGCTTCTTTTGCTTAATTTTACTTTTCTCTGTTTCCCTTAGCTGTTAGATATTGCTAAGGGTCACAGACTGTTAAGTAGACTATGGCTTGGACCTAGTATAGCAAATGGTACAATCCACTGTTATGGATTTGTTGTTGTTATTGAAGAAGTAACAGTTGAGTGTTTGCAGAGAAGGATTCTCTCTAACAACCTTTAAAGTCCCAGTCAAAAAAAGAAAAGTAAAATTAGGTTAAGTTGAATATGGCCTTTACATATGTTTTCTCTCCTTTATAAAAGATTCCTAATTTCCATCTTTCCTCCTTTTGAGGGTTTGACAAATGTAACTCTTGCCTACCATGAGGATGCAAATCCTACTCAATGCTATCATGTCAGGGATGAGTGGAGAGGCTCACTGCAGAGGGAGAGTGAGGGTACTTTCTTAAACTAACATGTTCTTTTGTCGTGGCTGTAAGCAAGGATTTTTGAGCTTGAATCCCAGACAAATATCACTTTGTGTGGTCTTGGTCTTCCAGCTTGACTGATCACCTAGCTATATTTCTGAGAAACTTTTAGGTTTTATTGTGTGCAGCTGCCTACCCTCCCTTCCTGAGTAAAGCAGTCTTCGGGTCTTTGAACCGTTCTGTCAATGATGTGGAAATGGCTTATTTCAAGAATCTCTTCCTTTCCTTACCCCACCTGAGGATATTTTTGCCTCAATGCTGTTGATTTTGTAATACTGCATTTGCATGGGACCAAAGCTGCCTCTTTTGTCTCCGAGGGGGTTACACTTTTAAAATTTAAACCAAAACAAAACAGCCCACCCAAATCTGGTTATATTTTTCTAGTTTGTTTTATTTCTGTAGAAGAGGAGGGCGTTCATTCATGTCTCTGGTGATCAGCCACACCATATTCAACTGATTCTTCCCAAACCAGTGTGCATTGCTTGTCAGAAGCAATCTGCATTCTGCCAGATACTCACATTGGTCAGGTCAAGTTGAGGGTCACTGGCTGCTTGAATGCTAAACCATGGAAAATATGGCAGGCAAGAACCATCAGCTAGAATGAACATTTTTACTTTTTCAATACAGCTTCTCATTCACTAGGTAAGTCTCTCTGAGTATATAACTAAAGCTTTAGAGGCAGCCACGTAGTGAAAGAATAGCAGAAAAGATTTGTGTTTCAAAGATATATTTACACAGAGGTATATATACATGCATATGTAGTACACAGAAGTCATCTAGTTTAAGTGTTGCCTTCACAATTTTCAGATGCTTCTGCAGATTATATTCCCTACCTTGCTTCCCCAAGGAAAAAGAGGATGAGAAAATAACTGATTTTATTCTCAGCACTCATGGTTACAAACTGCCTAGAGTGGCAAAGGGAATGGCTAGGCTTTGGTGCAGGATGGGCTGTGAGTTGGATTCTGTGAACAATTAAGAGAATAAGGGGATTGCAAGATGCCACCTGGCTTTCTGAATTACTGCTGTCACTAATGCTTAGTTTAAGTACCTGAGCTGACACTGGTGAGGAAGAAGGGTGAGGGACTGTTAGTGGCATCTTCATCCCCACATTCTGGCCTACACTAGCACAGGTTGCAGGCAGCCACGTTCTATGAGGTAACAGTATGAAACCTTATGCTTGTGTCTCTCCTTCTCAACCTGACAGATGAAGCAGTGGGGAAGGGAATTCAGTAGTAGAATGGAAGGTGGGATGTTTTGTAGCAGTTCCACTGAAATTAGAGAAAGAAAATATGAGGGTAATGTATAATGTACACAATACAGTCTGTCCCTTCTTACTGGTTGTGATATTGAATACTATTTCTCTTAAGCTGTCTTCACACTTTCCTTTTTTGGTTACTCCTGTCAAAACAAAAATCTACATCCTGGGTATGAAAACAGAAGTTCTTGTTGAGAAGCTTCAGCTGGAGCTATGGGAACTCTGAAGCCGAGCTGTGTGTGAATACATGTGTTTGTGTATGTCTGTGGAAGTGTATGTGCACACCCCTCCAGTACATCTTTGAACCTTTTGGAGGAACAGCGCCATGGAAAGATCCCTCCCTTGTCATTGTACGAGACAGTCTGTTCTTGAGGGTCTGTGCTGATTTAAATTGAGGAACTGATACAGGCTAAGGTTAAGCAAGTTTGTTGTTGTTGTTTTAGTCTCTTTTTTTCCTGTGTGTTTTGGGTTTTGGGGGTTTTTTGTTTTTCTCTTTGACTGTAAGTAACTGATTACCCAGACTAGTTCCCCTGTTTGGGTCCACTGTCTTAACATCCATGCCAGGTTAGAAAAGGGTATTGTTAAGAAAACAAGACCATGAAGATAGAGAAAGAAAGAAAAGGGTGGAGCTATTCCTTTTTGGAAATTACATGGAATATACATACAAACCTGTGAAACAATTGTGGTCAGTCTGGCTATGGGCCATAGCTTTCAACAAAAAAAGATCTGAGTAATGATCAGCAGTGAAACAATTCCAATACCTGACATTTAAATGATCCTTTTGAGGCTTAAGGAGTAAAAGCAATCGAGGTTGATAAGAATAGTTCCTCCTTGTTGGAAATACTGTTGGTAAAATACTGCACCAGTTTTACTTGGTTGAGATTGCAAATATATCATTGCATGAAGTGTTAAAAATGTGATCTTTTAATTAGGAACACAGAACTTCGAAATAAAAGGTCAGTGCTAACCTCAAAGACATAATAGGGAATGTGTACCATTCTGTGTACAGCTCTAGATGGAACTGACAAGGAATTAGTTACTTGTTTTGATACAGATTCTGTTTTCTAGAGAAGACAGGAAAATAAAATTTTGTGACCACTTCTGATCTTAGAACTTTATAAAGCAAAGCTATGAAAGATGATTACAATTTCAACCATTCTTGTTGAAAAATTGCAGATCTTCTGGTTGAAAGGAAGGAGTTTCAAAATTGCTAAAAATGATTATTTCCCCATAATCTACTTAGCTTCAGCTGATCAGCAAAACCAAGTACTTCCAAAGTGAAACCCCTCTGACACCAATGAAGTTTTATTTTGAAAGTTTAGTCAATTTGTATAAGAATTAAGTACAGCATGCACTCAAAAATGCAATGCTGCAGAATTTCTAGTTGATGATTTAACTGATATAAACAAACTGGGGGGTGTGTGGGGACTTACTGGATTACATTTTCCAGAATTTAAACTTTTTGTCTTAAGATGGGAGAGGGAAAGAAACTTTTTTCCCAGCAGAGGAAAATAGTTTGCTGTTCTTCTGTTTTGTTAGCTTCAGTATGTCAAATCATAGCTTCCTTAAATGTCAGTTCAGCTTCATACAGCTGTAGTCTGAAACAGCTGTGTATGTGCTTATCAGATGTGTTACAGTATCATAGATGCATAAGTGAAATCTTGAGTTGAGTTGGTGTGCACAAGACACATGTGCACATACTCACATCTGTACATATACACATTTAGGTTTACTCTGAGAACCACTCTGTTCTCACTTGTGCCTATCCAGTATGACTACCCTTTGAATTTGCTACAGTGACTCTTTTTTTTTTTCTTTGTTACTATTGTTTTTTTCCATTTTGTTTTGTACTTGACTGCCTTATCTCTAAAACCTGCAACTACTTTTCCTAGGCCAACCTGGCGTTCTTTATGAGAAATGTTAGTAAATCATGCAGGAGCTCTTTACACTGGTTTTCTTGCCTGCTCCTATTCCAGTGATTTAAGCAAGTTAGAGAAATCCTTCTTTGTCTGATCATAAGTTAACAGATGTGTTGGAATCAGAGAGCTCTTGTCCCGTATAACAATTTAAATGGGAAAAGCAGGTTTGTATTTCTTACACCTATGACATTTTCAAATTGCACTGTAGCTGCTGAACTCTGGGGGTCAGCGAGATTAGTGGAGGATTTAAAAAACCTGGAAGATTGGCTGCATCCTGCAAGATGGGGTCTTTACAACAATTGGGCACAGCTTTTTGTTGATAAAGAGTTGAAGCTATGTACCATCTGATTGCAGTTTAACATTTTTCTTTGGCTTTGCAGTAACACAGTATAAATATGTGATTTGAGACAGTGGTGTCTGAGGACCTGTACCTAGAGCAACACATGAATTCTCATTTAAGAGGCAGTGACAGAGTTCTGTTAGGTATAATCTCTCAGAAAAGGTTACTATGAAGTAAGCACAGTAGAGTCTTTAGGTAACTCTAGTTCTAGTTCACTCACAGAGTTCTTCAGAGCTGCTAAATGGCTCCCACCATATCTACCCCCTAGTAAGATTTGGACCTTAACTTGCTGTACAAAGAGTGACACTGAATGTGTACCCAGTGCATTGCACTTTGACTTGCATAGGCTCATGAAGCTCTCTGAAGCCTGTGTATAGTAAGAGGCTTTCTTTAACTGCTTCTGTAGAAGGTGTTGGTTTGCTGTAGCTCTTTTGTTTTTCCTTCCTGCTTCACTGAGATGCCTGGGTTTCAGGTAGTGGGTTACGTTATTACTTCCTTCTTTTTTAATATCCACAATATACAGGTTCTAAGACAGAACTGCACATATCTACTGCTGCTTTTTATTGTCAGTAGTAAAGTCCATCTGAAACTGATCAGAACAGAGTGAAGTTGAACGAGAGTGGATATTGAATAGCTAGTTACTAGCTAGCTAAGGTACATTCAGTTCAAGTGCTTTGCAAATATTTTAAATGTATTTGGGTAATTCATATTATTAATCTGTGCTTGTGAATTGTGGTTGTAGTCAGATAGAAAAAAACACAACTCAAAACACTAGCTTTGGTCCCAAGTTTTGGTGCAACGAAGCAATTTCCAGTGCCGTTATGATGAGAAGTAGTAGTGACTTGTGAGCCAGGAAACATGAGTTCTTAACTTGCCTGTGGTCAAACAGCACATTGATTTCCCTTCTTGGTGTCTCAGTGCTTTCAGATGGAATATGGTGCTAAGGACACTTACCTTGCTCTGTGAAGCCCTTTCAGATCTGTACATGTTTAGCCACGTTATGCCTGCACAGCAAGGTCTGTTTACATTGAAAAGTAAAAAGGTTGAAATACGAACATACTGAAAATCATGAAATAAACTCTTGCTGTCTGGTGGTTAACTGAAACACAGACACTTTGACACTGGATGGTTTGAACAAGAACATGAAATTATTCATTCTTTATTGTTTTGGTTTTTTACAAGTGGTACAATTGCAGTCCATTTCAGATAAAATCTCAAAATAAATCTCTCAGAGGCACCAAATAAAGCAAATTTCTTGCTCTAAACTCCACTCTTGACTCTCATATAATGTGAACCACATGCAGTTGGTGATGCATATGTGAGTGCACATTATATGTTCCTGTATGTGTCTGGAGGTGGTGCATTTTAAAAATATATATGAAGGATGCTGAGCTTATGTGCACAGGTTAGGCCTTCATGTCTTTGAACTTGAGCTCTGAATTGAAGTGTGCAGATAACACTCAAGGTTTGAGCAAGTATTCTATTCAACTCACCCATTTAGTGGATGATACATATCGTTCTCTTAGAAGAAATCACGTGTATGTGATACAAGGAGTATTGGGTTGAGACAAAGCCATGAAATAGAATGTAAAATCTGTAATTACTGCAAAATATGTACTCATTTGGTGAGAATACAGTTCTTGGCAAGTGCTTTAAGTTGCTACTTTGACATACCAAAATGACAGCAGCTGTTGGTGTGTCTGATTATGTGTGTGAGCAAGGAATGCTATAAAAGAAATACCCCTGCTCAGGACTTTGAATGTCAGGATTTAGAGTTCTAGGCCTAGTATTTTTGAGGATCAAAGTTCAAGCACTGTTTAACGTGAGCTACAGGGGGAGTTTCAGTGGGAAGACTTCTGACCACTCCTGGAAGTTCTCTCTGGAGTTCTCTCCAGTATGTTGATGTGAACCAAACCGACATCCTGGCATTTATGTAGTTCACAGATCTTGACTGCAGATCTGGGTGAAAGTCTGTTTGCAGGATTAAAGTGAGGTTAAGGAGTTGAATAGCAAATGCTGAGAGACTAGAGGAGAAACAGTTGATAGGAAAGAAGCTGCTACCGTAATAACTATTTTAGTTAAGTGATTGTGGAATGGCCATGTGGGAGTGAGGGCTGAAGTGTGAAAGGTCTGCATCTTCTAGGGAAGGCATGCATGGAAGATCCTGTGTCAGGTCTTGAAATTAAGCACCTTGACACAGCTGCCTACACTGTTGCTATCCCCTGTGTTGTGAGCATCTCATTTTCCCAATCAAAGATCAAGTCTAAAATGGTGTAAGTACTTGGCGTCCTCTATGCTTTGAAATACCATCTTTGCTCAATTACTGGAAAGGCACCCTCCCATAGGGAGCCACAAAGCTATAATGGAGCTGAACACAAACATTTGTTTTGTTTAAAAACCCTGGTGTAACATTGCTGTGCAACTTTTGAAATGTCAGTTCCTGTAAATGCTCTGAGCCTGAGACCAACAGTGCAGAAAGCGCTGGAAGAACCCGTTGTGGAAGTGAGGTTTACCAA
This sequence comes from Colius striatus, assembly GCF_028858725.1. Classification (NCBI taxonomy): domain Eukaryota; kingdom Metazoa; phylum Chordata; class Aves; order Coliiformes; family Coliidae; genus Colius; species Colius striatus. Next base: position 4,282,143 of record NC_084775.1, read on the forward strand.
CCTCCTCAATGTTTCATGCTAGCTTCACAATGATCTCCCTGGCTCCCTGCTTCTTCAATGGCTTCTAGCTTTTTCTGGTTGTGACATCCCTTCTGATGCGCTCAGACAGAGGGAATATGCAAAAGGATGTCTGCAGCTCTGTGTTCAGGAGATGTCATCTCCGATTGACGTCAGGCAGGGGAGCAGCAATTAAGGCTCCAGCCGACTTTCTTCTCAAGCTCCAGGCACACTAGGGGAGGAAAAGAGAGAGAAAGAAAGTATAAAGCAAAACTAAGATAATCAGAAGCAGGGGGAGAGAAAGGGGAAGAGAAAAAGGTAGAGAGGGAGAGGAATGGGAGCCTGCAGTGTGAAGGAATGGGAAATAAGAACAGTGTGGGACAAGTCAGGAGGAAAATGGAGAGGAAAAAAAAGAGACTGTCTTAGAAGAGGGAATGAAGAAGAGTGGGGAAGCCTGAAGGAAATAAAGGAAAAAGCATGTGACTCTACATGAGAAGTGATAGGAAGTGATAGAATGAGTCAGGTGTCAAGGGAAACAACGGAAGCAGGAAGGTAAGGGCAGCTCATGTGCTTTTAGCTGTTTGCTGCTGGCTAGTGGGAAGGGAAGCATCTTGTTCCAATTCGAGTATGGTGCTGCAGAATCCTTTTATTCTGGACTTCTAGTAAGCTGCTGGTGTAGAACTGTGCGTCAGTGGGGAAGACCAATGTTACAGAATTGAGAGATGCATGGGCAGGAGAGGAGAGTGAATTGCAGTGCTATCAGGTCTTGCAGTGCTATCCCTACACGTCTGCAGAAAGCATCTCTGCAAAGCATGAATATCTTCAATTCCCTTAATCAAGCTACATCCCAGTTAGGCCCAACAGTGTGCTTAAAGGACATTACGTGTAAGAACTGGACCAGGTAAGATTTGTGTGTTCATCACAAAATACTGTTAGGTGAAGGATTTCCATTAGGCAACAACACATAATACCTGTCATTATCCTTTAGGGTCAAGGTGCAGCACAGTCAATGTAGGGTATTAATTTCTTTCTGATATGAGGTGATGTTGCCTGGGCATTAGAAAGCATTCCTGGCATACCTTGTTGTGGTTCTGTACAGTGCAGTGGCACTCACGTATTTTGGCTTGTAAGCCCCAGTCCAGAAGTGCTCATGACATCAAATGCTAGTATAACTTTTTGGATTTCTTTGGGTTGCTTGACCCCAGTTCTGTCACAATTCCATGTTGAATCTTTATTTTAGCAACTTCTCATCTAGAGGTTTTAATCAAGACCTGTGAAGCTATTGATGATCATAGTACAAACATACAGGGAAAAATAGGCTGTGAGGTTCTGTTCTGCCCTAGGTATCTCACTTTTAGTCTGTCCCACTACCATAGACACCTTTATAATTAACCGAGAGAACCAGTGAATTACTTTCAAGAGCAATTAATGAGATGCATCCAAGGCCTCTGCTTCACAATGACTAGCTCAGAATTAATCCTTACACCTGCTGTGCCACCAATAAGGTCTTGTTAAGTTACTAGAACAGATAGAGGGATCAGCCCCTTGGGTAACTAAAGTACTGAGAAATTTTGAGATTACATCTGAGTTAGAGTTGAATCTGCTTTGTTTGGGGTTCTCCTGTCTTTTCCCTGGTGCTTGGCATCAGCATGGTTTGTCTCTTTTATTGTTACCCTGGTAAACTAGGATATTTGATACTGTAGCTGTTCATCAGGTGCTGGAGCTGAGTGTTAGATCCTCCATTCTTTGTCTTCACCTAATTTTGTAACACTCTTGAGGAATCTAGTGTCTTTGTATCGTAATTCTACTTTGGCAGCTGATCCAGGCACAGCCATCATGAGCCATCAGTTGATTACTCGTCCTTTGCCCATTCTGGATTCCAGACTGCCTAAAAGAAACCAATTGCTCAAAGACTTTTTCCAGAGTATTCTCAGTGCACCAGCTATTAAACCTTGAAATACATTTTGGAACATAAACTTTGATGGGATTATTAAATCTACAAGGTTTAGCTGCAAAGAGCTAGACTGTTGCCAAAGCTCTGTGCTTTAGCTTATTAATAGTTACTAAATTGGGGTGAGAGCTGGCAGAGGGCAAGCAGAGAGTGAGATGGAGAGAAGCATAACCCTTATGTATTTGCTGTCCTTTTTAGTGTTTTATTTTCCCCATCTGGATTTCCCCCCACTGAGCAGCAAAACGGGTGTTTGGACCTGAGACCAGTGCCAGACAAGCTAACTAGGCGCTAGAAGTCAGCCCCTGATGATATTTGGCATCGTGGGCCTCTTTGTGCCAGTGGTTTAGTGCCAAGAGTAATTGTGATTTACACCCATTGCCCCTTTGGTGGCAAAATGGTTTTGATTAAGTGCATACCACGTTTATTAAGTCTTGCACAACTGAGCACAGGGTCTTGGCTGGGACGCCGTAAAAGGCAGTGAGATTTACACATCTCGCTGCAGGATTCATTTAATCTCTTGGGGATTTACTGACCTTCAATTAGAACTGTTAAGTACTGTTTACTTGGTACCTAAATCATGCAAGGCCCAGCTAGAGTTTCTTTTTTGTTTTCATTAGTAATGTTGTGATTAAGTGCGGGAGGAGAAGGGAAAAGACCCGAACACAGCGAGACCCAGTGAATACACGCCCTAAGGAGAAAGATTTTGAAGGTTTTAAATCAAAATACTGAACAGACCAAACTAACTCATTTTTCCTTAATGATCTCTGATATAGGAGGCCAGTGGTTCAACTGAAACACAAAAAGTTACGTTATGGAAGTTGTGTACTTACTGAAGGACACCTTCCTTTACCTTGTGTTCACCTAATCCAGTGTCTGCGGATTTAATGGAAGGATATTTTTTAGCTTAAGAGAGCTTCCAAATAGGTGTTGAAAGAACTCAGGTTGGAGGTGGAAAATTTATCTGCTTTGCTGCCTGAAGCCACTGAAGTTATCTACTGTTAAGGTCCTTCTCTCAAGTTATCCGAGTAAGAACAGCCACACTGTGAAGGAAGATTCTTCTTGTGCTACTTATGTTCCTAGAATATGGTCCCAACCACTTCAGAAAGTCTCCTGTGGTTGTAAGGAAAAGATCTTCTCTCCTTTATCACCAAATACACAGAATTTAGAGACTGTATAGAGGAATAAAAATGTAAATTAAGTCTATCTGAGCCCACATTGCAGAGGAAAAAATGTCAGTCTTTTAGGTCTAGGTTACCTAGTGCCCTTCTAGTTGGTTAAAACAGCAGTCACAGAAATGGAGTTAAATGTTTGTATTTGTGAATGAAGCTCAGATTAGCAGTGTGATTTTTGTAAAAACAGAAGTGTCTTCTTTGTAAATAGTTTCTGCTCTTCCAGAATGTGGTATTTTTAATAATTGTCTGGAAAATGTTGGCAAATTCAGGGCACCTGGGTGTGAATACTTGAGGTTCAGAGGTGAACTGATTTTGACTCATATTTGTTGGTAGGTGGCATCTTTGTGTGCCCTGATAAGATGAACACATATAGCAGCACTGAGGATCTGCTCCCTAGGATGAAACTGTCTGACAATATGAAAGTTCCTTTTCCTCAAGTATTCTCTACATGTTTCTTGAGAACTTGGCTGCTTCTGAGATTTTTCCTGCCAAGAAGCTGGTCAGCTGGACTGTTCATGGAAAGCGAACCTCAAAGGAACGTGAACACAGGGAAAATGAATTCAGGGGTAGGATAGCCACAGAAAACATCTAGTATTCAATCCACTCTCATTAGCAGTGAGTGGCTCAGGCCTCTTGCTTCCTCCTGACTGCTCAGATTAATAACCCAAGTCTCCATCTTTGTGCTTTCTCTGGCCTTAGGTCAAGAGCAAGGGAATGAGGTGTGGAAGGCTTCAAATGGTACATACCTTTTTAATTCAAGTTGTAGAAAGTGCACTTGAGAACTAGATCAGAAATTGAACTCACATCTCCAGTCACAACCAGAGCTCTGTATAGTGTCTGAAGTACATGAAGGTAATTGGTAAGTTTTGATCATTGAGCTGAGTTAAACCAAAGTCCATATTTTTATGGAGCATCAACTAACCTATGTATGAGTTTCGGATTCTGTTTTATACACAATCTCATTCGGGCAATGTCTGTTTGGGGACACGTGTGTGCTCGGTGGTAACTAATTGAATGAAAGGAAAAAGTCCTTGAAAATGTTTTCCATATTGGCATTAGGCAGCCCAAGGCCAATGTGAAACTAAAAGGCGAAGAAGGGAGGAGTAGGAAGTCTCAAAATGACCATGTTTTTAAAGCTGGGTTGTTAGCACCTTGCTCTCTCTCTTTTTTTCCTTTTCCCTTTCTAAAGGAAAACCCATGAAGTCTACATTTTCTGTTCCTGTTACAGCAGCAGCTCCTGTGTTCTGGCCATTTACTTTGGTTAGGTCAATCGTTCGTCTTGTAGCTCTGGTTTTACTGAGCCTCATGGATTTGCAAATGCCATTATGTAAACAAGTGGGAAGTGACAGTTTATGAAAGGCTGCAGTGGTGAACAATAGGGTGTCAGTGCTGTCAATACTGAGAATCATACTCTTGGAATAAAAGTGTCATTGGAAGTGAAGCACTTCCAGGAAGTTGTGCAGTTACTAGTACTTTGGATGCCTCATTTACAGTGTCCAAACTGAGTAATTTTGCATGGTTGGGTTTATTTTCATTGTATAGGAATACTACACCCCATTGCCATGACTATCATGGTTCTGTTTTTCAGCTAGGACCTTTAAAAGCCCAACGGGTAGGTCCACAGGGTCGTTCTGGAGTTCTAGATCCAGCACAGCTTTAATGCCTGCATCATCATAATTTTTGACCAAGTTTCAGATTGTCCCTGGATCCATAATGGGACAGAACCAGTGCCCAGGTCCGTTTGAATACTTGAGGTGCTTGTGGCTGTCTGTAGTTCTGTTGTTGATCTTAGGTTTGAAGAAAGGACAGCAGAATGGGTAGATGGAAGTCTGCTGCACTGTTGGTGAATCTAATAGGGACAATTAACACAAGTAAAGGAGGGAATGACTTGACAAAGCAGAGACCAACAGCATGTCAGCAATTCCAACAACGACCCTCTCTTGCCTGTGTTTCTTTCTGTGAGCTAAAGCTGCAAAAAGGAAAACCATGGTGTACTACAGTGCCAGCTGCCATTCTGCTGGGAGGGATGGTGAGTACATTCTTTCCATGGTGACAGGCATTCCTTTGCATTGCATTGCTACTAGAGATACATTAGGCAACCCTACAGCCCTTGAAAAGCTCCTGCTGCCTCCTTGCCTGCACTTGGCCCAGGCTGACTGCTGCTTGTTGATGAATAGAAGGTGTTAATCTCTTTTTTCCTAAGAGACCTCTTTGTCCAGAAGTGTCAGGATTTAATTGGCTTGTTCACACTTTCTTCAGCAGACTCTCACTTCTAACACTTCCTCCACACCCCACCCCCACTCTTTGGTGGATGGTGTCAACAGGGCTGGAAGTGTTTTAATTCCTTTGCAGACAATCCTCCTCCACACCAACAACACAACTGGGTGGACTGTTGGGGGTTAGCATGCTGGGAGCTGTTAATCCTAAAGGGAGATTTTAGGGGGTTGGGGTTTTTGGTGGCGTTGTGTATTTGAGGGTTTTTTGTCTGAAAGGCTTCAGTTCATTGCACTTGAATGCTTGCAAGGAGTGAAGCATTTTCTCTGACCAAAGCATTAATTCTTGACTGAGGTGGAACAAAAAAAATTACATTTTAGTGAATCCATATTTTTTTCCCTTACATTTGCTCTATTGTGTCCTGACTTGTGTAACAGTTTAATGGCTTCTACTAGTCCCAATGAAGGATTCCAATTCCACTGTGGATACAAATCTGATAAAAGCTAGTCTTCTACGAAGATTTTGTCTTGAAAATAAAGGTATATCAGAGTGTAATGAATGAAAGAGCTGATTATTCTTCCACTACTTAAAGAAATCGAGTCAGAGAGTAGTTTAAATATATTTTTTGTTCTCATATGTTTGGAAACAAGTACAATTTGGCAGTGCTGTTAACTCAGTATCTCAAGGCCTTCAAAGACTATGCAGCCCACTGTGCTAACCAGAAACCTTAGAAAAGCAGGTTCTATTCTTAGGATTATCCATTGTCATACTCTTGGGCCAGACTGAATCTTTTTTGCTCTTATTTCTCTCTCTATCTTGTCTTTTATGTCCTTTGAGCTTCCTGGGACAGAAGCTAACTTTCTAGGTGTTTGCACAATGCCCTTAAGCTTCCTTGATGACCCTGAACAATAATGACCAGTAAAAGAGCCTGTCAGGTGCAGGAGATGCAGGGAAATAAGTTTAACAGCCATTGTAGGCTTAGACAGGACCTGTTAAGTTTCTGACACTTCTTTTGGATGACATGTTCTCTCTCTCTTCTGTTTTCCCCTTGCCTAGCATTAGCCACCTAATGATTCTCCAAGTGTTGCTCGAGAGGTGCTACTGACCTGTCCTCAGTAGCAGGAATATAATGGTAGTGAATATTGTGGTCAGGCTAATGCCAAGAATCAAGAAGATAGGAACCAAGAGTTCAGCAACCAAGTGTATGAAGTTTAAAGTAGGAGAGCCAGAGCAAAATCAAGGGATTTTTTGGGGGCAGGAGAACCTAGAGAGACCTTGCAGATAACAGTCATTAAGGACCACAAGGTTGAGCAGAACTAGGTAGCCTTAGTGTTGCTCAGAGCTACTGAAAAGATTTACTTCTCTAAATGACTGGGGAACAATTAGTGACTGGACCAGGGATCTGGATGCCTGGAAAGACTGTTTACAATGAGCTTCAGGCCTGACAGAGTGTCAGTGTATGTAATCCTTCCACCTCAGGTACAAGAGGCACCACCCTTCCATTTGTGGAGCTGAGAACTGAAGCTGTCAAACAGCCTTGGCAGAGTCCAAGTCGCTGTGAAGTGATTGTTTCAGAGAAAGTAGGAGGGTTGCTTTTTCTTTTTGTTTTGGTTCGTTGAGTCATAGCCGACAAACAGAAAAATCATTGGATGGTTATCTGAAAGACGATGTCATGTACAATGGCAATTAGAACCATTTCCAAAATTAAACCTCCCAAGGAGGAAGCGAACTACAATGCAAGCAACCTTTGACTCTAGAGAATCATAATGGCTTCCTGGATTTCGAGATATTATGAGCTAAAGCCAGAGAGGTACTGCTGCTGGGTCGTAATAAGTGTTAAAATTAGAACACAATGTGGTAACCTTGGGTGTGTCTTTCTGATCTGAATTCTCCTCCCACCCACACCTCTGTTTAATAATGATGTGTTTTGAAAGACCTATATCTGGCTGCCTTAATGTCTAGGCATTCGCACCAAGTGCATCAGCTTCAGTAGTTATCACTCTGCCAGACAGCGTGGGCCACAAGCCAAAAAAGTACAAAAGCACTTGTTTACACTTAAGTATGGGAACAATTCTGCTGAAGTAAAGACGGCCACAATGCTAGGGTCCGGGAAATTAGATGTGCATGCACATAAACTCCCCATCTCTGAGAGCTTCACTTCAGTTTTGGGGGAGGTTTTGTTTGGGGTTGTTCACATTTTGGCACACACTCTGGCCACAGGCCTGCATGCTCATCCCTTTGGATAACAAGCGTCTTGTTACCATATACACCCCCACCATAGGCTTATTATTCCTTGAACAGCAGTACACAGAGTGGGCTGGTCTCATTGTACCAGGCTTTGTATAAACACATAGTAAAAGGCAGCCCTGGCCTAAAAAAGAAAGAAAAAAAATTAAAAGTACAGTCTAAACAGACAAGGCAGACAGTGGGTCTCTCTTGGGGTGAGTGACAGAGAGATAAGCCGGCCTAGGAAATGTTAGGACATTTAAAATCTTTTCCTGTTCTCTCTCACAGAAGAAAGAACATTCTATTTGGCTACATACATGAATCCAGATTTAAAAATAGCTGGGTTCCTTCCTGACTGATGGAGAAAGACAGAAATGAGCCAAATTTATGAACCGCCTAGCAAGCTTGCATTGAATTTTTGCTTGTCAGGACTCCCCCAAGTAATTGTGTTTTTATATACAAGTTGGTGGGGGAGTGTTTCATGAGCAAATACCTTGATTTATGTACAGATATCTGTATTTGCAGGAGGAAAAACAAGTCAAATGTTTATGTGAGCAAATTCCAGTCACATAAATGTTTAAGGAGAGAAGTGAAGCCAAGGGGGCAGAATTGTCATTAGACTGATTTGGGAGATTTAGTTGAAGGGCAACATTTTAAAAGCACCTAAGTGACAGAGGAGCCCCAGGGCAAGTCTTCAGCAGGTGGGGCTTATGAGAGGGAATGTGGTATCCTGCTAATGTGGCTGGGCTGCTTCTGGATCTGCACGGCACCCAGGCAGCACCCTGCAGTACTCTGTGGTGGATTTAGCAGCTTAGGGACCTCTGCCCTGTATGCTGTTGTGTAGTATTGACTTTCACTGTGTGCCATTATCAAAGGTGATTTAGGCATGAGCACTGGATTTACAGAAGTATTAAGGTGCCTATCTTCCACTGAAGGCTGTGGAGGTTGGAAGCTTTAAATACCTTTTTGGAGGGTCTGAGCCTCAGGGCCAGATTTACAAAGCTGTATAGATATCTGAAATGCCTGGTGATCTTTACAAAAGCACCAAAAGAGTTAGACCTGTCTCCTCTTGACTTCAAAGTGACTTGTAGAGATAAGAAGGTTGGTCCAAGATCTGTGTCTTAAGCTGCCTATATAGCTTTGTGGAGTTGATCTTTAGGAGAGCACATATTACCTTGGAGCCCAAATGGGTCTCACTGAAGGTGAGTGTGTTGTGGGGATTTCTGAAAATGCTGCCCGACAAAATTGAGTAAGATTCAAGAAAGATAGAAGGGGTTTTCTGCAGAGAAACTGCTGACTTGCTTGAAATCCAGTGTTCTCTGCACGTGCTTTACTTTTGTTACACAATAATGAAGCCAAATGTGAAGGCAGAGAATGGGATCCCTGCGTTTCCCCTTGGAGTCCAGGGACTTTAGGGGTGGGGATAAGGTGTTTGATGTAGAAAAATGTAGAAAAGCAAAATGAGCAATGTTTGAGAAGAGAGGAAGAGTAAAGGGAGCATCAGCTAATAGACTGGGGAAAGGAAAAAGAAAGGGAAAATGTCTGTCCCAAATGGACTTCTGTGCCAGAGCATCTGAAGCGATTTGTGCAAGATACTCCTTATCTTTATAACTTAAGGCTTTGAGGACAGGGGAGAATGTTCCTCTTGCTTTTAAATCTGTGCAAGGAGCCCTAGGTCTGTGGTAGGATTTGCTGTTCTGCTTGATGGAAGAGGAAGAGAAAGCAAGAATTTTAACAGGCTTTCTTCATGTCCAGTTGTAAAGAGTCAGCTCTTTGTCTTGCCCCTGTGGCCTGGCTGTCTTAGATCTGTTTGCTAGAGAACTATTGCAACAGATCCTCATCTCATACAGAAAATCCTTTCTCCTGGTAAGACTACTGAGAGGTTAAAACCAAAAGGGACAATGATCTGTGAACCATGTTGCAATGAAGACTCCCTCATGCAGTGAAGTAGCGACAAGGGTTTGCTTTAAACTGAAATGGATGTGGGTAAGATTTAGACTGGTCTCCTCCCCTAAGGTGGCTCTGTGATGGGGGAGAGTGTGGGATGAGTTAGCCACAAGGCTTCTTTTATTCCCCTGGAGCTACACCACAGTCAGAAACATTAAGGGCAGGGAGCATGGCAGGGAGGAGGGGAAGGCATGTCCCTGCTGACCCGTTCGAGCTATCATGATCTGACACCCTTTTCAGAGCTGTGACTGTCCGACTGACAGCAGCCCAGTGACAGCTCTGTGTTGTACACTCGCTCTCATCAGCCTGGAGGGCTGAGAGGAGAACAGCCAGGCAGCTGCCTGGAGTGGCTTCCTTACACATTCTGCTCTTTTCAATGCCAGTGAGGGCGTCTGAGTGAAAGAGAGCACAGCAGACAGGGACTGAATGACAGGTGTCAGTTGTGTTAGCTGCAGGGTCTTCAGAGGGAAGGAAAACAGCTCCTTTGTTCCCTCCACCCCTGCTCCAATATCGCCAGCCAGGGAGCCACCCCCAAGGCTTTGCCTCCCGATTCAAGCAGCCACTTGGTACATTCTCTTCAAGTCCCTTCTCAGTGCAAACCTGTTTTGCTCCTGTTTCCCACTTTAGCTGCTTGCTACAATGTCCGTATCATTATTTCTCAGTTGAGCCTGGAAATATTCCTCCTGCAAGCACTTGCAGGCTCATTTCCACACAATAAGTGCAGTTAGCAATTTCTTCCCATCCCCATCTGCTACCTGCCTGCTTGAGGGGCACCCGGTGAATAGCAAGAGGCAATTTTGTTTGATGCTTCTGACAATTTCTATTAAGAAAAACCGAGAGCATATCAATTAAATAAATATATTATATAGACACAGGCAGCCTTTAGGATTTGCTTCTATTTTCTGCAGTACTCCTTGATGTCATGCCTTGAAGACATCTTACCTCCGGTAGCAGCAGCTGCCAGCAGGATAGCTGTTTTGGGTCAAGAGAGCCTCAGTTCCTGAGAGAGAATGAGCAAAGCTGAAGGAAGAAGGGAAGTGGCAGAGAAAGATTCCCCTTGGGTACTGGGTAACAGATATTGGCTTGGACTCGGCAAACAGCATATAGGAACCAGGCTAAATTTAAACAGATAAAGAGGCAGATAAAAGGAAACCAAGCAGAGCGTTAAGGTTTCTGAAGCTAAAAATCAGGCTAGTCTGCAGCTACTGAAAGCATTGCCCCATCATTTCCAAGCAGGCTGGAGAAAGCACCAGAGAAAGTACACTTTGGGCTGCCCTTATAGGCTCTTCTGGTCATATGAGTAAGTGAGATATAGGGAAGCTTTAGGCAGATTCTTGTGTAGTCTAGAGGGTGCTGCATGGGTTTGGTAGCTTGAAGCAGGCATCTGTGAGAGTAGGCAGCGGGGTTGAATTGGGAAACCTGTCAGTCTCAGACTGCACAAGAGAAGGCTCACTGAGCTTCAGCTCTGAGTTACAAAAGCCGGTTAACGATGCAGTAGCAAGTCTGCGAAGGTGCACAAGGAGACAGGGGTGCACAGTAAGGTGTGAGCTGCCTATAGCTTTGAATGCTGCCTCAGGTGGGAGGAAAGAGAACAACATTGAAACACCAAGGTCTGGAATTGCAGTCGCTCAGCTGAGATAAGGTGTCTGACACTCTTAAAATCATCCCGTTGAGGTGGAGTCTCTGTAAATAGCACCATTTCATGTCTTAGGCTAATTCTGAAAATGTTGACCCCAAAAAGTTGACACAAGAAATAGCTTGGCTCCTGGAGGTCTTGGCAGCTCAGAAAGACTTGCAGGACTGGCACTTTAGGGGGTTTGCTGCTTCTCCAGCTGCAAACAAGAAATCATGAAGCGTATTTAATAAACCCTTTTAGTTTGTCCATGGAGGGCTTTGCAGAGCTCAGTCTGGAACCTCACCTGATAAGTGTGTGAAAGATCACGGGAAGCCTTATCCTTGAAGGCTCTGGAAGGTATTATTAAAAGGATCAAAATTCTAATCAATATGAAGGTGATATTAGGCCCATTTCTTCTTCCCTGAAAAGCCAGCTACTCTAGTTTCTGACACAAGCAGAGCTATGCACATGAGCAATCTGCTGTATGGTGAGCCCAAACTTAGGAATCATATCTGATTGTTGATGGGCCAGAAGTGAAGATGCTTATCTGACATTTGCAACTCAAAAGCTTAGGGTCTCCCATAGACTCCTTTACTTTTGTACTCCCAGATGATGGCAGAGGCGAGTAATAGCTTTTTCCCTAACAGCTAGCCTGGAGGCTTTACTTCTCTTTCTGTGGGTTGTGGACCTGCCCTCTGTGGTATGCAATCCTGGTGACTAAAAGCTGGTATGCAGAAATGTACTTCAGCTTTTCAGAAGAGTTTTGATTGCAGTTCAAATAGAAGTCAGTTGATTTGGATGAAGTTTTGTTTAAGAACACTAAATATTGGACTTTCCTGGTGCTCTATATTAGCTGTCCCATTCTTTCTGAATACAGTGCAAGGGCTATGGTCAGGTTCATAGTCCCACGTGGGATCAAATCAGTTATCTAAGTAGTTTCTCCACATATTTCAGCAAAGTATTCATAAGAGAGGGCAATATTCTCTCAGTTTTTGAGGTTTATCTTTCCAAGCATGGCAGACAGGCTTATTCAGGGGGAAATTCACAGTTGCTGGGGTCAGCTCTGTCTTGTGAGATGGCCGAACCTGTGCTCCCTGGCAAGAATTACACTTTTTTAATCAAACTTCTTCTAGTGGAAGAACATGATCTGTGGTGGTCAAAGTGGAAATATTTGAACTGATGATAGCTGAACTTCATTAAATTTGTCATGATTGTGAAGTTCATAATAATATGTTAATATGAATGTAATTCCATTTGCCCTAGATCTGGATCTAAGTTATCCAGATTATTTATGTGACGTGTCTGATAATGTCATATATCTTTTCTCCATGGATATCTGAGTTATGTTCTATCAGGTGGATAGATTCACTGTTTTTTTAGCAAGTCCCATGTTTCACAAGTTTCTTTGAGGGGACTGAATAAAAAGAAACAACAACCCCAAACTTGAATGGATTAGGCAAGTGAGAGCCGTAAATAGAGACAGAAGGGAAAACTCATAAATCTAAAGTAGTTTTACAGGTTGAATTTTTGCCTTTGGGTCTTAGTTTTTATTGCCTGAGGTCTTACTGAGGAACAGCAAAGAAATTTTTGTCTCACTAAAGGTAATGGAAAGATTTTTTGCATGATTTGTATGTCCCTTTTTTGTGATTGTTAGTACTGAGGCTGGATTTTTCATGGAGGCAGCTTTCTTTAAAACTACAGGGAAAAGGAAAGTTGTTCTCCTGCTGCCCTTGCTGCTCCATCCCTTTCCCTCCTTCCCCCTCCTTTCCTCTTGGGTTCCTTGCCTTTCATGTCTTTGTTTGACATCTAGGAAAGAATCATGAGGTGCTGAATATTATTAACTTCTAAACACCTAAGAAATCAGTAGGAAATCGCAAACATTTCGGCCCCCTGACAGTCTCTGTAAATGCCCTGTCCGAAATCCCTCCCCTTCTGAGATGAAAAGAGGGAGCCAGGCAGAACAGAGGAGAGAATGGGGAGAGGCAGGGAGTGAGGGATACACAAAATAAATGAGAAATATGATTAACTTACTTCCTTGGCTGGGTCTACAGCTGGTTCTGGGTATTTAATAAACAGGTTGACACTCCAGGTTCCCCTCATTAGGTGATCACTAAGGTCTGGGCTGTCATAAATCAAAGAGCCAGGTTATCAAGGCCTGTGATCTTTAACTGTACAGGGGCGCCCAACTGTCTGCCATAACGAGGGCTAAAAAGTGCAAGCTGTAAAGAATTAGCTGGCTGCAGCACTTTAATACACGCGCAGAGGCACGAACGTGGAGTGATTGCCCAGGTATGTCTGTGGGCTGACAACAGCTTCTGTCTTGAACATGAACATGTGAGGTGGTATAAGAAGTTAAATGCGATGGAGTGCAAATCTGCCTGAGCTCAACAGTTTCTGGCAGTTCTTGGGAGAATATTAAGGAGTCATCGCAGCTTCTGTGGTGTTTGTGAAAGGGAGAGGGATTGTTTAATTCCTGAGTGACCAGAGGAGCCAGTTGTCTTCAATTTGCTTCAGGAACCAGGGAGAAGACACAGCATGGCCCACTCTGCTTCTGTATCGTTCAAGTATTGGGCTAGGTATCACAGAACCTGTGTATGTGTTAAGCAATTTAAGAGGAACTGCTGCTCTGTAAGGCATACTTCTTCACTGGGACAGCTTGATCCTGCTCTGTCCTTTGTGAAGGGAGATAGGGCCTGCATAGCATGTTTTTATATTGCAGGTCAGGAAGAAACTTAATAAAAGTTGGGCTACCTGAAGCCTATGGCCTGAGGTTTATTAATAAGTTATGTGAGCCCTTCAGTAAGGCAGAACATCAAACCACACAAGTTTTGGTGGCAAATAATGCCACCTCTGAGTAAGAGCCAAGTGGACTTAATGGTGGGGGAAAAAAAGTGTGGTCAATCTCTGACCCAGTTTTGTGTGAATATGAGACAATTTTTAGATGCTGGGAGTGTTCTTCAGTTCTTGGCTTTCCCCAGTTTTGAATAGCCATTGTCACCCACAAAACCAGGAAATACTTGGGAGGAGTTTCTAGGCTGATTCTGCAGGACGAGATGCTTGCTGACACAAACACCAATGCTGAGAAAGAATGTAACTTTGTGCAGCTCTCGTAACTGCAGTATGTTAGAAATGGAAATGAGAAATTGAGGAAAAAGGAAATGAGAAGGCCTCCCAAAGGAGGTATTTACGTGTATTCCTGAACCTTAACCAGTGTCTGAAAAGTGCTGGGTTCCTCACTTTTGAAAGGGATGAGTGGAGACTATGGACAGAGCACGAGCTGAGGATTGTCAAGCCTCATGTTTTACTCCTGACAGTTAATGGGACAAAGTAAAATTTCCACGTGCCTGGGAAGGAATGTTGAGACACAGCTCTGGGAATTTGCACTGCTGCAGGGGGAGGCAGCCTCTGTGGAGTTTAGCAGTGCCTAGATTGTGGCTCTGGTGGTGGCACCTTCCTAAGCCATTGGCTATGGAACAAGATTGGTGCTGTTAGTGTCCGAGGGACACTTTCAGTGAGATGCATGTGAGGAATCACATAGGTAGGCCAGGGAAGAAAACTATGAGCTATGCTTATTTTCAAAATAATTGAATTTGGGCCTCAGCTACTGCTTCATCCCTTGGACAGGAAAAATGATTCTCTGCGGAAGAAAGGCTATGGGAAATTAGATGGCACAGAGATGAGTACAGTTTTCAGGGACTGAAAGCCCCTAAAGCCTCATCCCAGGAAACATGGATTCAATGAAGCAGCTGTACACCTTGTCACATCTTGTGTGAAGGCCCACATCTACCTGTCTACTAGATATTCAGCTGATAGGATAAGTGATGTCCCTAGAGTTAAGCCGTAGCTGAAGCTCCTTGAGGGCCTCAGAGACTGCAGCTCCGACTCTGCTGCAGTCACTCCAGGGCATTCCATGACTATTTATAATGGTGTATGTGGGTTTACTACTTTTCAGATTGTAATGCAACTCACTGCCATAGGGGAGAAAAATGCAACACAAAAGCATGATAAGCACAAAAGCATGCCCCTTGGACATCAAACCGTGTGGTTCCTGTCAAGCTGTGAGGTGGAAATGTCTGGTTCACAACACTGATTTCAGGGTGTTTTCTTAGCTCTTTCTCCTCCTGTTTCCCTCAGCCATGTTAGATGCTAGACACATATTCTATCTTTAAACACAGAAGGATCTCTCTTGTGAAAAATCAGCTAATGCTGTACTCATAAAGAACAGGGACGTATTAACCCAAATGTGTGCCATTTTTTTAACCTCCCCCTGTTTTCAGTCAGTAATACACAGATTTCGGAGGAGGTCAGAAGCAGAACTTCAAATGTTTGCATGACAAATGTGTTCAGCATGTTAAGGTAATATTTTGGCAACAGAATAAAGTGATTGAATTTTCAGAAGAGCTTAGCACCTAACCTGCAGTCAGGGTAGTCTGTTATTTTGAAAACTAGCTGCATGCTTCTTGATAACCATGTATGACTTACCTCATATAGCTAGAGGCTCCACTGGGATTTCTGGAAGTTCTTAGTTGGTTTAGGATTTTGCAGAGAGATTTTACAAATGGCAGATAAGTAACATAACACATTCTTGAGAAAGCTGATAGTAGTAGAATGCCTAAGTGCCCTCTCTGCCTCCAAAAATCATTCCATAGGCCCTGTATCATTAGAGTGATTCTGAAAATCCTATTCTAAACCCTCAGCTTGCTCGTTGTACTTGGACATAACTCTCACTGGCTGTTGTGGTAACTTTTCTTAACAGAGTGAATTTTCTAAGCCTCTTCTCCAGTAACAAACTTTCCAAGAGTGTCTTGAAATAAAAAATCAGTCTGAAAAGCATTTATGTTACACTTAATATAGGTATATTATGAATGTGGTTCGCTATAGTTCACATTCTTTTCTATAAAGTCTATATTATTTATCGCTGGAGTGTGTGTCAAGACTTTAGGCTCTTGAATTCCAACCTAAGGATATGAGTTACCAACCCAACCAAGCAGGTGAAAATCTTCTAAGTTATTGCAGGAAGTTGCCATCACTACCAATTTGTAAGGAGTTTCCTGTGTTCTTGTTAACCAGTTCCTTTCTGTGCCATATATTAAGGCAAAACACAAAATATGTTTGTGCAGTGTTTGCTGTCCCATCAAAATCATGACTGTCAAAGTGTGACCACTGTGGTATACGTCAGTGTTACATATCCTTGGAGAAAACATGTCCTATCTTTAGATATTAGGAGATTACTTTGGTCACTATGTTTAGCATATCCTATTTTAATACCTAGGGGAATATGAAGATAGATTGGATTTGAGTGTAAGTGCGTGCAAAAGGAATCAGAAGTTAAGTAATTCAGTATTTATTTTGAGTCTTTGTATTTTCTATTTAGTAAACCACTGAAACTTCTTGGGAAGACTAAATCTCCCCCTCTCCCTTTTTTTCTAGGCTGCTGCTGCAGCTGGTTTAAGTTCCTTTAGTTTTCCGTGATTTTATGTGCAATAACGTTCTTTTTTTTAAAAGGCATTTGTATTTCTGCATAGAGGGTTTCTCATTATCCTAGTGGTCTTGTGGAATAAAGCTAATCTAAGACAGCAGAGATTCCTCTTGGTGTGTAGGTAAAGTCCTTCCTTTGAAGAGAAGATTGAATGACAAAGTTCAGACAAGACTGACTGGATTTCTGGAAAGACATGAGCTTTCCCTGGGCCCAGTCAGCTTTCTGGCTTCTGATATTCTCCAGTTCCATACCAGTCCCAAAGCAGGATTGCATCCATTTAGTACAGCTGAACACAGAGCCTGCAAACTACACTATAAAATCAGTGAGTTCTGCTTACTAAAGTCTATACAGAAGTGGGGCAAAGAAAAACCTGCTGACTCTGTCTGTATATCGTGTGTTTGTAGGCCCAGATAAGTCAAATGCAACAGCTACATATATCACTCAAAAAAGTCAATTTTTGTCATGTTGTGACTGTTTCTTTTAATGATCTACTTAGATAACTAATCTACTTGCATTGCATGTACTATAACAAAAAAAAATTGCCTTCTGATGTCCTGGTGGGAGT
Organism: Colius striatus; assembly: GCF_028858725.1. NCBI lineage: Eukaryota > Metazoa > Chordata > Aves > Coliiformes > Coliidae > Colius > Colius striatus. The sequence goes on from NC_084775.1 coordinate 4,299,309, forward strand.
CCCAAACTTGGACAATTGTATGTTACGTAGGTCCAGTTGCAAAGTAACAAACGGCTTTGTTGAAAACAGTTTGTTCTGGTGTGCAATGGCTTAAAAACAGATGAACTGTTTCACAGGAAGGACTGGAATATTTGGATTATGTGAGTTAGCTGAGCTGGAAGGCAGGCCGGGCTACAGAGGAAGGGTTTCTGTAACCCTAAATAGAGGGAAACTAAAAATGTAATGCCAGAAGAGAGTTTGTAGGGCTATTGAAGAAATGGTTTCTGATTTGAAGTACAAGGCAGTACTGACAGAGCCCTACTCCCCCCATTTTGGCCCCTTGTAGGCATGACTGCTTTTCTTTCTCAACTTTTTCCTTCTGACTTTATCAGTGTCTCACTCCCTGATGATTCTAAAGAGCACTGGATTTAGTTGAAGGGCTTTGTGGCAGTGTGAGCTGGATGTTTTGGGGCACAAGTTAATCCTTTGTTTCTGTAGGGTGCTAATGAGCTGTTTCCAAAGTCTGGTGCCACTGGAGAGTCATTTCTTGGCAACTTTTCTGCTGAAAGACAGAACTCAGGGTTTCAGGTGTGATATAATTAACACCAGACTAAGTGCTACTTAAGCACCTGGTATTGCTTATATGTTTCTGAGTTATGCAGACTTTAATGTTCATTTTGTCATGAGTAAGCAGATGTCACAATCATCTTGGACCAACATACCTCACTGTGAGAAGACCCCTAAATCTGCCTCTTTAGATGACTTTGTTCCTGTGAGCTGCAGGACTTCATTGTTCTGCCTGGTTTAGTTAAGGTCTGAACTGGTAAGGTTTTCGTTTGAGCTGTAGCTGTTAATATTATGACAGTTTCTAAAATTATATAGATTGCTGAATGCTGGCTAATTAATGAAAATTTGAGGCTAAGTATAAGCACTGAGGAATGTGGTAAATTCCCTGTCATTTGACATCATCTGCACCAGACTGGATTCAAGTTTCTAGTAGAGTTTTCCTCTTCCTTATAAATGTTCTTAGATGTGGTGTTGGAAATATTGTTTTAAAAATTTCTCCAGTCTCCCTTATGCTGACTATTTATTTTTTCATGGAACTTGCTTTTAAAGAGTTCAACTGATTTGTTGTGGTTTAAGCCCAGCTGGCAATTAAGTACCACGCAGATGCTTTGCTTGCTTCCCCCCTCAGTGGAATATGGGAGAAGATGAGGAAAATAAAGAGTAAAACTTATAGTTTGGGATAAAGACAGTTTATTAGGACAGAAAAAGAGGGGAAAATTAATAAGAATAATGGAATACATAAAACAAGTGATGAACAGTGGAGTTCCTCACCACATGCTGACTGATGTCCATCCAATCCCCAAGCCACGCCATTCCCTGGCCACATCCCCCCAGTTTCTGGACTGGACCTGATGTTGTAAGGTCTGGAAACGCATTTGGCTTGTTTGGGTTGGTCTTGCTGTGTCCCTTCCTGGCTTCTTGTGCACCCCCAGCCTCCTCTGACAAAGCAGTAAGAGAAGTTGAAAAGTCCATGACTGTGCATAAACGCTGCTTGGCAACAACTGAAAATATGAGTGTGTTATCAACGTTATTCTCATCCTAAATCCAAACCACAGCACTGCACCAGCTCCTAGGAGGAAAATTAACTTTATTTCAGCCAAAATCAGGACAGATTTTAAAGATGTTCCTTGTGGGAATAAATGCTTGCTGGAGGAGCTGTATGACAGAAAGTGCTGTGGTTCATGAGGCAAGTTGGTTGTTTTATAGCCCACTAAGGTGTGAGTCCTGCTAAGTCTGCATGTAAAGGATCTGTGAAGGGCTACCTGCCCCAGCAATGGTAGGGAGGAACAAAGTAAAAAGGGGAAATTGAGGGATAGGATACTGTGGTTATTTAATAACCTTAAAGTATTTTATACATCTTCTGAGGGTCCACACTGAGACTTTGCTAAGGTCAGTATTTGTTCCAGTTCTATTTGTAGGGGAAGTTAGAAACTGAGCAAGAAATGAAGAGCAAACCAGAAACCTCCTTCAACATATTTAACTTGTTACTAGCTTCTTGATGTCCCTATTGAAAAGGAAATGGAGGAAACCTTGGAAATCCAAGCACTTTTGGCTGCTGTTAAGTTATAGGAGCACCCTGGTGAATTATTTTTCCCTTCTCCAGTCAGAATTGCAGCCTGAACTGCAGATCAAAGAAGAGCAGCACTTTGGTTAATCTGGCATAAAAACCTACTTTACCCCAAAGAGACAAGAAGAAAAAGAAATTGAGGCCCAGGCTCCATGGCAACTGTGAGCTGGATTGTTCAAATGGTTGGTAACTGTAACACAGTTTAAAAAAAAACAGAAGTAGTTGGAAAGATATATTGCTACCATATTGGAAAGGACATAGCCTCCCAAGCCAGGGTTGTTTCCTGCTGTTAGACTGTTCATAACAGCGCATAGATCGGCTTCTGTCCTGTTTTGCTCAGACTATTACAAAGAATGAGAGGTGGCCAGCTGATATAACTTCAGGTCTGCTTCAGAATATGTGTGCTGAAGATGCAAGCAATGCTGTTCTGCTTTGAATCTGTTCTGCATCACATGCTAACTTTATAACCATTGAGCCAGGGAAATTTGACATGGCAGGTCACCATTTGGTGTGGGTTTGACCACACACCAGACAGTGCTTGCTTATGACATTGAGATATAACACTGAGAAAATGCTGCACTGTGACCTTGTATGGTGCAGTTGTGTCCTACCTTGTCAGATGCAAAACTTGCTGGATGCTTTGATGCAGAGTTGCAAGCTTATTCAGGATTCCTGATTCTCTATTCCTGGTGAACCTCACAAATCTGCATCTTGCTAATCAGAACAAAATCTTAAATGCCTGCCAACTGCTGAGTGATCTGGGCTTATCAATGTTTTGGTTCAGTCCAGTCCAAGTTGAGAACTCACGACTGTGGCAATGGGGAATCTGGGTCTATCTAGTTAGAGCACATCTGCAACAACTAGGAGTAGCAGTCAAGATGCTCTTTATTAGTCTTGCATCTTGTGCCACAGAGGCTTTTTACCTGCAAATAAGTGTCTGATGCAGTTACAATGATCACCCAGACCTTGATCATCTTTTGTCACAAGCTGCTTACTTAACCTCAAGCTGAAGTCCTGTGATAGCAAGCTGATACTTTCCAGAGCTGGACAAACACTTTTCAGGTGAGTGGGTACCTCCATAATGAATTTATGGCCGTTAGTTTGAGTGTTGTCTTGCTCATGTCTGTGAGTGCATACTGAAGCTATTCCTAAGACAAATATGTCTAAAGTCCTTCTTTGAAGGAAATTCCATTTCCTACCTATGTAGCTAGATTGTTCTATTGATGAAGTGTCTGTTTTATTAGGACATTACTAGGTTTTTCATAACCACCAGTTACTATTAAACAATAATCGTGTCCTGTTCTCTCTTTTGAATGGAAAATAAATATGATGCCATCAGTCTTTTTCCTTCAGTGATGTTTCTGAACCTTCTTCTCATTCTTGATGGTCTCTATAGATATCATTCTGTGATCGTGCAGTGAGGTGGCCAAAACCGAATGCCTTGGTTTAATTTGAGGCATGTCTAGCACCTATAGGGAAGATTCCATTCTATTTCTCTCTTGTCAGTATATTCTGGGATGAGATTTATTTGCCTTCTGTTTCTCCAGAGCCCTCCTTGTCCTCTAGAATTACATCAAGATTAATATTAGTTATTCACATTTTAACTGTTTCAGCTACTTTCAAACTGCTTTAGGGCAGATTTCATCAGCCTTACATACTTGATTGTATTCAATTTAGGTAGCTCAGGGTGACTTGAATGTGGCTTCCATCAGGTTTTGTAGGCCCTGTGTGGAATTCCCTCCCCAGCCAGATGCCAATGACTTTTTCAACTTTTCCTTGATGCCTTTTGTTTGTTATGTGTATTTTGTTTTGTAGTTCTGTCTCAGGTGTTTTTTTTTCTTTTCCTCATACGCTCTTCCTTGGTACTAACCCTTGCTCATGTGTTCCTTGGTACTAACCCTTGCTCATGTGTTCCTTGGTACTAACCCTTGCTCATGTGTTCCTTGGTACTAACCCTTGCTCATGTGTTCCTTGGTACTAACCCTTACTCATGTGTTCCTTGATATTAACCCTTACTCATGTGTTTCTATTTCCATATTAATGTTTAATTTTTGTAGTTAATTATGATCAGAGACATTCCATTTCCCTTCTGTCAATTTATTACTGTACCCTTAGTGTAGTCTGTTTCAGTTAAGTTCCAGCTTTACATCCCTTCCCATTGGAACTCTTTCTAAGAGATCCAGTGTCAAACAATTCCCCCTGCTTGCTGACATCTTCTGTTTTGTAGTCGTGTCCTTTTCATTGTCTAATCTTACCTTTTCTTTGAGAGCAAAACATTAGAGGTCACAATTCACTTTCATTCAGGTTATCTTCTGGTTGCAGTTTTCAACCAGTTCATTCCTGTTAGATAGGAAGATATTTAAGACAACTCATGGCATTGTTCAGCTCCTCCATCATCTGAAAAAAACCCCAGCCCTGTTGCTAACATGCTTTTGAGGAAAGAGGTAAGCAATCTGTGACTGGCAGTATTGCTTTTCCAGTGCCCACTGTGGAGACTCCTGTTACTGTTGTGTGGAAGTTCCTAACTGTACTGTATGCCTTTTTCCTCCCTCCCAACAAAATGTGTATCATTTTGAATTCCCAGTTAAATGAAAACTCAGTCTGATTTGATAGTGAGAACTACATTGACAATAAAAACCTCAACACAACAACAAACCCAAACCATGAAAAAGCCCTGCTTGAGCTGCAAACTGCTGGTTTGAGTCATCCACGTTTGTGATCCCTTGTCATTTGTTGTTAGTGAGCAAACTTGACGTGCATAGATTTTCATTCACACAAAACCACAGGGAATGTTGTGTTAGATCTGAACTTCTTAGTCACAGGAGAGCAAGGAGATTTGGAATGTGAACAAAACTATTCACTATTCTCTTGTGTAAAGAGCTTTGGACGTCCACTCAGAGAGCAGAAACAACAGCATATGACTTATGTGCCCAATTACACGCTGTGTATAACTAAGTAGATGAACCGAACAGTTCACAAATGCTCTACAGTCTGAAAACAGCCAGTGAAAATCTCCAGCAAAAGACAGCATGCATTCAGAGAAATCAGGCTTCTTTAATGCTTTGGGAAAACAAAAAAGAGGGCTAAATTTGCAGTTATCCCTAAGGAATGATCTGTGAGCACTATCTGCAAATAATAATTTAATCAGCTTATTTGGCTGCCCATGGTCACAAAGCTGTAATTGATTAAAAATGATCCTTTTGGTAACAAAATAAGGCTGCAGAATAAAAATGAGATTCTAAGGTGATTCTAATGGGCCCTGCTCTGGCAATATGATAAGGGGCAATTCTGTAGAAAACCAAAGAATGTCACAGCAAAAGGTTTGGGGGCTGTCACAGAGGAGTCTTTTTTCAGACTTTTGGGTGTTTTAGACTGAATTTGGACTTTTTTCTTCTTTTTCTTTCCTTTTACAGTGTATTCATGAGAGAGAGGGACTCCTTTCAAAGGCCACATGGCCCACTTCCAATTCTGATAGATAAAGTCAACCTGCTTGGCCCCACCAACAGGAAATAGGATGCTGCCCCTTTAAGCGGACTGTAAGGAGTATGGAATTACGGCTAACTTGGTTTGGAGCCTTTGTGTAAGGCTTTCAGGAAGAGATAAACCATTAATCATGCACAATTACTCTGACCTTGCATGAACTAAAGCCTCTCTGAACACATAAGATTACGGTCTCTGGGGACCTTGAGACACTGACACGATCAGCTCAGTACTAGGGCATTGGAAACTGCTGCACAAAATGGCTGAAAGCTTGGCCTTTATTTCCTTTTCTTAAACTGGAGTCTTTCTTTCCACCCAAGATAGGTATTTATCTTTCTATCACGCTTGCAGTGTAAAGGGAGGAAAAGTCGTTTCCCTCGAGCCAGGATTTGAGTTCAGGGAATGAGAGTGGGAAGTGATGGCAGTGCTCAAGACAATATGTTACTTTTGGGTTTTGATTAAATGTTTTCTTAAACTTGCTGAGGTAGAGCTCTTCACCTCATTATTTCTACAGTCTCCTTGTGGGGGACCCTCTTTTTTTCTGGGGTTAGTACAGCTCTTAGCACAAATATTACGGTCAGTGACAGGGATAGGTAGCTCTGGAGTGTAACTTTTGATGGTATTACTGCTTTCTCAGTACCATTCTCACCTGTTTCAACTACATTTTGTGATTTTATCTGATTTTCAGTTTACTTTCCCTCTATTAGCCTTGTTTACCACATCCCTCAACTCTTAAACTACCTAAACACATCTCACTCTTTCGTCTACCTCTGCTTTCCCCAACCTCCCAGCACTAGTAGCAATATGTAAAATAATAATAATAAATAAGCAATTCAGTGTTTACTCATTAAGTAATTCTTGATTTCAACTTGCCATTTTTCAGAATAAGGGTGAGCTAAAAATGCACGTGAGCAGTTGCAGAAATCCAACTGACTTGCTCAGTAAAGTGCAGTACCTTGTTTACATCTGATCCCTCATCATGAGTTTGATCCCTTCATTCACTTTTAATATTTATACCACTAGAAATACTTTTACATTGTTATTTGTTAAGTGCAACATATATTTTGAATATAATTTTACATTACTATAACTACCTTTTCTCTCCAGTTACTCTCTGACTGCTGGAGGTAAGAAAATTCCTTTACAGGGAATTCCCTTCACAGGGAAGATTTCTCTAGATTGTTTGCTGCGAGCTTTCTGCACAGTGTTCCTGAGCCACATTGACAGTCACTGTCAATAGCAGGCTGGATTTGCCACCAGCTGATTTTATGTTTTATATGATGAAGGGAGTGGAGCATCTGGCTTATGATGAAGGTCTGAGGGAGCTGGGGCTCTTGAGCTTGGAGGAGACTGAGGGGTGACCTCATTATTGTTTACAAATCCATCAAGGGTGGGTGTGAGGAGGCTGGAGCCAGGCTGTGCTCAGGGATGGCCAGTGATAGGACAAAGGGCAACGGGCACAAGCTAGAACAGAAGAGATTCCAAAGAAACACAAGGGAAAGCTTCTTCCCTGTTGAGGTGAGGGAGCACTGGCAGGGGCTGCCCAGATGGGTTGTGGAGGCTCCTTCTCTGGAGACATTCCAACCCAGCTGGATGAGTTCCTGTGTGCCCTGCTCTAGGTGGTGCTGCTCTGGCAGGGGGGTTGGACTGGATGTCATCTTTCAAGGTTGCTTCCAACCCTTGAGATTCTGTGTTTTTGTGATATCAGAAAGGTGTTAAAGGCTCTCAGTGCCACTAGGCATTGGGGATGACAGCCTGGTTCGAGGGAGCTGTCCAGTACTAGCTGGAGAAGATGAGAGACTCTGCTGACTCTGTGGATATTTTTTAAAGTGTCTTTTCCCCTCTCTTTTACCTTTCCTGCTAAAGCATTCTAAAGGTACTGCCAATGGCTAAAGGGCTGTTGGTGCTAAGAAATCTTCTACAGAAAGTGAACTCATTAAAACAAAAACCCCACAAGCTTACTAAACCAGCATGGCTGGAGTGTCTAGTGGAAATTTAGTGAAGACCACAGAGATTAACAGAAGGAGGGGAGCATTTAAAAGGAAAAATACCATTTAGATGCCATCAGCCAAAATGTAAAAGTCTGTAAGGGCTTTGTGATTTGTCAGAATCACTAAAGCAAGATGTTTCTGAACATTGAACTTGCTTGTATCCAGGACACAGGGATACTGGAAATATAAAAGCAAGATGTTAGCTGGCTGGGTAAGGCACTATGGGAATAGATTGCCACAGAATGTGGTTGATTCATTGTCACATGGAGCATGGAAACTGAGACTGCATGTCTGTCTTGAACTAGTCTGCATTTCAACCACGAGATATACTGCTCTTAGTAACACTGAGTTTATATAGTAGGGAAGGATAATTCCGTTCACTGCAGGAGTGTTGTGTAGTCTGTGGTTTTCAGGATTTCTGGCTGTATGACAATATTGGTTCCTTCTGGTGTTAAGTATATGAATCAAATTATCTTTTGCTGAAGTGTGGTGCTAAGGCACAGATTAGCTTTGGTTGTGGTGCTGTGGGGCCACAACTGCTCATGGTACTCCTGGGCAACTTTAATACATTGCCAGTTTTCAGAGAAGCAGAGTATCAACCTTTTAGGAAGGGCTGCAGAAAGGATAGTTGTGAGTGGGGAAAGGCAGAAGCGTGGTGATAGTAGGAGAGGATAAAGGGAGTCTGTGCTGAAGCATATGCTTCACTGCATGAGCTATAACGGACAAAATAAAACTAAGATAGATCCTCATCTTGGATAGACCAACTTCAGTCAGGAATGAATCAGCTGAAGCCAGTGTCAAAGTTGCATCCATATAAAGCTTGAAGTGAGTGGTACCAAGCCCACATTGTTTTTCTGCTTTTAGTCCTTGTTGCACCTCACTGTAACCAAAGATATGGAAAGAGTCGTTGTAAGAGGTTTTAAAATGAAACAGTTTACCATTTGATGGGAAAAGGATGACTCACTGCTTCCTGGTTGCAGTCCACACATTTGTTCTGTATCTACACTGCAGTGCTGTTAGTACAGCTAGTGTGGTTGTTCCTGAGATAGCTGTTAATGAGTGCCTCTGTTGTCTGCACTGCCAGAACCATAATATACTCCATGTGGGCCTACAGGCTGGTCATCTCCAAAAAAGGATTATAGACTCTGCTTCTCCCTCTTGCTGTACTGTCAGGAGTACTGATGCTTGCTACCTTAAAACTAATTGAGCCGTATTCATGGTTTGGACTGAAAATGGGGGTATTTTCTTTAGTTTTAGAATTGATTGAGCAAATTCTAAAACCTCTTCAGACAGATTCTGCAAGTCCTGAACCTGTCCTGGTTTTGCCATTCTGTATTTGAAGTCTGAAAGCCTTGGATTGTGTGGGTCAGAGAGAGAAAAATTAGGAGACACACACTCAGGCAGTATAGATCCGTGTAGATTCTCTGCTGCTGACAGTCCAGGTGGAATATTTGTCTGAGGGACTGTTCCACACTAATGGGAAAGAGGGAACTCTAAGGGTTAAAGCCAAGAGCATCCTTTTTATAATTAGGACAGATCAGAAGTGGAGCAAAATGTTCTTGCAGCTGAATCAGCTGCCCTCTAACCAGCCTGGAGTCTGGAGCTGGGGCCTGATGGACACTTGTACAGAATGCAATTTAATCTGTAATGGCTGAGGAGGACTCCTCAAAGTCTGCGGCAAATGGCAATTACTGTCCCTTTTTGTCACGTCCCCCCCAACCAAAACAACAACAACAGCAACAAAAAAGGAGGAAAATTAATGAAAACAACAACAGGGAAGGATCCTAACTAACATGCCCTGCCTCCCTCTTTCTGTTTAAAAAATCCTCTGCAGTGTAGTGACTGAAATGAGCTGCCCAGTATAATAAAATCTCCTGAGCACCAATGTGAAACAAGAATTCCCCCCCTACACACACGAACGCACCCCTGTTCCCTAATGAGCAGGGAGACGCCAGCTCGGGGGCTGCAGCCAGTGTTAAATTAGCAGAGAAGGCCATCCGAAGTGGGCTGACTCCAGCGTAAACTGCCTTAAGTGTCTGTTTATTAAATCATACCACCGCTTAGAGTCTGCCCTGCTGCCACATCAGAGCTGTCTGCATACAGACAAATCCTGGGCAGTCCCAAGGGAACTTGGTCCAACTGGATACTGGTAGTAATAAAGGCAGGGGGAGGAGAGAGCAATCCGCCACCAGCAGCCCCTTGTTAGACTCCATCGTGGGTTATTCTTCAAGAGCAGAAAAGCTTTTCTCTAAGGTCAGTGTTTGCATTTGTAACAGTGAGGGTACCTGGAAACCAGAAAATCGTCATCTTCTCTCTGTTTTACAAAATATAAGCCATGGCAGGCATTTTCTCACTAGACTTGCTTGAATAAGCCTTGGAGCAGTAGCTTTCCTCTCAGCTCTTACTGGGAAATGTGGCCTTCAGTTTCACCTCTGCTTGTGTTACAGGGTACAGCAGGTTGTTAGAACCTAATGATTTTTGAAGAGAATTCCCTGATGTCAATCTAAGGCTTTGGAAGTAGAAAATCTACTGTTCAAACCTTGAGCCATAGTACTGAAGGAGGGGAAAATCAAAAGGCCTCTGTGTCTTTGTACAGTGTGAAGTACAATGAGGGTTTGATTGTGGATGGGATTTCTACACATTCCTGTAAAAGAGAAATATTATATACTCTGCAGTTAAGACAGGAGAGAAGAGATATATCTAAGTGTAAATCTTGTTCTGTTGGTCAGGAGATATCACTTCTTCTGCTAGTTCTAGGAGAAATTGTTTACCAAGAGCCCTACTATATTCTCTTCTTTCTCAAGGACTGGTTCTTAAATATAATTGGAACCAGGGCTGCTGGTTTATATGATCCATTGGACAGTCTTGCTCCCTACTCTACACTTCCCAGATAAGTCATTTTTTGCACATAAATCCCTGGAAGGGAGTCTCAGGGACAAGTTGGCCAGGTTGGACAAGTCTTTCAGCAACGTGCTCTAGTGGAAAGTATGCATGGGCATGGCTGAGGGGGTTGGAGCAGAGTGATCTTTAAGGTCCTTTCAACCCAAACTATTCTGCAATTCTGTGAAATGGATAATCCACTCATCCCTTAAGAAAGCCTAGGGCAAAGGTTTGGAAAAGTCTGAAATGGTCAAAGTTTGTTCTCATGAATTGTAAGGGTTTGCTGAAGAGCTCTTAAATTTGCCATCCTTACACTTAGCACAGATCTTTAATACTATTTTTAAGGTTAAACAAGTTTCATCCATGTGTTGTCAGGAAATTGATTGTGCAGCATGCAGCTCCGTTTTTGGTTATTTTAACAAATTGGTGGATATTTCCATACATGTATCCCCTGCTCAGCCTACTGGTTTATGTCTTCCAGAAGGGATTTTTGCTGCACATAGGCTTGCAGGGACTCCAGTGCAGCCCAGATGGCTGTCTTCTGTGATAGCAGGTCGGGAGTCATAGTCAAGCATCCTTTTTTGAGATGGTCCATTGACATTGTAGAAGAGCAGCAGTTGTTGAGCTAATTTGTACAAGGAAGAAGCTATGCAAAGTTTAACATGAGGTGGTTGGTTGATCTGGCAGAAGGGGAGAGGTGGGCTGTTTTCCATTTCCCTTTAAAATGTCAAACACTAATAGTCTCTTCCGATCATCCTGAGATTGCCAAATAATTGACTCCTGCCTACAGCAAAAACCTCCCAAATCAACAAAGCAGGAAGCTGATGACAGCAGTTGCCTGAATGTATCCAAATTAGTCAACCCCTTGCAACCCCAGCAGGGTCAACAGTGGCAGCCCAGAGGTCGTGGGGCAGCAGTAGATGGAGGTTGAAGATTGCCCTGCTTCCTCTGCCCTCTCATGCCTCCAGGACATAGCAAGGAGATGAGGGACTCACAGCTGGAGCAGCCAGCACCTGAACAGCACGTCCAACAGAGATGTGTTTATTCAGAAGATCTGCTGTATGTTAGCCAAAACACAGGGTTAGGGTAAGAGAGGAGGAAGTGCCTGTCTTTGTGAGTGGCAGCAGAGCAGTTGTGTTCTGTGTGGGGCTGACCCAGTGTCAGACAGCTCCTAGCATCTTTTTATGTTCCCCAGGGTTCATTTGCTTTTCTGCATGGAACTGAGATACTTAAAACAGTCTTGTGTCTGTCCCATCCCTCGATTGTTTTTTCTGTGACTGTTTGTTGTTCCAAAGCTGTGCAAGTGACTGGGGAAAAATTTGAGTATGTAAATGTTGCCTTGGAATAGCCCATTAAAACTTATGGACTTAAAGAGTATTGAGAAATAGACGTACAGCCCAGGACCGTAGAGGGAAGCCAGAGAAGAATGCCCACAAAGCCATTCCCTCCTTGGGTGCCTCATCAACACATCCAGTTAGGCATGCTGGGCTGTTTGATTTTATAAAGTGGTGGGAGTAAAGCAGCAAAGAATCTTTGGCCTCATTCACTTCCTTCTTCTCTTGGGAAGGACTGTGGGTGTGCCTGTGACTTTTTGAAGGCAACTCAAATGTCTAAGGGTCGTGGCATTTTTGTAAGATTACTTTAGGACTCGGAGAGAGGACAGAAGGAGAAAGCAGCCTTGTCTCAGAGCTCCCAAGCAATACTGTGCTTAGTACAGGTAGGATGAGAAAGTTTTAAGACCAGCCTCTTTGTCTCCTAGCCTGTATTCTCATCTGTGTTTCTTAAAGCAGAGGAGCTGGGGATGGGGAGCCTGCCCCTGACAGCTCTGTGAGTGTGCTGCTGCGGGTCAGGACCTCTGCCCACGGAAGGAGCACTGCCTGTAGGCCTCCCACGTCTCCTCACAGAAGGCCAGGCTGGACGCTCTGTCACACTCTGACAAAGGTCACTTTTACATGCCATCTTCTAAAAGGTCACAGCACGACCCCAGGTGCAGAAGAGCAGGAGGGAGAACAGGGCTTTCTCTTTGTATTTCTTTGTATTTCCTTCATTTATTTTTTTAATTTGTTACCACCACTGGAAAAAGGTGGAGAAAGAGGAGACAACCTGGTCACCACACAGTCAAGCCTGCAAGGAGAAAGGTGATCTTGTACTGTCTCCTCTCTCAGCCTACACTGACAAGTTTTCTCCTTGTAGGCTTAACTGGCTGGTTACGGGGTTGTCTCCCCTTTCCCCACTTTGTTCTATCTGTGTAGCTGTAGCAGACCTATTGGTAGTCCTTCAAATTAATAAGCAAACGCTTCTAACCTTACAGTGCCCTTCAGGTGTAAAAGTGTATGAGCCCATTTCTTCACTGCAGTTTTTGTAAGATGCATGAGCACTTACATAAAGGTAGGGTTTTTTTCCCCTGGGGGCTGGAAGGTGGGGAAATAATCTTTCTCTGACTCACTGGCCTATTGAGGTAAGTGGAATCTCCTGAAGGGAAAAGTACTCTCTCGTGCTCCTTTCTCTCAGCTTTTACACATGTCAATGAGAGACGGTGAGGGAAGGCATAAAGCAAATCCTCAGGTGTTGCACACTGTGCTGCAGAGTTGTTTCCCAAACTAGGATTTACTGAATCAGCTAGAAGACATAAATAATTTCTCTTTCTTGACTTAAAGAAGGCCAATTGGTTAACAAGACATTTATGTTCAAACCTTATATAGCTTCAATTCAGGACTAGTGTCTTTAAATCATGGATTATCCATCCAGTGTTATTTGAAGTTCTTCCTTGTCATGGAATCTGCAGCACAAATAGAATTCACTTCTGCATTTCAGATACTAATGGAAGGGGGAAATACAGGAGGATTCTCTGTGTGTGCTCATTTTAGTATTTGTTTTCTTAAGCACTGAACTGTGTTACCAAAGGTAAAGGTACTGGACGTGACTCTGTGGGGTACTGCAGTGACTTGTAACACATGCTAGTGGTAGTCCTTCAAACAAGAGAAGGGGGAGATTAAGTTCTGGAGACACAGTTGACTTTGTGAGGATGACAACTGGATACAAGCTATTTTATTTACAGTATTCATTCTTGACAAGGAATTTCCTTAGGATGTTTAACCAGAGTTGTAAAAAGATAGAAACATGGAGGAGTCACTTTTCAGAGAACTCATTCTAACTTCTGTGTAGGAAACAGCCTGCCCCTGGCTCAACTTTGAAATATAGTCGAGATTTCAATTCTCTAATAAAATGTAGTAAAGAACATCTGGCTTGGATATATGTAAGGGTTCTTAGTACTCACATATCTGAGTCACATCTCAAAGCATATCTTTTAAAGATAGTGCTCCTTTAATAGAGGTCCATGCTGTTAGCCCAAAGGGGTTAGTAACGAAGGACCAGTGTGCTTTTAATTGTGTGAGTACCTTAAAAAATCCACACCTGATACCTGAGATACCAAAGGAAATGTATGCAGCTTGTGGACTACCCACTCAGCCAGTCTGCCTGCACTGCACCATTAAGTAACCAGATTGATAGAATTCTGGTATATTGATCAGGCCACAGATACATCAGAATTTGTAGAGTCATAACTTGTACAGGTCCAAAACTATGTAATGTTTGAGCTGGAAATACCAGTGAACTGGGCTTCCTGTGGAGGGGAAAAAAAGGAAGAAATAGCCACAATAAAGAATACTCAAAGGTGGTTTTCCGGGTTCCCAGTCAGAAGGGAGACTGTTCCACTAATTGGGACTTAAAAGGTCTTTTCTATTCTGTTTAAATTCTTATAATATGCTCCTCACCAAGATATGAGGGTGTCTGTCTAAGGATGTCTCTCCTTTCATTCTTTTCAGCTGTGTTTATTTTCCTCTCTCCCCTTACCCATTCTTTGCAAGTCCATGAAGAGCATTCAGACCCCATGAGGGGGTCTCTACAGATCCCCTAAGAAGATTAAGCTCTGTGAATATTTCATGGCCCTGATTGACAGTTCTCGAGGACCTCTTGTAAGCCTGGCGCCCGTGTTCTTGTTTAAAAAAAAAAACAGAAAGAGTGAGAGACAAGAAAATCACATCCCCAGAAAAAAATTGATCCTATGGGCCCGACCTCTGCTGATGGAAGGCACTAGATGGAGGCAGTTCCTCCCGGTATCTCTCCCTCCCGTTCCCTCCCCACCAGTCTCTCCTGTGAAATCAAAGGAAGGTAATGGGTAGTCAGAGGACAGCGTGGTTGCCTCCCCCTCCCCCAAGCTCCAGTGCTTAGGCTCATGGCCCCTCAAGAGCTATTGTAAGCCTCGGTCCCCGACTCTCATTCTGTGATGACGTTCCTCCTTTTCTAACAAGCTGACCTAGCTGAGCCCATGGCCCCTCATTAGAGGCTGAGCTGAAGAGCAGCCCTGTGCTCTCCTGCAGCCGTTTCACCCCATTAAGGGTTGCCCCCCGGTTGACAGCAGGGAAAGGGAGCCGACGACCTGTAAATTCTCATCAGACCGCTTTAGATTCCTCTCTTCCCTCGTAATCATCCCATAATAGGCAGCTGTGAGAAGTTTCTCCTTTATTTAGAAAGGCAGGGGCTAGGAGATCTCCTCACATGCTCAGTTTAGGAGATGCTCCTTGATGGAAATGGGAGGATGAGAGGAGAGAGAATGGCAGAAAGAAACAGCTCCCAGCCCTTCTTCAAACTGGAGCAGAGTGAGATTTACTGCTACATTTGCTATAGATATCAGTGTTAGAGGTAGCAAGGTCCTGTTTGCTTCTCACCTGCTGCTAAAGGAGTAACTGCATTGCAGAGTCTCTTCTTGTAGCATGGGAACTGTTAAGCTTCCCTGAGAACTGTAAATCTTACTAGGAACAGTAATTCTAACTACAGACACTACCAGTGAAAGGGCCTGCTCCTTCCACTTGCTGGTTATTGACTTCAGAGGGTCACTTGGGATTCTCAGGATCATGCCTCTCCTGACTATAACCCATTTTTAGGCCTTGTTTCTTCTGTGGCTTATCCAAACTTGGGTTTGTAGGCCTTTGCTTCAGCTCTTTCTCAGACCAAATAGCAGTGTTTGACGGGGGTATGCTGCTAGGGGATGTTTCAGTTCTGCTCACAGGTGTCTGATGAGAGAGAGTGAGAGAAGACAGTGTTGATTCCTCCTCAGCGTGAAAATACTGAAAACTGGTCATGCTCTTGTCTTCCTGAATGAAAATGAAAGTGAAACCTTAAAACTTTATTTTAAACTGTTGCTGAGGTCAAATAGGCTGGGCAGGGATGTAGTGAGAGTGAGGGAGCCTTGTCAGTCCTGAATGTCATCCTCCACCAGCACTAGATGACAGCAAGCATCTTTATATGGCTTCAGCACATCTTGTGTCTGCACCTCACGGATTGCATACTTCTTCCCTTTGGACTCTACAAGGGTTGTGGTTATTCGTCTCTTACTCTAGATTTAAAGTTTACTCTTTAAGACGTTGTTTATAAGATATTTTAGAGTGCAGAGTACATAGAGGGAAGGATGTATATGCTGCTTTGAAGCAGGTGTCTATTGGCTGTCACTGAGAAGGAAAACATTAATCTATGAGAGCACTGAATTTACCCCAGATCCCCATGTCACTTGTTCAAATTGAAAACTTGTTCAAATTCTAAACTAACCAAAGAGCAGGAGTATCAGTCATCTCAGGTCAGTGACAGATTTATTTAAGGAGATGCAACCTGCTTAATACCTTACAGAATCCTAACTGGGCACTTGAGGCAGAGAGCAGTTGAGTTTAGGTCATAGCAAGTCATCCTTTCACTGCTGCTTTATTCCTTACAGTGCAAGGGTAGTTAGTAGTTAGTAGACAGTATATATATATATATTTATATATATATCAATATATCAATATATATACACATACCTGCAGAACAACACAAATCTGTATTCACCTTGAAAATCCTTTCTGCATAGGTTCAGTATTTCTGTGAGAGGTATGACTGGACTCTCCATTAGGACTTGGGACCATTGGAGTAGTGGATTTGTCAAGTTACCTGTAGAATGTTACATGGAAAAGGCATGGGCAGTTTTATAAAGTATCAGTTGAGCCAGTAAGTTACCCAATAACACCTTTTGGAAGTCAGTTATTATTTTTAACAACAAGTGGATGTCCCATTTACTTGCAATAGCGATCTCAAAGGAATGCCAGTGTCATTGGGCTAACGTTCACTGGATGTGGTGTGCAGCCTTCCCTGCAGCTTGCCTATGACCACAGTTCATTATTTTGGTTTGGGTGGAAGAGAAGAGCAGCTGGGTGTTTGTATACAAATCTTTTCCATTCTGGTTACAAATAGAATCATAGAATGGTTTGTGTTGGAAGGGACCTGAAAGATCATCTTATTCTAACCCCTCTGCAATGAGTAGGGACACCTTCCACTAGATCAGGCTTTACAAAGCCCCGTCCAACCTGACCTTAAACACTTCCAGGGATTGGGCAGCCACAGCCTCTCTGGTCAACCTCTTCCAGTGCCTCACCACTCTCACAGTGAAGAATGTATTAGCAATAAATTATTAGGACTAAATTATAATTTATTCCTAATTCTTCTAAATCTCCCCTTTAATTTTGAAGCCATTACCCCTTGTCCACTACATGTCCTTGTAAAAAGTCCCTCTCCAGCTTTCTTGTTGGCCTGTTAGGCACTAGAAGCTGCTCTAAGGTCTCCTCAGAGCCTTCTCTTCTCCAGGCTGCATAACCTCAACTCTCTCAGCCTGTCTTCATGGGAATCAAAGGAAGCATTAGCTTTTGATTAGTCTCACACCACTGATGGAAAGCTTTATAAAGGCTCAATTGTTACAGCACAGTATTGTGACCCAGAGTCTAGTCCTTACCTCATTTGTCACTCCTGATGCTGCCAGATGGAGTTCAGGGCTCCAACCTGCACCCTGACTGACAGTCCTCTCTGCCCAGGAGTTTCTGTAGACAGCAAACAGTTCAAGAGCAGTGCCAGTGGTTCTGGAGAAATTTAATCCTCTCCTGCTGAAGTGAAGTAATGGGTCGTGGATTAGATTTTCATCAGAACTGTAGCCACTGATACAAAGTGGAAAAATCTCAACAGTCTTCCACATAACCCTGCCTATTCAGGAAAAATGAATTCGAGGTCTGGGAACTTCTTTCTAAGTTTTGAAACAGGAAGAACCATGTCCACAGTTTTCTGGGAGTGGATACAGTCTCTAGAGACAAAATCCTTGAAACCTTTTTTTAAAACCAATTCTATTCTTTGACTTAAAGCAATTGCTCAAGAAATTTCTAATATCCTAAATATCCTTTCCTCTACTGAGCTGCTTTGTCAGACTGAGGAGAACAGCTGAGAATGACAGAGCCTGGAGACAAAACTACCTTTTGTCATTCCCAGCTTCTTACATGGTTTGCCCAGTCTCTCTCACAGACACAGAGAAAAGGACTCTTCAGAAGTAACTGACTGCCTACCATCCTCTCATCGCTTCTTTTCAGTTTTAGATGAGCAACAAGTAAAGCAGGGAAGACTGAAGCTTATTTTTAGTGGTGGCAATTAGAGGTCAACCTGCTAGCAGCCTGCTTGCAGACTTTACTTCTCATAAAGCACTGATTTAATCTGTAATTAAACAAGTGATGTTGTTGTTGGACTGAATCTGCTGACATTTGGAACTGATGGGGCATTTTCACTACCCAGATTTTAGGTATCTAGCATCATTGACAAGATTAGGAGACTAATCACATATCTGTGCTCCTGCTTGGAATGCTCTCTCAAGGCCTGCCTGCCTCCCTCACCTCTCTGCACAGAGACTTTAGGGACAAGTCCTTTCCCTAATTTAGTTAACTGATGTATAAAAGGTAAGCAGTAGGAATATCTCTCAGTGCTACAAACTCCTTTGCTTAGGGAGAACCATAAAGATCCTTGTGCACTGGTGTGTTGCAATGACTCTTATTTTATATTATGCATAGTGGAGTACACAGCTTATTGATAATATCCCACTTTTCTGGTCTGGTTACACATTGGAAAGTATTTACAAAGACATTCATATAGGACAAACTTACTGTTCTTCAAAGCAATCCTCATCTCTTTACAGAACTGTTGAATTTTGGAAGGGACATTTGAAGGTCATGTAAGCCCCACTTCAAGCAAAGGGGGATGGCAGTTCAGGATCCTGCCATCCATTCTTAATTTCATACAACAAAGAACTGGCTCTTCCCATTAAGGTTTTCAAGAATCAGAATTGCTGCAGTCCTGACAACTCTCCTGCTGGAGTGGCCCTTCTGTGGGAACAGTGGCAGGAGGAGACTATCTGCCCTCTGCACTAGTATAGAGCTGGACTGGGTTTGCAGTAGGTCTAGCAAAATTGCAAATTCATTTCACCTGCCCAAGTGAGAAGCTATGCTATAGTGCTCTATACATTAAAAAGTGGTTACCACAGTCATCGTGGGATGAGCAAACTAAAGTTTTTCATTAGGAAGAAAAGAATGCTAAAGGAAAATTTAGATTACCTATTAAAATAGCCATCTGTATTCAAAACCAGAGTGGGATTTAAACTTGGGGTTTTTAGGGTTCTGAAATTTCTGGATAATTTTTTTCCATTTTAATTTGTGGTTAGAAATAGAACTAGAAAGACCAAGATACCCCACAATTTCTTCTTCCATTTGGAGTTGTGAGCAGAAGCAAAAATGTACTACAAATCACACTCAAGACAGTAATTTCCTCAAAGGTTTGGAGCTCAGTTTTGCAGAGTTAGAAGCTTGGCATCAGTTTCTAGTTTCATGACAAATACAGAGCCCAAGTTTTTGCAAAGACATCTGTGTGAGTAGGGCCCTGTAAAGGCAGAATTGGAGTCTTGAAGATTTTCCCCTCCTCAGGCTGCACTTGTTCCTCTTTGGACTCCAAGAGTGAGGGAGGAGAATCATTGCCATCGTCACCCATTTTAAAAGAGATTTTTTACTGAATGTGATCATAGGTCTTGAGAATGTTCTCTCACCTTTGAGGGGCTGAAGATACCACCAAAGAGAAACATTGGCCTTTTCATCCAGACGTGAGCTCTTCTATGAGAAAAAGAACCACATCAGTGTTTGCAGAGGCTGCATTTTGCCTTGATAAAGCTGGCTAAAACTTGGAGTTGAAATCAATGAGATATTTTCATATGGTTAGAGTCAGGTTCTTTTTCAATCAATTTTGCCAATACTGAGAGCTGTAAATTTAATATGCCATAATGTGCTGTCAGCTGTAAATGTTTGAAAGCATATGGGCAGGAAGGAGTTAAGGATTCTGCTGTATGAGCCATCCACAGCAGGGAATGACCCAGTTTAAAAGGGTTAACAGTATTTGGTTTTTCAGAACTATTTGTTATATCAAGTTAGTGCAGCAGAGGTCACACAGGTCACTGTGCCTTTCCATTCCCAGCGCCTACTCTGTTCCTTGTTTCTTCTCTAATCTGATGACCTCAGACACAGCTCTTTCCTTATGATGTTCTTGACAGCATCTTTAGACAATATGCAGCTCGACGCCAGTTGTCTTTCTCTTTTTCTCCTGTCCCTCAGGAGAAAACCTTGGATGCTAAAAGGCACTTTGTGCAGCAGGGAAAAGCCTCAGCAATTTGTTCTGTGGTTTGTGGACAAGAGTAGCTCAGAAAACAGTTTTCCTTGTATGTGCACTCCTACCATGACTGCCTTTCCTTCCTGGAGCAAATCTGTTGGGTTTTCTTCTTGTGTTTTTTGTTTGTTTGTTTGTTTGCTTGATCTGGTTTGGGCTGGGTTTGTTTTTTGTTTGTTTATATTGTGTGTGTGCCTGATTAAAAGCCTTCTATAAATCCTCCTTCATCTACTGTACCTTCTGGACTCTTTCTTGGTGATGTCACTGAACATCTTGCAGAAATTCTGAGCAGATGCTTTTTTAACATGCTACTATTTGCAAATGATAATGGGAAGTTTTGACTGGAATTTGCACGTTGGTTTAGTAACTGAATGAGTTCACATCTGCTATTGTAACTGTGGGAACTGAGTACAGAAAATGTCCTTCAGGAGTTTCTCATCCTCATCTCTCCCCTCTGACCACTTTCTTCCATTTGAAGCTCCTGTTAGATCTTTGACAGTGTGTTTTTATGACCCACTTTCAGAGGTACTGAAGGCCCACAGAAAGTGGATTCTTGAAAGTGAAGGAAAACTTCAGGTGCTTGGTATCTCCTGAAAATTAGACTACAACTGGGTGGTAACTATCACGCTCATAGATTGGGCTTTTTTAGTCTTACCAATGTCACTGCATTAACCTTCTGTCCTACCATCAACAAGGGACAGACTACAAAACACCCTACCTGATACGAAATCAGGAAAGGTATCATTTTCCTGCTTCCTCTGTTGCTTGTGTTTTACTGTGTCTCTTACTCTCCTGCACCTGTGCCTCTTTGGCTATTTTTGCAAGAATATTCTTTGCTTGCTCATTATGCAGCAAGAGCCAGGGGAGTTCCATATGATATTAGGGTAAGAGTGCAGTGGACTGCTTTCTTCCTTTGCTTCCTCAGACTTGGTTTCTGAGGAGTATGCTTAGCTTTATTTAGAAGGATAAGGATATTCTAGTCCTGGATGTCTCTAATCTGAGGGAAATTAAAAACCACCCAAAAGCTACTGCTGGTAGAGTTGAAGCTGTTTCTTGCAGCGTTCCCAGGACTGGGTAGCTTCCTGACCTCAGAACTGAGGAATCAGTGAGAAAAAAATGCCTGTGCATATTTGTTTGAAATCAAAAGCAAATTGCAACTCAAGCGTGTTTGTGTGGCTTGTGTTTGCCTCCTGGCCATGTTCAAGTACAGAAGTGCTGCTATTCTGAATATTAATTAGCAAAGTTTAAGGCTGTGCCTTCAGTTAGAACTTTTTTATACCATCGTACAAGAAAATTTGGGATTTTTACTTCAGTCACCACAAACTGATGTGTCTGGAGAGCAGACGTTCATAGTCAAAGTTTCATGTCACTGGTGAAAGCAAAGTTGAAGTGATAATGTTTCATTGCCTGTTTTGTCAATTCATGACTTTCTTCTCTGTTGATGTTACAAACTCTCTTTCTCAGTAGCCAGCACAAAGTAGCAATCAAAATGATTGTTATGAGATGTGTGCTTTGCTGGAAAAATCAGAAAAAATGGTAATGTTTGGCATACAGTGTAAGTGGCAAGCAGTGGATTCAACTCTAGTGCTGAGTATTAATGTATATGTATATAATATCATGCAATACAGTAACTCTAATGATGAGGCTCAACAGTTACAAGTACCTGACAGCAAATGCAATAACTGGAATACCTGATGTTCTTCCCAAAAGATGGTGAGGATGTAATACATGTAGTGTAAGAGGACTCTGTTCAGAGACTTTGTTCAGGCAATTTGGGGTTCTGCTTTCAGCTTTGACGTTACCTCTGTCTTTAAACAAGTCAGGTTAACGTTCCTGCCTCAGTTCCCTATGAAGTGAGAATTGTCCTGCATACTCATCCATCTTACAGAGATAGTTTCTTCTTTTTGCATTGTAGCAGTTTGTGAATGTTTGGTGACCGACCACAGCAAAAAGGGTTTGAAGTCATAAGATTTTTGTGTAATGGAATTCTTCAGATGAGCAACTGTTGAACATGTTGGATGAAAATATGTTTAAGTTTCACCTTCTTTAACCTTAGGTAGCACGTTCCTAATGTTTCACATTACCTGGGATAGTCTAGGTATTGAATCCACTGTCTGTATGACTCAGGATTCCTTCAGAGAATTTCAAATCTTTGCTTCAGGGCCTGCCCAGATGTTTCAGATTCTATCATGGAGCTGCTGTGTCATTTATTACGCAGTTCTCTTTGCATCTCATTGTTGTCTTCAGGTTTTTGGAAGAACAAATGTGGTGGAGAAAGGAATGAAACACTTTCAAGTTTGGTTTTTTTGATTGTTTGTTTTCTTAACAAAACAATAATAATTAAAAAGGCAAGACAGATACTCTTCTGTCCTTGCAGCATTCTCCTTACCCACCAGGTCGTCTAGCACAAAGGACAGTATTGTAAATGGGAAATCTCAGATAATGGAAAGTTGTGTACAGCTTCTGTAGCAGGGAGGAAAGCATCAAAACAGGAATGGAAATTGGCAGGAGGAGTTTTGAAAGGCCAGAAGTTTCCAGCTCAGAAAGACAGTGAGAGAGGAAGTCAGTGAGTGCAAAAGGATTCCCTCTCTCCCCACCTCTCGGCCTCCACCCTCTGTCCTTCCTCCACACCCCACCCGGGGAGATGGGAGAAGAAACTTGGCAAGCCATCTTGTCGCCAATCAATCTGTGGTGTAACAATTAGCACTTAAGCAGCACTCACGCTAAACACAGGCTCAGAAAACACTTGGAAAAGAAGAAAAAAAAAATCCAACACAAAAACCAAAACCCCAACACAACAACAACAACAACAGGGGAAAGCTGGAACAGATCAATGCCATGCCAAACAGGAGGCACCTAATACCCCATTATTGACCAGGACGATAGCGCTTTAAGTGTGTGCTCTCCGTGGTGAGCAATTAGCCAGCAGGACCACTGCAGTCAAGGCAACTCCACCACAGGAACGCAGCCTCCCCTGCTGCCCACCACTTCCCCCAAGAGGTGTTTGATGACAGCTTCATTTGTTAGCGTGATTCCAATAGCTGGCGGCGCCGGCATCCTTTCCATTATGGAAGAGAGTGTGAGGGGAGGATGGGCAGTAGGTCTTCTCCCCCCTCCCCGCTCCCCCTGGCTTGTGGTAACAGAATACAGTAGACATGGAGTCTGTCTGTGCGCTGGCTAAATTGATTGTAATGGGTTTCTTAACGTGGTGAAAGAGCTGACTGTTTTCTCGCCTCTAAGAAAGGCTGGAGGAAGGAGGAAGTGACTCCAGCGGCTGCAGCACAGTGGATGAAAGTAAACTTTTGTTTAGTAAAGGCCAGCCGACTGCAGACTGTCTCTGGCCTTTCAGCTAGCTCTCAGCAACACTGGGTTTTAGAAGAAAGGAGAGGGTAGAAAACAAACTGTCAGCTTCCTGCCTTGGCTCTCACTCTCATAATAACCCTGCTGTCTGGCTGCACGTCCCTGGAAACCTCTTAATGGCATAGAGTCTGTTTTCAGAAGGTGCCTATGGGCTAAGGCTTTCAAAGGGAATTCATGCACATGTAGAGCAGGGCACATGTGCTTTTAAACGCTTGGCTAGGCTGGAGCTTACCTCCAAAAGGTGTGCCTAGCTCCCATAACAGGAGAAGCCAGGGTCGAGCCTAGAGAGGGTATGGCCTTTAGAAGAGTGTCCAGCCAGCATCTGTTACTGATAAACTACTGTTTATCTGGAAGTCCAAGAGCCATCCTGAGACCTCCCAAGTGGAGAGACTCGTCCTAAGTTAGGATGTGTCTGTGCAGGCAGATAAAACAGTCACTCATACTGGTTTGTCATAGCAAACACTGCAGGTGCCACCAGGGACTGCAGATGCACACTCGACTGTTCCCACTTGTACCGAAGCCTGTCCTGTTGTCTAAGCTAGCTGGGATCTGCCTAAAGAAGACAGCACTGGGAACTTCCCAGAGTAACCTGGCCAGTGTCTATTGCAGGAGAATCATTGTGTTGTATCTGAGCAGCCTTTGCCAACAAAGTAAACCAGATGACATGCAGACGTTCACGCTTTTCTAAGAGGTGATATGTGTTTTAATAGCTGTACAGAACCTGCTCTGTTCAGCTCCAGTGGGCCATCCCCTCATCAGCAGGTAGTGTTGGGGTAGCAGAGGCTGGTCTCTTCGATCGCTCATTGCTAGAGAAAGGCTTTGGTTCAGTCTTTTCTTTCTGTGGAATGAGTTTTTTAGAGATACCACAGACTGATAGATACCACAAAAGATGAGAAGGCCCAAAGGCCATGTTGATAGGGAAGAGGAAAAGAGTATGTTCAACATCGTGGTCGTGTCTCAGGTTCAGACCTTTGCCTGGGTCAGAATGGATATTTATTCTCAAAGTTAGATCTTATGAGTAAAGATAATGATGAAAAGTATAACTTTGTGCCACTGTAACCAGAAGCTGCTGTTTGCTTCTGACCAGGAGGCTTTAAGATGATGCCAGATGGGGCCATTAAAGCTGTGCAAACAATGAGGAGCACGTAGGGGAGGCTGTTAATGGGTTTCTTTTGGAAGCATCAGCTGGAGCTGCTGAATGGGGCACATGACCTATTAAAAAAAGCCACTTGAGAAATCTATGCCTGCTGAAATGATGGGATTTTTTTACCCTCCCTGTTTATGCCAACCCACTAAGAATCTGACATGCTGGATGCTCACACACTTGTGTCTGCAGCTTTGCTCACTTGCCAATATGCTTTATGGCTTGTGCTAGAAAGCACTGAGATCAATGGTCTGAATGAAGCATCCCAACTCCATAGTTCTGAAGAGAGAGGAAGCCACATTTAGGAAAATAGTTTCATAGAACTCTTGTTTGATTGCTGCTTCTGAGAAGGAGGAGCCTGCTTTTAGTGCAGATTCTTTCCATGGTTTCAAACTATGGAAAGCAAGCAGCACAGGTAGGGATGGCTAGCAGAAGACTTAGGCTTTGAG
This sequence comes from Colius striatus, assembly GCF_028858725.1. Taxonomy (NCBI): domain Eukaryota; kingdom Metazoa; phylum Chordata; class Aves; order Coliiformes; family Coliidae; genus Colius; species Colius striatus. Next base: position 4,324,269 of record NC_084775.1, read on the forward strand.
TGCTCCTGAGGCGCTTATATGATACAGAAATTGTGATATAGCTTGGTAAAGCTATGAGTTGCAGGTCTCATGAGAATCAGCTACTGTTCACTTTGTGCCACATGAAGGCAGGCAGATGCCTCTGCCTGCAGTGGCCACAGTAAAAATTATGATGGAGAAGTGATGTTTAAAAACAAAGTATAGATGTGTTCCTTCCTTCATATCCTGGGCATACTTACAGTCTTTTTTTTTGGCAGAATGCTTCAGCCTCCTGGCTTGAACTTGAACACATGGAGGCTGTGTTCATTAGCACAAAGGGAATCAGCTAAAGACCTGACAGAACTATATTGAACAGCTTAACTGAAGAATTGTTCCTTTAATCACAGCAAATATTATATCTCAAGTTGCTGTGCTTTTATAGCTACTATTTTAGTTGTGATCACTCTTGTTCAGTTCATTCAAGCCCCTCTGTAAGTTCCTGCATGGAAGGATTTCTCTCTGTGCCCCAGCCACTGGAGTCTCCATATCTGACAGTGCTTTTTGAAGTCAAGTGTGCAAGGTGAGAGTATGAAAGCCTTACCACTGCATGTCACCATACATAGGTATAAGCAAGCTCACAAGATGCAGGGGAGAATGAGTTCCATTGTGTGCACTGTGTGTAACTTCTTGGGGCTTTATGAGCAGCAATGAGGAACTGATAAGGGAACTCTCCACGTTTCATCATTTCTCCTTTCCTTTGCTGTGCACCTGTAGCTGAGAGAGGGAAGAAAATCCAACAATATGGTCACTGCCACTATAGTTCCTAAATCCCCAAAAGTGTGATTATGCAGTGATGCAAATCCTTCCCTTGCCTATACCTGGGAGCCTTTCCCATCTGTCAGAAAATATCTCCTGAAGCAAAGTCAACTTGAAGTGTTTTCCCTCCTACTTGCCACCTTCCAACTTTGGTTGCTGAGAGAAGATGAGAAAGGCTTTTAACACCATCCAGTGACCCAGCCCTAAGTACAGTCTCCTGGATTTGATCTAGCTGGGGAGACAGGAGGTCAGCTCCAGGGGCCAGGAAAAGTGAGAGAAACCATGTCAACAGGCTGCTCCTGCCGTGTCTGAGTGGTGAATGATGAGCGTGTGACACGATAGAAGGAGCGAGGGTGCTCACCTGGAAAATGTTGTGGGAAGCCTGTCATGGATGTTTAAGTGCTGACAAGATGTGTCTGAGAGATCCTTGCAGTGCATTTAGGATAAGAATAATCTTTCTTGTGGTTCCTGATTCGAAAGGAAAGTCATTGTCCTGGTTCATAGCTGGGGAATGAGCAGCAGGTTACAACTTGATGAGGAGGAGTGAAGTCATCAGTACGGGAAAATCCTTCTTTACTTATTTATGTAAGGACTGAAAGGGCTGCTGAAGGTGGTGATTTAGTTCTGCTGTCTTCCCATTATCCATAGGTCTGATCTCAGATCAACTGAAATCAGCAACCCTCATTTTCTCATTTTGAAGCAGGATCTGCTTCAGAAACATCAAGAAATCCTTTGATCCAACATGTGACTTCTTTCTGAGAAGAATATCCATAGGATGACTTGACTGCCTTAAACATGTGCCTTTCAATGGTCAGATGCATTCCATGTTAGCTCCAGGAATGCTGCTTGTCAGGTTGGGCAAGTCTGATACTCAACAGCTTGTAGATAGTCCTAATATGTAACAGCAAAATCAGGCCAGCTCAGGGTTTTGTGTACTTCCAGTGACTGTAGAATTGGCTGTGAAATGGTGAAGACTCATCTAAACTATACCATGTCTGTCTTGAGAAATGGATGTGATGTAGCAATGGTATCATGAACACAGTGCAAATCAATTTCTCCTGCTGATGAGCCATGCCTAGCACTTTTTCTCTGGTATCCCAGTCAGCTTGTTCAAAGTTGGCTTGATTATCTATGCACTGCACTCCAGTCTACCTTGGAAATGATCAGAAATGTGTAGGAGAGTTATTTCCCCAGGGAACTCTGTGGTGCTCTCTGCCAGTTAAGAACCAAAGTGATGTTAAATGTTTCTGGTAGTGTGAAGGGAAGGAACTTATTTTTGGAAGGAGACTTTTCTGTAGTAAATGGGCTTAGGAAATAGCAACTTGGGGGATCTTAGCGGGTACCTCCCGATGCCTTGTCGGGAAACACACGTGCACCATGGAACCAGAAGCATTGTTTGAAAAATGGTGACTTGTCTAATTCTGAAGTCAGTCTAAATTCAGAAAATGCACCCACGTTCCCTGCAGTTTTCCTATTTACAACGTGATAAACAAGAACAGAACCAGATCCTGATCTGTCTGCAGCAGATCCTTTTCACTCACCTGTCATCAACACTTCAGTGAAATCAAGGTAAAAAAGTGGGAATTTCCTACTGCTTATATGAGAGCAGAAATTCAAATCCAGTTTTGTTTCTCTTCCTTTGTTTGTTGCATACACTCTTAATGGCTTGAGTTCTGTCATTCTGCAATAGTCAGCTGAGAGAGCTTTGTAGTGTTTCGCCCTTGAGCCTGACCTTCCAATCCCTGCAAAGTCCAAAGGAGAGGAAAGAGTTTTAACTGAATTTAATTGGGGTCGTCTTTGCCCATCAGCCTCTTCCTACCCATCACCTGGGGGTTTGAGCTGGGGCCCTACTAACTGGTGGAGACGGAAGGGTGGAGAGGAGATCTCTCCATGTCAGAGCTGTGCAGCTGTCATTCTGGGTTACTGAGCAGACAGGAGACGGTGCCTGCAGGAAACAAAGATGCTTCCCACCTGTCCAGAGCTAATGAGGATGTTTCTGATGTCAATAAATGTTTCCTGATCACAACAAAAGCCAGTAATCTTCACAACCCTCTCATGAAAAGCAGGCAAGTATAGAAGAGGAGGAAGACAGAAGTGAAAGAATCGGGGGATACGATGCAGATGAGAGATGGAAGAATTAGAAGAAAAGGGAGAGAGATTATTTGAAGGAGAAGGAAAAAAAAACAGGGAAGGAGCAAAAGAAAGAAAAGAGAAAGTAGAATCCATGGCAAAAGAGAGAAAATTAGAATGTCTGGATGGAGCAGGGAGGAGTCAGAGAAATAAAAGGAAGGGGCCTGAGATGAGAAATATTGAAAGTGCATTGGAAATGGACATGAAGAAAAAGAGCTAGAGGAATGACAGAGCACTAACAGGGTGGAGAGAAGTAATTAACTGAACAGAATCTTCTCACAGAAAGGTTTGAGAAGCCCAGAGCAATAAAGCATGGGATACAGCGTGTAAAAGGAATCCTGGGCATAAGGAAGTTAAGGGAAAAGAGAGTGAGAAAGCACTTCCAACATTAATATAAAGTTATGCGTTTTGCTATTGATGAAAAAAAACAAGTCAGGAAGCCTGAACCAGGCCCTGTATGATTGTTGCTGGTGTGTATCCTGTGCTCAGAGACTCTGGCATAGATGTGCTCTAAACACACCCTGGGAGTGCTGTTGGAAATTGAGTTGAGGAGCTTTCAGTACAGGTGATTGATAGACTTGGCCATGGATGTCCATTATCATGTGTCTCCTCTGTCTAAAATCTGACAAAATCTTTCCAAGAGAAGCTTGGAAGTAGCAGAGCAGTTTTGAGAAGCTACCTATGAGCTGAAATGACTTGTCAGTGTATAGAAATGGAGCCAGTATTTGCATCCTTTCATACTTCTTGGGTCCTGGGCAGGTGTTTGCTCTTAGTAGAGGACACCACTATTATGAAGGGAATTTACAGATATATTTATGTGTATATATTAGTAGATAATTTAGAATTTGATCTAAATAACTGAAAAATAGCATTTGATTTTGTGTGGCTGAGCAGAGCACACATTGTATATTCAGACATACATTTCAAGTTCACTTTCGGTCATGGACCAAAACCATGTACAATATTAGATTGTAAAATAGCAAACCAAAATGATTCTTGACAAATTTTCTGCTAATATAGCATGGTATATAATTTCAAGTAGTGTTTTTAACAAATCTTATTTGTTACAATACTCTCAAACTATCCCACTCTCAGTAGGATCTTTCATAGAGCCATAGAATGGTTTCAGCTGGAAGACACCTTTAAGCTCATGGAGTGCAGCCTTTGTCCAGCCCCGTCACCCACCAGCCCATTGCCATCAGTTCAACACCCACCTGGCTCTGAAACTTCTCCAGGGACGGTGACTCCAGCAGCTCCCTGGGCAGCCCCTTCCAATGCCCGACAGCCCTGGCAGCAAAGAAATTCCTCCTCACATCCAGCCTGAACCTCCCCTGGTGACACTTGAGGCCATTTCCTCTGGTTCTATTGCTTGTCACTGGGGAGAACAGACTGACCCCCACCTCGCTGCAGCTTCTTTTCAGGAGTAGAGTGAGCCTTCTTTTCTCCAGGCTCAACAGCCCCAGATCCCTCAGCCCTTCCTCATCTGAGACGTGCTCCAAATCCTTTCCTGGCTTGGTAGCAGCCTCTGGATCTTCTCCAGCACCTCCATGTCCCTGTAGAGAGGGGCCCAAACCTGGACACAGGATTCAAGGTGCAGCCTCACCAAAGCAGAGTACAGGGGAATGATCACTTCCCTGCTCCTGCTGACAACACTGTTCCTGATCCAGGCCAGGATGCCCTTGGCCTTCTTGGCCACCTGGGCACACTGCTGGCTCATGTTCAGCTGCTGTCAACCAACACTGCCAGGTCCCTCTTGGCTTGGCTGCTTCCCAGCCACTCCTCCCTAAGCCTATAGCACTGTTGTTGTGGCCCAAGTGCAGGCGCCGGCCCTTGGCCTTGTTGAAACTCGTGGCATTGGCCTTGGCCTAATCTAGCTCAAACAAAAAAAATGTTTTGGAGAAGGAAGTGCTATGTGTACTTGCTTGAACCTAAACTGTTCCTTCCTAAGAGACTCAAGTAATTGGAGCTGGGCATTCCAAGCTACGCTTGTCCACACTCTGATCTTTCCTCATTACTCTGAGCATTCTCTTGTTTTCTTCCTATGGTTTTTTTTTCACTCTGAACATTACTCTCTCCCTGTAAGTTTGCAGGAAAGTAGTGTAAAGAAATTCCCAGCATTCCTGAGAAGGGAGCAGAGCTATAACAGAGTTTTGTTGGCAGTTTCTTCCTTCTTACTCATGGCTGTTCCTTACTCTTAGTTTAAGACCAGAAATGTCTATTAGGCTAATGTAAACTGACTGAAAAATGTAATACAGGGGAAGAACTTCCCTCAGGAATTCCCCATGAATCCTGTAATGTCTTTTTCACCAGCATCTCAAGGAAAATCTTCAGTGTTTTAAAATTTCATGTCAATAACACTACTTCAAATAATTGTGGTACATAATGTTGTATCAAGGGTGGGATTTTATCTCACCCTTGACCTACTCTAGGTGGTCCTGCCCTGGCAGAGGGGTTGGGCTGGATGATCTTTCGAGGTCCCTACCAACCCTTAAGATTCTGTGATTTTGGTCTAGCTTTCTATGATCTTCTGCAGTCAGTATGAAAAGAGTAGCAGCTCCACAGCACAATTCAGCTAATCTTAAAATAGGTGTTAAAGTAGAAATGAATCCTATTCAGACTGTCCTGTTAAAAACAGGAAGACACTTGAATCTTCACAAGGACAAATATTTATGTTGGTGCTAAGTAGCAGTTGTCTTCCATGAGTTTGCAAAGAAAATGAAAGCAAAGAGTATTCTGTCAAAGTACATCCTATTATAGCACTAGTAGCACTGCACTATCTCAATGTGGTGTTATGAAACAATGTACAAAAGCCACAGAATTTAGGCAAGTACCTTGAGATGAATGAGGAACACATATAAAAACAGGTGAGATGGGTTTGTTTTGGTTGGTTGGTTGAGTTTTCATTTCTAAATTGAAAATCCAGGAGTTTGTCCCCTCAGATCTCTGCAAAATGTTCTGAGGCAGAGCAAAAAATCTTAAAAGTAGTGCTGTGCAGTGTTCCAGAGTTAGAGGAATGTCAGATCTTTCAATTATCCTCCTCATTTCCCAGCATTTGCCACTGGCCAAGTGCAAGAATAAGAAACCACCAGCTCATTTCCTAGTCGAGTTTCGTTCTGAGTTAAAAAGACGTTATTAGTGTTTCTTCCCTGGAAAGACATTGGGCACTCCTCTGTGAAATGCCAACTGAGTTGGATCACCAGTGAGGCTTTTCACTCGAGCTGTCCCACTCTGTCCCTGTTTGAAGCTCAGCCGTGTGACAGTCACAGTGAGCAATCACAGCTGAACCCCAGGGGAGGTCAAGGCGACAGGGCCCCTGAGTTTCAGACTCAAATAAAACTTTTTAAACAAAGACATCGGGGTATTTTTCTCTCATCTCCACCCCTCCCTTGCTCCTCTTCACTGCCCTCCCCCCTATTCTCTTTGAAGAAGTGTGTGTTGATGTAAGTGGACAACGGCAGAGAGTCAATAAAGGGGTGGGGGGTATCAGAGAGCCTTGGAGGAGATTGCCTGCAGCAACAGAGAAGACACAATTACCGCAACAACTGTCCAACCAACCACAGCCAGGAGACTCCACTTAATCTAATTGAGTGTGAAGGCAGGCTGGAGACACAGGACCCACTCCTCCATCCCCCCCTCCCATAATATAGACACTATTGGCTGCTAATTGGCGCCAGTGGGCTGGTGCTAATTGTGCTGATGTCTTGGTCTGAGGACAGTCATGTGAAGGATGAAGGGGTCTGCTGGGAATAGGAGGAGGGGAGAGTGAGGGAGACAGTGGTCATAAAAGTTGGAACAAGGCTTTAATTTCATATCAAATATTTAAGTAAGTGAGTGGAAGATCTGTGAACTCTCTTTGTGGTAACCCACAAAAGGCCTTGGAGAATACCACCCCCCACCTCCAGGCTCAGTGATGAGCTATCTGAAGTGCTGTGTTCCTCTTCCTCCTTAGCTTTGTTTAATTAATTGTGAGAATTGCTAACGATCCTTTATTCTTCTTTGTACCTCCTCTGCTTTCTGCTATTGCTGCTTCTTCATTCTTTATTTCAAAGATTCAGCTTTTCCAGCTCTAGGGCTGTCAAATGTTTACTGGCCTTTGTTGCCTGGCAATTTTGGCTGAACAGAATGACAGCTAAGGCTGTAACCAACCACCTTCATTACCCTGAAATTGGGGATAGTCAGGTTTGTACATGTGAGGCCAGGATGAGCAGTGGTGACTCTGTGTGGTGCTGTTCCTTATGAAGGTCCAATCGAACTTCTGGTGGAGGAGGTTTACGTGGATAAATGTTAGTAAGACATGTTTGCATAGGAAATGTTGCTGTATTAAATGTACAGATACATGAGGTGAAGTTAAAACAGCTATTTGTACTCCTAGCATGGATATAATCATAGCTGTACAGCTATATGACAGTTGAGTATTTCACACAGGTCTTTTTCTTTCTCAAAGAGGATGCACTCCATCTACATATTACTTTGTTGCTCCTCTTTTTTTTGTAGACAAATGTGTTCTGTGGACAGCCATGCCTATGGAACAAGTTAATATGCACTGACCCCCTTCCAGCTCCTGATCCCCACAACTCATGCCAGAGATTAATATTGTCTTAGATCTGTAAGCAGCAGTGCTTGTGTGAGTGCTCTCCAGCCTGTGTTGGTCCAATGAGTGTGGTCATTTGGGTAGTAAGCTCCTAAGGCTGAGGGGCAGAAAGCTGGAGACATCAATCACTTCCCCCTTACAGCTGGATTCAGCAAAATATGTGTGTTGTCTGTTGTTTCCATGCTAGGACTTAAGTTGATATAACTAGGTAGATGAATCATATACCTTGTTATATAAGTACAAGTTTTAGCTTTATTCTAAGTTTAAAATGTTCCAGTATACTGCACTGCTGTAGGAGCAGGTCTGCTGTTGGCAGTGTTATCTTTCAGACGTGTATTACAAAGTCCAGAATTGTGTCTGCAAGAGGTATGTTATCAACTTTGGTATTTTGGCTATTTGATCTAGGCTGATTCTATTCCATTTATCTAATTTTTCCTGCTTACTATGTCAAAGTTCTCAGCCTTCATCTGTCCAGGTCCTGAAGAGCTGCTCTTTGTTCTAGCACAACTTGCTGTTACAGAACCTTTTGTTGCTGGCTTAGGATTTCATGGGAAACAAAAAAATCTCCATTCTCTTTGTGTTGCCAAAGAATTCTGTTACCATGTATTTTGTTTTTCTAGAATGCAGATTGGCAAAGCCAGGAAGCAATATCCTACAGTACATCTGCTATGTATTATAAATAAATAATTGTGTAAAAATACAGAGATATCCTTTTTTTCCCTTAAGCTGAATATGCCAAATTCTGCACTAGATATACCTTTTAAATCTCAGCCTTCCTCCCCAAGAAAACCTCAACAACTTCATTGGACTAAATTGCTGATATGTAAGGAAATGATAATTTAAGATGGGATCCTTGATCCAGATTAGGATTAGAGCTGTGAATTTGTACTCTGCAGTCTTGCTTCTAAAGATTTCAGTCTCCAGTAGGCAGATAAAGACTAATTATGCTTGTGCTGTGATGGAAGCTGAGCTCCTGTGAAGAGAAATGACTTGCTTACTGCCTAATTACGTTGGTGTGCTGGATGAGGGTGTGTGTGGTGTGTGGCAGAACACTCTTCACTGTAACCAAGGTGAATAACTTTACCAGTGATGATGTGGTGCACGAGCCTTTAATACATTCTAGCCACAAGTTGGAAATCTGTCTGGGAACCCTACTATATATTCTGGTTGCCACTATTTGATTATAAAGTCCAAGTAAGAGAAACTAGAAGAATGGTACTACAACCTTTACTAGGGCATTGTGTTGCAGCAAGTTTCACCTGAGTTCTCATCCCTCCTCTCAAATCCAGGTGCTGTAGAGATTTGTCCTAAGTGTGATAGATTGACAAATGTTTTAAGCTTTCTTCCCCCTCAGTGTTTCAACATCAACGTGACTATGGTACTTGTATCTTCATTTTGAAGGACCTAGAAACCTTGTGATGCAGTTTTGTGACTGACTTAGGACAGTGTGATTGTGTGAAGCAGGGCAATTCATCCAGAGGTACACATTCTCATTGCTGGCTGTGTGTTCTGTCATCTCTTTTGAATAAGTAATTATGTGACTATGAGATGGATTTAAAAACAAATCTTCTCATTCCTTTGAAAGCAATTATTTACTTTCTTAGTTTGCCATTAGTTTTCAACAGGACCAAGGAGTTAATAAGCATCATTCCTTCCCAAATGAGGGGAAAGAGAAGGTATGATCAGGAGAGAGAGAACTAATCAGTGTCTTATTAGGCATCACAAGATGTGTGGGACACGGTTTAGTGGTGGCTTGGCAGTGTGAGGTTACTGGTTGGACTTGATGATCTTACAGGTCTTTTCCAACCAAAATGATTCTGTGATTTCATGTCCCTAGTTCCTCCTAAAAATAAACTTTAACATAACAGTCACTTGGGCCTCGCAAAGTCAAACAAGACAATGCATAAAGAACTTTAAAATTGTTATTGAACTGTTATAATTGTTACATTTGTGTCATATGCAACACAGTGATGACTTGTTTGGCCTCAAGGAACTACTGCTATAAAAGGTTCAATATTAAATTAATAATTGCAGAAAGTACTTTAATAGGTGCTCTCAATGGGATGTTCTGAATAGATACATATATCTCACAGGCCACTGAATTCAGATAACAGTTTCAATCTAAAATGAAATGTTAATGTTCTGATATCTGGGCAATTTAAAGCTTTTTATACATTATCACAATGTGCAGATTCTTGAGTGAAAGGCTTAGGCATCCAAAGTTCTCTGCCCCATTCTTCCTCTCAAAATGTAATCATAGAACTGATGTATGAGGCCTTTAAACTCATTTGACAGCACGTCACTTTTAGTAAGGCAGGCAGAAAGTGAGTGAAAGCTCTGGAGTGATTTGTTTCAAAACCTAAGTTTCAAGTCTCAAGCTTATGAACAGTCAGTTCTGTCTTACAGTCAAAATGTGCCTACCTCTTCCATACAGACACCAACTTCTAGAATATGGCATCCTCAAGGTACTTGCTAGAAAAGCAAACCATTGTAGATCAGGGATATATTGGGCCAGACTTGTACAAGATACAAAAAAAGCCTGTACATGGCTCTTCTTTTTCAGTTCAGTCATGAAAGGATTTCCTGACTTGTGCAGGTTCACCATGTCCTTTTCTCAGATAGTGTGACATTTACTCTAGAGCTTGGTGGATCCTACAGGGATCTTCTTTCCCTCTGCTATGAGCTTTCGTACTTTCCCTAGGGATCTTACAGGTAGTCATCTCTCTGCTCCACCTGAAAGCTCAGATACCTTCTTTCTTTCTTTCTTGTGCTAATTTGTAGATCAAAAAGCCAAGTTGCCTAGCTGAGAAGTGGCAGGATCAGTAGTGCTGATGGAAGGAAACCAACATGAAATATGTAATTAGAAGCACCGAGACTGTCTCTTTGTGGTTTTAGTTTGTCTTAATCCAGCTATAAACTTCCTCCAACAAATGTAGTTTTGTTTAGTCAGAATATTTCCTGCCTGACCACATAACACTCTACAGGTTATGGAGATCGTATCATGGAGAGCTCTGTTCACTGTGTTCATTTCTTGAGTTAAATAGATCTCTTTTGTAATCTACTGTAAAACTGAGATCATATCACTGAAAAGAACATAACTTTATCTTGTTCTGTGAGGGATCTCCTTAATACATAGCACCTGAATCTGAATCAGCAAAACACTTCCAGTCAGTGGCCTGACGTCTAAGGGCTTACAGCTGGAGATGTGTTTTGGTGCTTTGCTGAGTAGGAATGGACATACTGTTATGTTTAAAATTGAACATCAAGTTGAATGCCTGTAGAGCTGGGGTCTTGGGCAGGATCTCTGCAGCACTTCTGTCCTCTGACAGCTTCCAAGCAAGTGGTGCAGGAGACTAAGCCCATATCTTGTAAGTAATAATTCACATCATGCAGAGTTTCTCTTGAACCTTTGAATCTATCTAACTGTGCTTTAAGAGAGGAGACTATCCTAAGAGCTTTCCTCTAGTTCAGCTTAGGGCTATATGCAGGGGTTATTTCTATGAGGAACATTATATGATACAGTAAATTGTTCTCTGGATTGAGAAAATAAGAAAAGCTGCTATTCTAATGGAATCCAAATAACAGCAGACTGCATCCTCAGTTTTAATGGGTTGATACCCCAGAACAAAACTAATCCAGAGTCTCTGCTCACTTCAGACAGGCTTGAAATTGGGGCTTTAAGCAAAGGACAGTGTTTTCTTCTCTGTGTATTAACTTCAATAGTTCAGTGCCAAATGTGGGAAAATAAAGAACTAAGTCATTCTGTCAAGTTGTGTCTTTTCTACCTTCAGATGATTTCTACATTTTATGTTGCTTTGAAAGGCAACTGTGACCAAAGAATAAAGGGAAGAACCCAATTCCACTGGCTTAAATTGCAGAATAATTGTTCCTCAAAGCTGCTCTCCTCCATCCCATGTCTTTACTCTGCACATACATATTAAGTGAATTCGTTGGTGCGGAAAGAGATCGGTTTGACAGCTCTGATAATTCACACCTTCTGTTCATCTTCCTACTTAAACCAGCGGAGGCTGAAAAAGGAGTCAACAACTTTAATGCAAGGCTGTGATCACTGTAATTTGACTGAGGTGGAAGCAGGAAGTATCTGAAGCCAAGACTTCACTTGAGATACTCAATGTCTACCTCATAAAAGGTGTTTTGAAGTCATCTCTGGCTTCCCTTTCAGACAAGCAAATTCTTCCTGAGCTTGTCAAACTGCATAGTTGATCTGGTGATACCATCACTACTCTGAGGGCTCTCTTGCCAGTGTATTGCAATAGATAATTTTTACGTAGTAAATAGCTATTCATTAATGCTGCTTTAATATTAGCACACAAAACCACTCTCATTGAAAGCTGGGGATTAGTGGATATCCAGCTAGCTAAAGCTTGCTAAACATGTGTGCATATTGAAGATGGAGTTCATTATCTACACTTGTAGGAGCGAGAACAACTGAGGTTTCCTGCAAACCAGTAAAATGAAAATGCATCTTTGTACTCAGAGCAAAAAACAACACAAGAAACACAACCATGCATGCAAACATGTTCAGCCCAGAGGATTGATGCACAATCCCTCACCAGCATGCCAGGACATTTGCCTTCCTCAGATACAGCCACAGATGTACGAGACGTGTCATTGACGTTTTCAGTTTTACCACTGGCTGTAGAGATGCGACTTCAGAGAAATTAGAGTGCATATGTGTGCAGAAAAGAGTATTGTATGTGTCCACTCCTCTGCTTGCAAACTGAAGTCCTCCCAGGCACATGCAGCACACACTCTCCCAGCACACACATTTTTTCCTTTCTTTGTCAAAATAAAAAATCCCATTGATTTTTACTTTCCATGCTTCCGTTACTAGCTCCAGCTAACAACTCTCACTGCTGTTTCTTATCAATATTTGATGAGTAGGGTGAGGTGGAATGGAGAAGCCCTGTGTATTTCTCCTTCTAAATGGTCTCTGTGAGGGTTGAGGTTTTTGTGGCTTATGTTTATTTTCTCTGTCTGTTTTACTTGCTTGGTTCAGGTCCTGAAGGTGACTTCTGCTGAAAGATAGAGCAGAAATAGGACATCTCTTCTCCGTGCAACCGCTTCCCTTTTCATGTCTTTATCTCTCTGTTTGTGCTCCTGAGTAGGTTTATTGATGATTTGGTGGGCTTTTGAGATTTTAGATCTTCTGAAATACATCGACAGTGGAAGGTCAAGCAACCCTTGTCTCTACACAGATGACATAACTTCCCCTTAACTAATTTTCTCAAGCTTTATCCAGCTAAGTGTTTCCAGGAAACAAGCTCTCATTTTGAAAATTATCTGTCAGATCACTTAATTAATAACCACCCTAATACTTTACTAAATATTGCCTGTAGCTGTAAAAAAACAAGAGTAACTCCAGCACAGAGCAGCATGCCTTCAGGACAAATCTTGGAGTTACAATTCTTCATTTATTCTTCACTTGCTATAAAAAAGAAGTTTCCATAGTACCTAAGAGAGAATTTTCTTTCTTTTTCTGTGCTTAAACAGCTGATTCAACTTTATGGATGTGAGCTTATGAGGTTAAAGTCTCATTCATGACTAAATGAGAATTCAGTGCTGTGCTCAAAACAGGCAACATTGCTGCACATCTTTTCCATGCTGAAGAGCTAGTTTAAGTTTCCAAGCATGGAGTCCTTGAGTGCAGTTACCTAGAGGGCAGTACATGAAACACGACACAGATGTCGTTTCAGTGAGCTCTGTGGTAAGTGGAATATTTGAGAAGTAATCAAGGCCACAGTTGGAAAACACAAAGGGAAGATGGGAAGGTTTTGGCACACTGGAAATGCTGGGCTACAAGTACTGGAGAAAAGGCTGCCAACTATCCAACCTCTGCATTTGCCACCGTATTTTTAGGTTAGTGACCAGTTTGATCATAGGCAGACAAGTTGTCAGCTGCAATATCATCCCAGCAACTGTGATAAGCAGCAATGCACTGATGGCATACCATAAAAGACCCAACAGCAAACACAGACTACTGACAAAGCCAGTGGAACAAAGTATTATTGGATGTCAATTGTGAACGCTAACATGTGGAAGAAATATCCACAGTGTTTGTAACTGTGCCATACAAAACTGTAAACCTTACTGCAATGTTACAAGCCCTCCTTGTGATGAAGGAGGAGAGGGATCAACCCTTATCATCCCTCCCTGAGATTTAGAATGCAAGGACTCATTACAAGGAGATGGAGGCTTATCAGTTAGGTTCAAAGTAGGCTTAGGCATCAGAACCTCATCTGTGCATTAGGAGATGACATCAGGGGAACTGCTGAAGAAGGAACTTGGAAGTCTAGAAAAAACCTGACTTACTTTTGCTGTAGCCATCAATAGCCTTCCAGGGGTAACTGGCAAGTCATTTAAAGATGTGTGCAAGCCTTGTATTCTCAAGGAGCCAAAAACAGTAGGGAGAGCATAATTTTGTAGTGTTTTTGATCCCACTTTCAGGATTACTGTAGTGAACGTGACTGGCTGGGTCCTGAAGGTGTCAGAATTTATTTCTGACTTAGAATTCTAAATTCTGTTTCAATAAAATGCAACATAGAAATCAGAGGAGATGGGGATAAGAGGTGGGCAAATGGACTTCCCTTATCCATCCCTTTGTATTGCTGGGGGATGTTCTTTGTTCTTACTGATTAGCAAATTCTGCAAAGAAACTGTAAGATGAAAGTAAAAGATTATTCAATTAAAAAAATACTGCTTCTCCATCATTCCTTTATTCCTCCTTTTCTTCATCACGTCGCAGTCAGATGATGTTTTTAAGAGTCATTATTCCTGTATTTCTAATGACCTTTCACCTCCCTGAGGTGCAGGAGCATCTGCCTCCAGGATGCAGAGGTATCTTGTGGGTCATTGCATTGCTCTGGGGCTTGCAGTCAGACCAGCTCTACTCCTGTCAGCCTGAGAGGAAGGATACAAATTGGAGGAGAGACGGCAGGCAGCCTGTGTTATTTTCAGACATCCAAAGAGGCTTTGAGTCGTTGTTCATTAAAAGCTGTAAGCCCAAAGGCTGTGCAACTGGTGTGGCAAAGACCTTTGAATTTTGACTCCAAGATAGGATTTTTTTCCAGTGAAGTCTGTGTTGGATGTGAGAATCTGATGTTTTTTCCTAATATGGAAGACGAGTGTCCTACTGTACCTTACATACACATACTCTCTAAAATAATGCTGCTTTCTTCTTTTCTGAGAGAAAGAATTTTTATATCACTATTCTAAGGCTTAGTACATTATAGTTCAAGAATTTCTTTATTTCCTCTCCCCCTGTACTTTATGTCATTACAGTGGTGTAGAAGGCAGGAAATGGTATCAGTTCCTGTGGAGGTGACACACAATCCATCTGTTCCCTCAGATGCAAGAGTTTGGTTAATAGTGAGGGAAACTGAATGAATAGCATCCACCAGAGAGTCAAAAGAGCTCAGCATCCATACAGTGCAGCAAAACAGGGTTAATAAGTTCAGTTATGGGGGGTTTTTTTGACTTTCCCTCCCCTCAGATAAACTTTCTGTGTCAGGTGTTGCCTTTTTGAAGCTTTCGCCTTCTCTGATGGGCTCTTGAAAAATGTGACCCCTTTTGATCCAAGTGGCCAATCCCAAAGTACTGTGAAACACATAAAAGGCAACAGGGTGGTTTGACAGAGGGTGTTGGCAGTTGCCAGTGCACTGCAAGTCCTTTCCAACACTTCAGTGATGTTTTTGCACGCTTTTTCCAAATTTTCAAGGGATTTAGAGCCCTTTTAAAAAAGCATTTGGAAGAGAAAACCCATTGCTATGGCTGCATCAGACTCTTCAGTTTAAATGATTGAGAGAATTCCCCTGTCATAGCTCTGGGAATTCTGTGTAGGACTACTCCATTTGAATTTTTGTGCTCAAACTTGCAGCAAGCACGTGCTCTGATTTATTAAGGAAATCCAATGGATTGTCCTTCAGTTCGGTACAGAATGATCTTTTGTATTAAGCAAAATACTTTTTGCATCCTTTTAATGCTGGATTTTTTCATCTGTGTATGGTGTAAAATCTGAAAGTTATACTGATCTGGACTTTTTTTGAGAGATTTGGTGGCTTCCTTTCAAATATCAATAGCTGGGGATGTGTTACAGTTTCATGATTCTCATCCTGTGGTGGCGAAGTTCAAGCCTCTCCTTGTTCTGCGTTGTGTTCATACCATCGGAATTGCTTTTGAAATGAGCATTAAAACATCATCTGGAGGACAGTTTAGGGATTCCGTTAAGTGATTGGGGAACGTCTGTTAATGTGTAGAAGGCAAGAGAAAATGTGAACTCTCACTAACCATGCAGAGGCCATGCGTGGCCAGCAACAGCAGGATGTCACGAGAGAGAAGGAGCTGTACCTGTGCAAAAGCACAAATCTTGGTCTGATGTGTGCTGTAAAATGCTGGTGGTTAGAGGAAGGAGGAGAGCCCCTCAGATTGCATTTCTTGCTTTTGGGATGACACAAGGATAAGCAGCCATGTAGAAAGGTCTGGGAGGGGGTTTTGGGAAGGTTTTTAAATATATTTGGGGGGGGGGTTGTTTCTTGTTTTGTTTTGTTTTCCAGGAGACCACTGCTTTTAATTCTCATCTAATGTCCTCCTTTTGTTGGTGGTTTCAGGATTATTGGTGTCCAGCATTCTGCCTACAGGCCATCTGGAAACCCTGTGCTGCAGGCATCGTTAATCCAATGCAGGACAGGTTAGCCACGCTCATTCCAGATACAGATGTTGACAGACCTCAATTTCCATCCCCTGGATGAGTCTTACAGAAAAGCTGTAGCTAAGTCCTTGGAATTTAGTGAGAGGACTTAGGTTATAGTTTCACAGACATTTGAAGCTGGCAATGCCTGTGAAGTGTCCTAGCTGATCATTCCTGCCCTGTGCTGTTCTTTATCCTGTGCCGGTAGAGCAAGCCTTGAGAAAACCAAGCATGATTGAATACGGTTGCTTCTGATTTACTGATCTGATGCATCTCATTAAAGCTTCTGGTTTGTCTGCCCATCCTTTGGAAATCTAAAGACTGTACTGACAGCCTGGGTCAGCTTTTTATTCCTCCAGACTCAATTTAACATTCAAAGCTGTTTGCTGAGCTTTGGGAGATCTTTCTCCTTGCAGCTTTTGTTGACAGCTTTCCTTGTAGGTCTCTTCTACTAGAGAACAACTCACTGGTTTTCTCCCTGTTCAGTGAATGTGAAGTCTGTGGGTAATGTGGAGTCACTGGCATCAGATGTCTGTATGGGTTACATCACACTGCGATGCCAGCTCAAGGATTTTAAAGAGAATGGGGTTATATTACCTTTAACATACATCTTCCCCTGTTTCTCAAACCTAAAGCCTGTTTTGGATAGATACACCAGGTTATTCCTCTCCTTAGTCTTGCATCTAAAAGCTCTTCCAAACACTTGTAGTTCTTAGGCAGCATTAACAGGTTATTCTGGGCACTACAGAAATCTTGATCCTTTTCTTAGGTATTGCACATGGAGTCCATTCCAGGTGACCCAGCAATCCAGTTCAGGTTCTCTTCTGTCTTCCAAATGATTTAGCAAAACCACATCCTTTCTGTGAGGGAAAAATGATCGCTTTTCATTTGTAATATCTTTCCTAAAATGTGCTGTACAATCATGTCTCCAAAATATATGAGGCGATAGAGCAAATATATTGAAAAATAACACATACTTGGCCAGTTTGCCTAATAAGTAAAATATACAGGTCTGCATATGACAACTGGATGTGTTGAAATATATTGAAAACATATTTGGATCATTCCATGTACACTGAAATATTGAAAACTGGCCAAACCTGTACAAAATTTCAGCCTGTGTTTAATATATAGTATATTTTAAAATGATTTTCACCACTAGATAGCAAAGCAACTTGCTATGAAGATGTGGGAAATACTAACCAGGCTTTATTTTTTCCTCATGGAAAGCAGTGAGCATGGATGCTGTGTCATTATAGACGCTGCAGTAATAGTTAACGTGTCTGCTAGCTAATAATTTGTGTACTGGGCCTAGCACAAGGGTTCATTGATCTTAATAGAGACCACTCAGTAACAGTGAATTCGAACAGTAACGGCTCCCTTGGCATTGCTGGTGCTGATTTAAGCCCTAGCATTTCTTCCTCTGCAGTCTCTTTGGATTAGCCTGAGAATGGACGGGGGAGTGGGAGTGAGAGTGGTTGTGACAGCTCTGAGGTGGAGGAACGTGCAAGGGCTTGTGATTTCTAGAGAAATGAGACGTTTCTGGAGAATGAATATTCAAACAGCGAGACTCAGACAAGGGATGTGACCTCTTAAAGAATGCAGTTGTCCTGGCTTTTGCCTCAAAACAAGCATATCCATTTATTATTAGCTCCTGTTGGCATTCATAAGTATTCTCTAGATAAGACTAAAGATGTCTGGATGCCCCAGATCCCCCGGGAAGTGCCCTTTTGCAGTATGACACACAACCTGACAGAGTTACCTGTGATTAGAGCAGAGCTGTAGGCACAGTGCATCTGTGATTCCCGTGCCCTTTGTGTTTGCCCAGTTTACTGTGATGCTCTGCTTTGAATACCCCAGTAAATGTGCAATAGCTGTAACTAGTGGATATTACCTTCCAAATCAGCACTATCACACTCTATCCCTAAAGACCAGCAATTGCAGCTTTTTGTTAGGTTGTCACAGTCTAAATGATCCTTTTAAGTTTTTCTGTGGGTATATTATCCTAACTCTGAAAAGCATGAGGCAGGAGACAGTAACTTTTTGCCATGGAGGATCCAGGGCTTTCTCTAACTTTCCCTGCCTGTTGTAGCAGTGACTAAATCCCCAGTGGTGATGAGCCCCCCACTGAGAGCTTCATGTACACATTGTTTGTGCAGCACACACAATGTCTGTGGGTGCCTTTCTGGTTAGAGCTGGGATTCTCTACTTTGCTGATCGACCTATTATGTGTTGCCAGGGAAACTGTATTTATAGTGATGGCAATTGAAAGCAAATTAGTGTCCTCAAGTTGATGACTGTTCTAGAAATGGTGAAAAGGCCTATGGGCTGCTTGAAGACTTGCAGGAGAGCTGGTTCCAGCAAGGGTCTGGCTTCCTTATCCAGGTTAGAATAGGTTGGCAGCTAATGAAGGAGAAGGAGATGGAGATGTTGTGCAGAGAGCAGCTTTTAAAGGAAGACCAGTGTTCCCTCAAGATGAGTTTACTGTCTGGTTTGAAGGTGAAGGGAATTTTCTTTGGTTCTTTAAATTGTCCTGTTCCCTTGTTACAAAAAGCATTAAAGACAACTTGGGGTCCTAAATGTGGCTTTCTGTGTAAATCATTGATCTCTCCAGCAGTTGTGAATCCTATGTTCCTGTTGGCCAGGTGAATGTATTTCTGTCTATGACATGATACAAAGTTTGTGCAAACATTTCTTTTCATACAGGAATCTGGGGCTGACCAGCACCAGACAGAACTGAAATTCAAGTATACCAGGGTGTCAAAATGAGAGTCATCCCTGGTTTACTCCTCTGAGATCTCTTCTGCTCTGTTAGCCCCTGCCCATGCCTAGAGCAAGGGCTCTTGTTAACAAGGGTTATTGTTCTGCAAAACATCAGCAGGCTTAGATCTGGAACACCTCAACATCTCACAGCCTTAATGAAAACAAGGAGCAAACCAGAATTCTCCTGAAAAATAAACAAGCCCACTTTCATGACCTCTGCCTGACCTCGCAATGAGGTGCTAATTACTGGAGGATTAGCACCTCCTCTGTATCACAATGGACCCAGCCAAGGAGCAGGAGGTGACAATGCTCTGCACGAAATGCAAATCCAGAAGAATTAGTCCAAGGGCAATAGACAAGTGCCAAAGTTGAGAACAGAGAAACCTTCTCCATTGCGAGTTCAACCTGTTGTCTAAAGGAAGTGCAAAATTTAGTGGCTTTTGGAGGAGTTAGGCAGGAATGGAATTCTTTCTTTCCCCCTTCATGTCAGGCATGTGTGCAGTTTTTCTTAATTTCACTTCACAGCTCTTTTTCATTTCTTCAGTGTGACTACAGTGACAGCAATATAAAAAAAGGTTTATTAAAAATTAACTGCAGCAGCATCTTAATGTATCTGTATCTTTGGTTAAATATCATACCTGTTACACTAATTCTACTGGTAGACCGATAAAATGGAATGAAAACTACATGGATTAGTACTTGCAAAGGAAGCCCTAGCAGAGATTTGTGTGATTCATAAGTGATGTTCTGTCAGGCTGAGATAGTGAGAGCTCATAAGCCATGTAAGATGATCTCATAAGGTACAGTGTCTGTTATGCTGAGGCAATGAATATTATGGCAATTGAATGTTTTTGGAGTGTGCTCTTCTTGTTTTCTGCTTAGGCATTAAGGGCAGAAAAAGTCACCTGATCACACTAGAAATGACCTCTCCTACATGTGGTTGCAGAGTTGGCCATGCTACCTCATCCTTTCCAAACCCTACAAAAGCTTTGCTGAAAGAAAAGGTTGAGGTTTACACCAGATTAGCCACTGCACTGGAGCATCCTCCTCAAGGTACAGCAGGTTTTTCATTTGTGGTGCTGCTGAGAACTGAGATGAGGACTCAGATACTACTTGACTGACAAAATCTACACATCCAAGAGAACTGTAAGTGGATGTATTAAAACCCCAGAAGATCACAGTGTCTTCCATGGGAGCTGTTCTGTTTACTGTGAGTTCTTGATTGCTTCTAAAAATCAGCCCATGTGTTGGAGTTCCAGCACAGGGAATGTGTGATTATCTAGAAATCTACCTTGTTCTGGAGATTATGTGATCAAGCATTTCATTGTCTCTGTGTGTCCATTAGATCCTGTACAGGATGGGAAATAAAATGCTCTGATACGAGGCATCTTTACATTTTCATGAGGCTTTGTATTGGTGTTTTGATTTTTGGTAGAAAATATAGTTCTCATTAAATGTCAATATCAGAAATCATTTTAATAATATCCATTTTTTTAGGAGCTGATTTCAAACATAGTCTTGGCCAGAAGCCAGGTCTACCTACAGCCTTTTGTCAGCAAAGGTATGAAGAGGTGGCAACTCTGGTATGGCAGCAAACACCATTGATGCTGCTGCTGGTGTGTCAGTGTATCAGTACTTTGATTTCTGTTGCATGTTTCATTTGTAAGTGATTGTCAGCCCAAGAACTTTCATTGTATGGGTGTGAGTAGTTTTTCCACTTCAAGCTCCATGTAGGTTGGATCTCCTCTGGGATGGAGAGGCTGGATTTGCCTCTGTGGCAATGCTTTTGCCATGTCTCCTGCTCAGAGCAGAGCTGCTGGAAGAGCCCCCGGTGCCCTCTTGTGATGTAGGTCAGTGATGGAATCACATCTCTGCAGGTCTCTGGCATGGGGCAGGGGCTGACACCTACTTCATATTGATGTAATTTCTGTCCTCAGGTTATACTTTCCTGTGTGTCAGTTTTCTTCTCCTTAGGGTGTTCTAGTTTGTTTGTAAAGTTGTTTGGGAGCTATATGTGAGAAATGCTGTAATAAGAATTAAGGTTTGTGTCTTGTTTTTTTAACCATCAGCAAGAGCTGTTGGAAGCTCTCACCCTGTGCTCCTCTGTAACCGCATTTAGCATAGTGCACAGTG
The DNA here is from genome assembly GCF_028858725.1 of Colius striatus. NCBI lineage: Eukaryota > Metazoa > Chordata > Aves > Coliiformes > Coliidae > Colius > Colius striatus. The sequence goes on from NC_084775.1 coordinate 4,345,367, forward strand.
ATATGTATCTTCTAATGCAAAACAGCATTGCACTTGCATGCTAGAAGACTGTCTTCTTCTATCTGTCACCTGTCTTAATTCACTCCAACAATTACTTCTCTGCACAAGAGATGTTTCCATTTTCTTTGGTATAATTATAGTGGTAGCTCTTCATTTGTATGGATGGTCTTATTGGAAAAGGAGAGTGACTTAAGTTGTTCCCAAATAGCATCAGGAACTTTGCCCTAGGGTTAGGAAAGAATGCCTGAGGTGAGAGATACAGGTAGACAGGAGCAGCCCAAAGTCTGGTGGCCAAGGTGGCCACCTGGAGGGTGAGAGATCAAAGCTCCAAGTGCCTTTGCTGACAAGTACTGGATGAGATTTGTGGATAAGTGAAAGCCTCCTTGGGAGCAAATCGACCCAGCTGTCCCTCAAAACAAATAACAGACCAGTGCTGTGCTGGGAGAGGGAAGACAAGGTGTAAATCTGAGTCTCCTGAAGCTGAAGGACCTTTCCCAGGCAGCAGCAGCTCACTATCAATTCCTGGGTTTTGGGGTTTTCTTCTGAGTGGAAGTCCACTCATAAACCTGAGAATGCTGTTCCCACAGCAGTGTTTTCAGTGTTGCCACAGTCTTGGGGGAAGGTTTCTGTTTTGGGTAATTTACGTTTCTAATACAAGATCAGTAAGTTCTCGACCAGCTTTCCACTGACCAGCTGCTTTGCCTTGACTGCCTTTCTCAGTTTTATTAGATGTGAACATGAGCTGCTTATACAACAGTTTGGGAGAACTCACTTTGGATGACATATGTCCTCTTCACTGGCTAAGCCATCTCAAGACATAGTTTTCAGAGTTGTTCCTTGCCTTGTTGTTGGCACTTTGTCTTTTGCACTTCTCCTCCATGGATGCAAATCTCTAACTCGTTGACTTCAGCAACGCTGCCTAAGCTTGCACCGGCAGAGGAGCTGTGGCTGTAACTGCTGCATAATCAGCCCCATTAGGGATTGTGGCAGACACACTGCCTCGTGTCATTTCCTGTTTTGAGAGTTTACCTCCCAGATTTTCGTATGGTCTAAGAGACTCCTGTCTTCATTGTTCTTCTGCAAAGGATATGTGCAGTATGGGGCCAAGGTGACACAATCAGGATCTCCTCAGTGTAGTGTCTGAGTGGGGCCTCTGAATAATAACCAGATTACTATCTCCAACTTATCCTAAACATGCCTGCCTCCTTTTACAGTTTTTGTTACAGAGTATTGTTGCCAGGATGGATTTATGCTGGGCCATTTCCCACTCCAGCTGCGTCATTACAATCATTGTCATGAGAACACAAAAGCAGAGACTGAATGCCTTGTGCCTTCCGAAAAATATGTTTGTCCCCTTGCACTGTTGTGACCTTTGGAGTACCGTGGGGCTTGATCTGCTAGTGGCTACTCAAATGAAGACTTCCTGATGCTTGATTACCTCAAAGACCAGAGTGACTCCTTGTTGTCTCAGTCTGGCTAGAATATGTAAACCAAAATTGCCAAGGGAAGATCAGTTCCTAGAGGACAGTGTAGTCAAGAAACATGCCTACAGCAGATTAGACATAAATGGGTGTTTTTGGTTCTTTCCTGGTGCGTCATGCCCACCCTCTTTTCCCATGCATACAGGTTATGTACCCACTAGAAGGCACTGTTGTACAGTGGACACACTGGATGGGAAAGGTCAGGAGACTGTTGAGTGACATCAGGAAAGTCCCTTCCTCTTCTAGTGCCTCAGTTTCCCCATTTGCCAGATGGTTAATATTTGAAGAAATGCTGATGAACATGGCATAGAAAAGTTGGATGTTATTAAACCACCAAAGGAATCCATCAAAGCCTGTCCTTGCTTTAGGAAACTGAGATCAAACCAGATGTCTTCAGGCTCACCTGTGTGACATAGAGCCGCAGAAGGTGAAGAGACTGTTTCTTCCTTATCCCATTGGTTTCCCATTGTTTTGTGCCCTACTCTCATCTCCAGCCTCCTATAACATTTTGCCGTGGGGTTTGAAAGAAAACAACTGCACATTCAAAGGAGAGCACGTGCTAATTTTATAAGCTTACATGGCTCTGGCACACAGCATGTGAGGTCAGTACACAGCCCTTCCCCGTTTAGCCTCCTCAGACACAAAGCCTAGAAGAACAGCCTGCATTGCCCAACCCCATCTGTCCTTTTGGTACCAGTCAAGGATACCCTTTTTGTAGCAGTGATTAGATTTGCTGCTGATCATGTGTAGTGGATCTGATAGCAATCAGCTTTCCCCCATCAGCATGCTGATGCTGACCCTGAGGCAGGGAATGGGTGCTTCTCTGGATCTCTTATGAACCACCTCAGGTTGTTGCCTTTCATTTGTGGTGTTTGCAAAGCTCTGTGCGGTAGAAGGTGGTTTTCTCTACTGTTCATAAAATAACCTGAAGAAACCATTTGAGAAGAGTCCCAGTTCCTGTTGGAGTTCTCTGCTTTGCAGGAAGATGTGACTCCACACCAATCTGAGTGCTGTCTTTGATAATAAAGGTTATGGGCCTTCTACCTACCTGTTCCCTTGAAGGTGTTCTGAGGGAAGGGAAAACCTCCCTGGTTGTCACTTCCATTGTGTCCAGGGTAAGCTGAGATGAGGGTGCCTTCATCTGTGTTTATAACCTCCTGGAGGAGAAAAAGCTGCTAAAGCCTCTAAATCATTTATGATCTGTTCTTCATCATAACATCAGCCTAAACTGCCAGTCACCAGCTGGCTGAGCATTAGAGTCTACTACCGATTTCTTCATGATGGATGAACAGGAGGCTGCAGAGCCTTTTCCTCTCTCCCTAAGGCTGCACACAGGGCTGGGAAGCACAGACTTAATCTTCTGGGGCTCCATTGGCAACTGCATGCATCCCTGCACTAAAGGATCCCCTTTCTTCCTCCTGCCCAGGGCTTTGGGCCTCTTCCTGGTGCTGCACTCAGCATGTTTCTCTTCTTCCCTCACTGTCTTGTGTTTCTAGCCTACTCATTTATAACCTCTTTCCAACATAGATCTCATTTAAAGAAATGCTCGAAGAGTCCCAGCTCTGACCTTACTTCTATTTGAAACCTAGTAAGGAAGAAATTCTTGCATGGGAAATAATTTCATATCTAGAATACACTCAGAAACTCAAATAAGCAAGCTTTCTGATCCCTGTCTTCTGTGCAGTCATGCAATGATCAGGGACAATCTGGTACTTCATGCTTATCACCTCTTGCGATTCATGACTGTCAGCTGCTGCTTGTTGTTAGTATCTCCTGGAGCAGAACCAATGATTTCAGCAAATGATGTGAATACAAAATACTCCTTTCACATCACTAGCTGCACCAATCTAGTCTCCTCCTTCCAGCCCTTGGGTACATTAAGTGTTTTGGCCTAATGAAACTCTCTGATCTTAAAATCATTCTAATCTCACTGACCTCCTGTGGCAGCAGGTAATATTTAAAAGCCTTATGTGCCTGCAGAGGCTCCTTGTCTCTCTTTTGGGTTAATAGTTAAAAATTCATGGTTGTTTTTCAAAACCTAAATTGCTTTACTCTCTGCAAATGATTCCCCTTTCAATTCAAAATCAAACCTTTGTCTAGACTCAGCAGACTCTTGGCTAATAGCTCTGGCAGGCAAAGACACCAACAGTTTATCAAGATCCTTTCTACCCCAAACTCGGCTCCATTTCACGAGGTGGATTTTGTTTTCCTTTTTTTGCAGTGACAGAAGAGTGTTTAGCTAATTGGGTTAAAGAGCCTTAGATGTTACTTGGCTCTCCAAAGAGTGTTTCTTTTTTAGCAGTGCCAATTTCCTTAACAAATGTATTTCATTGTGTGGTGCATTTGATCTTCACATCCGGAACTATATGTGAATCCTGAACCACCCCAGAGTCATCTTTATAGCTGCCATGGTACTGACTGCAGCACTGCAGAAGGCTCCATTGACTTAGAAAATGCACCTCCAAATTCAGAGGTTTATTTCCAAATGAAAATGAGAATGTAAATATAAATAGAGATGAAATGATGCATCTTTTCAAGCCCATGCATGTATTTCCCCTGTGCAGTTGCTGTGGCTGAGTGGCCATCAGCCACAGCGGATCTATACAGAGGTTTTCATGAAGTCTTCTCTGAAGTCTTTGACAGCTGTCTATGGAGAAAATGACCTTTCCCTTTACTCAGGATTCAGAGAAGCTCAGCAGTGATTTCCAGGTTCCTGCCTTCAAAATTTCAGCTGCATTTGCATGAGATTGGGAAATGTGTATAAGTGCCGAGCTGGGTGATTTAAAGCCTGACTCTGTGTGTCAGCATTACTAGGCCTAGGCAGAATAGGTTTTTGCTTCTGAGATTTTGTGTCAGTGTTCAGGGGCTCTGTTGGGTACAGGCAAACTGTTTGTTACCTAAAGGTAGCCTCAAAAGACCTTAAAGGGCAAGCTCAATTCCCAGAGAGCGCTGCTTCCCAGTCTTCTATTTTTGCATCTCCTCAACGTACTTACTCTGAACTAGTCAAAAGTTCAGAGTCCAGTTTGCCTTACTACTAAAATCCCGTTACAAGTAGTACCAGAGAGACTTAGGTAACACATACACTTGAAATCTCTTTTTTTTTTACTGCCAGAATGGTATAAAGGAGCCTTAGTATAAATGTGAACCAAACCTTCAGTCTTTGTTATAGTAATGGGTTGTATAAAGGCAGTGATTACACACTGTGGTGTCCTCACGTTATGAAATCTCCACTGTAATTGAACACTGCTGTGCAGAATTAATCCTGATATGGCTGCTAGTACTACTCTAATAGTAAATGAAATAGTACTTAGCATATATAAGGATTTTATTTACATACTGAAGCTTCCTAAAACTGTAGTTCTCAGCCTACTCAAAGTGAAAATAAATACTCTATTTTTATAAATGGGGAAACTAAGGGAGAGGGAGAAATTAATCACTCTGGATCACAAAACACCTTAGACATGAGACTAGAGTTTCAGACTGCTGTATGTCTTTAAAGTTATGCTTTATTACAGGAGACTGTAGACAGAAGCATTGTTGCTTTCATAGTGAGAATACATATTGCTGGGAAGAAAAGAAGAGTAGCTTTGGGTAGAACAACTACTTTCTATGCTTTTATTTCAGGATTGAAGGTGGGCAACTTGTTCCTGATTGCTGATAGTCAATTATGGCTACAAATAACCACATGTTAAAATATGTGATCATAAATCAAATGGAAGCAGACATGGCATGTGGGATTTTCTTTGTGGTTTGTGATTGGAATAAAATCAAATGGTAAATAAGCTTCACAAGTATTCAGTTGTAGTGAATGTTCATTTTATGTTGTGTTAAAGGCAGAAGAGTGGGAAAACAGCACACATGCTGTACTGCAATGTGACCACTTCCAGCATGGGCACACAATCTAGGCACCAAACTGTGCACTGACTACCAGCAGAACAGATGTGCAGAGGCTTTGCAGCTGTAGCCTCAGCCAGCAGCTGGCTTAGACCCTCAAGCATTCAAAGTGCCATTTTGGCATTTAAGCTTTGCACTACTGAAAGCCACAAGCCTTTGAAAACACAGATCAGGCCTTCTGAAATAATGACTGGCTTAAGAATTATGAGATGAAAAATCTAGAGCTGCATTTGTTGTTTTTAAATTTGCCTTCTGATTTTTCCTCCTCCTGGGCTTTATGTCTTCAGTCTGTCCCCTGAAACCATGGTGATCAGAAACTCTTCTGTTTTCCTCTTGATGAAACTCGTCAGTCTCATGTAATCACATGACTTCAGGCACCAGTATTGTGAGGAAGAGAAGTCTGAAACAAAATTCCGAGAGCTATCTCCACTGGTACTGAGGGGCAGGTTTTGGATCAAGGTGTGGAGCTTTGAAGTTTGGGGTTTATGCTGGTTTATAATGTAAGCAAGCTAAATATGTAAATAGACATCAAAAGGGAACTACAATGAGTAGGATTCGTTGGGAAGGAAATTAGTCTTCAGAATGCTTTCTGCACATATGTAAGAGTTGTGAGTTAAATAAGGAAGGTATGTTCCTGTGCTGCCTGTGTAGGTGCCCTGCTGGGGTGGGACAAGTTTACCCTTTGTCTTAGTTTAGTGACCAGTAAGGTCCTACAATACAATGAGAGGTCCTGTCTCCAATTGCAGGGCATGCAAACTGCAGGAGAGAAGACAAACCAAGACTGAATTGAGGTATAAAATTGTGTAATTCACTTCTCCAGACTGAAATATTGCCTCCTTTCACCTTCCTCACCTTCTCTTTAGATGAGAAGAACCAGTGCTGCAGGAAAACGTCATCCTTTCAGATTTCTCATGTTCAAAACTTCAGGGAAAGGCAATGCAAGCTAATGTGGTTGAGGTTGCCCAGTCCTTGCTGTATACTTGAGGAAGGATTTCAGTTGGCAGTCCATACCAAAGATTGTCAGGAAACAAGCAGCATACTGCTGCCTCTAGCATCTCCTTTCACCATCTGCAGAGCTTCCAATGACATTACACCTTTCGCAGCTTAACAGAGCCGACATTAGGAGGAAACTCAGGCTGCTGCACTTGGAGCTTGCTCCTGATGTGAACTGAAGCAGCACTCAGTGCATCTAGAGCAGATGGCAAAGATGAATTTGAACTGTATTTATTTCCCTCTGCTCAGGCATTTACTAATCATGGTAAATGCAGGAGTGCTTGTCTTTGGGCTGCAAGAGGTGTGTGTGATGTGAATATGGATTCAGTACTACCCAAATGCTTTTCAGGATGACTTTCCAACAAGCTGCCTAAATTCATTTAACAGCTGTGGTGTATCACAGAGGAAGGTGATGGGGACTGTACTGGGCCTGGTGGGTCGTACCCAATATAGCCCTTAAAGCTTGTCTTTATTCCAAGATCAGCTCATACCTTGTGTATTGTCTCCAGCATGACATGAAAGAACTCTCTGCTCAAATCTAGTGGTGCTGTTAATTCAAAGGGTTCAATCCAAAGGGAGATGCTGGTGTTTGGTTAATGCACCTCGCCAGTCATGAACACAGATCCTTCAATCTGGACATAAAGTGACTCCATTTGAGCCTTTTCAGAGCTCCTCTTTGGATATGATAGAAAATTCTACAAGTGACTAGGACAGAGTAAATGGAGCAGATCAGCAGTGCAAAGAGTTAAGGAATTTGTCATGCAAGCAAATTTCACATTCAGTAGCTGGAATATTACTAGGTGATATACTCCTGGCTCGGCAGTAGTCATTTGAGGATAGGCAAATCTGCTGCTCAATGCAGCTGAGGTATTCCTTTAAAAATCTTCCTTGATTTAAGGAGCAATGTCCAGTGAAAACCTGCCAGCCCTTTAAAAAGGCACATTCCTGTTTGGAGGAGGATGAGTAAACTGTGCCATTGGCATTGGCCAAGGAGGCATCTCAGGATACAAAATATTTATGAGATGAGATATTAGTCTAAGGGTATCAATCCACATCTGATTCTGAGTTGAAGTCCTCAAGTAATTCAAGGTGCAAAACTTTGCTGTGAGAAGTGTGGAGTAGAAGAGGTGGGAGTCCCAGGGTGGAGATGCTGCTAACACCCAGCAATAACCGGTTACTCTGCTTGGCAACCCCCTTGCTGGTCTAGGTAAATGGAAATGACTTCATTATTTGTTTGTCCCTTGTCCTAGAGCCTTTTATTTTTAAGCCTGCATAACGCAAACCACAGCCCCTGGGGAACTTAACGAGGGTCTAAGTGGCACCAACGATCCCTGTTAACAATGGGCTTTTGTTGTTCACACTTTCCCTATCAGAGTGTCCCTGAGGAACGTCCTTGCTTAGGAGACTATATTGTGATGTTATGACCTCAGAGAGGGGTGGGAGAGGAAGGGAGGGTTCAGGTGTATCTTTAACTTACTTGAATAACTTTCTTCTAGTTGTGTTTTCTTCCCACCAGGATCTTTAATAACTCCTCTGAGGGGGCTGCCTCTGTGCTATAAATACAGCAGCATTATCACTTGGCTGTATTGTGTGCAAGTGCTAATTTTCTGCGCTGGGTTTGAACTTGTTGACTTTTGCAGTCGGTGTCAGGAAATGTTGGGTGGGAAAGGATTAAAGAGGCTATTGATGTGACTCGGAATCTCAGGCCAGGAAGACTGGTTGTATCATCTTAGATCTAGAGACTGTGGTGTTGATATCCAACTTTGGCTTTTTTTTATAGAGTCTCTTTAGTCAGATCCCTGTTTCTCCCTCCCACCTCCCCCATCACAAGCACACTGACTCCGGCACTCTAGGCCGTAGTCTCCAAGGAGGAAGTAGACCCTGTAGGCGAATTTCCTGGTATTATGCCATTTTAACAACCTCTCTCTTGATTTAGGTGTTGCAGGCTGGCTAAGAATATTCCTTGACACTTGAAAGGGACCTTTATTGTTTTCTTAATTTGTGAAGAATTGCTATTTTTTTTTCCCTTCTCCAAACTTTTCTTTGTAGGGTCAGACTGGAGCCATGTTATTGTTGTTAAATTTAGATCTGAGACTATATTAAGTCCTCTGGCAGTCTGCCCTAGCGCTTTCACTTCTTAAAACAGGAAGGCAGGCCTTGGCCTACTTGTGCTCATGTACTTAAAATGGGTGAGAAGATGACTTCTTACACTGCTGGGAAATAAATAGAAAACTGCATGGTGTATATACAACAATTGTTCTGCTGGAGCCAAGAGATAATTTCAAAGGTACAAGCTCCTAAGTCTCATAGTTCTTCAACAGAAATTAGGCACATAAGTGTCTTTTTGGAAACACTGTCTCCAGAATCATTCTGTCACATGAAAAAGTCTTGTGTGGTGCAGAGAGCGAGCTGATTCAATGGTGTAGACAAGCTTTGAAAGGCAGTAGGTATTTAATAGAGTAAGAGTCATCAAGGTTTGAGTGACTGATGGAGTATAACGTGTTTGCCAGGGATATCAGGTCCTTCCCAAGGTGCTGCATGCATTTAGTGCAAGAGTTCTCTTTCAAAGCATTGTGGAGGATCTCATTAGAAAAGTGGCCACCAGGACAAATAGGTGAAACAATTCCAGACTGATTTTTTGAACAAAACATCTAAAATGCAGAAAAGTCAGCTCTTGGGGAAAGAAGGAATTGCCTTGTGCAGCCAAAACCCCTGAAGTTCTGTCTCTGACTTTGCTAGTGGCTAAAAATTATTAAGGATTTTTCTCTGTTCATCTGATTGTGATGTTTGGCACCCAGATCTGAACACCAGCACTGGTCTATCCTTCCTTCTGAACATTCAGTTAGAAATACTGTGCTCATGATGCTGTTCCTGTGCTTTACCTTTTGTATCAGGAAGACTATCCCATAATTCTGTTTGACAAATTGGATTAAGTGTTCTTTTCCTGGTCAACGTGGAGCAGCTGTGGGAAGGCATCAGAGGACTCTCAGCACCTGAATGATCTTTTCTCCCTTCTCAAACCAAAGTAGATGCATTTCATGTTGAGTGCAAACATTGTTGAGTTTCTAAAGAATTCTCTCTCAGTCTGGTAAGCTAGCCCAGACTAAAAACACCTCCAGAACAGAGGGTGATGTGTGTACAATTAATAAAATGTATATTACATGCAGCTGATAGCTCTTTACCCTGGGGAGACTGAGATCTCGAGGAGTCTGGGCTTCCACTTGCAGCATGCTCCTGTCTGTAGGGATGCAGAGGAACCTGGTTCAGCTTCTTTTCCTCTGGATTATGTTCTCAGGTAACATAACTTTCAGCTTCCAGGTTGAAAACTGTACCTGATGATAACAGCTCTTGTTTTCTCTGATTCAGTTTTATTCCTGGATTTTGGTTAATTGAATCATCAGATTCCTCAGCTGAGAGGTCACTCAGCTGAAGGTGGCATGGATTTTACAGACCTAGAAACAGCAGTAATGTGGATTAAGGTTTTCTGATGGTGGGCAGGTTAGTGAAGGATTTGTAGCTCATCTCTCCCTTTTAGGAAGGAAGTTTACAATGTGGCTACATGTCTGCTTCTGATGAGAGGTAGAAGAGGAGACTGAAGGGCAAAGGAGACACATTGAATAACATGAGGAGAGATTGACTGTAGTAGAAGCATTGATAAATCTTAAGGTTCCATTTCAAGTCTTGCAGGATTTGGTGTCACCTTGTTTGTGGCTCATTTTTAAGCAGCCTCCCGACTCCTCGGTTGATTTCTTTATTCAACAGTGTTGGCGTCTGAAACGTATCCTTAATTATTTTTGTGCATCTCAAAGTAACCTGATTCTAAGATTCCCAAGATTCCTGTGAAGGCAGTGAGAGGGGAATGCTGAGCACTTCAGGAATAATGACTAACTTGGATTTCAAGGTGTGACTTTGTAATGTCTGGCATCTGCGTTTGAAAACTCCACTTTTCAGCACTTAGTGTGTAAACAGATTGAAATATCTGCCCGGGTTTGTGAAGAACAACTTGAAAAACATAGTCCCTAAACCAAAAATGCTGGGAAAGGGAGAAAGCACGAATACAGTAATAACTGTACATTTTCCTGTGTTCTTTTAGCCTCTCAGAATTTTTGAGCACTCTGGACTCTTGCCTTTTACAAGGGATGGCACGGTCAGAGTGAAAGGCAATATTGCAGCACCTGCAGTTTCTTCTTTGATGGAACCGTGGCTGAATGTGAACAAATTGCTTGGGTGGGCTGGAGGTCTGTGCTCCCCTCTAGTTTTGACTCATTCCCTGTGCCATTTCTGTAGCTAATCCTTCCTATCAGCAGACAGCTAGGAGCCAGCAGCCCATTGAAAAGGGAACCAGACTGAGGACAGGCTGCTGAGAGGAGTATAAAAACTGTTCCTTCGAGGACTCTATAGATTTTTCTTTTTTTCTCCCTGTGTAAAAGCATTCTTACTCTGATATATATGATGGGAGTGAGGGGCCACAAACTGCAGTAAAAATACCTCTGTGCTTCACCAAGGCTCTTTCTACCTTTTCATAATTCAGGAGTCTGTCAATCACAGCCAAATAAGAGAGGCTGACAAAGGAGGGGATGTGAGGATGTAGACGGGGAGGGTTAAGGGCAGGCAGAGACAGCAAAATACCACTATCCTCCAGACTGCTGACAGTCCTAATTCTCAGGCTACCACTGTAAACGAGCAGGCAGTGGCAAGCAACCCCCCTTTTGTGGAAATCCAAGTAGTGAATTCATGTTAGGAGCAGGCTGGTCCTGCAAAGGTTCATGTTCTGTCTACTGAAGGTCAGGTCTGTGGGTATCAATCCGAATGCGTGGGCTGTGCACTGTGTGTTCGTTGGCATGCCCTGCCTGGTGCAGAGCTGAATGGTTTGTCATCAGAGAGGTGGTTTGCATGAACTTCTACAGTAAATGGGAAAAACTTGCTCAGGTAATTGTCTTTTTACTGACTTTCTTTGAAACTGGCTGTACAAAACTGAATTAGAAAGCTCCCAAGACCCATCTCTTTGATAGTATTTCAGCTCTTCCATTTGAATGTGAGTTGAAACATAGGAGAAGCTCACAGGGTTGGGCAGTCATTTTGGAACACCCTGAATACTCAGTTTATGACAAGGGATGATAAGAGCAAGGAAAGGTTTAATAAGAAGGCAACAGGGTCTGGAGTACTGCTGGAATTTCTCAGTAATAAAACTTTGAAGAACAAAGTAGTCAAGGGCTTGGGCTGCAATGCCATTCCTTCTCTTCTGGGAAGGCTTATAGCAGAGGAGAAAATGGAGAGATGGTATTAAAATAATTCTCCTCTAAAGGAAACTTTATAATAGTGCTGAATCTGACTTTTTTGAAGTTTGATTTTTTTTCTTTCTTTCAAGCCAACACAGCATTTCTTAGTTTCAAGCAATTCTTCACTCAAAAGGAAAACTTCAGTGACAACTGAGTCTTTTCACTGAGAGCAGTCCTGTCCTTATCTTCTGCCTCCTGCAACAGGGCCAATGATAAGCCAGGGACTCAGGATTCTTTTGTTTGCACAATCTCCCTGACAAACACTTAGATGAGCAACAAGAAAAGCTGAAAGAGTGTAAAAAGCTCAGGCTTTCTGTTCCTGTGAGTCTCCAGATACATCGAGGATTATTTTATCTGAGGTAACTCTGGGATTGGTTACTGAGAGGTGGCTAGGTGGAAAGGTTATTTATTTTTGTACACAGGACCTAAAGTTCCCCAGATCCATTCTTTAAGGATTTTCCTCCTTTATCTTTAGTTTCTCTTGGCCTTAAATTCCCCTACTGCCTAACTGGCTGCTGCCTTCTGTCTCAGCACCGTGGGATGCTCTGGAATGACATGCAGCCTGCCCTGCTGTCATTATCTTGGCCTGAAGCCTGAGAGTTTACAAGGCAGAACTTTCAGTTATTTAGTGCCTTCCTTTCAGAGACAAACGATGTGGAATCTACCATCAGCTTTTTGTCTGCCTCTTGCATGCTTTTAACTTAGTGCCTTCTTGTTTGCCTTCTGTCCCCGTTTCTGTCTGATCAGACAGCAAACCCTTTCCAGTGATGATTGTCGCTGCCTTTGCATACAGCCCTGAGAACAATAATGCATCCTCAGTAGAGTCCCTTTGCTGTTTACCAGCCATCTGACCAGGCAGTGGCATGTTGCTGCAGTGGGCTGAGCAAGGTGTTGCAATTTCATGGCAATCTTAACTTTTTATTTGTATGTGATTGTGCTGGTTTCCAAACAGACTGTAAATCAATTGCTTTTAGAGCCTGGCCTGTGGATGTTGCCTGAGCAAACAGCCTCTGACTCTGTCTGTTAGAGCACACCTGTCTCCTCAAACACAGAGGTTTGCTTTCTGTGGAGCCTAAGTCTCTTATCCATGTCCCTTCCCCGGAAGAGACAGGTGTCTGCTGGCTGCTCCAAAGCCTTTACACACCCCTGGTCCATCGCTCTGCAGGCACTCTTCTCCCGTTATCTGTCCCTTTTTTGGGTGGACGGGCTCATTAAGCAGGGGGTGTGCTTGGGAGCAGAGGAAGGAAGGTAGAGTCAGAGATACTGAGACACAGTTGAAAAGCCCAGATCGGTGGACAAGATGTCTGAGGCATATGATGCTTATCTGCTGGAGTGGGTGGAGGAGGAAAGGGCATCCCTTATCTCTTCTCTAGTTCCCAGCCTGCTCTGGCTGCTTAAGGAGGCTCGCTGGAGTCTTCCCACATTCCTGTACATTCGGGTTCCTGCTGGACAGGAAACGGCTGCTGCTCCAACACCCATTACATCTCAGCTGGTAGTGTCATTTACAGTCTGATTCCCAGAATCTCCCTGGGTTTGGGCTGGAGTGGGGGGAGCAGAGGGGTGGAGGGGACGGCAACGCTTCTTCAGTGACCCTCCTGCCAAAACACCTCCCTGGGAAAAGAACAGAAACGTTTAAACTTGCCTAATTTCTTGAGCAGTTGGTGAGCCTGGCCCGTGGTATTTAGGCACTTCAGGAAAGCAAACTGACCCTTTGGAAAGATTAGGAAAGTTGCAGTATGTGTAGGCCTGTATCTGTTGACCCCTTAAAAACAAAACCAATCGAAGTGGCCTGGGACTGTATCAACAGTGGCTTGTTACGAGATAGCACAGAACTTGTTAGGGATGTCCCTGATTTGCCAGACTCTTCCAGGAGACTTGATCAAGAAAAACTCACAAGAATAGGTTTATTGTGGACAGATTCTGAAGGGTGTCACCTTCCCCTCCGAGTTAACACTTGCTGATGAGGGCTAGTGCTGCTAATGGGAGATAGCAACACCTCAGTGCACAGCTCTCCCCCTCACCCTCCACTTCTCTGCAGCGAAACCAGGTCAGGGTCCCAGCAGAGTGATCATGGGGACAGTGCACCAGGCAGCTCAGCTCTTCCAGGAAGCATGGCTTCTGTTAGCAGGGGTTACTGAAGCAAACATGGCCTGTGTTGCAAAAATCAATATGCTTTTTGACCAGACTGAGCAAATTCTCGTCACCGAGTTCCGGTTCTTGTTTCTCATTAATTTGTATGCAAAGGCATTCTCACTCTCTGCAGGGAACTAATATGTATTTGTGATGATGTTGTGCATTATTAAACAGTGGCCATTGCTATTTCTGCCCCCAGTTCTTTGGCAGAGTGTAAAAATTCTCCTTTGCTTTCATTAAACGGTACAAAAAGGTAATTGCTGCTCAACATTGTAGGATGAGGCTGAGCTTTCCACTATTAATTTACATCTCAAAGGAACCTGATAATACAGCATTTATAGGTAAGATTTCTGCTTGTGTGGATGCTCTTGTGCATTCATTTGGTTACAAGTGCAGTAAGGTACTGAAGGCTACAGAATTAATGAAAACAGAGATACAGATGCCACTTAAAGTGAGACATCCCACGAGCTGCAAACATGACTTGTATTCTGTTAGGTCTGAGGTTCAGGCACGTTGAAAACTGGAACTTCTGATAGTGAATATGGTGGTAGATTTATATTTTCTGAATCTTAAGGTGCATGTTTTATGGTTCGTTTAGGTCAGTAGAGTGCTGCTGAAGATAATAATAATGGCATGCTAAGATGGTAGTTGTTCAGTGTTTTCATTTAGGCAACCTCTTGTGGATATTTATGGCAATTGCCTAGTTAACAAGATAAAAAATATATTTCCTCTTTCTTCACCTTCTCATCTCCTGACCGTGCTCTGCTTCAAACACTGGTTGTAGTACGTATGATGTCTGAACAACTGTCAGAGGTGCTCAGAGGAAATTTCCCCTTTGACATGTGAAACTTTCATCATTTGCACTGCAGTTATTAGAAAAGAAAAATCTTCAAAGGGTCTGGGAGACTCCCAGACTGAGATTCTTCAAACATTGTGTCATAGTCTCATCTCTTCGCATCAGGAGAATTTTCTTTAAGTTAGACAGGTTACTAATGCTCTATTTTGCTGAGGATAAGACAGATACCGCCTCTGTGCTAATAGGAACCTATTGTGTGTACAAAACTGAGTTGCAAACCTTATTATCTTGCTTGCTCTCTGGTAACTCGTGTGTTGAGATCATTGTCACATATGTTATATTTAGTTTTTCTTGAATCAGTTCTGGAGGACTTGATAGATTCAGACCCTTCCACAGGTTGTGCAACGCTAGCTTCTGTGTGTTGCAACTCAAACCTCTGACAGCTTGGCCTAATGTCAACCCAATATTGCTGTGCACGTTTCTCATCTTAACAGCTACAATCCCGCTAAGACATTTAAGCTTGGGTGAACATGGGTAAAAAGCTGTTCCAGCATGATGTAGTACACGGACAGAGTATCCATCTCAGTGAGTAACCTTCAACAGACCTTACACTTCTGCCTTTTCCAGTTGTGTACTTTGCATCTCACTGTGGGCTTGTGTAACACCCAGTACAATAAGGTTTGACATCAGCTGAAGGTTCAAGGTGCTAGTGAGACATAAATCAATACTGACAGTAACTTCCTCAAAATCGAGTTTCTTACAGAAAATGAGAGTTGCTGCTGACCGTGCTGTGAAGAGACTTTTGGTAACTACTAGGAAATACAGCTTCTTCTGTCCCTAAAAATGCTGCCTGTAGGATTCTGCCTCTTAGAAAAAAAAAAGAACTGGGAGCCTGTGAGTGGAGGAAATCCAGCAGCTTCTCCTAAACGGAGCTTTGCAGGTTGCAGTACCTTAACACTGTCGCTTCCAACAGGTCGTGACCAGTGGCCTGCAAATGGCAAGCAGCCAGCAGCTGTAATATCAAGTGTCATCTGTCTCCCACTGCAGATGATGCAGGGCAAAACCATATTTAAAGACACAACTATGGGGATTTAAAACTGTATACTTTCAGCAGATGTACTGTGTTGTTCTGTCGGGCTCTCCCATGTGGGAGAGCTTCAGTGAGCAGCCCAAATGGAAGGAATTGGTTTGGTAAGCACAAAAATAGATTCTTTGAACAGATTCACTTTCCCTTTCATGTGTCATTCCAATTTTGTTCTTCAGATAGATTAAATCCTTTACCAGGTCCTGAGCAAAGGATTCCATGGTGTATCTCTGCAGATGTGATACAATGCTAGATGCCATAGACTATTTTTTCCCCTGGGAGTTGTGTAGTCCTTTAGGATTCACTGTTTCAATCTATTTTAGTGGGTGACTGGGTTGGGGTTTTTTTTGCCACCGTTTTTCAAATCAATTCCACATTCTGGTCTGAATTTTGGTTGAGTTTTGCTAGACCTTTTCACCACAGGGTTGTTTATACTTGGAAATATGTTGCAATCTTCTGTGGTCATTGGTTACCTCTCAGCCTGCTTGAAACCCATGTGAATGGAATCAGAGATTTGCTTATTTGCCTGATCATCAGGAGTGAAAACTCAGAGTATCCTGTGCCTGCAATACTTTTCTTTTTCAAGCACTAAAATGCATCCTGAGATGTGACTGAACTTTTAAGTTATCCTTTCTCATATGCACAGTGAGAACCCTCTGGGAAAGTATTTGGGTAATCACAGTGCTAGAAAGTCTTCCAGGCAAAAACATTAGTAATATGGACAAGGTCAAATAGATCCAGAGTCTGAACCTCTTTTGGAACTCTGACTCTGTTTCATTTTAGTTGCCATTATGAGTATTAAAAATTGTAAACAAAAGATGTAGAGGGAGACATGAAATACCAATCCCATGAACTGAGATTTTGTATTTGGATTCCTTGTTCTGTTCATATAAGGGATAATCTTGAATATCTTTGTAAGGGAGACTGGCAACTATGTATTGTTGTCCTGCACCTGGGTATAATTAACATTATATTGCACTTTTGCCCTCCCCTTGACCTTGGTGAGTTTCCAGTTATGGAATCATCTGTCTATTGTCTGACATTGTCTTACATCTTCAAATATGTTCTTCCTTCCTGTGATAAGGAGAAAACTACTGAGGCCAAGTGTATGACTCCTCCTGTGCTAATTGGCACCTTGGTCTTCGTGGAAATTCCAAAACTCCATAGAAATAATTTTCCAGGTCATCTTTTTCCTCCCTTAGTTCTTCAATGTATTTGAATTGTTGACCTCTCCTCACATCCACTACTTGATTCACACCTTTGTCAGAACACAGTCTGGCCAGAGCCACGCGTTCTCTCTCAATGCTGGGTAATCCTGGGTTCAGGTCTTTATGAAAGTTAAAGTATTCAAAAGATCAAAAGAAAGAGGTCACACGGAAACAAGTCATTCTGTGCAGCTCTGTTTCAATAGAGAGAATGTGTTTCAACAGAGAGAGCTCTTGGTGCGATGGCAAAGAGCAGGGAGGAGAAGAACCAAAGCCTTACATTCATTTATGTTTTTGAGTTAATAATGTTACTGAGCTATTACAGACTGCAATATCCTGCAATTGTGGTGCCTACCATTAGAGTACTGAAAGCACCAGACTGGCTGGAAAGAAAAATCTTATCACCCTCCCAGGACAATTAATTTCACTTGAAATGGACATTTTTCTAGAAGGCATCTCCTTCCTTCGGAAAGGAATTAATTTCTCTGATGGAAAGCAACTTTTATAGCTTTGAGTAAAACCTTCAGACTTTCAGTGTAGGGTTTCCCACTCCCCAATTAAATATGTTGTCTAACTTTTGCAATGTATGTTACTTTTGCAACTCTCTCTACAAGAAAAATGCATCTCTTCTTCCAGACTGTGAATTTACACTCAACTATATAGTTTATTAGTTTTTTTGACTTACAGTTTGACCAGTTGTTCTGACCTTATGTCTGTATTCATGCCTCTGGTAACTATTTTTCCTGTGGCATACATGGCTGTACTGCTCTGTACTGTGTGTCACCAATCTTCCTGCACCTGTGAAGCAACAGGCAGCTGAGGCTGGCTTGGCACAAAAGGCAGTGTTTAATAGGTAGTTCCGTGAGCACTTGAATTAAAGGCTGTGCTGCACAGATTCTCTGACAGTGGGGCGTTGTGCTGTAGTCTTTCCAAGTGAGGCAGTAGTATGATCTCCCTTTTGTCCCCTTGCTGCTTGTGTGTCAGATTTGGAGGAACTGAGTGTTTTGGGTGTCCTGTACTTCTCCATTCAAATAGACATTGAACTGACACAGTGGTTTGGGAATTGTTACTGGAGAGGGGACTAGAGTCAGATGTCTGGGATGAAAGTGAGTAGTAGTGTATTTCAGATTGAGCCTAAATATCCTTGTGGGCTCACTCAGTTGTCACTACAAAGGCTTTTTCACTTTAGAGACCCAACTTTGCATTCTAATTGACAAAGTTTCAATGATGGACTCCAAACCATAAGCAAAATGTTAAAAATTGTGAAAATACAGGATTCTCTGGAGGTCATTCACATTTCAGAGGCTCAGGATATCACTCACCTGAAAGGTGACACAACATTTATCATAAGTTTCTCATGTAAAATGTTTGTAATGGTGTATCATAGATATTTAGATATTGGAAAATGGGTGACTTTCCATGGTATTTAAAATCTTTTGTACCAGGTACAACTGTAAGAAAACAAGCTCATTTTCTAAAGTATTTTAAAAATATTACCTGCTTGTGATGTTAGATAGACTATAGTATGTCTAATAAATATATATTTATGCAGTATGGTTAGGGTAAAAACACTCCTAAATGTGTGTGTGCATTGTATTCCATTTACATATACATATATATAGTTTTTCCTCATAAGTTCCTTTATTTATGCACTTCACACAGAGATGAGCCTCCAAATCCATGCCAGCAATGCATGGTTGTTTAGCCTTTAATGATGGTGTTAATTGAGTTTAAAAACCTCCCCATTTTTAAAACCAAAAGTCATTGCTGGTGTTGCAGAGTTCTACTTGTGCATGCACTGGGGCACTGGGATGACTTGGAACTCCCCAGCTTTCTTTAATATGGTTTCTGGAGCTGAAGAAAGTAAAATCTCATGTCTGCTCATCTGGGCCAGTCTACAGGCTTTCAGAGACCCTTCTGTGAAAAAAGCTGTGCCTCCAAGTTGTGTTTTCCCTTTGAGCCTCAGCCCTCTAATTCCATGTGCAGTCAGGATACTCACATGAGTTCCTGAACAACTGTAATCGTGGTGAAGTAGGACAGTCCCCTGTTCAGACAGAAAGGTCTAAGCAAAGGCACAGATAGCCAAGATGGTGTTGGGATGAAGGGAGGGATTTTGCATCTGCTCACTGCTTCTCTGAATCATAAACTGGTGTAACTCAGGACGGGGGGTAGACGGGCTGGTCTGATCCTGCTACCAGTTTTGTTAGTTGCATCCTAATTTATGCTAAGGAAGATAAGAGTCAGCCTTCAACTCAGTGGATACAGATTTTTCATGCTAGTAGCTTATGTAGCACCTCGTTGTACTTGCTGTGTAAACTCTTTTGAGTTTCTGAGTTCTATTTGGATCCCTGTGGGGAAAAAATTGACTCCATGTAAACCTAAAAGAAATGATTGGACAAAATTTCCATCTTGTTTTTGTAATGCAAGCAGATGTGTATTGGAAGGATAGGAGTGAAGGTGGGAGAAGTGGGAGGTATTTTACACTCATGAAGAAAAGGTGGTGAGCATCAGTGTGGATGTGTGGGAAGAGTGAATGGCTGTTATAGACCTCCTGTAACTCTGTAAAGGGTCTTCTGTTAAACTTCAAGGGGAGTTCCAGACATTGATCAGGCAACAGTACGTGTCCTTAAATTCCTCTTCTGACCCATTCCTCCAGACTCATTAATCCACAGTAATTTAGATTTATCTCTTGTGCCTTCAGGAATGATTTTCTGCCCCTGTTCCTAGGGCATCTCTTGCAGTCTGCCACGTGAAATGTCCCTGCTTGGCTTCAAGTGATTGAACCTTCCTTTTCTTGTTTTCTTTTCCCCTCTCTCCCTGGTAAAAGTAACCTGCCCCAGCAGCACAGGCTGCAGCACGTTTTTACATCTGTTTTCCTCCTCTCTGGAAGAAGCCAGCAAGCTTCAGCTCTGTGGCATCGCTACAGTAGCGTGTTGGCAGGCACATGAAGCAGATTCTTCAGTCACCCTTAACAACAACAATGAGATTTATTATCTCCATTGCTCTTAGGGAAATTAGCCTAGGGAATTAATTTATGGTGTTTTGAAATGCTGTTGTCTTATCGAGTGATTGCTTGCTTACACCCAAACTCCCTCTTACCTTTGGTCACGGGGATTGCGTGTTTAATGTGTGCTTTAACGGGGCAATTAAAAGGGCACAAGCGGACAGAGTCACACTCTGGGCCGTTTATGGCATTTGATCCTTGTACAGCAGGAATGACCCCCTCCAGCTCACCTTCTCTCTCAACATTGTATCTGAGAAAAGAGATAAATTCACAGTTAATAAAGATAAGAGTGGAGAACTCCCTTTGTGAACTTGTGAGCAGATCACAGGTTGCAGTTCAGTTTCTAACAGCAGGACGCAGCAGCATCTCATAATTCCATGGACCGAAAGGAACCATCGTTGAGGGAAGAGCAACTGGGGAGTCTGAATACCTTGTGTTTGACCATACTGGACAGAAAGATTTAAAGGGTTAAAAGGGTCTGCATTAACATAGTATTGATGCAGTCCTTTCATTTCCCATGGTACACACTGCAACCTTGTTTTTGATTCTTCAGCATTTCTGTATGTAATGGTGCTCTTGGCAGGGAAAACTGTTGTGGGCACATTGCTTATCCAAGCATCCAAGATGGTGTTGAATATGGAGTGGTGACTCTTGCCCTTCTGTCTCCTACATTATTCATATTTGTATTATCATTAATTAATGATTTATGGAACCCATTTTGCAAACCACAAACTCATTTACGGCAGTATAAAGCAGCGTGTATGTAAAACGTGCACACACATAGACACACACACAGGTGCTTACCCCGTGCAGAAAGTCACATTTGAGATGGAAACTGGCAAATTAGTTACAAAAATGTACCAAAACTGTTTAGAAAGCAGAGTCCTGTATCCCAAGGAGTCAGAGAAGGATCATGAGTAAGTAGAATGTAATTATTCTGAGCTGTACTTAAACATCACCTTTCTCTTGCAGAAGAACTGCAGTGCCTGTTACATAGTTTGACTCAGACTCTTTACCAAGCAAAATGGCATAACATCAAGTGGATATTCCCCCTGCAGGGAGTTTAATCTCCAGGACCTGGCCAGGATGCTGAGCAGGTTATTTCATCATGCTAATTGAGATGTATGTGCAAGATACAGTGCTTTTCTAATATGAAATTAGACACCCACAGTTAAACAGCTATCTTGGGGTTTTGTATCAAACCACACATCTAGAGGTCCCCAAAGGGCTTGTTTCCCCACAGTCTCTGTACTGTGTGCAGTACCTCTCACAGCGCTTCTCTCATTTCATCCCAACTCACACCTACAGCTCTTTTTCTTGGAAAGGTGCTTCAGAATCCCTTCCTGAGCTTTTAATCACAACCAGTAGTTGGGTGGATATGTTTCAGGCACCAGTCTGTCCTTTTAAGGTTTGGATGTCTGACCTATCACTATCACATGACAGCATTAAACAAAGTTTAATTATGAATTCAGCTGATGCCAGATAGCCTGTGGTGTGAGAAAGTCTGAAGGGGTGATGGTGGTCACTTTTTCTTCACACAAACAGGTTGTGCCTCTGTCATATTGGAGTTGGACAAAATGTACCGGTCAGTCTTTTCACTGTAAACATAAACAGTAACTCTGAGGTCTTCATGTGTCGGGGTGGAAGGATAAACATCCTCATGTGTATTTAAACTTCAGTCTTCCTTTCTGAATCAGATAGTGTAGTGACAGTTGTCTGTGGGTTTTTGTTTGTTTATGTTTATTTTGTGGCGTGGAGCACTTGTACTATGTTGGCTCATGATGGAATATCTCATTCACTGGCATATCACATGCAGGTTACATCAGTGCAGCTGAAAGCTCTCTCTGTAGTTATGCCACACAGGTTTACCTCCATGCCCATAAAACCACATCCACCAGGGACCTCATCAATGCAAATACACTCAAGTGCAGCTAATGAGGATTTTAATTTAGCTTTAAATGCCTTTGGTGCTGGGTAGGCCTTTACAGCACCAGGCGGGGAAACCTCCGAAGCTCTGGTGGCTTTCACCATAAATGTCACTGCACCCTATTTATTATTTGTTTTAGCTGCATTTCTAATGACCAAAAAGCTCATTTCTCAGATTACACGGATGCTGTATGTTACTTACCAGCACCTTGGCTTGTTTAAAATACAGTGCAAAACACACAGGAGTTGGCCAGGAATAATTTTCCCTTATGGGACCAAATGTGAGAGCGGGAGAACTGACAAACATCTTCAGAAGGATCGTGAGCGAGTCAGGAAGGTCCTGACTTTGCTGGCTGACAGGATTTTATGGAGGTGTGGGTGGAGGTGGAACAGATACCTGTGATGATCTATCAGTGTGGATCCTTTGGAAGACTTTCCCCAGGGTTTCTTGGTAAAGAACATTTTGCTGTATATAGCTGAGCCAGACTTGTACGGTGCAGGTTTGTCTTGCCAATGTTTTATAACTGCCCAGACGTTTGCAGGCAGCGATTACTTATTAATGTCACTGTTATATTGAGTGTCACCTTTCGCTCTAATTCCCTCAATCCTAAGTGAGTCATTATATACTTCAGAGCTGACTTCAGCCTTTCTCGAAGCTTGTGTTTGCCAGACCCTATCAATGGGAGATTTATTGCCCTGAGGTGGTATTTTCCAGGCTTGGTCCAAAACTGGTCTCTTTTATGACAGGTTAAGGGCAGACTTTTCATAGGCTCACAGTATTGGTGCTTGTTTGAGTTTTCAGGCACCTGTCTTGGGGTGTTACGTGCTCTCATTACGAGGTAGTTCTGGTGCTACTCCTCCTCTTTTTTATTTTCCTTCCTTTTCTTTTCTTCCCCCTTCACCTCCTTCTCTCACACCCTTTCCAGAGTCCCCTTTGCATCTTTTGCAGCTGATCTCCTACCCTTGAAGTGCCCAGAAATACCAACTTTTCTTCACTTTTTCTCCATCTGCAGACCTCTCCTTCCACAACTTTAGTCTTTGTACCATTTTCCACACACCCAAATGTCTATAACCCACTTTGTCCTTCTTGGAAAAACTGTATCTGGTTGTGTTCTGGGAACCAGTAAAAAGAATCCTCTCAAAGTCACCGGCAGCCTATCTAATATGTAATTTGTTTAATTCAGAGGGAGAAAACTGAGGTACCCAGAGCCCTTTTTTGCCAGACACTGAGGAGCTGGTCTGTACATTTCCACGTCAGTGCTAAGTCCAGCAGTAGTAGGGCATGAGACGTTGAGCAGTATGTCACCTTCATGTCTCAGGTGCTTTGCAAAGCAAAGGGGCCTGATAAATTGCTGGGATAATAGTTCTTTCCTATATTTCCCCACCTAATTTGGGATTTTGTAGTGCAGCTTCTAGGAGGTTGTTTGCACAGCTGGAAACCTGCATTAGCCAGTGTGAGTCCTCCATTTCTAATGCTCTACTGGCTGACATGTTTGGTAGCCTTGGTGAGGTGCCTCTCAGATCTTAGACCCGTGCCTGGCCGTTGCTGTCAGAAACGCACCTTCCCTTCAGTTTTGTGTCCAGCCTCAGCGGAGGCCAAGGATTAGACTGTTCCTTTGAATAAGCTTTATGTGCAGACAAAATGAGGTGAAAATCCTCCTTCTGGCTTTTCTTGATGGAGTATCTAACACCTGCCTTCCCCAGGTGACAGGACTAAGTGTCCAGTAAACATTGAGAAATATCCTCCTGTGTGTATATATCCAGGTACTATTAAAAGCTCACTAATAAGAAGAGCCTGTGCTCAGAACTGCAGCTCTCATCTGATGAATGCCTGGCTCCTGCACCTGAGACATTTTACTACTTGACAGCTGTTCTGTGGCCTATATATGAAACGAGTCAGAAATCTCAATTTGATCATTACAGGACTTGCAACTGCATCATAGAATCCACTCTCACGGTTTGACAGCCTGGGAGGAGATGCTGTAGATCTGGAGTCAGATGAGTTCCTCTTGGCGTTTTAGAAACAGACCTGCAGTGCCAGGCAGAGGTGGAGAAGCTAGAGACTTGGCAGGGAAAGCCTTCACTTCCCAGGCATGTATGTTCTGTTTTGAAGCCGGAATTGAAAGCAAGTTTTTCCAGCTCTTTAAAACTTCAAGAAATCCCTCCCTCTGTCCCACCTTCCACCATGAAATAGTTTCCTTCCTAACACCTGTTTCAGCCCAACACAGAAGCCTGTGTGTTGACCTGTCCAGAGAGACACAGTGGGCTGGCAGGAGCCACCTCACAATACCTCAGCAGTTAACACCTCAACTCTTGGTGAAAGCAGCTGTTCTGTTCCATGCCTCATAAAACCCTGAGCAAACTTCTACGCGCTTGTGCTGAGAGAAGGGGTAGATATTCCTTATCCGCTCCTCTGCCACTCTGCAGCACAGCCCAGCAATTACCATCAGCTCTATCCTTATCAGGTGAGCAATAAGGAGGAGTGTGAATGGAGACAGGTGATGGGATGGGCACTGTGGCAACAAGCGAGTTATTGCGGGTTTGCTGGCGCCGTCAAGTCTGTATCGGCTCGTTTCAATGGCCATGGTGGAGCAGAGAGAGGCAGGCACAGGGCTGCTATCGGGGAGGCGGCTGTGTGCT
Organism: Colius striatus; assembly: GCF_028858725.1. NCBI lineage: Eukaryota > Metazoa > Chordata > Aves > Coliiformes > Coliidae > Colius > Colius striatus. The sequence goes on from NC_084775.1 coordinate 4,369,802, forward strand.
GAAGTCAGATGGCTCTCTCATCTGCATGTGGGGATGAGTAAACAACATACAATGTGCACATTGATTTCCAGCCCCCGCTGTCGCCTGCCCTCGTTTATGGTGGGGAGATGAACTTTCGCCTTGCGTTTGTTTGCCGCGTCTCCCGTTTTCATTCTCTCTGTCAAAACCCCAAGCAAGTCAAGAGTTGTTCAGCCAGTGTTACAGTCTTCTTCCTCACAGCCTGAGTATCCTCCTAAAGCCTTTCATGTGACAGGATCCAAGCAATTCAGGGGCATCCGTTTATGTGCTGCTCTTAAAAGTGTCTGTATAGACACCCACAGACCAATGCTCATCTGAAAGTCTGAACCTGCATTACCAGATGTGTAAAGAGAGAGAATCCAACTTCAAATTGTAGTCTGAGGTTGTCTTTGCAATTCTAGCTGTTAGAGATGGTTTCTTCTTACTCAAGTATCTTGCAGTGCAGTAACCACCAAGAGATGAGGAACATGGGAACTTAGTATATCCAGGTTTCTTTTTGCATGTGTTGCAAGGCCAAGATGTGCAGAAAATTAATGGCAATGTGTTGTCTGATCTTGGGTGAATACAATTACAGATTGAGGAACATCAGATGGCTGAATTCTCTGTTTGTTTGAAAACCTTTTGGAGAGCAGGCCATCTCTTTCCAATTAAAACACCACACAGATTAAATTTTTAATGCTAATTAAGGATGTAAATTTTACATTTTCAAGGACCATCACTTATTATTGTCAACTGATGTATGTTCTGAGTTAAGTTTTCTAAGAAGATCAAAAGAAGGAAGGAATTGTCCCTAGAAAGTATTGAGGGAAGAATTTTCTAGTAGTAATGAGGTGAGAAATGCTCAGACTGTGGGGCCATGTTGGTAAGATCCAAACCCCTTCCTGTGAAGTCTGGGAAGGTTGTACTGTACTCAGTGTGAGGTAGATCAGATGCTCTGATCAGTGTGAGGTAGATACAGGGGTTTTTTACCCACAATATATCTCCATACCGGGAGTGTTATGGTGTAACAATACTGGAAAAGATGGACAATTCAAAAGACAAATAAATATTTAACTGGGAAATAAAGTACCATTCCCTGTGTCATGGGAAGTGCTTCACTGAAGGATGTGCTTCTGAATCTGCTTTCTGATTTCTCTGTAGACTTCAGATGATCTTTGTTCTCAGGTATTCTGGATAGATCTGACTACCAAGTTCTGACAATCTTCAGTAATAAGAAGTGCTCCATTAACTAATTGCTCAGTGACAGTGACCTTTCTGGAAGTCCACATGACAGCCACATAAATACCACCTTAGTGCTTCCTGATTAACTTTATAAGCCATTTGCTGTATAACTTCAGTCCTCATATAACAGCACCTTTGGCACCATATGACTGTGTGTGTCACAGCAGGTCTGACAGACAGGCTTTGCTTCTTTAGAGTCAACAGATAATGCCAGTCTCCTGTACTGAAATGCCTGAGGCGTTTCTTCAGGCAGCTGGAGGAGCACTACATTGAACATTGCTCCAGCAATGCTGGTGTGTTCCTTAACCTTGCAAAGCAACACCCTGCTCATGACCTGTCAATGGAGCGGACAGTTATATATGTAGATATGAGATAAAAAAGTGATGGGTAGAGGAGGAAATACAAGATGGACAGGCTTGTATTGGCCAGAAGGATGTTGCTTTGCTGGCTTAGTGTTGCTTCAAATCAGGATGGCCTAAGGTGAGAGTACAGAGGTGGCTGGCAGTAGTGAACTGTGCTTCGCCCTCTGTTGCAAGTACATCCAAGTCTCAGTGGTTTCGTCAGCAGAGCATAGAGACAGACATTGCAATGGGAGAGCTCTCACTGGCTGCAGGCCATCAGGTTCTAACACTCACCCATACTATTTGTGTGTCTATGGTTTGGGATCGTAAGTATTTTCCAGACAGGGTTAGTCCTAAGGCCCATCTAGCTTAGTATCTAATAATAGCTCTCTTGGAAGAGACTATAAAGAAACAGGACAACTATAACTGGTCCATCTCAGCTTTCTGAAGTTGGTAGCCAAGGTACCAGAAGAGTTTTAAGTCCTGTGCTGATACACATGTGCCAACGACCTAAGTCATGGAAAGGAAACGTAACAAAAGTAGTTGGGTGTGTAGTTGCTGCGACAGGTCTTCTAAAGAGTTTTCCCTCTTCTTTGAGCCATCATGTTTCCCTTTTAACAGCATCTAGAATAAACCCCTGCTACTTTAAAATTTTCTTAATGTTTTTAATTTGACTGCCTGGGACTCAAGTATACAGCCAGTTGATTTATGCCAGGGCCAAGTATGTAGTCTGTGGGATAACTGATCTCCAAGGTTTGATATCTTTCCCTCCTGTAGTTTAGTTATAGATGTTGTGAAGCTGTGATTTAATGCACCAGCTCTGGGTGGGAGTTTAAGCATCGTTTAGTGGCTGAGCCCTTTGCTTCTGATCTGAAGATAACTAGAAAGTTAAATAACTGGAGCCAATCTGGACAGAGATCAGAACTATGGCTTGTGCGGGCGTGGCCCATAAACTTTTATGATAGCCTTAGATACTACTTAGAGGTTTGTGGTTATCTTGTCTTGGATCTTCAAGGATCTGTCTTTCATTGGGGAGACACAGTTACAAATGGTTGTGTTGCATAAACCCTTAGTAGTCCCGGGTTTAAGCAGAGAATTTATGCTGGCTGTGGGCTTGGCTTTTTTATCTGTGGAGGTTTCAGTAGAGGCAAGAGATGATAAGTGCTGATGCTCTTCGAAGCAGAAAAATCCTCTTTGTTTCTGGTGTTACACTGTGCTATTTATCACATGGGTTGTGATGTCCTGTACAGTACTTACAACCCCAAAATGTTCATCTTTCAGGTGACAAAGCTCAAGAGAGAATTAAGCATGCAGGATGCAAAGGCTAAGAAAAGCTTAGCTTTAGTAAGCACTGAATCAGAATGAACTTTGAGTGGGGAAAAGAGAGACTCAACAAGATTTTGAGAGGGGAAAGAAAAAGAGTTTAACTGAGCAAAATTCCTGGTGTTTGTCTTTTGGTATCTTCCACTTTTGCTGTTTTTTGGCATCCCTCTCTAGTCCAGTCTTGTTCAAACTCTCCTGCAAAGAGCAGTTTTGTCTGCCCAGTGTAAAGCACGGTTTAAATCCTGACAAACAGATTTTTAAGACTGCTTAATTAGATGTTTCCTTCTCACCCTAGGGCAAAGTAAGGTTCTGGTGCCATCATTAAGGCTGGTGGGAGTAAATGTCATCCCAGTGACAAGAGAGGTATTGTGAGTGGTTTTATTCTGGTTTTCACATGTGTCTTATGTCAGGCATTTGCATAAAACGGAGATTGTCTCAATAGATCGTCTGTGCCTGTGTTTCCTTACATGGTTGTGCACTGTTGCTCCACAGTCACCACTCAAAGTTGTTTTAAATTTGGTGATGGTTGATTTATGGTGAAATGTATAATGGTATAACCAAAAGTAACATAGGCTCCAGGATATAAGCCTAGTGCTGTTTCCTCTGAAGTTAGTTGTAATAATCCTGATGACTGTTTGGAAAAAACAAAAGGCATGCAATTGTTCTACCACCCCGGAGCCTTTTCCTTCTAGCAAAATTTCTGCAGACTTTGATGCAGAAAAGTGATCTCTATCCCTTTGCCCTTTTTTTTTTTTCTCATGGGTTCTTTCTCTTTTACTTCCTATAGCTCATTTGTTCCGCTGTTCAGAATCATAAATAGTTCTGGTAGTAAAACATATCTACCGGAGGTATGGATGGGCTATTCTTGCAGCCCTTGTTCCTTTGACGTACTCTCTGAATCCGTTACGTCTTCCTCTGAGCCTGAAGAGATGTCAGAAGACAAGTAATACAATGGGTAAATACTTTAGCACACCACCCTGAGTGCTTGAGACCAGTCCTTCAATGGTCTCAATATCTTTGTGTGGTTTTCACGTAGATAATGTCATTTTCATCTAGTTATTGCACTGTCTTCAGTGCTCAAGAGGATCTGAACTTTGTAGTATCAACTCATATTTTGGATGATAAATACTAAATCTCCGTCCCTGAGCTTGTTTGAAAGTCTGGACCCAGAGTCTAACCTTGCTGTGCTGCTGCTTGGGTTTCAAATGCTGTTGGGGGAAGTGAGAATGAAAGTTACCATGTTGCCTTGCATCACAACCCCATGGCCCAGTGGCCCAAGGTTTTAGTCACAGCTTGTGAAGCCCTACACTGGGTTGATTTTTCAACAGGTTGCCATGAAACATGAGTCTCTGTTTCTGCTGCAGCTTTTGCTCTAGAACCCTAAATCTCAGTCCCTCATTTCTCTTGCAACAGTGATGCTCAATACACCCCTGGGCTTTCCCTGTACTTCTCAGATTCACATTGGTTGTGACAAGACCTTGTAAGAACAGGCAGCCTCTGCAGGTATGCAGTTCTTGGGGTGGCGTGGACCTGCAGCAATGATGTGACATTCGTGATGGCCTCAGGAAAAGTGTGGCTCTGTCATACTGTCAGAGCCAAGTGATGTACTGTAGCAGAACGACAGTGGAGGTCTGACTTACCTGAGCCTCACCATCTGCTTGCATAAAGACATTGCAGCTTAACTTTACTGGTGATGTGCCTTGGCTGAAGATTTTGTCAGACATCTAATGGTGATATGCCTGGACTTCTACACTGTTCTGAAACATTTCCATAGGATTTAATATGAATGAGTAAGCTTTTCAGTTGCAGGTTAATAGATAAATATGTAAATGACCTAGACAAAAAAATGGGCAGTGTTCTTCCTTCAAGACTTATAAAAATGCCTCTGTGGAATAATTTAACAAGAACATAAATAACATATGAGTGACAGGAACATGAATCCATGCTATAGTTTTTGCACTTTACAAGTTCATGCTTTGCTCTTTTTCCTGTATGTCTTTTCTGGCACTGGACTTAGCAATGCTAATTTGAATAGCATAATGATCCTGTAGCCATTATTTTCACTCTTCTTAGGTTGTAGCTGTTAGTGCTGGACTAACAAATGGATCCATACATTTAAAGTTTACACTTAGCTTTGAAAAGCTTGCTGTGAATTGCAGCCAGCAGTTGCAGTCCATGTGGTCTTTGGAAAAATGTGGGCAAATGTCTCTTTGTTGTCTTAAAACACAGTACAGCATTGTTACTACAACAGCAGTTAGAAGATATAATGAAGATGAAGTCCCTGTTATGTGAGGGAATGAGTGACAGTCTCAGAAATGTAAAAAACATCTTTTAAAAAGACAAAAGTGAGATTCTTACTGCTGTCTCACAGATAGGAAGGCTGAGGGGCACTCAGTTATGTGCTCAATGGCACCTAGGTTGTGCAACAGAGATGAAATTAGTCTGTAATCAGTTTTAAGACCTTAATATTGTGGCTTTCTCCTCTTGCTAGGTTGCTTAACCCTTCTCAAGACTGCCCATGTCTTACATACCACTCCAGCTCAGCACAGGCTATCTCTTATCTGGCTGTTTCTGACAGAACAGTGTGCTACACCTCCCAGACTTAGCCTTTAGAACCATGTCCCTCCTGGAGGCTGGCAGTGACAGATACGCTGCTTCTTACTTGCACTGCTTAAGCAGCACTGCAAAGGGATATAAACAGGGTGTAGCTGATCTGAGGTGAGGGCATGTTGGTGTGATTTAAATAGTGGGGACCTGAAGGAAACAAAAGGGCTGGAGTTAGTATTCTCACTCAATTGTGTCCCCTTTCTTGCAAACCTTTCTTCTGTCGCTACTGTTGGTACATTAAAGGCAGCTGCCTCTAGTTGGTGTTCACTTACAGAGATGTAACATACAAATCAATTCATGACAGTAGTTTTCCTCAGGGCAGAAAGTCTTTTGTAGGAATGGTGGAATTTTTCTCAGTCCAGAATCCCGAAAAGAAAGAGAAAAAGCAAAAAAAAATCCTACCTGACTGAGAAAAGGGAATCTGGTTAGTGAAAGTGCACTCTGGGCTGGGGAAATCCTTCATGTGCCTCTGAAATCAGATTTCCTTGGAGACTGTGGCAGACATTGTGACACTGAATTACATTTTCCTTTACATTTGTATACCGAAAATAAACCCTGCCTAAGCCATTCAGTGTCTTCTTGATGGTTTAGAAGCAGTCAGGATGACAACAGCTACTGGTCAGAATTGTCAGAATCAAGCCTCATTATCACAGCTTGCAGTACTTGACCTGAAGACCTGGCCAGGAGGAGACATCCAGTAGGGTGCCAAATTCCTTTTGAATTAAGATCTTGCATATAGAATTCCTGCTTCCTAGAAAGATGCTCTTCCTACTCTTAGATATTATTGGGGTAATATCGTTATTAAGGTAAAGCTGATGATGAGCTGGACACTGACAGTTCCCTACTCCAAAGGCCTTAAAGGGTAATAAGTATATTCATTCCTTTGTAAGAGAGGGTTCAAATGAGTGAGGAGGAGAGATGGCTGTAAGGACTACAAGTATCTGAGACACTGAGTTTCGTAGAGCCCTTCTTTGAGAACAGGTTTGCAGAGAAACTCCCCCCATGTATTTTTACACATAGGACAAGGCTTGATTTTTCAGTGTTACTTGTCTGCAGTTTTAAGAACAATGTAGACACACATTTTCATGCTAAATGTGAGCTGAAGATTTCACAAAGTTTGGAATTGGACTGTGGCTTTTTGTTCCCTGCTGTTGAGTGGCTGAGTGCAGGGAACAAGGGGAGTGCATTTAAAAGTAAATGACAGCAATAACCCCAGTGAGATATAAATGAAATGGGAAGTACCATCCTTGCAGGTACAGCCAAAGGTAACCTGTGTAGAAATGAATAAGATAATCCCATATGCAAATGTGATGTAAAGCTAAGACACAGCTTTGAACAGGTATTTCTATAGCTCATTTTTGAGGATTCAATGGAAGTGAAACATCTGGAAACTTGTGAAAACCTCATGGCCCAATAAATTCTCCTGTCTGGCCTCAGAGTCTGTCGTATGCTGTTAGCATTCAAAGAATGGTTGGTGCTCTGTTACTAGGACCAGCTCATCGAGGATGCTGAGAGCTTGGGCCTCTTGCCCGTAGTAAGTGCCTTCCTTTGCTGCTTTCTTCCCTTCTTTCATCTGTCTGTCCATCCCATCTTGCTAAATCTGTTCAAGCCATGAGAAGTCCATCTTGGTAGATGTTTCCTCCAAACTCTTTATTTTTTACCATTAAAATCAGATTTCTTACCAAGATTTTAGTTAAAACTCTGGCTTATCCTTCAGGTATGCTCAGTCCTGTAAATCCAGGAGTGAGGCAGAACAGATAGGTGTCACAAAAATCTAGGATCTTCATCAAGGTCTTCAGATCTGTCCAGAGGCAAATCAGGTCTTGTGTTTTTGAGAATCCTGAATGCTTCTGTGGGGAAATTCTTAGTTTCCTATGCAGGGTAAGCTTTCATCAGCACAAAAAAAGAAGCTAGAAAGAAGTTGTTTTAAAAATACTGACATATCTAGATTTTTATCAAATCTCCATAAAAAGAAGAGGGTTTGGCCTAAAAACTGTGTACAAAGAAGATAAATCTTGTATCAGTGCCCAGCTTATAAAAAAAAATCGATTATTTTTAGCCAAACATACAAATACCTGCCTCTTTATTTGTTATGGGTTTGTTTTGGTTTGGGGCTTTTTTTTCCATCAAAAAATAAACTGTAGACAGAGCATGGGAAGCAATAAATCTGGGTGTGTCGTAATTAAGTGCTCTTAACAAGTTCACAGTGCATAGTGGTAGGAAATTCCTCTGGGAACATATATTTTTATATACATGTCAGAGGTCTAAAAATAGGTTACTAGAATAAGCCATAGCATTAGAAAAGAGGAAAAGGCTTTTCCAGTTTGTTTTATTGTTCTGTTTTGAAATGAAGACTTGTAACCTGAATGGGAAAAAGTTGGGGGTTTATGTTAAAGTCATAGAAATGAGGCAGGTCAGACTGAATCTAATGAAAGTAATTCAATGAAACTGTGGGACTGATCCCTGCAGCGATTTTGTATGTTCCTCTGGAAATGAGTGGGAGTCTCTCCATTTGGCTTAGCTGAAGTTGTCAAACACAACAGGGCAGTTGGTGAGGGATTTCACTCTGACTAAGCAGGAGATGATGCATCGTGGAGTGATTTCGTGTCTGCTCTGCCAATGTTACCTGGATGATTGTCCCTTGAGATAGGATCCAAACATTGAGTGAGATGATGGGGATGTTTAGCACTTCTTTTCACTGGCTTTCAAAGCACTTTTGAAGTAGGGAGGTGATTCCATTTCCCCAGTGCAGAGATGGGGTACTGAGGAAAATAAGGCCAGAAGTGCTGTGCTACTTTGACAGCTGCCAAAACTCAGTCTCCACTGAGTGAAGTTGGGGATCACATTCATGTCTGTCAATCCCACTTAGGAGCCTGGGCCACAGGGTCACCTGCCATAGTGAACTGTGTGGTATCCAAGTCTCCTTTCTTGCTTTGTTACCAGCTGCATGCAGCTCCTCTGATGTCCCTGACTTGTGTGTGCTGAAGTTCCTATCCCCAGGGCAGTGTCTTTGAAGCACAACTGAGATGGGATTTGGGCAAGGGAACAAGAGTTTCTTGCACTAGTTGTAGTGGAAAACAGGAAACGGGCAGGGTGGTGCCTCCTGTCCATGCCAAACTCAGGGCAAGCGGCTCTTTTATTCATACTTGCCTTTGATATTTATGTTTCCTTGAGCTGGAGCAGTGTTACAAAGTTCCATATGTAGAGAAGTGTCTTGAGAGGCTGAATGGACACATCCACACTTTGAGTACACATACACCTTCACTCCCAGACACTCACTGAAGTCAGGAGAAAGGGCTGGTCTTCGATACCTCTGCAAAAATGCTCCTTATCAACTATGGGTGAATGGAAGATCATTTTTGAAAAGAGAGTGTCTGACTTATTTATAAAAGCCTAATCAGGCAGATCAAGAGAGCCTTTTTACCTGTGTTTTCTAATCAGAACATACCACAAAGTCTATTTGCTTATCTCTTGAACCTCCGCTGTCCAAACAACATACGGTATCTTTGCAATGGCAAAGGTGAAGTCCTCAACTCCTGTCACCAGGGAAAGAGCTCAGGAAGATTTAGAAAGTCATGGTGTCATTCTGCTGCAGTCCATCAACTGGAAGTGCTGGAGCCACCCATGTGTTTGGAGCTGGATCTGACTCCTCTCAGCTAGAGGCGTAGGGGTGTGAGTGGCGGATGGCCATTAGCTCATCACCAATGGCGTGTAGCAAATTACATGAGACAACTTTTGTAACCTCAGATAGAGGAGGGAATGTTCAGAGGAAGAAAGTCATCAGCTTCACGAAGGATGGACCTTGTATTTGTTTTGACTTGCTGTCATGGGTGGAGCTGGCTCTCTCTAAATTTGTGCTGAGAGGTCTTATTTCTACATGTTCTGGCAACTAACCTGCTTTTCAAGAAACTGGACTGGAACAGGCCCACTTTGCTTATTGAGAAATGGACAGAATAGATTTGTGTGTGAGTGAAGAAGAAGAGGCAAGTATCTACTTAATTACCTTTCAGTTACACACGTCATATCTCCATCATGTATAAATAGCATGAAGAGTTAAGCCTCCTTAGTTGTTCTCCTTCATTTCTACAGTGACTGAGTGATGACTGCGGTGACTCCCCTCAAACAAACACCTCTCCCCCCTCCACCCCTGTGCAGGGATTCTTCTCCTTCCCTTTCTTTTTTTGCCAAGATAAACTCTCTGTGTAAATTGGATGAGCACTGAGTACATTAAGGGAGATGGGGGTTGACACACAAAAATAAGACCCCAATTATTAGTTTTGTAACTAAGGGAATGAGAGAATAATAATTTGAGGAATAACAAGAACAGCTTTTCAGTCTGTTACTTGATGTGTGTTTGTGCATGTTGTTGTACACTAAAATAATTCCAACTGTCCTTCTTTTAATAATGGTTCATTGCTTTCCCATTGTGGGGCCATATTTGGACAAACATTAACCAGATCAAAGCCTAATGGATAGTTATGATGGCTCTGATTCAGCAAAGCACTTAAGCACAGTGTTTCATTGTGACTTCAACAGGACATGCTTTGACTTCACCAAGACACAAGCATTGCTTCAGCCAGTGACAGGAGAAGTGGCTGTATGACTTGATGGGAGTGTGTGTGGTATGCTTAAAAATCAAAGGTAAAGCTAGTTCCCATTCTAAAGAGTGATAATTGACTGTTCTTCCTACAAGGTATTGCTGTTGAACTAAGCACTCCTTTGTCTTCCTTCTTGGCCAAACCTATAGGGCAGTGTTTTTAATAGCTGGAGTAATGAAGCTGAAAAGGTTGTGGAAACCATGGGAGTCCAGTCGAAGGGAAAAAGCACGAAGGAAGAGTGAGAATGTGCCTGTGAACCAGGCTGTCAGACCTGATAGCATTGAAGATCTGTCTGTCCCCAGAAACTGTCTCTGACAGTGCCTTACACCAGGTGCTCAGAAGAGCAGTTTAAGAAATAGGAGAAGTAATGAAGACTCCCTCCCCTGGCATGAACAGTCAGGTGGTGGGTGTGAGTCAGTGGTCTGGGAGCTTCCTGAGCTGGACACTACATGTGGACCTCACGTTTTGGGCCTGGAACACAACAAGGGGTCCTCCCAGACTGAGAGGATTTAGTCCTGCTGCTGGAATGATTGCATAGGAAAGCGAGTTTCTCTGTTTAGCAAGACATGAGGAGAAGAGACTGAGATTCTTTTTGCTGAAATTCCCCTGTTGATTCCTTCTTGATGGCATAAAATCTTGGAATACACTTTTCTTGCCTCATCCGGGCCATTGTTGTGTAATAAATAGTGGCAGCTTCTGAGCTTTAAGATAGGGGGTTTTAATTTTTAGCAGCTGGGTTAAGCAGCCTTAGGAACATTTGGAATTCCCCTTTGTGATTGTGAGTTATTTATAGTAAGTCCTTATTCCGATGGCAGGAGTCACAGTGTGAGAACTGCTGATGTGAAGGTGGGTGTGTAGTTTCGTTTAAGAGTTTTACTCACTGTGTTTGCCATTTCATGTTTCTGTGTTACAAACCGCTGTCAGGAGCGAACAGAAGCAGTTTGTGGGCACGTTGCCACCGTTGCACAAGACAGCTTTGCTTTGCTTTAAGCGCTCCCTCTGGAACCGCTTTCTGCATTGAACATCATTATCATTGGTATAATCACATGTAATGTGCCTGTGATGGGCCAAACTCTGTGCTTAGGTACAGGAGTGGAAGCCTGGAGAAAATGGAGACATCAGAGGAGGAGAGGGAGAGGAATTTCATTTCCTTTACCCTGACATTGATGTTGTTGTAAAGTCTCTAAAATGGCACCTTCTGGCTCAGAATTAAGCAGCCACAATGACATGTTTCACTTTGTCCAGACTGGTTTTCTTGTCCAGTTAAGTAGGAGTGTCTTATGCCTTTAAAGCTTCCTGGCTCCCAGGAGGAAAATGCCAAACTTGTCAGAGAAAACAAACAGTGGCTTTCCCAGCCTGTGTGTGTTCCGATTAACGAATCTATTAGGCTATAAAACCTGGGACCCCCTTTGCTGGAGAAAGAGCATACATTAGGAAGCTGTTGACAGTTCCTAAGTCTGACCCCTTGCACAGTGCTGGAGACCTATCAGCAGCTCTGAGGCAGGCGGCTGGGGCCTGTTTGTTCTAGGAGGTCTTGGAGAAGTAGTTGACGCTCGGTAAATGCCAGATGCGCTGTTGTTTTAATCTGTAATGTGGGAGGCCAGAGGGAGAAAAAAGGAGGAGCCACAGCACAGCTGAGTGGTTTTGTTCTTTTGGTTGTAACCAAAATGTGTTGGAAGGCGTATAAGCTTGGGCTTGGATACTGTTGGCTTCAGAAAGCTGAGCAGGGCCTGGTTGAGTAGTACATTCCTAGGTGGGTTTGCCACGTTGCTACAGCAAGCAGCCAGAGTAGTGCATTTGATGGCATTTGTTCCTTTCAGTTAAAAGGGACGCAGTTGCCAGTGTTGGATTTAGCAAGTGCTGTGCTGATCTAAGCATTAACATCCCAAGGAGCCTCAAAACCACGGTTCTGATATTTGAGGATATACAAAACCCATTTTACAAGAAAAGAGGTGTTAAGCCTGGAATTCTTGGCGTGTTCCAGTGAAGGCCATTACATTCTTTTTATTTCTCTCTGCCTGTCTCACTTGTGCTGTTGCTGTTAGGATGGAGCATTTTTCTCTGGCACTGTGGTATTCATCAAGCAAAACTGCAAATTCCTGCATTACTTCATACACTGCTCAGTGTTTTTTCACATTCAGAGCATTACAAGTATTTCAGTGAGTTTCAGCTCACTGATCTGTTCTTGGCTTGTTACCTGACGCTTCATCTGTAAGAGAGCAGATAAACCAGACCAAAGTGAGGTGGTTTGGGAGCAGGCAGCTTTTGTTGTCGTTTATTCACAGCCAGCTGTGCACATAACGCACACATAACACAACCATCTAGCAACACAGCTAGCAAGGCTGGTAAAACCAGTGGTCTCTCCAACCCATCTTGTGAGACATCCTACTTTTAGTAATTAGTAATTAAGATAACAAATAAGTGTCAGTGAATAATGCAGAATGTATTGAAGAGTTACCAATACGTGACCCAACACGTTTGGGACAAATTGCTGCAGTGGAATGAACCTATTTCTTACTTAGAGAAGTAAGTTGAGAAGCAGCCTTTGTGGTTCCAGCCCAATCCCAGCCTCTTGTTCCTTCAGTCATGCCTGTGTGTCACAGGTGGGTCTCGGTGGTTCATAGTCCAGGCTTTTTGTAGCAGGTGGCTTTTCACTCTTGATACAGCACACGCCATTTAGGTCAGTCCCTGAGAGACCTCCAAGCAGAAACACTGCAATTCAGTGTAGCGCGTTTTAATTTGCTGGATGAGATCTCTGTGTGTCCCAAACACAAGACCTGTTGTGAATCACAGCAGGATATTCTCTTAAAGAGCCCAGCAAAATGCTGCTGACAGTGTCACAGAGCGATGCTAATCCGACATGAGATTGGTCATGGCTCCTCAGGTTACCGCCCGGCTCAGTGGCACAGGAGGCCTGTTACTGTGGGAACCAAGGACCTCGTGCTGTGGGGATGCAGTCAGGGCATTAGGAGGAAGAAAATCTATCCTATTCCCATCACTTCCTGAAAGGGTATGTGTCAGAATGACGCACGTACTCTTGGCTTTATTTGATGAGGGGGCTGGAGGGGGAGTGAGAAAGGAATGAGATGGTCTCAAGGGACGGGCGATTTGGCTTCACAGGGTCATGATGCTCTAAATGTTCATTTTGAATCGCTGAAACTGAAGGAGTGGAGAACAGTCACTGCTGGATACACATTTGTCATCTTCGTGACTCAGGGGGGCTCTTGTGGATATTTCAGACAGACCATGGATTATGGTGGGCTCCTTGATAGCTTTTCTCAGCCTCATAAACAGACCTGAAGAACGAGACAGGAAGATCCAAGTGATGGTGGCATATGCTGTGACTAATTACATTCCCCCAAGATGCTTCTGGTAGGAGGATTCATAGAAGACATTGGGAGTAAAAGCATCTCTTAACACCCATTCAGTACTGCCCTAACTTTCAGGCTAAATCTTAGTGCTTCATTTCAGTGTGTGCATCACCATCCTCTGCAGTCTGACTTCATATTGACACAAGAACCGGAGCTTTGATCTTTTGATGAGATCCTCGTGTTTTCTGGTTTTCCTTGCTCTTGGGGAAAGAGCTCTTGTGAATGCTCTTGGGAAATGGGAGACCAAATGATTAGAAAACTTTGGGTGGTTCCATGCCAGCCTGTACTACCCCCAGCACGGTGTCATCAGGGGCAGCCCACAACACTGTCTGGTTTGTAGGGATGTAGGTAAATTCAATGGATGTTTCCTGAGGAGAGAGAGTCTTTTAAATGTCACTGTGCTTTCCAGTGTGGTAAACAACTGTAGGGCTGTGTCAGGAATGAAGAAGACAAGAGCAATCTGTACTGACCAAAGCTGAGGAGTCACGTGTTGGGTAAAATCACTTCTTTTCTTTTCCCGCTCAGGAAACACAGTTTTGGGTCAAATGGAGTATCTTATGAATGGGTGCTGAAATGCACTGCTTAAGGCAGAGACCGTGTGCCCTTCTACCAGTTTTGGAAAATGGTGAAAACACCTGGACATTGGAAAAAAAAAGCTGTTTGGTATTTTTGTTTCGAGTGAGAAAATTAGAAGTTGGCTTCAGTGTTATTTTTGAAGAGGTTTTTTTTTCCTAGGGTGGAATGAAATATTTTGTTTGAGGCCAAGATGCTACTTGTTTCTATTTTTCAGTTCACTGAAAAAAAATCTGTTTATTTTGGGTTGCTGCCCAACTAATCTCTGTTCCTTTATGTTTCTATAATGCAAACATCAGTTATTTCTACATCTCAAGCTTTAACTTCTGTTCTAACCATCCATCAGACTAAGAGACACCCCAGTACTGTAGTGTTTTTATTCTTTGGATGTGGTGCTGAATTTCTGTTCTCTGATGGTTTGTGAATAAGAGTTGCAGGGAGCAGGAAGAAAGGAATGAAATCAGTGAGATCGTGGAGTCTGTGTGCAGAGCTGTTGAGTGATTCCCTTACTGAATGGAGAGCCTGGTTGAATGAAGGTGTTAACCTTGATCTTAGTACCTACATCCCCCTTTCCATTTGAGAAGTCAACAAATGATTTGCTGTGACTCTGGAATGATGGTTTAGTCTGGGTGCTTGCTTCTCATAATAAACCTCATCTGAGAACAAATGGGAAGGAGGACACTGGTTTCCAAAAGAGAGGATTTGTTTAAAGTGGGAAGGGAAGAATTGAATTAAAACACAAGAGAATCACATAATCTACCACCTCCTGCAACCTCATCTGGAGGCTTAACCTTTGATACTTACTTTATTTTTCTTCATCTCTGTAACTCTCCTCAGAATTCTCCCTGTTTTCCCCATGGCTTGAGAGAAAGCTGTGCAGTGGAGGTTTAACCTGTTTGCAACTGGCTTCTACTGAAGGAATGTAAAACCAGCTGCATCCCTAATGGGTTTTAGTTTTTATGGGATTATTTGTAGCATAATTCTTTTTTTGTGCTTCTTTCATCAGAAACAGCTCCTGTGGTATGCACTTATTGCCTGGATGTTCAAGGTGGTGTTGTGGATGTTGTGCCCAGGTGTGAGTGTAGGAATTGACTCAGATTTATAGCAACTTGCTTCCACTCCTCACTGCCTTTACACACCACTGTTTGGTCTTGGTAATTCATTTTATCTCTCTGTGCCTCTTTGCTTGGCTGAACTTTTCCTACTGCAAGGTGTGTGGGAAGAGACCATTCCCCACTTAGCTCCTGTACAGTACCTAGCACAATAGGTCTGCAGTTTCAGCTGGTGCCTCTAGGTGCTACCACAATACAAACAATAATCAATCACTGACCAACACCTTCAAGGCTCTTAGTGAAACCAAACACAATAAAAAAAGTCTCCCCAGGAGCCAAATCTACTAGGCTATGTAAACGATTTTCTAGTGAAAGTAGTAGAAACCCTGTCTCTTGGGACATTTAAAACCACGCTGCAGAATGCACCAGCAGTCAGTGTGCTGGGGAGTAATCATATGTTGGCAGAAGGATCACATCAAGGAGACTTCATTATTCCGGATTGCCTGGCCATCATATATCACTATGAGCAAAGGCACAGTGGCTTAATAGATGTTTTTTGGCTTCTGACTGCTACTGTCCTCCACTGTAGGTTCTCACAACCAGCAATGAAAGCCTGAGCCAAAGTGGAACGTGCATTTTTAGCCATACAGGAGAACGTTGATCTTTTCCAAGATTAGCTTTAGCTATATATGTTTAGACCAAATCCTGAATTCCTTTGTTCAGGTCGTTTGCTGTAGCAAAACACTGGGTAAGCCTGTGCATTTGCAGAAATATTAGTAACAATTATGGGGAGGTAATTGCATTAAATTGGAAGCAAAGCATAATGCGAAAGTCCTGGGCAAGAGCTGCAGCTCAGTGCCCAGGGAAATGGAGATGGTGGATACGTGTAGGAGAGGATCCCATAAAACTTTTATGTGAACTGTGGAACTCTTGGTTTTGATTCTCACCTGTGTTTTGGTTTTTTAGGTTCCTCCATTCAACAAAACATAAATTTCCCACTTAGGTGAGCCCAGGCTGGGATGGAGTGAAGCATCCCAATGGAATGAGACAGGATCATTTTGTAGTCCATTTTATGTTCACCAGGCTAATTAGATGTCGTAAAGCGCTCCATCCTGGAGAGAAGCTGTGGCTTCTGACTTCCAAGACCGTGCTAATTCCTACGAGAGGTATTTTTTCAAGCTAGCCCTGCAGGTGGCACAGCGAGCCTTGTTTCCAAGCAACGTTAGCAGTCACTGTCTTCCTTTCATATCATTTACAGTGCAAAAGCAGCTGTGATGGGAAAGACTTAGTACAGGAAAAAAAAAGACTAGTGTGATGTGCTGGCTACATGTCTTTTCTCAGGCTGTTTCCAGAGCTTTGCTTTAGATGGGTACAGATAAACCAGATAATTTTCTTTTCACTGCATCAAAACCCGTTGGATGCTTCTGCACTACTTCCAGTTGGAAGTTGAGAAAAAACATGCAGCCAGCCTCCTAAAAATCCAGATAACTTTTTAAAGTCCTAGTTGCACACTCCTGATGTATTCCCTGTCAGGCAGGTCTCCTTATCAGGAAATCTCTTCAGAAGCCATTGGAGTCAAGTGGAACTGATTTGGGAATTGTGAAAAAGGTGCATATAAAAGGTCCTTGTAGCCTGCAGGGCTGCTGGGAATTCCTGCTTATTAGTCCTTGCTCTAACTTTGCTTCTCTTCATGGCCTTGGGCAAGTCACTTAACTTTTTAATCTCTGGCTCAGTTTCTCTGCCTGTAAAATAAGATAACTATTACTATCACATACCTACCTGACAGGATTTTCTTCCCTAGTAATAATTAACATTGTAAAATACTCTTTGACTGTGTTTATTTTTATTATAATACTTCTAGATTATATTACAATGCTGATGCTGTTGCTGCTGCAGATTTGAGCTCCTGTACAAGACTGCACCGGAAATTAAGTCATTTTTCTAATGAGATATAAACCAACTTGTGGTTGGTGTGGTTAAGCTGAGTTTAAAGCTCCTTTGTGGCATGACAAGAGTGTGAAGTAGCTGAAGCATTCCAGCGAATCTAACCCCAGTATCTGTGACAAAATTAACTACATGCATGGAAGATTATTCATGATCTGATCTTGGCTCTAACAGAGGGTTAGTTATTTGAAGTATTTGATAAGTACAACTGAGGGTTGGAGGTTTCCTTTCCATTAGCAGGAGGTGTAAAGAGCACATCTTGAGTCTTGTCAGTTCCTGTCTTTATGCACACACTTATATTCAGGATGCTCCTTGGTCCTCCAATGCAGACTAGACTGTAAGGAACTGAATGGAAGATTTCTGTGTTTGTGAAAACATTTGGTTTGTGAAAACATTCCCTTCCCTCCTTTTCCTACTGCCTTCTGTGAGAATTCCCTAAAAAGAACATCTGTTTTCCCCTCTGCATGAAGAGAAGGGAATAAGGCTGAGAGAGGGGCTTTGTGAACTGACATACAGTTGCTCCAGCAGCTAGTCAGCACGAATTAACAATTTGATTTTTGTTTAGGGATGCTGTGGTTGCAGTACTTTTGTCTCTGCTCCTGGAATGCTTTAATTTAAAGACTGATTCCCGCCTCTTCTCCCTCTTTTCTGATCTCATCTGTAGCCATGTAAATTTTTGGATGTCTGTCCCATCCTGTGGCAATGAGTTCCATCGTTTAACAGCGGGATGTAGAAAGAAGTGCTGCATTTATCACTCCGAATCTGATATCTGTTGCCTCTATTCAATGCCCTCAAATTCTTATGGAAAATTACTATGGAAAAAACCAAGAAATGCTTATTTTCTACCATGTCCAAGATTCTCATGACCTCTGTCACAGGCCTCACAGGTGCTTCTCTGCTAGAGATGAAAAATTATAGACATTAGATGTGAGGAGGCAAAAAAAGTGAAGCTGAAGAGGTTGGGGTTTCATTGTTTGAGGGTTTTTTTGCTCAGATACTGACACAGGTTGATTCATGATGATACTAGAAGAGTAGATGATGTGGATATTTTGCAACACCTGAACTGGTTTTAGTCCCCTCAAGACTTACCATGTCCAAAGTTAGATTAGTGTGTTTTTCCACACCACCTTAATGTTCTTCAGATCAAAAATGTGTTGATTGATCTTAATTAATCTGGGAGAGAAAGCATGTCTTTAAACTTGTAATGAAATCTGTGAGGTGGTGCCAGGGTGGCTACTCTGTATTCCCACTGTTTCTTCAGTCTTCCTCCTGAGCATCTGCTTCCAGCCAGAGTTGGAAGGAAAGAGTGAATGGGGCAGACTTTTATTTTGACCCAGTGTGGCCATTACAGTGAAGGATGATGCTGTTGGGGCCTTTTTTGAGCCAAGGGAGACTTGTCCTCATGGCATCCCTAGCTGAGTTCTGGAAGACCATCCAGAAAACGTGTAAGGCCTCTAATCCAAAGCACAATGCAGTTGTCTGTGTCTGTGTTGGGAGCAGATTGGGTGGGAAAGCAGTGCATCCTGAAATAGCTTCTTTTCTACTTGCTGTGCTCTTTAGCACCCACACACATGTAACCTGTCTAGATGACAATAAGGAAAGTGTAAACTGAACAGGAATTGAGTGCAAAGAGGTAGAAAATCAAAAGTGACTCCCTTTAACCCGACAAAGGGGAAATTGTTGACAAAGTTCCAGCCTTGATTGAGCAAAACAGGGATGCATTTCTTTCTTTCTTTTTTTTCCCCTCATCTTCTCCCCCCTTCCCGCCCTCTGCTCCCCTGGAGAGAAGTCTGGATGTAACACTATTGCTAGGACTAGGCCTATGATTAAGTTCTGTTTTTCAAAGGTGATCCCAGCATGATTAAAACCAGGTGGCCCCCATGGCGTGCAGCAAGGGAGCCAGATGTGCTCTGCAACTGGATTGCCATTTCCTAGCCCAGCTGCAAACATTTGATTGTCCACTCGCTCTGGGTATTACAGCCGTGACCTTCTCTCTTCCTTACCTCCCCCGTCTCCTGTCTGCTTCCCCCTGCGACATTTGAGAGGAGAGAACTCCCTTTAGACTTGTTTGTCACTGTTACAACCATCCCTTTCTCCCTTCACCTCCCCACTCCCAGCCTTGGTTCCGCACTTCCATTACTCACAGATGTTAGAGGGTAGGAGCTGACAGCGTTGGCTTTTACCTCTCTCTTTCCTTTATTTGCATTTTTTCCCCCCCCTCTCCATATTCTGGCGTGTGTGCACTGACCCCAAAGCGCTCCCAAGTCAACTGGCAGCGTCTGAATCCACTTAAAGGTGAAGGGATAAAGCAATTTTCTTCAAGATGTGGCATAAACTGTTTAGATTTTGCTGTCTCCGAAGGCCTGTAATGAGAGGGTGGCCCTGTCCCAGGACAAGCCCCGTCTCACCCTGATCTATAAAATTTGGAATAGCTTAATCTTTTCCCACAGCACTGGCCTGTCAGCCCTTTTTTGCTGAATTAGGGCTCTAATGCACGGATG
This sequence comes from Colius striatus, assembly GCF_028858725.1. Lineage (NCBI taxonomy): Eukaryota > Metazoa > Chordata > Aves > Coliiformes > Coliidae > Colius > Colius striatus. The sequence continues at coordinate 4,389,351 of NC_084775.1, forward strand.
GTGTCAATAATTGCCTAGTAAGCCATACTTAAAAAAAGAGTCACAATCAATCGTCCCGACATTAGGATGTCATAATGCATCAGTCCTGCATTAGGAAGTTGTAATCCATCAACTTGACATCAGAAGGGACAGTGGATGGTGAGAGCTCAGTTCAGGCCTAGGAGAAGCTGAAACTACTCCACAGGCCTCACCTCAGCCCTGGATTTGGTCTCAAAGGGTCATTTTGTTTTGTTTTCCCACCTTTGCAATTTAATAGTAACTTCAATGAGTATTGAATTCTCTGGAAAGAGAAGGGCCAGTGATGCTAGTTTGAGGAGGTCTGGTGCAACACAGAGTTTCACAGTTTCTCATCCTCTTCTGTCTATCTTTTTTCTCATCTGCACATTTTCCTCCTGCTGTGTTTGACCCATAGCTACTCCCGACTGACTGCTTTCCACTTTCTCTGGAAATGCTTATTGGTGCTAGTTTGTACATCAGCCCTTGCTCTATTCCATTTTAAGATTCAGCTTCTCCAACTCAAACCTCAGTCTCATTTGCAGCTCCTTTTACACAGCTTTTCCTGTCTGAGCTCTTTCAAAGCTCTGTGTTTTCTGTTCTGCAACAGTTTAGGGCAAAAAACCACTCAGCTGAGTTGAATGTTGTGTTTCAGTTTTGGGTAACAAACCTGAGGATGGCAATTGGTACTCAAATCAAGGACCAAATTCAGCTCTGTACAGGTGAGGCTGAAGAGTTCCCTTGAGACCTCACACATATGCAGGCCACAGTTTAAAAAATGTACAGCCAGCCTTATCAGTTCCTTGTGCTGTTCATTTCTTACCAGGTATAGTCGCTGAGATATTTAATGTTTTAGTCTTACAAGTTTTGAATGTTAGAATGAGCCTTTAGCCTGTGTCCTGAAAAGAAACAAGTGATCTACAAGGACTTACATGGAACAAATCTGATCCAGAGGCTCTTGTAAAGGCAGCTGCAGAAGTCAGCTGAGGGCTAGACTGGTTCTCTTGGTAAGTCAGTGCTTGTGGGGAAGTGACTGTGGTGGAGTTTCCCCATCTCTTGCTACCTACTTGGAGATCCTGAGGTGGCAAGTCTAGTGAGGTGAAAGCAGAAGCTATTGTTAAGTCAGTAATTTCACTTGCACTCTCCTTCCTTAGGTGTTTGGTACAGTGTGAGGAGCTGGGTTTGGGATGAAATGATTAACGGGATGTGGTGCAAAAGAAGGCAGTGTGTCTCCCCATACCAGGCTTTGGGGCTCCTGAGAAGCAGCTGTCTTTCACTATACAGAACTGATTCATGCCATCCACTCACCTGGACAGTTGTCAACATGACCAATGGAGTTTTTAGTCTTTTAAAGATGCTACCAGAGGCTCCCATGCAACATCTTTGGAGAATGTGTGCTGCAAACAGACGTGCTTAGGCACCCGTCCTGTTGTGATCACAGATGTAGCTGTGTGTCCTGTGGTTTGGGACGGCCTGGCTGGATGGTAGGAACTGGACAAAATACAAAAGAAAGATATAACTTGTTCCCCAGAGCAGGAAAAATGGAGAGGATTCACAAATGATGAAGTCTTCTTCTGTAGCAAATTGATTTAATATGCAGTGTCATTTCTGTGATCTCACTCTTGTTCACAAATCCATCAAGGGTGGGTCTGAGGAGGATGGAGCCAGGCTGTGCTCAGTGATGGCCAATGACAAGACAAGGGGCAATGGGTACAAGCTGGAACAGAAGAGGTTCCAAAGAAACACAAGGAAGAGGTTTCTTCAGTGTTGAGGTGAGCGAGCCCTGGCAGGGGCTGCCCAGATGGGCTGTGGAGGCTCCTTCTCTGGAGACATTCAGCCCCAGCTGGATGAGTTCCTGTGTGCCCTGCTCTAGGTTGTGCTGTTCTTGCAGGGGGCTGCACTGGATGAGCTTTCCAGGTCCCTTCCAACCCTTAAGATTCTCTGATTCTTTTTGGTGATGAGGAGGGAGAAGCAATTATGAAGGCAACATGAGTGCAGTAAAAGGTGATGTTTTGATCAGTGGCAATGGGCCAGATGGAACATTCATAAGGAATGTCCATGAGAGTGAACACAGAGCACAGTGTATTTCCCCAGGTTCTTGCACTTGACAGCAATACTGCAGTTAGTTACTTTTTTTGAAGAAAGTGAATGATCAAAATAATTAGTGTTTTGTTTGTGTGTTTCTTTGGGTTGATTTCATGTGGTTTCTTGTGTGAGCCCAGACTCACATCAGTCTTTACTGTTTTCTTGGCTTGAATTTAGTAATTACTGGCGTTGTGTAGAGCAATTGCTGTGCATAAATAATAAACTGAATAAATATTGATGGTAGTTTTTTTCAAAGTGAGGGATGGCTTTTTAGTGCTGAGTTGGTTAAGAATTAGCCCTTGACTGAGATGTTCAAAGCTTCTCAAAGCTGTTAAAAATGGGTATCCAGCTCCCCCCTAAAAAGACTGACAATCCTTTTCTTGGAGTCCCTTGAGATATAGCTGAGACTGACAGAACAGGCAAGAATAATCATCTGTTCCCAGTACTTTATGTGCAATTCCCTGGCCTTCAGCCCTACATTGAGGAAGGACTCTCTTGTCACCATGGCTGATAGATTCTAGTATCTCTTCTCATGCCATCATATTCCTGATCTCCTTTCTGGGTAAAACACTGAAATGCTCTCAAGGGAGAAATGCAGCAAGTTTTTGCTTCTGAAAAGACTACACTAAGACTGCAGCTGAAAGGATGAGGCCTGGGGTCATTTTTAAGATTAGCCTCTGGCTTTGGTCGACTCAGTTAATCCTTTGAGGAGGATTTCAGCCACACAAGGTCCCGTGCCAACAGTGACCACTAAAATCTCGCCGCTCACCTTTATGGGCTGCGTTATCTCTGATGCCACAAGAACACCACTCTAGAGTGACCTTCGTAGTTGATCTGGTTTTAATTATAATCCAAGTAGTTTTAAACATTCATTTAAATGTCTTCTTAATTGCAACCTAATTTCTTCAATTGTAGCCCATTCACTAGTTGTTAATCATTTTTTAATTGTGTGGAAAGTTTGAAGGGTTAGTAACAAGTCATTTGTTAGCTAGAGGTCATGAAAAGGGTTACAAAAATTGCTTGGCTAATTTCAAATAATAAATTAACAAATGGATACACTCCCAAATTGTAAAGGATTTCAGTATTTGCTCCTGCAAAATAAGTCAAGAAGGACGAATTTTCTTTTCCTATTCAAATATGGCTGTTGGATATCTGTTGTGAGGGAAACTCTGTGCTGCCCTTGCTTCTCAGGAAAACAAGGAATGATGAAATGAAGGGTTTTAATGACATTTTAATTTGAATTGGATGGAAATTACTGATGAGACTCTGATTGTAATCTTTTAAAGGCATGCATGTTCTGTGAAAGGAACAAAGAAGAAAGAAAACCAGTGTCTTTCTCAAGGTTAGGGGTTTTTTTCCTCAAAATCTCTTGGCTGTTTCTAATAAGACCAGCTGTGAGCAGGAGTCACTGGAAATAGAAGGGATGTAAAGCTGAAATGAAACAGTGTTTAGGATCACGTTTGTCACATCCTCAGGTTCTGATCTTGTGTTTCATTTCATTGCTTGGCTTTGTCTCGTTCATCAGGACGACCTTGTTCTTCCCTTTGGGCTTATTACGGCACCGAATTGGTGACTGTGAGCTGTTAAGAGTTTTCTCTTACAGAAAATAAGGGATTCTCTGCATCTTGATAGCATTAGGATGAGACTCAGGGTGATAAGGAGTCCAGCCTGGAACAAGTGTGTCATCAATTCCTTCTCTTTGGATATAGGACTGTGGTGTGAGCATGGGGAGTTCAGGAAAATCCCTGCCACACTGTGAGAAATTCTATAGGAGCAACCAAAGCCCCTGTCTAAAATGTGTTCAAATAATCCCAAGAGCATCACACTGCTCCTGCTAACAGTAGTTGAAAACATACTCTGAAAATACAGGTATCTCTAGATGTGGTCCTATTTTCCTACAAGAGGCAGTGTAGCAGGGTAAGACAAAATAACTATACAATGATAAATTATACCTAGCTAAAAACTGCAGCTTATAAAAAGCAAAGACATTCCTCATTCCTCTCTTACACATTTCCACTCCCCAAATCATGAAACTTTTGCAAGTTCTATACAGTTGAAAGTTTCCATTTATTTCCTTAGTCATTCTCCTTGGCCTTGCTCCTCAGCTTAATATTTTGTAACTTTTATTCCTGATCAGTGAGACCACCTTTCCCTACTCTTACAGCTGCATGAGACTTGTCTGCCATGTGATTTACTGCTGAGTTGGGGGAACTATTTGTATCAGAAGGTCCCTCCATTCAGCTGTAATTTAGAGCCATTTCTTAAAATCACCAGAAGTGAACTTCTGGGAACTTCCCCTGCTCTGTACCCACACCAGAAAATAAATATGCATCATCTTCAGAGTAGATTCCAATCAACATATGGGCAGAAGTGAAGAGAGTGATTGGAAATTGAAAGCGGCTATTTGCCATATATCAAGAAGGTATTTAGGATATATTGTCTTTCCTTATGGGATGTGAAGGAAGCTACAGACAGAGCTCACGTATGGAGCAGTCTCAGCGGAAGGAACAAATTATCAGAGGCAAAAATCCTTTAGACAATGCCTAAGATGGAGCAGGCCAAATGTCTTCTCTTCTGTTGGGACATTATAACCCCAGTGAACTCTAATCTTACCTTTTTGTTCCTGTTTTCCCCTCTCCCACATTCACCCCTGAGACTGGAAGCACTGAGAAATTTGTCTCCTCTGAAGAAAGGAGAAGAGGAAAAGAAAAAGGAGAGGAAAACAAACCCAAAAAAGGACTAAGACGCAATTTTTGTTGCCCTGGCAGCTCACATGGATCAAGCTACCGGACTCACTGGTGTACACTCCCACCTGGAGGAGTCTGTGACAGCCAAAAGACAAAATGTAACATGAACTGGATCCAGATAAAAAACTTAATTTCACAGTTAAAGACAAAATCTGATTTTACTTGTTTTTTTAGTCTATTTTATATATCTTTATATGTCCCTTCCAACCCCTACCATTCTATGATTCCATGAATTCCCAGCACAAAACACTTGTTTTTTGTCCTTCATTTCTTTTAAGTTGCAGAGAAGAGGTGATTTCTAAATAAAGAGAAAACTTCCCTTACTTGTTTGCAGTGCTGCCTTCACCTGCTGCAAAGAAGAGGATGAGGTAACTGTAATCCAAGACAGAGTTCGGTTGAGTCAGTTTGTAAAAGAATGGTGCTCATTACATGAGAAAAGGAGTTTTATTATGGTGACTTTGTGCAGACAGCCATGAAGCAGCCGTGTGGTTGAAGATGACTTGCAAAAGACTCGCCTTACAATTGTTCTTTTTGTTTGTTTGTTGAGGTTGGCCTTATTTCTCTTCTTTATAATGAAAGTCTGTTTTCTGTTTGTATGTTTATTTTTTTAAAACATAAAGATTATATTGCTTGTGTCTTGTAAAGATCAGAAATACAGTTAACCTCTGTTTTCCTGGAAGACTGCTTGTATTTGCCAGAGACACTGTGTGCTCTAGAAACTTCAGACACAAGTGAATTTCTAAGGAAAGTTATTTATTTATTATATGTTACTATTAAGATTGTTAAGTATTGTCAAAAAAACCCACTAAAAGCCAGAGAACACTACGTGATCTGTTGCCAAATTCTTTTCCTTTGAAAGTTCTTGAAGCCTCTTCATAGAATCACAGAGTGGTGGGCGTTGGAAGGGACCTTTAGAGATCATCCAGTGCAACCTCCCTGCAGAAGCAGCTCCCACCTAGATCAGGTCACACAGAAACATGTCCAGGTGGGTTCTGAAGACCTCCAAGGAAGGAGCCTCCACACCCTCCCTGGGCAGCCTTTTGTGTGACTTAATGTCACCATTTCAGTGACAGTCAGTGAAGTTTGTGTGTGGGCTGAGGAAACATCCCACAGTAGAGGTCAAGGTGAGGGAAGTCTCTGCTCATACCTGATAGTGAGAAAAAAACCCTTAGTAGTAAGTTGTGCTTCATTTGCACTTCAGCCAAGCATCCTTTTTTCCCTTTGTGCTTCAGGTTGTGTTGAGCCTGAAGCTGTGCCGTGCCATGGAGCAACCAACCAGACTGACCACTTCTGGATGTAAATGGGGAAACAACACTGCCTGATGCTGATATCAATCTGTAAAGCTGCAGTTTTACGTAGCTCATAAACATGGCATTGATTATATGTATAGACCGTACTGTATATAATTGCAATCTGAGTTTTTAAAGATACTTTTCTTTGCATGTACAATTTTCCCTCAGTGGGAGATTTTTTTTAATCTCAGAGAATATAAAGGTAGATAAAATTACTGATATTCCTCTGCTGTATTCTCATGAAGGCACCAGAGCAGCTGTCAATGGAATGAGCTCACTGTTTTGGAAAAGCTCTTTACTTTTGTATCCTGATGTGTCTCACTGCGTCTCTGAGACTCGTCATCTTGCTCTATAAACTTGGGAGTTCCAACCCTCCAAGCTATCCTTTCCTTCATGTGCACTGCCTGCCCAGAAGAGTTGAGTTTGTAGATTTGAAATTGAGCCTTCAAAGCAGTGTTGGGGTTGTCATTGCTTTTTCCCCCCACCATTTCCAGTTGTAGGTACTGGGAGTGCTGCAGCCTTCAATTTGGCTGTGCAAGCAATAAGTAGAGTGCTTTTAAAATTCTTTATCCTGACTGATATGCTTAAAAATAGTGAGAAAAGATCATGAAAGTGGGCAGTGATGAGTGATTCCAGATCGCGTCTTGGTAAGAATTAATTTCCTACAATTGCTGAATTAATGTAATCAGTAACCAGGGTCTGTAAGAGATGGAAAACATCCAGAGAGGGGAGTCCAATGGTGTCCATGGAGCCCCTGTGTAAAGGACAGCTGTATTAAAACCTCAGTGTTAATTTTCAGGGAGTGCATTGGTTTGAGATTCCCCTGTAGTAACGAATATTGGTGATATCTTGGAGATAGCTCTCTCAGGCCCTCTGCTCAGGGACTGTGGTTATTTAAGATTTCAGGTGTTTAGTAAGGTGTGTCCTTGTTGTACCACAGTATGACTTCTGGCTGTGTATATTAAAGGTAATTGTCATCAGTGGGAACAGTGTCAGTAGTACATTTCTAATACATGAAGGTGTACTGTGACCTGAGGGCTTTCCTATCAAGAGGGAAGGTTGTGAAATATTGCATCCTGGCTACATTTTCTTTTTCCTCCAGGAATCTCCATGCATCTTTAGACAGTGGTGCTGCTTGCAGAAAAAAAAACCCTCTTGCTTTCAGAGGCAGTAAATGCTAAACAGACCAACTGGTGATCCAGCCCCTTTCTCCCCTGAGCTTTTCCAGGGGAAATTTTCTGTGAATGACTTTAGCAGAACCTCTTGAAGAGTCATGAAATACACAGCGATGAGATCACAAGGACTCTATTTAATAGGATTTCTTTTTTGGGGTCCCAAGAGTAATGTCATGCCAATAATTCACCACTGCAGCTCCCTTTCTGTTTCTTAACAGCACTAAAGAACCCTAAACAGCTTCCTTCAGAAAGAAAGCATGCCTGCAGTTCAAGGGCCTGATCCAAAATTCACGGCAGCCAGTAAGAAGTAATTTAAGTCATCTGTATACAAATCTGATACCAAACTTGTTTGACACCAGTAGGTCTCAGATTTGTGTCTGGATCAGATTTCAGTGCATTTCACCCTTGTCAATTAGAAAACAGAAACAAACCAACAAAACTCAAACCAAAGAGCAGCAAGGAAAACAATGTTTTGAAGGATGGACTTGGGCCAGTGCAGGAAATGTTGAGTTATCCCATCAAATTGACTAAAATAAACATATTTATAAATACAGTCATACTCAGCTCTGACTTTGAGAATTCACATAGTAAATAGGGAAAATAGAACCATTGTCCAAAATAGAAAACACTTCCTGAACTCACTTAACTTTTCTTTCTGGGGGAGAAATAAAATCTAGGGCAGAGGTAAGCTTTGTAGCCAGATCTTGCAGATCATTCAAAGGGGATATGAGTAAGGGAAGTGTTTTCCAGATTCCAGACATGAGGAAGGACCTGTCCTAAGGGGGTTATGGTTGGAGCATTTCAGCTGGACTCTGCAACAGTCTCTCCCAAGTCCTCAATATAAATGAGATACTTCCTCTAGCTCTCAGGTCTTTGAATCACACCCGTGTGAGAATGTGATCATTCTCAGGGGACCTTTTCACTTGTCTGTGTTGTAGATGGATTTATTAGGTAAAATAGGTCCTTCAAGCCACGAGTTTTTATTGTAAATTTGAGGCAAGCAATTAGAAAAAGTGAGGCAAAGTGCTCACTTTGTGACACAGTTCTGCCTTTTCAGAAAGTGCAAAACTCAGAGGACATTTCTTACAACGTTTGAGCATCACAGGATGATCTCATTTGAAAAGTCTTGTTCTCGTAACACAGGTATTTGGAAGCACAGGCCAAAGCAGTGTGAATTAAAACTGTCTAGTGATTTTTCTATGCTGAGCTATCGGCCCATTATGTGAACTGGTGAATGGGATGGCACTTATCTTTCACTGCCCAAAGTCACTGTGCTTTAGCAGCCCCCAAAGCCTCAGTCTTGTCTGTCATCTCTTGAGATAGATCATAGGCATCTCCCCCAATCCATTCTTCTCTTAAAGGGGACGTTAAGCAGGAACACAGGATTAAAGAAAGTGAAGTTTGCTTGCAGCTGCTATGTCCTGTCTGTTCCACTTAGCATCAGTGGTATTAAATGCTGCCTTTTGGGTGTCAGGTTCTGTATGTGTGTAGCACCAAATTGCCAGTACAATCCAATGAGCTGATAGTTCTTCCTTCACTGATTGGTTCCACCTTTGTATCTGTTTCCTACCCCACAGACTGGTGTCAGCAGCCTATTTGATGTTGAATGAATTAGCACCAAAGAAATAACTGATAAAAAATGCACATTACCACCAAGCAAACTACAAAGAAAGAACTGGCTTCCCAAAGTTAGCATTCAGTGAGCATCTGGGAACTCTCAGTGCCTAGGAACAGACTACATTTTTGCCACAAATATTTTAGCTTGCTTAAAAATTTCTCCCAAAGGAAAGAACCAATTCCAACATGCAAACAGAATTTTGTACTGAGGCACTCGAGGTTTTCCATCATGTAAGTGTGAAGTTGGACACTACACAAACAAGTTGTCTTTCATTCAGAGTGGTCATTGCGTGACTCGTTAGTGTTTTTATCCTTACTGGTATGAAATTTCCTCTGAGTACAGGGATGTTGACAGGGCAGAGGATTTGCATGTCCCAAGCTAATCTTTGGAGAGAAACATGCAAGTAAAAGGAATTATAATAATGAGACTGGGCAGCTTGTGTCCATGAGCTTTTTGGGAACTAACACAATCCTGGCTGCTGTGGTGGACTAAAGCCAGAGAGAGATCTCTCTCTTTTTTTTAGGTCATTTGTGGAACATCCTGAGTACTGTTTTCAAAGCAGGAGAACTTTCTGGGAAATCTTTTGTAAGTGTTTTCACCTGCAATTTGATTTCAAAGTGCTGCAGAAACTGTCTCTGGTATTCAGGACGGGTCCTGTGTACCTTTGTGTGTGTGTGTATGTGTGTTAAAACCTGATGTTCTTTACATAAAGGGTGGATGTGAGGAGGATGTAGCCAGGCTGTGCTCAGTGATGGCCAATGACAGGACAAGGGGCATTGGGTACAAGCTGGAACAGAAGAGGTTCCAAAGAAATACAAGGGTGAGGGAGCACTGGCAGGGGCTGCCCAGATGGGCTGTGGAGGCTCCTTCTCTGGAGACATTCCAACCCAGCTGGATGAGTCCCTGTGTGCCCTGCTCTAGGTGGTGCTGCTCTGGCAGGGGGGTTGCACTGGATGAGCTTTCCAGGTCCCTTCCAGCCCTTGAGATGCTGTGATTCTGTGTATGATTCTTTTTCACCTCTAACTTCAGTGAAATTTTCTCGTTGGGGAATTCATTCTGCTGCTACGACTGAGACAGAGCTCAAAGGGGTCACCTGAACAGGTATGTGGCACTTCTATAGGAGAGTTCTCTTACCTCCAGGGAGAAAAAACAACTCTTTGAGAGTCCTGATGGAGATTTTACTTGGTTTCAGCTACATAGTTCTCTGTTTTAAGAATTGCCAGGACTTCTCCCTCCTGCCAGGGTACCAAGCAGTGCTATTAGGTTCCAATGTATCCAGAGCCAAGGCAGATACAAGTGCAATCTTTTGCTGGAGAAGATATACTTGATATAGTTCAAATATTTTCTTAAAACCAAAGCATCCCTCTTCCCAACGCATGGGCTGTGGGTTGAGGTGTCTTATAACACGGATCCTCTCATGAAGAGAGAACTACATTTCATGCTGCTGCTGTGTTAAAAACCCTCAACCTTGTCTTACTGATATCTTTATCAAATTCTTGTTGAAACATGTTTTTCTTAAAGGACCCACAGAACCCAGCAGTGAAAGCTCTAACTTAACGCCTCATGTTCTTCTCAGATTTCCAAAGCACTGAGACCTCGAGAATATGTTTCCAATATCCTCTCATCTCTCTCTGTTAGTGTTTTACTCAGCTCCATGCTGTGGAGGTCCTGACCCCTGCAATCTCCAGGGGAAGGGGGGCGGGAAGGGGGGTCAGGCCATGTTAGAAAGCTGCAGGCCAAAGCCTGTGAAATAAGCCCGGTTTCCTCGACTCCTTTAATACATTTAACCTGGAAGAGGCCGTTGCCGGCCAAAGATTAGATTACCAATGTTGGCATGTTTGGCCTAACAAATGGCAAATGGATGACGTGCCAGGCAACAGCTAATCACTGTTGACACAGATCTATTGCGAGGCCTTTTAGAGGAGGGGATAGTTCATGTCTGCAACGAAGTTTTGTCTTGACGACTGAAAAGAGAGTTGAGAAGTTGAGAAGGCCACCGGAATACCTGTCTCTTTGAATCTGAGGGCTCCCAAACTGGATGTCATTTTTTAAAGGTCTCGCTGGCCCTCTCAGAGGATGAGCTAAATGTCTCGGCCTCCTCCAGGCGATAGGACATGAGAGCTTGAACCTTTCTCATAGCAAACCTGCTCTATATGTGCGTGTATATCTCTCTCCCTATATACATACCTGTATCTTGACTGTCACTAATTCCTGGGCAAAAAGAAGAACATGAAGTATTTCTGCAATGTTGGTTTGAAGGGATAGTGGGGTCAAGCAGCCTTGCTTAGTGAAATGTTTTTCTAAATGCCTTTCCACGGTCATGGCTTTAAAAGTGTTTTCTGACTCCTTCTCTGTGACATGTCTCTCACAAACAGGCAGAAGTGGGAGGCAGTGGCTGAGATGCAGCCAGTCCCTCTGGCTGAGCAAGGCTGCTTTGCAGTTTCTGAGCTTAATTTCATGTTGTCTGTTCTTTCATTCATAATGTCTGAAAGTCTGTGTTACATCTTTTACATGTTGCTGAGTGCTTTTACCTTCACTCCAGGGTCACTGAAGAAGGAAGTTAATAATCCATATTCCATATTTTCTGAGTTCTAGTATCAGGTTTATACTATTTTAAGTATTTTGGAGGGTGGAATAGATAAAGTCTTGGAAAGACTGTGGTGACAGAGAAAGATCTTCCTAAATGATAAGTTACCATTACTATTAGTACTTGGCATCCAGGGTGTTCTTTACATTCTTTTTCTCGATCTAGGACTTTGTTTCAAACACTGCCATATGATATTTAAGAGCTGCATGTATTTGTTATCTCTTGTTTTATCCATGATTCAGCCTAGCTTACATTCATCCAGTACCACTATATGGGAATGCATTTTGCCCCTTTATAAATACCCTGATGAGTCTCATCAAAGCAAGTAGCAGAGCCTAGTTCCTCATTGTGTTCTGTGAGCTGCATGCTCATATTGTCTCTAGCTCTTTTCTTTCCAGAGTAGTATTTTCCCCAGAAGTTTTGAGTTGTGTTTTGTGGCCATTTGCTCTCTGAGTTTGCTTTTGAGCTTGTTTGACTTTCTTCTCCAAGGGAGCAGAGGAAGGACAGTGCTGCTATGGTTTCCTCGTTCAGGTGAGAAGCTCCTTTTGACATTGCTTCCCATGATGACCACGTGTGTTTTTTAATGAAGACTTGACACATACCTGCCACTGCTATCCCCTTCTCCTTTTTCATGTGGCCTAGCAAGAGAGATCCCTCTCTGAGTATAATCAACCTGAATTTTGAAGAGTTTCTAATAGCCAACACTATCAGTCACAAAATGTCAGTTCCTTTCCTACTACTGTCTTATATAGCCTTGGTCAGACTAATTGGCTTTTAGCTTTTCAGTTCTTCAGCTCTAAAGTTAGACCAAAACGTCTTACTGAATAAGTGAGCTCTGAAGGCTTAGCAGGGCAGCAAGGAAGAGGAGACAAATCTCCCTGAACCTCCTAAGTGTAAGCAAGATCAGAGAAGGAGATTTCAGCAAGGTCCTGTTGGAAAGCTCTGACTGTTGTTAGGGTTAATAAGAACAGTCTATATGGAAGCAGCTGTGCAAAATCAAAGAGCATTTAGATGAGGTCTCTATTAGGAGGTCCATAGGCTGTGTTTTGTGTAAGGAGAGATGACTAAGTAGGACATGGAAGTAGGTAATGGGAAAGGGAGAGGAAGAGTACTTTAGCAGAGTGGAAAATGTAACATGCTGAAGCTTGGCATCTAGTAAGCAGCAAACAGGCTGAGATTCAACTAAGAAGGCATTTGTTTTGTTTGCCTCACTGAGCTGATGACATTAGATCCATAGCCTTTCTGCTTTCCTGTTAGTATTTAGAGCTCATATGCTTGATGGCAGGATATCATTCTGGTACCTTTCTTAAGAAGGCATCTGTACAATTGTGTTTGATGCTGTTGACAGCCTGGTCGGCTGCCAGTCAACTTTATCTTCCATGTCTTATTTCAGTTATAACTATTTCTGTTGCAGACCAATCTTGTGCACCTAGATGCTTCAGATCTTCATAAACCTTGCCAGACTAGGATATATCATGAGTAATTTTGCCTTGGTCCAGAACTGAACTTACCTAATCTTAAACCTGTAACTTTAGTCAAGTCAAAGTGAACTGTGTATACATGCAATCATGAGGAGAAATGGGCTGTTCTCAGGGAGTATTCATCCTATCTTGAAATATAAGATGCATAATTGAAATCAAGGAGTAGCCCTTTGGAAGCACCTGTTTTGTCTTTCACAGATAAAGAGACTCTAGGTGACTCATTTAGATCTGGAAAGCTATTAGTCATGGGAAATGAATCCCAAGTTTTGAGAGGAAAGCTATGCTAGAAATTGAAGACTCTGGGAACAATGTAAATTCTCTGGATGCCTTCAGTACCATTGCCATTAAAGTCCTGCTAAGTCTGTTATGGACCATAGCAGGAATGGCTGCTGGTGTTTGAAATGACTGTTCTTCCTTCACATGTATTCCTGGATTTTGGACAGTGGCTCAGTACTGGAGCAGGCAGTGCTTTGCCTTGGCTCCTTTTCTGTTCCTGGCTACTGGGATGGCCAGTGCTTTATTGCTACCATACTGACATGGTGTATTCTCCCTTTAATTTCAAGCAGGGCTATCCATTATCAAAAGGAGTGTAAGATTTGTCTTTGTGAACACAGTTAGTGAGAGAGGAGCTCTGAGCATGGCTGCACGTTGATGAGGCTCATGCATTGGTGAGGCCTGATCTTTTTTTCATGATTTATTTACATTCTGACTTTGGAGTATTTTTTTTTGCATCCATATCTGCTTTGGGGAATACCTTAATGTTCTGTTTAGCTTTAGTAACTGGAGGAATTAATCAGTCTCTTTACCTTTATAGGTGTGTATGAGTGAGATGGATTTCTGTAAAGGATGAGTCTGTCTTGCCACGGTGGTCTTACCATCATTCTTAGAGTGGTGGACCAGCAGGAGGAAGAAGAAGTGGCCAAACAATTGTGATTGTAGACACATTGTAGTTAATTTGCAGCATTGCCATTGAAGTCTAGAAACGTGCTTCTAATTTATATACAGATGTAAGTGTACTACAAAACACAACCATGAAAGGTGATTTTGAGTTTGCATTTAAGTGTGTGTGTGTCTTTGGTTATGTGTACTGAGATTGTGTCTCCTCAGCTTGCTTGTGATATGTGCCCCACACTTGTGTACAAAGAAATGTGTAGAATCTGAGGACCTCTGTTCCCCATCACATTTAAAATGCTAACAACACAAGTAAAAACAATGGAAGGAAACAAAAAAAGCCAAGAGATATGTTTGTTGCTTTTGTTTTCTTCAGAAATGAATAGAAAAATAAGGGTTAGGAGGCAAAGGGGGGCAAATTTGTGTACAAGGAGGTTGGAGTTGGGCAAGACAGAGACTGTATTGCTGTATAGCTCACAAAAAGTGACCTCTGTCTTGGATGCTGAAAGCTGTTCCTTGGTCATGCATGCAAAGGCTATGAGACGGGGCAGAGTAGGACCTGGGGGAAGGAAGAGAAGAGAACGAAGATGTTGAAGGGGGTGGGGAAGACATAGAAGAAAGCCAAAACAGTTACAGGGCAGAGGAAAGGAGGAGGGGTTTAGTTTAATTAGGATGGAACATGAGCGAAAGCTCAAACAGCACACACACGGACACACCCCCCCTCTGCTCCACACCCTCACCCCCCTAGAAGGAAAAAATTCATCACACTGATTTTTTCATGGTCTGGCAGTCAAGTGATAAAATTATCAGATGAGGGTCCCATTCTCCTTTCCTGCAGTCACTTTCGCCAAGTGCACCACGTCTGAAATAATGAAGCAGATTTGATTAAATTTTCGCTGGCTGAAGCAGCCACGCTAATTTGGAGATGGGCTTATTAGTTTAATGACCGATCCGAATAATCAGAATTCATTAGCATTAGTGCCACTATTGTCAGCTCAACATTAGCCCTGGGCTGCAGTACACAAAGATGCACAGTTATATATTTATATAGAGAGAGGCTGTGTTTATACACAGTGAAAGAGAGAGAAAGCGATAGAAGAACTATACATGTGCATTTACATTTTATACTCTTGCTCTTACTGCATACCCTTGTCCATCGGCAATCTAGTAAAAGAAGAATCAAATTGTAATGAGGCTTTGTGAGAGAGTGTCAGTCTTGGTCAGCCATGGGTAATTCAGCCTGACACTCTGGGTAGGTAAACTTCGGCGTCCAATTTGCAGATAAAAAGGCAGTTGGGGTTTTCTTTTATAAGATGCTGTTGACTTAGATGACTGTTTTGTGGATGCTGAGATGCTAGGAAAGTGCCTATGGCTTGGAGCTGGGAGAAGTTCCAGGAGAAGCTGAGAGATTTTAAGGTGTTTAATCTGCTTCTCACAAAGCACGTTTGGAAGCGAGTGATCTGTCAGTTGGTGAAAGGCTCTCAGAAAGACTTGGAGTCTCATTTTCTGTCGTCGTGAAGGTATGATCTGGTAGTTCTACCAAAATCAATGAAGCTTGTAGAAGGTTGGCTTAAATGAAGAGAAAAGGAATTCAGTTCCCAGAGCTCTGATGGTGGTAGCAACTTAGCTGTCAGCTCCAACTACTGCTCAGTTAAATGCAATAAAACAAGATTAATTTAACATTAAAGCAGCACAAAATGTCAAAAAAACCCAAATTATGAGCCATGATGTTTACTCAGGCTGGCTGCATGTCATGTCTGTGCTCTGATAAACATCTTTTCATGTGCAGAATACTGTGGTAAGTCCTGCACTTGGAAAATGCAGGAAGGTGTAAGACTACTTACACTGTAGGAAGCAGTGAAAGTTAGAGTTAGTAGCACTGTTTGCATTTCCTTACATTATAAGCTTTTCGAATGGTAAACTGATATCAGTTTCTGTTGGTTTCATTGGGTTTTTTTAAAACTGAATATTGTTATTTATAATATCTAGGTCAATATGTATCACCTCTGAGCTGAAGCATGCAGGAAACCTTTGCTTTCAGTAGGACATTTCCAAGCACCTTCCTATTGCTCTAAAATTTGTGAGACAAGTATTAATGTAGACTTTATTTCACACAAAAGCATAACCCAGTCTCTCTTAGCTTGCATGACTTGCCATGCCTGTGTGACTTGTCAGAGATGTGTGGTGGGAGAGCCATATAAGATCTAAACTGGACCTCGTGTCTACATCCGTTTAACTACTGTTGAAACACAGGTGTTTATAAGACAGTATCTAATACATCTTGCTCATGGGCTTTTCCTCCTTTCTTTGCTGCTTTGAACACGAGTGCTTTTCTTTTCACCTTTGCAACTCACCTGAAGGGGCATTCCATCACAATTATATTGACAAAGTAAGATATATTAAAATGATATCTCAGAGGCTGGGAATAAATCACTAATATTTGGGGAAGCGTTGTAACACCCATCTGTCCATGACCTGGGTTTATATATTGATGTATTGAGGACAGCACAAAGCACTGGAGTCAGGTGAGTAATAGCAAAGTCAAAAGCATTTACAAACATAAGGATGATTGACTACAGAGAGTTTCTCCACCTGATTCCTTTAAACACTTCAGAAAGTTCTGCAGAGTGGGAAGATACATTCATTTTAACTTTAAACCTTCAGCTTAGAGTCTCAAATGGGGCCTTTGGCCCTTTGACCCCCTCTGCAGTGGGTGGAGTCTGGAGGGAACAGCAGAAAGGTCCATACCTGAATCACACATCTCCTGATTATTAAGTGTTTAAGGATTGATGAGGAGACTCTTCTGTTGCTAGTCTGGTGTATCAGAGGAGTACATCACTGGAGAATGGGCATCTGCTATAAGTGGAGGCTTCAGTTGCTTTCATATAACCACTGGCATCAGTTGTGCTATTCAAGTATGGAGAACTGAAAAAGGTCACATTTGCCTTAACTAACTTTAGCTTCTCAATAGTTACAGCTCTTGGGATGCTTCCTTTCACCTTGCTCACTATCATTGGATTGTCTCACGGTGTTCTCTACCAAGGTCTCATTTGGCAAACAAACATCTAGACTAAGTGTTCCTCCAAGAATTAGCTGGGGTGTTCTAAAACCTTTTGTCTTTTGCCTTTCTGCTTTCAGTAGGTCCAGGAATGTTCCCTTCTACACGGCTTTAGATGTTGCTTTGGTAATTTAGTGTTACATAAAATCACAGAATCTTATAAGAGCTGGAAGGGACCTTGAAAGATCATCCAGTCCAACTCCCCTGCCAGAGTTTACTCCTACAGTAAAGTTCTTCTTCTACAAACATTTTCAAGAATAGGAAGCTGATATTACTTTAAATATTATTTGCTATTTAAAAGCTTTTTAAAATCTTGAAAATCTTTTTTTGTTTGTTTTTAAATGCAGGTTCTTTGACTTTTAAAATGTAGTAAAAGTTCTCTGGCCTTGCCTAGGTGTTTCAGGCATATTATATCTTTGAAAGTTAAAACCCAAAAGCTGGAAAAAGACAAGAGGTGAAGTTTTCTTCACCTTGTAAACTTTGGGTTGTCTGCTGTGCTAAACAGCTTACTTTGCAATTCAGCCTAATTAGTAAGAAATAGAGTTGGGGAAAAGTGCTGCAGTATCCTGGACGTGAGTCTAAAGTAGAAGGAGTCAAAATCTTCTGCTTTTTATGGGGAGAAAATGAAGTTGCCTTCTCCTGGACATCTGCTTGGTGGAACAAGTTAAATGAACCCAGGTATTTGCTGCTCATTTGGAGAAAGAGATCTGAGTCTCTCCAAAGGAGATGTGATTTCAAAGCAAGAAATGAATCTTTAGGAGAACTGGAACCCTCAAAAAGCCAAATGTGATTTTGCAAACTATGGATTTCAAAAGCAATAAATGGGGGCTGAACTTGGGATAGTCTGGTCTGACAAGCTGAGAACAGAAGGAGCTTCTAAGTGTAAGAGGAAGAGAGAACTTTGAAGGCAGCAGAAAGAGGAGAGCAGTCAGTGAAGAGGCAATGGTTGTGCTCTTGTTATTTGTTGTTAACCAAAGATCAACTTTCTTCAACTGTAGGGGTGAATATTTCTTTTTAATCATTGAATTGTTCTGTTCTTTGCACATGAGTGAACTGGAATTACCACCCCTAGAAGCAGCAAAAAGGACTGGGAGATGAGGGAAGGTAGATGAGGTTAGGCCTAAACTTAAAATGCCAGCAATATGTTACTGGTGAGCATCTAAAACTGAAGCCATAAACTGTTTTCCTCTGTTTTTAGGAGTATCAGATAAAGAAGAATTCAGTACTGGTGTTAGAGATTGCTTTTTAACTTGTTTCCTTAGGTGTGTCGTTTACTGAGTCTTCTTCCTTGGATTCTTTTGATTAATCCCATCATTGCCTCCCTGCAGCTCTTTTTGCTGATTAGATTGCTTCTTTGGTGCCTCCTCAAGGCTGCTGGGCTTAGGAGGAGGATCTTTCTAGAAATCCTTATTCCTGTTTAGCCATCTGCTTAAGGGAATGGACTTTTATGATTGCTCAGTTTGCCAGTGCATGACCTCTTTTGGAAATCTGCCCTTCTTTAAGGGATTCAATAGAAGTTGTGTTCTTTGAAATCTGGTGCTGATTTGCTGGTTTTTGAGTGCTTTAAGAATCTGACTCCTAGGTCACTCAATAGTCTGACTCCACTTTCAAGTTTGGATATAGTTCAGAGTGATAGTTGTTTAACCTTGAACTGCTTTTTGGTCTCTCGGTTCATGCAGTATTGGGCGCTGGAGGGATCGATCCTGGTTTTTGCTTTGCTATTAACTTGTGCAGATGGGTCATTTTCCCTGTGCCCCATTGTCCTGTGAGCTGGGGAGTCTGACAGTATCCAGCTCTTACATCAGCTTGTGTGCTACGTTGCATCCAGAACCAAGCAACGGAAATTGGAAGCGGCCTGTGAGCATTTTGCTTTTCCTGTCTGTTCCTCCTTTTTCTTCCCACCTAACAATGACAATGTCAGAAGATGATTGCTATTTACATGGGAATCACCGTACTGGATTCAATCAATGGCCTCTGCAAATCAAATCAATACCAGATGCTCGAGATGAGAGTGCACGAGTTCCGCTCAGGGAGGAATTTTGCAATTATATGCCCACAGATAAATTCATTTTTTTTTAGCTCAAGTTCTAGCCCCAGATGTACAGAATAGGGGAGTTAGTGTCTGGGGACTCCTGTTTCCAAATTCCTTCCAGGGAAACGGATACAGTAAACGTTGAGAGCTACCTCTTCTTCTTTGCATGCTCTTTCCCTCGTGGCAGGAAATTCTGGCCACATGATAATGCATCATGTTGTAAGTTTAACTTTGATTCTGCCTTTATTGTACCCATTTGCTATCTGAAAGACAGAGCTTAGCAAAACGTCAGGCACTTAACAGCTGCAGAGTTGTAAAGATGTGTCTTAACCCTGACGGTGAAGAATGGTCCCAAAGAACACACCGTTCAGAACCTCCTTGTCTTTCTCATGTCCTCAGATTTGTTTTCTCTCTCAAATGTTGCCCCTGCAAAGGTGTGCCTGAAGCAGAGCTGACACTCAGGCAACTTCAGAATCCTGGGAAGCATGTATGTGTAATATTAATAGTAGCATGTAGTATAGTGCTAAGTGTAGCCTAATGCTTTCGTACGGTAGGATTATACTAGCCTCGCTAGCCTTTGTTTTGAAGGGAGACTCTTCTAAGGTAGGTGCACAAAGGTGTGTTTGTACTGAGAGTCTTGATATAAATTAACAAAAAAAGGGTCTCTTTGGAGAAATGAGTTGTACTGAAACTCTCTCATAGTCCTGAGCTGTGAGAGTCTGAAGCTTCAGTTAATGTTGGTTAAGCACTGGTAGTTTCATTACAATAGGACTTGCACCCTGCACTCTCTCATTCTACAAACTGTAATTGATATTCACTTTAGGTAGATGGATGTTGCATATGAATTCCCCATCATGAAGTTCTGCAAGCTGTACACTGTAAGCCTTTCTTCCTTCCATTAATGTTAGTTGGTGTTCCTGAGCACTAATGTTTAAACTAGGATTTGACTCTACAGACATTGAATTGATCTTGCTGGGTCAGCATTGGCTCCAACTTCTCCTTGTCACCAGTGAGGCTTTTGTGCTGTCTCATTTGGCAGAGTAGAGTGTGTGTCTGAGGATGATTGGAGCACTTGTTTCCACTTTGGGTGTGGGGGAGATACTTGCATATGCTTGCTTGTTCACTAATGGGTTGTTAAGAATCAGATGCAAAAAACTGTCACTAAGACTGTTCCCTGCACAGTTAACATCACTGCTGGCATCTAGCCCACCTTTCTGTGACATTAGGTTCTCTGTCTTTTTGTAGTACTGTACTGGAAACACAGACTGGCATTGCCAGAAGTTCCAAATGACCTTCAAGTGTCCATTGAGGTTTCGATAGCTAATGGGAATGTCCTTGACATTTAAACTACCCATGGGGATTTTAAAGGGACCTGAACACATCTGTGATGAGTAAAATGAAGGAGTATGCTTGGGAGACCTGCACTCAAGAATGGGGAAGAGGTAACAGAGAGTGCTATCAGGGAATATAAGGTGTGGGCACTTTTTAAGGGGCCAGGACTTTGAAGGAAAATGAGAGTCTCCCACAACAGGATAGCTGCTAAAATATGTATAATAAGAAACCAAGTGTTCCAGAAATGTGAAAGAATCATGGCAATGCATGTAATTACAGGGATAAGAAAGCACTTTTGTTCCAGGAGAGGTAAAGCGAAGTTTAAGCTCTGTGTAGGATGCCTGTATGTCAGTTCTCTTGACTGCATAACCACTGGGAGTGAGTCAACTGAAGCTGACCAGTAATGTCTTTCTCCAAGCCATGCCAGCTCTAGTCTGGGCAAATCAAGAACGTGTCAGCTTGATGGTAAGAGGATGAGTAAGTCTGCAACACCTAAAAGCTGGCATGAGAAAAGTACCCTACAATTTCCTACGCAGCTGGCATATATCTGCAGCCAGCAGGCTTGACGTGAGCCAAGTGCATAACAGAATGACAGTGTGAGTTAGAGCTCAGTTGTTCAACTGCAAGGTTTTCACAGAGGATCCTGTCAGAGGTGGATGGCCTCTGTGCCCCTTGTAGGAACAGCCTGGGAACCGTGAAACGCCTACAAATAACCACCTGGTTTATCGTCTGACATGATTGTACGACAAGTCATCTATGTATGAACTCAAAAGGCTGGACAGAGGAAACAGGTGCCCATGGTGCCCTGTAATCACTGCTCACAGCAGCCTGTTTTGGTGACCAAAATGCTACCCAGATGTGGGAGCAGCCCAGCATTTTGTTGTGTAAGCAGTGCAAGCCACTGAAACAGCAGTTTCCTGACTTGTGTTGGAGAACTGGCCTGGGAGGAGCAGCTGGGGAGAGCAGATTTGTAAGGAGCTTTGCCAAGCTCCTAAATGTCTAGGTTGAGTGTTTTAACTTCTTGTTCTGAGTTTTTGGTAATCCCCTCATTTTCATGCTCTTTATACTTTCCCATAAAGAAATAATTCATTTCCAAGACACGGTGGGTTGGGGACCAGTCATTACATAATAACAGTTCCTGACTTTGTAGACTTCTGATTTACCTTGTCTGTTGGGTTTTGATTCATTAGGAAAAGACATTCTGCTACACAAAAATAATACTTTTATAACAAAAAGGATATTGCTTTATAGAACAAACTGTGTGTGAATTACCACCTGAACAAGTTGATCACAGAATCTCAAGGGCTGGAAGGGACCTGGAAAGCTCATCCAGTGCAACCCCCCTGCCAGAGCAGCACCACCTAGAGCAGGGCACACAGGAACTCATCCAGCTGGGTTGGAATGTCTCCAGAGAAGGAGACTCCACAGCCCATCTGGGCAGCCCCTGCCAGTGCTCCCTCACCTCAACAGGGAAGTTTTCCCTTGTGTTCCTTTGGATCCTCTTTTGTTCCAGCTTGTACCCATTGCCCTTTGTCCCATTGTTGGCCATCCCTGAGCACAGCCTGGCTCCAGCCTCCTCACACCCACCCTTGATGGATTTGTAACCATGAATGAGGTCACCCCTCAGGCTCCTCCAAGCTGCAGAGCCCCAGCTCCCTCAGCCTTTCATCACAAGGCAGATGCTCCACTCCATCATCTCTGTGGCCCTGCACTGAACTCTCTCCAGCAGCTCCCTGTCCTTCTGCAACTGAGGGGCCCAGAACTGGACACAATATTCCAGATGCAGTCTCATGATGGCAGAGTAGAGGGGGAAGAGAACCTCTCTCCCCCTACTGCCCACAGCCCTTCTAATACACCCCAGGATGTCATTGGCCTTGTTGCCCACGAGGGCACATTGCTGGCTCATGCACATCCTGCTTTCATTAGAATTCAAGCGTGTGTTCAGATGGGACATTATTTACGCTACAGACAGAGGGATTTCAAATACAGCAGCAGAGATTCTTTTGCTGTGTTTTTGAACCTGGAAAGCGGTGTGTTACATTGCACCACTCACTGAGGGCATGAGGCAGTCTGTCAGCTTGGCAGCTACTTGAATGCTGCGGCTCCCACCCATGGGCTGTGGGTGCCATGCAGTGCGGGGAGGGCAGAGCAGATGCTCCTCGGGCTGTGGGCTCTGCCCTGCTCTCACCTGCAGCCCCTCAGCTACACAGCACCAGTGTTCATCTCGCAGTGGCACAGGCAGCCCCGCACGCAGCCGTCCGCACCTGAAGGCGCTCCGGCACTCGTAAAACAAGCAGCTTGCTTGGGTTGCTAGGGAGTGGCTGCACGAAAGCTGCCTTTGGAGTGGGGTTATGGGATGTAAGCCATGCTCCTACGCAATCCTCTGCAGTTAATTGCCTTGATTTATTATAGTGTGAGCTTCTTGCACCTTCAGGGGTGGTGTATTATCTTCTGGTTTTCTAAAAGGGGAATACCCATCGTTCCCATCCTCTGACTGGCAGCCAGAGCAAAATGGATGGCTACAGAAGGTTAAGCCATGGGCTGGTTGCAGAGAAGAGCTTTGGAAATATATTGGTGGTATTGCTGCACCTTTCAAACTCTCTGACTGAAAGATGCCATTGGATACAGTGCAGATTTAGAGCTTTTAAAGTCCTTGATTGCTCCACAACAGCAAGATAATTTGCAAGAGGAGCTTTAATCCAATGGCTGGGACTTCCAGGCTCCCAGTTCTGGTTTGAGGCTTTCTGCCCCGCTGCAGAGGACTTGCCCAGCCCTGGGGCTGCCCTCCGGGATGAGTCCAGCAGCAGTCCTCTGTGGCAGCTGAGACAGCTCCTATTTCACTTGGGCAAAAAGAGAGAAAAGAAATTAACTGGAAATATTTTAAATACAGTTCTGCTGCGTCACGGCAGTTTCTGACTTCTGGTCATATGAAGCAGGTCAGCACAAATCATTCTCTGTGGGCAACCACTAACAGCCACAACGTGTTTCTAAGAGGCTGTTTAAGAAAATGATAAACTGAGAGAGAATTAGCTCTGTTGCCTGTTCAGTGTGAGTTTTCAGTGGTGCAAAATGTGGCTTTGATATTTCTCCAAGGCCATCCCAATTTTCTTTTCAAGGGGGAAAAAAATGTTCTTTTCAATAAAGAGGCTTCTGACAGGCAAATCTTGTAACACTGGCACAGACCTTCCTTTCTCAAAATCGGCTCACTTAAGTGAGCCACTATTGCAACACTGTATGGAATCTATTGGTCAGAGGTATGGAGCTGGCTTTCTTGTAAGTTTTCTAGTTCTTGGCTTGGGACAGAGTAGGGTTGCCAAAAAATAGAGGTGTAAAAATCTTCCCTTTTGAAGTTAAGCAAATAATTTGAACATTTCTCACCTCTACCTTAAGACTCTTGGGATGAATCCAGTGGCATATGGTAACCTTGAAAGACCTCCAGCACACATATCAGAGCTGTCTCTCTGGTTCTAATATGTATGATTTCTCCCTCCCCTGCAAACTTTCCTCATTCTCGATGACATTAACAAATCACTGCATAGCTTTGTAGTGTTTCTTTAGATGTTCCCCAAAGCAGCAACAGCTTTGGCCATCTGAAGAGTGCTGAAAGATTGTGGCATTGTGTGTGCACTCTCAAATCTCTGCATTTGCAGGGTGACAAGGAGGACTTTAGCAAGGGAGCCTGTGATGAAATACTTGGACTCACATATATAAAGTTGCTTTCTTTGCTGCCATACTTGCTTTCCAAACTTGCTGTTTACGTACAGGGTAAAAGGAAGAAAACCTTAAAATAATTTAGGGCACTGTAGGGAAAAATACAAGGAAAGGGCTTTGGAACTCTTGAGCTACAAGACATGTGCCTGTCCTTCTGAGGTTGCCTTGTTGGGAGTAGTCTAAAGCAAGGGACAGGATAAATGGATGGTTCAGCGTTGGGGACCACAGAACCAACCATAGGAACGGGTGGATTTCTGACTAAGTTGTCACTGCTTTGCCACAGACTCTGTGTGATCCCAGGAAAGTTGCTAACAGTTTTGAGACTAGGGTTGTGAGTTTGAAATATGTATTTAAGAAAGACCATTTTGGAAAATAAACCCCAACAGAGGACACTCACTGGAGCCTGTTTATACTTGCACAGTAACTCGAGTAGCAGCTGGTTTCTCCATAGTTAAACTTGCCAGGAAACCTCAGGAACAGGACTAACTGTTTTTCATCAGCTGATAAAATGCATTGAAAGGATGAAAGTTTGTGAAGTTGCTTTGAAATTCAAGTGTGGGGAGAGTGAATTCTGCCCTCTTCAGCGAGGGAGTTGAAGATAGTTCCTTCATCCATGAAGGTATTGTCCCATCTTGGTGCAAGACAATGAAGGTAAGCCGAAAGACAGGGGGAACAGGCCATAGTCAGCATCTGAATTACTGCTTTTTATCCCAAAGAATCATTAAGTCTGTAAGATTTTAATGGAAAAGGCCTTTGAGGCTATCTTGTTCCAACACTGAGTTATTGGGATCAGAAGGCATCGAGAGCTCAGACACTTGCCTTTGCTTTGCCACCCAAATAAGGAGGTTTTCCTGTTCCAGAGGTAGGAAGTTTTACCCACTCAGCCCTCCGAGCAGCAGGATGAGAAAATCAGAACAGCAGTAATGAACAAAAAAGTTAATGTAAAAGAAAAACACAGGCAGGCCTTTGTCTGAGAACTAAACTGGTGCAGAACTGCCCCTGAACTTAAAAATACTATTCCAGTCATTGTGGTTATTCTTCAGGGCTGGTTTTGTTTGGTAGATAGATGGATCCTGTGATCCAGAATAAGAAAGTTCTGAAGCTCTTCAAGAAAGTTCATTGTGGTATCAGCTACCCAGTAGTCCAGATTATAGCTGCAGTTAAATTCAGATAAAATCTGTACTTGCTTTGATTCGGCAAAGCAATTAAGCATGTGCTTTAGATCCACTTGGGATTTGAGTGTAACCTTAAAGTTAAGCATGTACTTAACATTTTGCTGAGCTGGGGCCTGAGTCTTTAACCCTTGCTAGAATATAAACTCCTTTCTAGTAAGTGTTGGCATATAATAGGCCTGTTTCTCAATAATGTTTGATTTTTTTTTGCAACCTAGAAGTCCTTCTGTCAACTCCAGTGGGCTTTGGATCAGGGCCCAAGAATGCAGTCCAGAAATAATAATTTACCATATTTACATTGCATGTAAATTATATATGAAGAAATGAACCAGCATAATGAATCAACCACAGGGGCTTTTCTTCCACTCTGATACCAGAAGAGAAAAAGCCTGTAGGCAGCTCACAACTTTTCTTACTAATACTCTTGAGCCCTTCTCTTATTAAGTCTTGTGTTTTCTCTGGCAAAGCCTCCCCTCATGTTACCCTTAGTACAAACTTCTTAGTCCATAAATGAGATTTTGATTCTGTTCTTATTAAAACGTATCATTGAGCAGAGGTTTTACTGGTGGGAAAATCCCATTAAGTATTTCTGAAATACCTTTGAACCGCTTGATTTTTAAGATGATAAGCAAAAACTCCTCACAGTTGTATGTGCTGTAGCTGATGTTTAACGTTCACCACTCTGGCAATACAAAGGGAAGAATGTAAGCACCAGCTTTTGCTGCCTGAAGGGTGTGGAGGGCCCTAATGTTGATATAAATTGGTGCTTACTGAGGTTTTGAACCTGTTCTGTTCAACTGGTGAGAATATAGTACTAGGATGAAGCAGATCAGGATCCAGTCCTTACGTGGTATACACATGAGAGTGAATCAACAGATGCAAGCTGGAACTCATGAAACAAGGATATATTTTGTATGCAAAAGGCTTCCTCTTTAAGGTGTGCAGTCTTAGGGGGTTGTGTGCTTCTCTACCGTGCCACGGGTGCGTTAATGTGTGTTGTGCCGGCAATGACATCCAGGGTGGCATCAAGAAGAGTGTGGGCAGCAGGTCAAAGAGGTTCTCCTCTCCCTCTGCTCTGCCCTGCTGAGGCCTCATCTGGAGTCCTGTGTCTAGTCCTGGGCTCCCCAGTTCAAGAGTGACAGGGAACTGCTGGAGAGAGGCCAGTGCAAGATGCTGAGGGGACAGGACATGTGTGTGAGGAGGAAAGGCTGCAGGACCCGGGGCTGGTCAGCCTGGAGAAGAGAAGGCTGAGGGGGAACCTCGTCAATGCTGATCAATCCCTAAAGGGTGGATGTGGAGAGGATGGGGCCAGTGTTTGTTGTGTGGTGGCAGTGATAGGTTAAGTGGCAATAGACACAAGCTGGAACACAAGAAGAGGAGCAAGTCCTTTGGTGCTGAGGTGAGGGAGCCCTGGCCCAGGCTGCCCAGGGAGGGTGTGGAGGCTCCTTCTCAGGAGGTTTCCAACCCCACCTGGACACGTTCCTGTGCCCCCTGAGCCAGGGGAACCTGCTGTAGCAGGGGTTGGGCTGGATGAGCTCTGCAGGGCCCTTCCCACCCCCACCATGCTGGGATTTTGTGTGTGCTGCATGGTTCCTTGCTTGAGGTGGCTACAGGTATGCATTGAAAGGCTTTGTAAGCAGAGCTTTTATAGCAAAGAAATCAAATAGGAGGTTCTGCAATAATTGCTGTTTTTTTCCTTTATTATCTATGTTTTTTTCCCAGAAACATCTCATTGTTTTTCCTCCTTTGTTGTCATCTTCTGATCTGGTTGATCCATGTTCCTTCTAACTGAATTTAGGGAGTCTCTGGATGCTTTTAGCCTGAACTAATGTTTCAGATCTAATCTCTGGGAGTGGATTTGAACTGAATCTTTGATTCAAAATCTGTTCTTTGGGATAGGTGAAACATAGCTGCAAAAAGCGTAGCTGCTCTTCTTTTGCCAGTTATTATTACTCCATTTGGTGAAACATTAGAGTAAGAGTATATTCATAAATAAATGTAACAGGATTAATGCATGATGAATAGACTGTGTAAGCATATTACAGGCACGGTTATTATGTGATATAGGTGATCATAAGTCATGGTTAAATGCAACCTATTGACCAACTGGACTTTATAAAAGTCTGTAACAAGACATTAGCCACTTGTTAACAGAGCTAGTAATCATTTATTGATCTTCCATGCAGTATTTATACATCCGCCACCCTGGAAAGTGTGGAATTCAATTCCAGGATCTACTTTCAAGTCCCACTTACTATAATGGGTGACACAAATCTCTGACTTGGGTACGTTTAACTGTCAGATGTTGTCAGGACCGGTAAGAGGTGAATGCTGTCCTCAGGTCCATGATGGTCTTGGGCTGTAATACCATGAGTAGTGTTAATACTGGGTGGCTGTGTTGGAGAAAGAAGCGGCTCAGGTTTTGTGAAGCATGTTGATGTTTCTACATTTGATTTTGTTCAGATTAGAAACAAAGAGTCAGATTTAACTACCCTTCATTGGGAGGTACTGAAGCCATCATTGAGGCAGTCCAAGTGATGGGCTTTTTGTGAGACCAGGACTAGAAGTCTTGAGGTCCTCATTTCTGCAAAAGGCCAAGTAGACTGCTCTGCCAAGGCTCAAACAGATGTCAAAGCACACATGACAGGTGAGGCAGACTAACCCATCTCTGTGGAATCCTACTGTTTGAAGGAACTAGTAATTTCCAAAGCAAATGTTTAGCTTGAATTTTCCTGTATGTTTCTTAGTCCCATCCAAATACAAGTGAGAAAGCAGAGTGAACTAACTATGCCAACACAGTGAGATAAAAGGCAAATAAGATCCCCCAAAATCAGTGTAAATATGCTAGAAATCCTCCAGTGGCCAGAGATTTGGTAATGATCTCCCTTTAGGAGATGGGTAACTGATGTTAAGAGAGGATTACACAGTCAGAGTGGGTTAGGCAGGGAGAAGAGATAAAAAGATGCAGGGAAAGGAAGAGACAAAGGAGGAGAAGGACAGAAGCTGAAGGAATCACCCTTGTTTAAGTTAAGGCAATGCAATAATAAATATCTTGGAAAACCTGTAATGCAGTCCTGCAGTGTCAAATGACATTACAAAGAGGCCTGCATTTCATTCCTCCTTCTAGTGGGAGGAAATAGCAGTTTTTATCCTGAGAGTGAGAAAAAATGATGGAGTGGCACATCCATGAAGTAATGTAGTGAGGAAATAGAAGGCACACAGCCCTGGAGGCTCTGAGAGGATGGCCCTTATTTCCCTGTCTCTCTGTGTTCCTCTGGCTCTGGGACTCGAAGCACACACAGCCCATCTGATTTAATAAAGGCAGGAAGCAAACAGTGACGGAGCCATGAGAGTCTGCAGATAGGGGTTGAAGAAGGGTCAAACTCATTAGTCATATGATGGGATGTAGCGTGTGGGGAGGGGGAGAAGCTTTGAGGCTTGAGGAGTGGAAATAGTTACAGCCCTCAAAAAATTGATGTTAGCATAGCTGACCTGAATGCTGTGCTGCAGTGTGACTTTCAGGGGTAAGGACAACATCCTGGCCTTTCATCCTTTCTGTTTTCTCACTTTGGGTCATGATTTTATAGTTTCATTTTTTACAGCCTTTTTCAATGTTATTAAGAGATGACTATATTTCGTGTTTGTAGCACACAGACGCTGAAAATCAGGGGTCCCTGCAGGACTGTTGCTGCTTCAGGGTCAAACCAGCTGTCCTTCAAAAACTGAGGCTTCCTCCAAGTTGTAGCAGGGGCTAAACTTAAGCTTCTTAAACTGTGTATCCCTCATTGAGCAAGAGCTAAACCTTCCACTCGCATGCAGAGGTCCTGCAGAGGATATTTGTTGACCATGGCAAGTGATGACGCACAAACTAGAGGTAACAAGGGAGAAGAAGCGCAACAACAGCCCACGCATTCATTCCTCTTGCTCTGTGAGGAATGTGATGAGACATACTGGGATGGACACTGTATATAGTGGAGTTTTCCATGTGTCTTTGGAGCAAGAGCAGCACAGACAGCAACCCTGGTGCCAGCTTGGAGAGGGAAAGGTGGTTGGTTAACACCAAGAAAGAGGATACCTTGGTTAGTGCCCAGTGCTTCAGCATGCAACAAAGAGCTAAAGAATGATCAGTAATGCACATCACCATCATAATTAACGAACTTTCCTGAATATATATTCATTAAATGCACGTAATCTTTTAAAAAGTGGTTTGCTCATTCCAGGAAAGAATGGAAGAGTTCTAGGTGCTGTGTTGCATTGCAGGACAAACTGCTGATGGCAACAAACCCGTGTCTTTCTGATGCTGCCCTTGGTTTGGTTGAAAACAAGGAGTTTTTAATATGTATATGTATGAAGCTAAAAACTGTCCTGATAGGCATCAGGTCAGAAAATGAGAACAAATGTGAACTTTCCCTCAGCTGTTTATTGAAGTTCAAGGGGCTTTTATCACTCCCTCTTTCTCCCTGTGGAAGGAAATCCTAAAATAGCATAGTCAGAACTTTTTCTCTCAGCAGGGTTCTGGTTCAGCAAGGAATTGCAATTATAGAGTTATAATGGGTGGGAAAATTCAATTTGTAAGTGCAAAAATGTTCCTGATTTTACTCTTTCCAAATTTCTCTGAAGTTTTAAAGATACCTGCAGCATTCCAAGTCTTACACACAAGTGCTGCAGCTGGCTAGAGCAGGTCACCTTCCCTGAAGTCTTCATCTCTCTCTCCAGTTAAACAAGTAAATTTAATTTGGCAAAAACTCAGCCTGTATTAAACATTATAAACTCCTGAAGATAATTTTTCATTCTTCAGTGCCTCCTGCATCAGTATTGTCTCCAATAAATGGCCTGATGAATGAGAAGGATCAGGCTGTTAGCTGATGTGGGATTAGTAAAACTCTGCACATTGTCACCTTCTGAGTGTCCTGTCCTGAGCTGATAGAGTTTAATACAATATCTTTTATAGAGTCTTCTCTTTTTCAGAGCTCTACAGAAAATGGCAAAATACCTTCTGTGGACCTTTGAGGAATCAGAGAACTCATGTCAGTGCTTCAAGCACTGGCTCTGCCTAGAGCAGGGTAGAGATGGGACTGACAGAATATCTATTAGTCTGACTGATGGAGGAAGGCTGTATTTTTCATACTCATGCAATAGTTACAAGTGCTGGTGATGAATGGTGAATTAATGCTTATTAGATATGCTGAACAGTTTAGAGCTGGAGCTGAAATCCTGGGAATGTAGATACTATCAATTGATGGATTAGTTTTAATCTCATAACAAGTGCTATGTGACTGGACTATTTGAAATGCAACATTTGGACTGGATTTCATTGCTTGTTTGGCCTGCTGTGCATTCAAATGCACCCAAGAGATCAAGCCAACAGAGCCAGCCTGTGATCACCACAGAAATGATATAGCCATGCATATAGGTTCTGGCTTTCTTCATAGGCCAAAGTCTGGTTCCTATCTCAGGTGGGGAGTCTATATGTAGCTGTAGAGTTAGTATCATGCCAGTATAGAGTGAACATTCAGCCTGGCATGCTTTGAGTGCCATGATGTTTTGCCATCCTCATGCTTGTGATGTTCATGCCAAACAGGTAGAGACAACACATCATACCAACTAACATGTTATTTCATTATCATTCTGTGATCTACCACAGTTACCTCGAGTTTCCTCTGTTGAGAGTAGCAAGACCATATTAATCTCTACTTAGATTGTTTTAATACAATATTATTTTACTTAGATTTTGGTAAGACACCTGCAGCTTTTTGGGAACAGATGCAGATCCACTGTACAGTAATGATTTGTGCTGTACAGTCTCCTCTCTTGTAATTAGGGTTTTCTCCTTCACCCCTCTGGACTAATGCATCCTCTTTGCCACCTTCCTTAAGTCAGACAAACGTGTTTCTTGGAAGGTCAGTGTAACCTGTAGGAAATTCCTTCTGTCTCTGAGCTGGCTCATTCATCACTAGTCATAACCGTTCTGGAATGTGAACCCGTAGTCTGTTATCTGGCTACTGCTAGTGATGATGCCTGGAGACGACAGCTTGGTTTTCAAAAGCTAGGTTGACCCCGAGGGGCGAGGAAAACTTGTTTTGACAGAGCAAACATGACACGGAAGCAGTGCAAGTGCCAATATGTGCAGGAGCAAGGTGTTATTTTCTCAAGGTTTGTTTTTTTCTTCCCACAGCTGGGGAAAACACAGCAATGTAAGGGAAACAAAATCTTCCCTGTGGTTTTTTTCCTTCCCCAAAAATGCAATTAAAGTAGAAAGGTGATGGATGAGAGAGGGATGAAAAAATGAAACAGATTCATCTGGGAGGAGAATCAGATGTGTCCTCCTCTTGTTCCTCTGTCCAGGAATGGCAGGGGACCAGGTGAACAGTGCAATGGTTCATGAGTTATTGGTCCCGAGACCTATCTGATGTTCTGCCTTTTTACTCCGTTCCCCTTCCCCACTTGTCCACTGGGAATACGATCTCTCTGTTTGGTGTCTTGCCCAGGGAGGCTTCTGTCTTGATTTCTGCCTCTTACATTAGACTACTATAAAGAATGACAACAATCTCAACTCTTGACCCTGGTGCGATTATTGTTCCTACATGTTCTGCTTCCCTCAAAGACATAACAAAACAGATGACTGTGTATATTTTAAAATGTCAGACTGACATTGTGGCATTAATATAATTTAAGCCAAACATTGCCAGTTAATTCACTTTGCCTTCTACTGTCTTAATGTCTTGCATTCTTTGTTTGTGGCGCTCACAAGTCATGTGGTTCTACAGCATCCTTGATCCTAGTAAGCCGGGGTTTCCAAACGTTCCAAATTGGAGCAGCCAATTGGAGCTTCTTCCTTCATTTGT
Organism: Colius striatus; assembly: GCF_028858725.1. NCBI lineage: Eukaryota > Metazoa > Chordata > Aves > Coliiformes > Coliidae > Colius > Colius striatus. The sequence continues at coordinate 4,421,371 of NC_084775.1, forward strand.
GCATGGCCTGTCCTGCATCTGGGAGCTGTGACTGTCACTGAGTGTCAGTGAGAAGAAAATGTCTCTCCTGCTAGTATGATACAGTTCTTTTTTGAAAGAGTCCTTCTCTGTGGGAGCCATGAATGTCATGGAGCTGTGAAGGAAGAAGCAAAATGCTGATGCAGAGCACCCTGCAGGTAGGAGTAAGGTTTGTGAAAACCAAGAGTGCAATTGGCTTCTGGAAAGTGACCTCTCTGATTTAAATTACATCTGCTCTAGACTGATTTTAAAGAATCTGGTTCCTGCGTGCTGCTAACAAACCCGATGGATCTATGTGACAAAGAAGATCTTGAGCCATTTCAGCAGCAGCTGAGTCTTACAGAAAGCTGTGTTTAATGGCAGAACTTGAAAATGTTTAGATAAGCAGACAAGTTATGCACAGATCTAGTAATCCCTTTCATAGTCCCTCTGAAGTACTATGGAAGTCTGAAGACATCTTTCACGACTTCAGTGTGAAGTTGAAAAACAGTTGCTGAAGACTTAACAACATGCTGTGATTGTGATAAGTTAAGATGGTTTGTGTTTGAATACTGACAACTCGCTTCCTTTTCATGCTAGAACCAATAATGACCTCAAAGTGGTGTCAGAGGGAGAAGCAGCATTGTTTCATGATTGGTGGGAGAGAAGCAGTGGGAAAGTACAGTCGTGGGCAGTCCCAGGCAGGATGTTCCTCTGTGTCCTCCAAGGATAATTCCACTGCACAGCTGCACTGCTTGGGGCGATAAGGGTGCATTAAATGAAAAGAGATTTCCCTCCTTGGGAATCAAATTAGAGCAGTCCAGATCAGGCCAGTTCTTTTATCTCTTTCTCACCCCAACAGGAAGTTTAGACACAAGTCCCCAAAGGTCCTTTTCTGGTCAGAAACATCTGCAAGGCACTGAACTGAAAGGAGTGTGGGGATAGTGCTAATAGCCTTACTGTTAACAGTTGAGAAGATGGAAACTAAGTGGCAGTGTCTTGTGAGAAAAATCAGGGGGCTAAAACACAGTTGCTGGAGATTGCTGGAGTTTCTCAGAGTCATGGGTTTTCATCCCAGGCATGAATGGCAGAATCATTCCAAGGGAGAAGAGCTGCCAACAGTAGCACTGTCAGTGCAGCAGTACATTCTCTAGCACAGGGGAGACCCTGAATCTTTGACCTCTATGCAAAGACCTCAAAATAAGGAAGGAAAATAAAGAGTACAACTCAAACAGAACATCTTTCTTATGTAAAGTTTACTGTCTGAGCATGGGTCAAACATGATGTGTTCAAAAGAGTTCTTTGGTTCAGTCTTATTCCATAGAGAAAGAAGAAAAATAACTCCTGTGGCAGCTGCAAATGCAGTTTCTGGCTGGTTACTGAGTGGGATTTTCAGCGCAGACCTAACTGCTGATAAAAATGAATGAACATTGACCTGTAACATGAGTGAAAGGACTTGGTGGTCTCAGTCCAATTAGATCAGAATTCACAGCATTAGAAAATCAGCAGTGACCTTGCTACCGTTGTCAGTGGAGTCGTAACAGCTGATGGGGAATGAACTCTCCTGGCGCAAAGCTCAACTGCTTCTCTGTAAGTCAGACGGTGGGGCTCAGCTTCCAGGAGAAGCCTGTTTCCATCACACAAACAAAGCAGCTGTACAGCATTCCTCATACTGGCACATCAGTTCTTTCTGTATGTTTGCTGGCATCAAGACTTGTAAGACTTTGTTCTTTTCTCCGTATCAGACCTACGAAAGCCTCCAGGGACTAGCTATATTCACCACTAAATCCTATAGGACTGTCTGGTAGCTGATGAGGCAGAACCTCACTCCAGTAAGTGGCATAAAAAGTAGCCTCTCTTTTTTTTTTTCCTGTATGCACTAAAACCACCTTTTAAAATTGGTTCTGCAGAAGGTCACTTGAGTAGGGCCAGTTCTACAGAAACCTCTAATGCTTTTTGCAACACTAATGCCTTCATTATCTATGCAGCTAAATTGCAATCAGTAGAAATCCAGATGTTTGTCTGAAAGGGAGACCGTGTTGGAGCATTATTTACCTTACAACTCATACCAAAGATGCCAACAACAGCAGCACATTTATCACAGTTTTGGCATTAATCCCAAGAAAACAATGGACCACATTCATCCCTGAGAAAACTCCATTGTTTTAGTGGAGTTACACATGAAGAGAAGTTGCCTGGTAGAGAGATGGTGTTGCCTCTCTTATTGGGGTGGAAAAAGATTTTGTCTCCTTGGATACCAAAACAAATGGCCTTCCTCTCTCAACTGGCATACATGAACACTTATCAGCTCTTCAAAACCAATACATACAAAGCAAGGTTGCCAAGTGACATCCTTAGATTATTTCCACAGTCTTTTGTCGTCTTCTCTCTTTTTTTTGGGCCAGAATTCCTTTGGTCTCATTGGTGTTGCTGGTTGTGCATCCCATCATTTGTTCTGTTCAACAGCCGGCATCGTATGCTGAGAAACCCAGCAAGGGAAGGCAGAGGTCAGACTTGTGACATCTTTTGAGCTATGTATGTTTATGTAACCCAGCAGGGTTCATTTCCATCAAAGATGGAAATAGCATGTATCCCTGCTGCTGTGAGTTATGGTGGGAGCTTGGTTGAAACGGTTGGAAAGAGCTGTTAAGGAGGCAGCTCTCTGCTGTGTCTGCAGGTCTCGAGCTATACTCATCTCACTGGTTTCTTATGAGGGCCTATTCTCTTTATGTGTTGCTTGTTAGAAGCATGACTGACAAGTAAATGAGGGTGGAAAGGAAGAAGGAAGAAAACCTGTAGCAACCCAGTGTGAAGACACTGGTACTTCTCAGTGAGTCAGTCTTTATGGTAGCTCTTCAGTGGCTGCAGCAACAGAGGGAAAGGAGGAGAAGCAATGAGAGTATGTCAGGTGCATGCTGGAAAACTCGTGGATCTGCTGGGCCTTGTGTGCCTGTGGAAGAATTTTATAAGCCTGTTCCTGTCCCAGACTTGGCAGCTGTTTGAAGCATAGCCATGGCAGATGGACTTCAGTCTTTGCTTCCAGTTGAGAGCAAATTGTCCTCCTCTTCTCTCAGCTCCCTGGTTAACGTTTCTGAACAAAGCATAGCTTCAGTTCTGCCCATGCAAACTGGTCCTTGTCCCTTGGGAAAGTATGGCTAAAGTGGACTTGTTGCAAGAGGCAGTGGAGTAACAGTTCTCTTTTACTTGACATTTCATTGTTGGAACTTTCTGGCCTTTTCCGTGCCTTTCTGGAGAAGACAGTTTACAAGAGCAACTCATGAAGATTTTCTGGACTGTGATGTGCAGGAGGTCAGATTAGCTGAGCTCATTGTTCCCTTGATTTCCTAAATTAAGATCTGGTAGTAACTAGGTAGTTATTACCTGCTTCTGTGTTGTCCAAGACCAGTGAGGTAACTCCTGATCTTAATCCTGACTTCCATGCACATACTGTGAGACTTTCAATTAAATACATGTGCAGGAAACAAAGATGAAACTTTCGTTTGTGAAAGCATTAGGAAGGTGTTTTGTGAATGCTTGAAATGTGCTTTGAGACCCAAGCACAGACACTGCCAGATGTATTCAACAAGAACCCCACAATGAATAACTTCAAAACATAGCTACTTTAATACTAATCTTACACTCCTCATGTTCTTATCAACCATAGCAAAGGTCTGTGGATGCTACTGTTGTGGGAAACCAACACCACCATCAAGACTGGGAAACTGGACACAAACTCACAGTTCATTCCCTAGACTTTGCTGTTTCTTCTCATGGCCCTAAACAGGAGAGGAAGCTGGAGATTTTCTTTAAAGACAGACATTCACAGGTGACTGAAAAACTGCTCCATTATTTACTTAGTTAGCTACTTAGTTTGCTGTCTGCACTCTTGATCTAGTCAGACTCCAGCAAATGAGGTAATAGTCTCTGTGTGAAGTCAGTTCAGAAGATGTTCACTCTACCAGAACCTCCCTTGCAGACAGTAAATCATGGTCCCGAACAGGTTGAAGACAGCTCGGTTAGATAACAGTTCTTTGCATTAGGTGGTAACTATCAGTCCCTACCACTGTGAAGCCTGACTGCTGAGTAAACATTCAGGGAAACATTTTTCTTGTGCTAGAGAACTTGCATTCCCAGGAGAAAATGAGGCAAAGGGAGGAGTCTGAAGAAAAACAGAAGCTAAGCTGCTCAGCCAACCATGCTCATCAAGTCTGTGGTGGAGCTTGGATCTGAATGCAGGTTACTTGATGTCTAGTAAAATGTCTTAACATATAGGTACAGCAGCACTGTTACAGAGTGCTTCTTCACTGTAGGAGACCAGAGTGCAGCTCTGGTTTAAGGTCACACAAGTTAATAGATGTGATGGAAAGGTTAGAAATGAAACAGCTTTGACACGAACAGCAGATGACCAGGAAAAGTAGGAAGTAGCCTGAGAGTCCTGCTGCACTCTCATTCCTTCCAAAGTGGTTGTGGAAACTATAACACACACCTCCCTCCTTGTTTTTTTGGTGTAGAACTATTTCTCTGAGCACTCACAGTGGCCAGAAAGCTGATTAAGACAGTCTGAGCATCTTAGCCAGTTACAGGGCCAGGGCCATAGCTGCTTTCCTGCAACTGGAATTAAGAATCCAGACGATGTGTTCAAGATTTATGGCTTCCACTGGGGTTTATGCTGCTGTTGTTCGTTGTGCTTCACACAACATATTACATCCCATTATGAACTCTGTCAGGAGGAAAGCAAATAAATCCAATGTCTCGTGGAAAACCCTGCCTGTGCAGTCATCCTTCAGTGCAAAATGTGAATGTGTAAATATTCCAGAATGTGATGTGTAGCTGGAGGCTGTTGAGGTTGGTTTAGGGGAAAGCAGAAGGGTTTTAGGGTGCCTCAGTAAGGGAAGGAGAAGATGTAACAAAGAAATTGGTGGTTACTCACAAAAACAGGCTTTGGTCTGCAAATGAAGAAAGATTGTGAACAGATATAGGATGGTTCTTTCCTAGAAATCTTGACCTCTGGAGTCAAGACCACTTCTGCAGTCAGAGAGTGATTTTGTGAGGTCAGAGATTGATTCCAGATTTTTGTCTGTCTTTGAATATTTAAATGGGCAACAAAGCATCCACCCCCATAATTGTGATGCATGGGTCATCTGCTCACTGTAGGCATCAAGGTGGATTTTGTTGTCCTGCTCCTCATGGTGAGACACACAGAACATCACTCCTGCAACAGGACATGAGGAATGGAATGAAACTGCATCAGGGGAAGTTCAGCTTGGACGTTAGGAAAAGATTCTTCACTGAGAGAGGGGAGTCAGTCACTGGAACAGGCTTCCCAGGGAAGTGAGCACGACACCAAGCCTGTCAGATTGCACAGAGCATCTGGATGACGCTCTTGCTCATATGATTTAGTTTGAGGTTGTCCTGCAAGGAGCAGGGAGTTGGGCTCAATGACTCTTGTGGGTCTCTTCCAACTTGAGATATTCTACAGTTCTCTGATTCTGTGCTAAGAACATTCAGCTCTGCTCTTCGAATGCCTGTTGTAGGCACAGATGTGTCCTCAGAAGGTACATCCAGAATCAATTCAGAGCAGGTTTTTTACAGGTGAGCTTCCTGCAAAAATGGGCTCGTTGATGCAAATCTTTTTCATCTTTGTGTAGTGCACGTTGTTAAGGGAACACTGGATGGGAAGTAGAACAAGAGCTCTTTTCTGATTTTTACCAGACTTGCTGTGTGTGCCAATGTGCAGTTTCTCTAGATAGTGATTGTCCAGGTCAAAAATCTCATACCACTGAGGAGTCTTCCCCTGAGTTATTGTCCCAAACACTACTGAAATATAAAGCTGAACCACAGAGGTAAGAAGCACTAATGTTCTTTTTTTCCCCTGTGCAAAACTGTAAATAGAACTATGTCATTTTTAATGACAATTTGATCATGATTTGGGATTTTGGAATATATGATTTTCTTTTGGTTAAGAATACACAGTCCCAGTGGTTTATGACATCTGCTGTTGTCAACTGTACTGTCATCTCACTGACCAGCAGTATACCTGCAAGACTGTTTAGTACTGTTTCTCAAAGTCCCAGTGGACCTTCTTCCATGTCATCCCTCCCACTGCTGTTCTGGAAAGCACAGTTGAGAGAGTCTGTGTGTAGAAGCTCCCAGCCACTGATGCCTGTGGGTATGTAAGCAGCAATTCATTCCCTTTCTAGTGAGGACAGAGGAGAAAAACTGGTCAAATTCTCTGTTGTCCAGGAAAAGAGAATGAGACTGAATGATAAGCCCAGCTCTTGCCACCATGGAGCTGCTTCTGTATATCTCTGGCTTTGTCATTATGGGTTGAGTAACTGTGATTGTATGGGAAATAGGGTAAGTGAGGGGATAGATGCTTCCTGCTCTATAGTGCTCTCCAACAAAGGCACAGAGTTTTACCTGAAGAGTGTATGCACTTAGAAATGCTTTGCTCTAAGTAGAGCTGAGGGAAGTTGGAGATTGGAAACATTAAAATACCACAGCGAAGGCTACTCTTGCAGTATTTATGATCAGACTGAAAGCAGAATGTACCAGAAAGCTTCTGTTGGTGTCTCTTAACTCTTCTCACGAGGTTTCCCATTCTTCATCCTCGAGAGCCTGGGATAATTTGGATAGACTTCAACTACACACCCAAACTTCGTGTGATTATCTGTACTGAACATCTGACCCCTTTTGAGGTTTGGACATCTTTGGGCAAATGGAATCTAACAGAGATAAGATCAGACTTTATTTTTCATGCCTGAACTTCAAAAGTCCCTATTTTGGTTAATGAAGCTGTGGCATGCTCATGGGGTTTTGTGTGCCTGTGTATCTCTTAGCATGACCAAACCTCTTGCTAAGAATAGTGCTCGTTGCCAGTGTGCTGACTATGATTTGTCCACAGATCTGTCACTAAACAGCCTTGTTTTCTATTCAGAGAGAAATGTTCTCCTTGCTTTTATTTCTTGGATACCTCATGGGACTGAATTTTAGCCCTTGATGCTGTTTGCACACTACTAATTCAGACCTTCTTTTCAGTTGCTTGTCCATTTGTACATGTGCTGTGGAGTTTATTACCACTCACAAGAAAAACAATTCCTAGGTTGCTGCAAAAGATTATCATTCCCAAGGACTCAATAGTAATTATGAGAAATTATACTAGCTAAGGATGGTGAGGGCTTTCTGTATTGCCTAATTAAAATTGAGTAAGTGAAACAGTTAAGCAAGAGTGATAAATGACCATTAGTGAGGAGTGAGAAATTGCTGTGGTGATTCTTTCACATCCTTTGTTTGTCATGCCAACGTTCCTAAAACTTTTCTGGATATTCTTATAAATCATCTCAGTATTTTCCAAATGTAATTGCTTCTTGAATTACACCAAAGCAAACTCACTGGACCGACAGGCCTTTGACCTACAAATTACATAGCTATTTATACCAGAGCAAAGTGGAGGTGAAATCAGACCATCTTGATCTGGCAACTATTTTTGCCTCCACTTTGAACTGATTTCATTGGAGGGAAATGACCAGACAAGATCTTGTACGTTATGTGTGATTCAGTGAACCCTCACATCTGCCCATCTGTCTGCTTCTGTAGCAATGCAAACAGTTCCAAAGCCTCTGTACCCGTGAGAGAGGCTAAGCAGATGTGGGGAGAAAAAGAAACCACTATGTCTGGGGCATAGTTGGCTACTTGCTTTACACCACTGTAACTGTGCTGAACACCATGGGGCTATTCTGGAGTAAAAAGTGGGGAGTGAGATCAGAATCCTTTCTGTGGGTTCAGATGCTTACAGATCCCCTCAGTACTGACTGTGCATTGTGTAAACAAATCGTGGAGAGGACACGTGGCAGAGAGGAGGTGGAGGGAGAAAACAGACTAGACTGACGGACAGACAAGGGTCCATAGACAGCCAGACAACAATTATAAATAGCACCCTTTTGAGGTCTGTTTGATGTGTTGCCCAAGGCCAGGTGGAAAATCTTTCTGTTGCTGCCTCTTCAACTAATCGCTTTCCCCTCATTTTTCAATAAAGATTCCAAGTTTGGTCACTTCTTTGGCACATTTGTTTCCCATTAGAATACTTTGTGCTGTTTCACTGTGTTATGCTAGATAATTGCTCTAATAACAAACCAAGGAAAAGCTTTTGAACATTTTAGGAAGTAATTTTTTCCCTTATGAAAATTCAGCAAAGGCTGACAGAGATCTGGGGAATAGCTAAGGAGAGTCAGAGGGAGAGAGAGGAAGGGAAAAAGGAATGTGTTGACTTTTATTGATGGTATTTCTGCACTTACATGTAAACCACATGCCAAAAATTTAATTACAGTCCAACTGAATATTGATATAGCACATTATAACTTTCAAAGCTTCTTAATGAGTATTGTTTAAGTGAACCACGTAGTATCCGATTTGGAACACGAGGGTATTGTCTTGTACTACTGCTGGAGAAGCTGAGACAAAGTCTTGTTTGAATGGCTAGATGTAAATCCAAAGCAAAACTATGAATTCAAGAGGTCCTTGCATTGCTAAACTTCTCCCCCTTTCTATATATTGATGGCAAGGTTGTTTGAAGTGCCTCAGTAATTGTCTAACTGTGCTTCCGTCCATGGCAGAGTGAGCTTTAGCAGAGTAGTGCAGGAGAAAACAATTAGAACATGTTTGGTACTTTCAACAAACTCTCCCTCTGTGTTTGCATATTGCCAAAATGCCTTTAAGAATTTAGTGTGGTCAAGGGGATAGGGAGATAAATAATATAAACCGAGGAAAGGAGGCTTCGGGCTGATTTATTGAAGCCTCTTAGCTAAATTCTTTCCACTCATCATCTGAAAGAGGTGGAGCTTTTTGTCAACAATGTCTGTACTTTTCCCATCTTACAGAAAAAGCTCCGAGTGCATTCAGTGCTCGAAATCCATCCTGGGATAAAAGTGTCTGAGGTAAGAGGCAAACGTTGACGAGGGTTCAGGACACATGAAGTCTGCGCCTGGCCTGCCATTAGGCATTGAGGGTACACACCCTCAGTGTGTAGGTCTGTGCTTTCTTCCATCACTTGGAGCTTCAGTTTCCCTGCTCCACAAAGCAGGAATGATGGCACTTACCTCCTTAGCAGATTGCTTTTAAATCTAGTCTTGAAAAACACTATGTAAGAGCTGGGTGCAGAGCTCTCGGCTTCTCTCAGAACTAGCCTCAGCTGTTGTCTTAAAGCTGAGTTTTCACTTACTTATTGTCTTCCTGTTTTCAAACCATCTTAATATTTGTGGTGGGAGTAGAAAGGAAATAAGAAAAATATTTTTCTGCTAAATTTTACTTAGCTTGACCTCTCTATTTGCTGCAGATGGCCCAGCTCAGACACCTCCTCTGTTGTGGTCCATACCGATTGCATAGCCTTACTTGTGGCCTGTCTAGATTGTGGATTTCCCTGTGAGCTGTAGAGGAGCCATCCTTCCACTGAGCTGATCCTGCTGAAGCCCAGACACCAGCACAGCTATTGCTTCTGCTGATCACACCATCACTGCTCTCCCCAGGGCTTTGCTGAAGTCTGGTTTTGCTTTGCCTCTCTGTATTGGCATTGAGTTGTCTTTAGTGCAGCAGCTGCTGGATTACGCAGACTCGATCCTGGTCTGGTAGAAGAAAGAGGGGAAGTAATAAAAGTCATGTGTGTCTCCCCCCTTTTTTCCTTCCTTTCTGGGAGGCTGTTTGGGTGTTGCAGGATACATGGTGGGAGATGCACCTGCTGAATCCATGGGTAAAAGGGACACTGCAGGCTTTCAGCCACTTCTCTTTCCTGCGAATTCCTCACTGTGCAACCTCTTCTCGAGCAGCTGACAATCCTTTGATGACAGCCCCAGAGAGTTAATGAACTAAAAGGACTATGGGTTATCTATTCCCAGAGATTGGGGAGCGTGAATTAAATGGTCTTTTGGAAGATGGGAAATAATTATTCTTCTGCTTCAAAGCCATGTCCAATTGAATGATGTCGCCAGCACGAATCAGCAATCACAATCGCTGATGAAGACCCATTAAACAGATTGGGCTGAGTAATGCACAGGAAAAAATGTCAGGAGCATCTTTAATTCTGAGGCTCTCAACCCTACAATTGTCTTATTTTTTTTTCCTGTTTTCTTTCATTAAAGAAACTCTTTAAGTGCCTAGAGCTTTCCTATCCCAGCACTTGGAAGCTGGGAATAGTTAGGAATGCATTTCTGCACCATCTCTGATGGAAAGGCAAGGATTTGAGTTTCCTGGTTATTGCCTGGGATATCTGAAGGGTATTGTTTGGGGTATGTGAAGTAAAGAAACCTTTTGGGAAAAGGCTTGGTCAAGGCCAGTTGGGAGTTCCTCTGCTCCCTGCTCTGCTATATTGTTCTGTACATCACTTCCTTCTGGCAGAGGCTGGGCAATGAGCAAGCTTCCCCAGAGCCAACGCTTTTGTACACTTCAAGAGGAGGGCGAGTGTTGAGTGATCCTTACTGAAAGAAAGACACATTCTTCTGTAGTTTAACTATTGCAAAAGTGACATAATGAAGTCAAACATTAGGGCATGATCATTAGGGGAATTCGTTAGAAACGCTTGGCTGTACAATGAATTCAGTTGGAAGTTATGAACTAGAACTCTTTAGTGTTATTGGAGGGAGGCAAATCTTATTACAGTGTTTTGCTTTTTCACCATATGAGCTGGAACTTCAGGAAAGTCATACCAAAGGTAAACTTTGCTATTTTGCCAGGGAGACAGGTCGATAGGTTGGGTAACAGGTCAGTGGACTGGGTGAAGTCCAGCATCTCTTCCAGAGGACTGTAAGTTACACAAATGGCAAAAAGAGACTGAGAAAAGCCCATATTTAGGAGTAAAGGAGTTTGTGATCAAAGCCAGTATCTAACTAGTCTATTAGTGAGGCTCTTAGAAGTTAGTTGCTGTATATCCTGCCTGCCTGTTGCACCTCGTCTCAATCCCTGATAGTCAAACCTGTAATATTGCAACCTTCACAAAACAGATAGGAAAGGGGCAGTGGCTGAGGTTCTGGGAGAGGCATAGCAACAGACAAATGTTGGCTTAGGGCTGTGCTAATACCAGTCATGGACTGTTTTTGAGGGTAGTGCTATGGGTTCATTAGAAGATGGAAATGCCAGGTTTCTTCCATTTATGATGCAATGGAATGGAGTTCACTGGCTCAGTTGTAACAATCCAACAGCAAATGGAAGGCATCTGACCTGATCTCAGAGCAATGTTTTCATTTTCCTTCTCTCCCCAGATACCTACAGCTTTCCAACTGACACAGAACTGAAGAATGGTTGGAAAATGTCCTGAGTGGTGTTTTCCTGATTATGCAGCCTGTTTGAAACACAAGTTTCAACAAATGCAATCTGTTCCCCTCCCATTAACCATAGCAGAGAGGTGTACGTGGGAGAGCCATGTCTCTCTCCTTGGAAATTGATTTTGCTTTGCTTTCCTCCTAGGAAGCAGGAGCAGTGAGGGAGATGTCCTTAATACCAATCATATGTTGTCAGTGTACATCTTGTATAGCAATGCCATTTGTGTAAAAGCTAGTGAGTATTTGACTCAGCTGAAAGCTAGGGAGGGTTTGCTCAAGTCTAGCAGCATGACTGTTGCTTTTCTGTTTATGGCCAGATTGCATGTGTTACTCTATGTCCTGGGTGTTAATGAGTTATAATTTGAAGCCTATTAGCCAAAATTTCTTTAATCAAGAAACAATATCCACTGATGATCCTACCATCTGTGGATCAGCCTTTGAGATGTCCTGCTCAGTGCAGTTTCTAGAGCACTGCAGGGTGGGCTCTGCAGCAGATGCAATATAGCATCTTGCAGTTTAGCAAGAAAGGACTTCCCAGCAGAGATGTTTATAACCTCTGAACAGAACACGCTGGGAGAGCACAGGATCATTTGAGGACTTCCAGTCTGCATTGGCATACTCTGGGGCTGTTGAATGATATACTTGTTGGATCAAAGCTCCATTCTCCTCTATTGGATGTGGTATACGTTGGTAGTCCTGGTGTCCTCTACCAGGATGTGGGTATGTTCCAGCTGAATAGCAAGGGCGTTTATACAAGCAGGATGGCAAACAATGCCTGCTTGTTTTGACTGTAGGTTGTTAAAATGCTACTTTGGAGGTTGTGTCATGATGTTGGAATGTGATTCAGTATGAAAGACACAAAAGTGTTTTAAAAGGGGTATCATGCAGGTCCCTGCTCAGCTGCAGGAGGATAAGAGTGAAAGGCTGCAGGGCATTGCACACATACCCTTGTGCACGCTGCAGAAACACAGCTCTTTTGACCCCTCTTCATAGGTTTTGTTTCCTTTCTCAGTGTTTCCTTTGCTGTCTCGTGGGGTTTGTCTGTTCTTTACCTTTCCTTTGAAAAGCAGTATCTGAACATGAGATGTTAGCTGAGAACTTACCTGAGCAAGAAAGAAATCATTCTGTGCTCGTGGTAAGTGAGATTGGTCTGACTGTGAGAGTCAGACAAAAGGCAGAAGGTTAAAGTGGAGATTCCCTGGAAAAAGTTCTCCTGAGGGCAGTTAAATCCAAAGGGATCTCCTCTGTTTTGAAAGCTGAAATGATAATTGTTAGAGGCTGGAAGAGCATTCTGCAGTAGAAACATTGCATGCTTGTCCCATCCTTTAAGTCCTTCCTAGGCACTGATTGTTACAGTTGGGTACAGGACACTGGGCTGAGCTGTGACCTCCCCAGAAATGACTATTCGTATGGTGTGAGACATAAAGGAGACAGAGACATGAATGAGCAAGTGCCTTGTTCTGCTGTTTGTGTGCTAGGCAGCTACTTTGTCTTGTGGCCTTCCTGTAAAGAGAAACAACTGAGGTTTTTGACAAATTTGTCCACCAGCCATACTGGACAGCTCTGTGTAGCTGGGCTGACATTCAGTGGGGTTAGTAGGATGCATTCATGGCTATGAGTGAATTCAGAGATACTGGAAGACTGTTGTGAGCCAGAAGGGAGTGTAAATCCTGAAAAATATCATGTGCTGACAGACCAAATGGAAAAAAATGAAACTTTTTTGCTCAGCTGAAATGTTTTGTCTTGTCATCTCTAGCAAAAGCTGAGGAAAAGGAAAAAAAATCAAAATGAAACCCTCAAAATGTAATTAAACTGCACAGAAAGGTCTTTTGAACAAAAAGCAAATCTCTTCAGTGACTGTTCAAGCAGCATGTTTTGGTTATTTCTGATTCCATCATTCTCCAGTCTTTTTTGGTTGTTGTTCTTCCCTTGGGTCATTCAGTGACACCAAACCATTGCTAGGAAAGAGAGTTTGGTTTGGATGAATCCAACTTTTTCAACATCATATTTTGTGAGAAAATTTCCTGCTGCTTCTGCTCATCAATAAAGTTGATGAGTTTAACCAGTCTCATGGCTGGCTAGGGGAAAAAAAAAGATCCCCCAGTTAGAGAAGTGGATAAATAATTTGGCACAAAGTCCTTCTCTGTTGACTCAGTTTACTTTGTGGACCTGGGCACGATTGTCATAATAAATTAAAGCATGAACATTCCCATTTGTCACTTAACCACTTCCTTTTGCTGCCTTCCAACATGTGGTAAAACCATTAGTTGTAACACAGAGAGAAAAAGACCAGATGAGGGGAGGAGAGTAATCCTAGAATTAAGGGGAGAGAGGAGGAAGGGGATGACATTCAGGGTGGAAGTGAAGGCATCACTGAAGCAGACTCAGCACCAGTTGCATGTTTACAAGGGCATAAGTATTAAAGTCATCAGGGCTTATCACCTCTCTCTGGAGGGAAAAAGGAGACAAAGATTCTTCTGGGGGTCACTAGTAACCACCCTCCAAATTCTTAAGGTGGCCCAAAACCTGAGGGTAGAGGAAGACTCCTCAGTCATGCTTTGTCCCAATATTGTAATTACTTATGTCCTGAACTGTTCACGTTTAAGATGTTTCTTCAAGTCTCTGGTTCTGCACAGCTTCCCTTCATTGCTCCTTGCAAATCTGTGGTAATTTCCTAAAGCTAAAGGAGGATGTGTTCAGATCAGGCCCCTGGTTGACAAGGTGTGAACAGATTAATGGCCATCCCATCCCACCTGGCTTCACAGGAATAGGCTGGGCCCGAGTGGGCTTTCCGGGAATCCCCCGCTGAACGTGAGCCCCTGCAGAAACAGAGAGCTTGAGCTTTGAATGGGAGCAGAGGTCAAATTCAGAAACAGAGAAGGGGAGGTGGAGAGCTGTATGTATGTGTTGTGGGAAGCTCAGAAGAATGTAAGCTTGGGATTTGAAAGCATCACACTCCTGAATTATGATTATTTATTGTCGTGGTAGTGCCTAGAGGCCCCAGACTCATTGTGCTAAGGACTCCACAGACACATAATGAAGAGACAGTCTCTGCCTTGAAGATGAATGAGGAAAACCTCCCCAAAGGGGGCTGGGAACAGGTGTGACATGTGTCCATCAAGCTGATGGAGCGTGTTTACAAGGTGTGTACGTAAGAGGATGCAAGTGGAAGAGAGACAGCAAGAGAAGGAGAAAGTTGGATGTCAATTTTCATCTCCCCGGCTCTAAAGAAGGGCTTGGTTTCTTTTTGTTTTCAGTTGCTTTTATTCTCACCTTTCTTCTCCAGTAATGATTATCCACAGGTAAGATAAGAATTAACAAAAAGTTTTAGTGATTTTACTAAAAATCTGGATGCTGAAGAGGCACAGTTCAATAATTTACTCTGTTTCTTTAAGCAAGTCACTTCTGCTTAGGCTTCTTTTAAAGGTAGCTGGCCCCCATAATGGCTCTTTAAAAATCTAGCTTCTTTTACCTTTTAATGCTTCGATTTTTCTAAGTCTAAACGAATCAGAAAGCAAATGAATAAAGAAAGAAGTGGTTGCATGAGCAGCAGATTGAATGGCTTGTGTCTTACAACTCAGATAGCTCGTGACATCCCTGTCCTTGCTGTGTCCCCCACCACGCTGGGGCTGGGCAGGGCATAAAACACACTATTGAGAGCCCTTGTGTAGGGACTCACTGCTGCTGCTCGTGGTGGAAGCTGCTGAGCTTTTACTGCCTTTCCTTCATTTGGGAAATTCATTTCAAACCTCTGCTTCTCTGTCAGATTTGTCCAATATTGGACCACAGGCCCAAAAGTTACGTGGTCAGGAGGGTAACCAGTAAATGTACTGACCACTCAGTCACAGAAGGCATGATTTGGGGAGTTGGGTTAGCACTGGTCGTCACTTATAGCAGCCTCCTGGAAACCTAGGGTTGCAATTGCTGAATACTGAGGAATGCTGTGCTTTTCAAGGGTTAATGAAGTAACTGCTCTGGAGCTCATAGAAGAGGGGAACAGAGCATTCTGCACATCACTGGGAGATGGGGATTCTTGAGTACTTTAGGAAGAAAAAGAAGCAGGAGTTTTTTTTGATCTTTTAGTTCTTAGAACAATCAGCAGCAAGAAGAAACTCAGCTATTCTTAGTTGCATCTAGGGGCTATGCATAATCTCTCCTGCTGAATTATGGAATATGATAGCTTTTATTAAATCCATTACAATTACAGCCTGTCTGCTGCACAGGTTTAGAATATGGAATAAGTAGGGTGCATAATTTCAAATAAATATTTAAGACTTTATGCCTGATATGGTTTTAGACTCTTAGGAGATAGAATTCTGTTTAGGGCTGTTTTCTTTTAATTCACACAAACTTTCCTGTCCAGCTACTTGGTGGTACTGGAGACCTTTTAAAATAAATCTTCATTGTGGGGAAAAGGTTGTGTCTGCTGCAGTTTGGCCCAGGATTCTGTCTGCATCGATGACTTGGTTCCTCCCTCAAGTAGCTAGGTATATAAAGTCAGAATATTGTTGGCAGATGAGCTGATCTTAAGATGTATACAGCTGGGGAGATGATAATGATTAAATGTAATTATACATAGAATGTAAATAATCATTTTTAAAGGGTAAAAAAAATTAGTAAGTACAACATTTAGACAAGTTCTGTTGAACAAAGAAGTGGAAAGTGTCTGTTATTCCAGCATTTGGATTGTGTCTCTTTGCAGAGGGCACGGGAGTAATAGGAGAATGGGAGACTCAAATGTGGCTGTTGAGCTGGATCTCCAGCTCACAGCAGCTGCTGTTGGGGTCTTCTGTGCTCATGGACTTCCTCCTCTGCAGTGCTACCAGCAGCAGAGTCATCTGGATGAGTGTGCAAGTGGAAGGTCCTTTTCTTGGCCTTGCTGCATCCCTGCATGGACAGATGTTGTCTACAGCTGTGTTCAGAGAGATGATGCCCGTTAAGTAGCACTGATCTGAGCCTCTACATGTGTCACTAAGAATTTTTTGCTAGTAGCCTTGGCTGTTCAAGCTGACAGCTCTTTGCTGGCTACTCAACAGCTCCAGAGTAATCTAATTTTCTGTCTCTCCCTGAAACTTATTGACTAAAGAAATAATGTGGCAGTGCCATTGGCAGGAGAGGTTAAAAGCACACTGCTCCTAGTTGCTTCACAAAAGCCACCAGTAACAGGGATATCCAAAGTAGCAAGGACAGTGTCAGGAGCTACCAGAGGAATCAGGCAGGGACAGCTCACTGTCCCCTTGCAAGTTGCCCAGACAGTTGCCACTGGAGCGCTTGAAGAGCAGCTAATCCCATTGCTTCTCTGTGAAGCAAGGATGGCAATTTCTGAGCAGGAGCAAGAGGGGAAAATCCCCTCTGTATGATTCTGTATTCTTCCTTTGTCCTCTCCACACCTGCTCCCTTTCCTCTTCCATTCTCCCCATTCACCCTTCAAGAAGATGCTCTAGGTGTTGCCTTTGACTCGGCTGCCAATGCTCTGTGGAGATGTGTTAATGATGACTGGCAGGTTTTAAAAGCACCGTTTCAACACCTTGCTGTCACCACACCTCATACTTCAGCAGCTTAGCACATGTTCCAAGGTGTTTAAAGAGCTTCCCGTGCAGCCCTTTTCCAGGCACTAACCTCTTGCCAGGAGCAGTAGCAGCTCCTGACCGCATTTTTCTGGCTGCGACCTTGTTAGTATTTGCCTACGACATGTAAATGAGCAGCGCAGTCGTTAGCTAACGAAATGTGTAATGTTTTCCATTGTGTGGAAGGCTCAGAGCTGACAAGACCCAAGCTTGTGTTCCAAAGTCTAAAGCAGTTGGCAGGTTTCTCAGTACCAGTTTTTTATGCCTCCGAGTGGGTTATGGAGTGGAAAAGGGGGTGGAGAGAAAAGGAGAGGGAGGAATGTGTGTGGATGTGTGGTGGGGGGAGACTTAGCGGGAGAGAAGGGCCATTTGCAAGCCACCAGCTTTGAATGTAACTCGTGTGGGCCTTGTGGTGGTGCTGAAGGGCCTGTTGTATGCGTTTGATTGACTCTGGCCTTAATGCTGCTTGCCACTTACCAGCACTTGTCTTTGCTCATTAGCAGGGGGATTGTGGGCAAATATTTAGATATTCAAGAGAGGAAATGTTAATCTTTGCAGTGTTCACTGAATATTTAAATGAGGCAGCAGGCAGTTTTGCTCTGTGTTTGACCTAGACTTACAGTGCTGAGGAATCGCTCGAGTCTTGGGATGAATTTGTAGTCTGGTGCCTCCCCACTCCTGGGTTTCAGGTCATGTGGTGAAGTTCAGATCTCTTCACAGTGCAATCAGTCTACATAAGCCCTACCAAACATAAATGGCACAAAAGCTTTGATCTGGCCAGTTTTGGGCACAGAGAAGTGCAACCCACGTGACATTAGAATGATACTGGCTGTGTGATAGACACTCTGCTCTGTAGTTGCAGGAGATGGTCGAAGATAATGATAACTAACAGTTGCTGGTAGACTGGGTACTGAGGGTGCTACTTTTGAGAGAAGATTAGAAAAACATGAACAGTCTCTTGAGGTTTGGACAGGCAGATCTCCCAAATTAAAGTATTCATTAGAAACTTAGTGTGTTTGGAGATAAACATGGTATTTGTGCTGGTGTCCCGTTGTCACTCATATTGATCTGGTGGATGATAGATAGGTTACCTATCTGCTTGGAGTATGGAACAGACTCAGGGTTAGCCTGCACTGACACACTCGAAGCAGGCAAAGAGAAGTGTCTTGCCTCACACATTATTACTCTGCTGTCTTCTAGAACTGTTCTGGACAACAAACATGGAAGCAGCAAAATCTAACTTGAGAATGTTGCTGCTTTGTAGGTAGTGAATGTTGAATTAGCAGTTCCTGACACCTGCACTTGAATCTGGATTATTCTGTGTGAGAATCAGATCAGGAATGTGTAGGATGTATATCCTGTTTGAATTTGGGGTATTTAATCTCTACAATTAGTAGTTCCTTAGAAAAAAAGCTCTAGACTAGGAATTACTTATGGGGAATAATATCATTGAATAAGGTTAAAAGACAAATGTATCTGTATACATCATAACAGATGAAGGGCAGAGAGGATTAAATCTGGTGGCCCCTTATTTAATCCATGTTTTAAGGGAGCATAACACTAAATGAACATAGCTCTTGCTTTAACAAGGTTAAGGAGTAGGTAGATCCTGCCAGGTGCTGAGCATCTACTCTGCCCCAGTTGCATTTCTGTGGGTCAGAACCTCTATGTTTAAGACATTTCAGTTAACCCAAAATGATTCTCATTTAATTTGATGATTACAGCAAAATCACCTGAGAATTTATTTACTTATTCCTAAATACACTCACTGGCTACATCCTGACAGGATGAAGTGAAAAACACTTATATGGATTTTATTATTGATGGAGTTCCTAAACACAGTTTCTTTATGTTTTCTGTCACTTGTATTCCAGTAGCTGCTAGTCAATTAAATATTTCTCCAGTAAATTTGAGGCTTAGAGAATCACTTGGGAGTTGTAGAACCCCTTTTAGTGGGAATTAAAAGCCAGTTACTCAAGGTTTAGGCACATCTGACAGTTCCACTCTTGTGCCATTCCCCGAGTAAAGGCTGTGCCCTCCTACCTGGGATCTCTTCCTGGTATTCCTTTGGTGGCTTTCCTTTTTGTCTTTATTAGTCTTTTTCTTCATGTCATGTCATGTTGTTGCTTTGGGGAATTTTGGGGAGGACAACTAGCTCTTGTTCCACTCTCTGTTTGACCTTCAGCCAAGACGAGGGGTCAGCAATGCAAATCGCAGTTTTATACCACACAGGCCAGCTATCTGCTGGAAATAAGAAGCAGCAGATATATTTCACTGAAGCTAACTTGCAAGCCAACAGATAGCAGTGACTTTAGTCACAGCAGCAGCTTTTAATCATGCCACTGTGTTCAAACTGACAATCTGGTGGTGATAGGCACGAGATCCCATGTTTATACCATCTGGTTTCACTAGTCCTGGCTTTTCTAGATTGCAGGTGCCAGATTGGCAGAACTTTTCCATGGGTACAGTAAATGGCTGCATGTGTTTAATTTTTGAAATGCACTCCCCGAGTCTGCTCTCGTTGTCAGACTTTTTTGTTGTTGCTCTTCCTGACTAACCCTGGCATTGTGTTCAGAAAACTCTGGCTCGTAGCAATCTGTAGATATAGGGCACTTGCTGCTCTAGGGAGTAACACAGTAATGGGAGAGAGCATCAGAGAGTCTCCTGCAGTTAGATTTGTCAGCTGCACTCAAGTGCATCACACCCAGCAGAGCAAAATTCCTGATACCGCTTCTTCCACCGATACTCCCTTGTCAGAGCCTTCCCTTCTCCTCCATTACTTCTGCCTGGAGTCCAGTGTGAGTGCAATGGTGGAAGCAGGGGACAGAGCCCAGTGTGAGTGGAATGGTGGAAGTGGGGGACAACATTAAAATAAATCTAGAAGAGCCTAACACCAAACAAATTCCCACCTGTAGGGTGCAGACACTTTGCAGGGAGCATCCCTGTCTTTACACTGAGGGTTGTCCTCCAGTTGCTGTGTTAAGCTATCTGATTTTGAAATTGTGTTAGGTGTAGGAAAATAAAAGCATATTTGACTGGGGTTTGTGCCAAAGATGCAGTATAATGTATCTCTAGGTGGGAACAGGCTCCATGTCACCCTCCATCGCCTCTTCCTCTGGAGTGTCTGACTTGGCAGCTGTCTGCAGAGTAGGTGGCAAACCACCACGGTGGCTTGAGCCCAAAGAAGTTCAAAGAGGAGGCAGTAATCCTGGTAACAGAGCTCTAGGATTTGGTAAAGAAAGGAGAATGGGGATTCAAATTAAACATTGTACCTCTTTTCTACATATGTCCCTACAGGTGCATGTTCCAGTTGCTGGTGCCCAGCTCAAAAGCCTAGCTCAGAAAGCAGACAGGCTTCTGCCCATTCCTGGGGCAGAGTACAGAGATCTCTCTCACTCTGCAGTTCTACCTGTGATGGTTACAAGATAAAAGCCATTGCCTAAAAGTTATTAAAAGCTGGTGCAAAACAGATCCATGGATTTAGTCTCTGCTGCCTAAAGACATTTGTCTGATAAAAAGTTGTTACTGTTCTTGATTTGAGTGGGTGGTAACATGGCACCGGGACAGATTCAACAGAAGGACCAGTGCCACTTTGTATTGAAGACCTATTGCAGAGGCAGGGGTGTACTCTGTACTGGTACAGTTATTCTTTATAAATGGATTTACACCATGTAGAAGAGAAAAAATTCTCTGTGCTCTCTTTAGCCCTCACAGCTGACTTCACAATAGGAATTATGCTGACTTTTACACAGGAGTGAATTTGAGTTTACACTCAGGGGGCTCTTGTCCCCAGGACAGTTCCTTTTCCTTCCTTTCACTAGATCATGTTGTTGATAGTTCATTGCTTTGGGGGTTTTGTTGTTGTTATTGTTTGGGTTTGTTACTTTAAAGAGTAATAATTCAAAACCAAACCTTCCCTTCACCCCCAAGCAAAAGCAGAGGAAAGCAGGCAACTTGTGATCCTTGATTGCCTGTGGCAGGAGGAAAAAAATCAATTCATTTTCCAGTGTGAGGCATTGTGAACTTGAAAGGGACCTTGTCAAGTAATTTGATTTTCCCACAAAGTGTTGCAACCTATCGAGGAGAGTGTCTTTTTGGTGTGCTACATGCCAAGCTCCAGAAAGGAGAATGCTACTGAAGCAGCGCCAGTTGGCTGTGATCCCGAGCTCCATTTCCAAAGCCAAGGTAATGGCATCAGCAGGGCTGGCATGAAAGAGGAAACAAAACAATCTCAGGGTCTTGACTGCAGGCTCCCTTTGGAACAGCTTCAGTGTGAGGGAGGGGAGGGGAGGTGGGAGAAAAAAATGTTTGAGCAAGTAAAAAGTGTTGAAAAAAAATTCCCAGTGAAGCAAGTTGTTGCTGAAATGTGTAGTTCTGTGGAAGTCTGAAGACTCTGGGGAAAAGTCAATCTCAGTGAGTTGTTTCAGCAGGAAAAATCTAAATCCTTAATTTTTACAAGCACCAAAATGGTAAACGTTGGCAGTGTTGGAATGTTACCTTCTGATAGTAATTCCACTTCATTAGTTTATGACATGGCAGGTTTCTAATCCAGAGGAGCACGTATTTCATTTGGACATACTGTGTTGATTACCAAGTCAATATTAAATCCAATAAAAATTTCACTTATTATCGAAACAAAGCCTTTAAACTCTCCCAAACAAGCTGTCGTTCCCCCAGCAGCGCTGGGTTTGAGTCATGCTGTGTTTTCAGTTTCATGTGCAGTTGAGGGGTTTGTTTCTTTGATTGTGAAGATTTCTGCAGAAACTGCTTCTAGACCCAGTTTTAATTAAGGTGTGAAGGCATTTTAACTGTGAAGACATAGTGTTGTCTTTCACTGCATTTGGGAATGACATGAGGGCCTACACAGTCTGATGTATAAAGCACTAAGGATTTAGTGTGGGCCTGCACCTGACTTGGTGTTACCTGCTGAGCAAGGGGACGTGTTAGCTGGGCTACGCTCTCGTTTGGAGGTGTCTGAAGGACTTTGGAGTCATGGGAAAGGTTTCCATCCTGCTAATGAGCAAAATAAGCTCACAATTGTCTACACCCATCTGGTTTGTGTAACAGTAGAATCGGCCTAAAGGATTTTGAGGTTGTTTGAGAAGCTGGAGGAACCCATGGGTGCTACTTTGGTGTCATGGCTTGCTGTTCTGAAAGAGTTTCTGATAAACTAACAAAAGAATCATATGGGATTTTCACAGGCTGTCATGAAAGCCCAAAACCATCCTAGCTGTGAGCAGTTAAACCTTCCCTTATGGATCTGCCTCCTACCCTGACCACAATTGTCTTGACAGTAGTTATTTATATCCTGTTCATGTCAAAACCCCAAAACGCAGGTAGAAACAGAGCCATCTGTACATTGCTATCTCTTTGAGCAGTGAAAGATTGGTATAGAGTGCAACAAAGGGCTTGTTTAGATCCACCACTCTCTTCAACCACTCTGTTTTCAGTCAGTCCAGCAATAACAGATGAGTTTTATCCTTTGTTAGATGAGGTATTATGTTATGTATTATGAGTTTTATCTTCTGCTATGTGTTGTTGGGCAGAAGCCAGAGGGTTAATGCCTGCTGGAATGTCATCTGTAGCATGACACTGCATAGGTGTTGGAATTGTGCTCTGGTAGATACTGGCTTTTTATTGCTGGCCCACCCATGGACGGATTTTTCCAACTGTCTTTTTGTTCTATATGTTACACCATTTCTCTTCTCCCTGAGGACGTTGGGCAGTGGTGCTTTCTGACTTTGTAGGGGTATTGCAAAGCTTATTTGATATGTTTTTGTGGAGTGCTCCCTAGAGAAGTTGAAACTGATGTGCTGTGCTTTTTTTTGTCCTGGTGAACATTTGGGGGTTGGACAAGATGATCTCTAAAGATCCCTTCCAACCCTATCATTCTATGATAACATCAGTTGGATATAGAAGAGTTGATCTTTCTCTTCGGCTGGAGACTGTTGAGTCAGGACAATGGCTCACAGATGGTCTTTACAAGGCAAAGAAGTGACACTTTAGCCATTTGAGAAGCCTGTCTCTCAGCCCAGGCAGTGCTAATACAAGGGTTTGCAATGTTCACTGGTTTCATTCTGAGCAATTCTTTTTAAAATTCATTTCTCCTTTATTTTGGTGGTGATTGAATTTTAAGCCCAGTATAGAACTTGTACTTGCCAAATGGCTGTTGAGGGAAGAGTCTCTTGTCAGGAGGGGAAGGGAAAGAACAGGATTACCTGCTGAGATGGCCCCAGAGACCACTACTGTTTAGTTTTCTTTCTGAGTGGCCAGTAAGAAGCACTTCAGACACTGATGTGAGAGTGATTCCTGTAGCAATGAGCATCCCAGTTTAATCAGGTCTTGTGTGAGAGAGCCTTTGTGTTAATATGCTTTGAATTTTCTAAATGAATCCAGAGGTGCTGGCCTGGTTGTGGTTAGATGACAATGTTCAGTACTGAAGACATCCACATTTAATAGTAAAAGAAAAAGAAGTAATTTGGTAGGGCTTAGAAATACTATTGTGGATAGACACCTGGTATTAGAAATACAGAAGAAATCAATGTTTCCAGAGGAATAAGTGGCAAAGTAATTGAAGCATCTCTTCCATTAGTGTTTGCATGGTTAATATGGCTCAATATTAACTTCACCTTCTGTGTATGGAAATGCTGTCATTTTGTCTGGGATACTTACTAGCCATAGGAACACACTTCAAAGATGGAACATGTCCCAGAACACCTCAAGCTTCTCAGAAGCAGGAGGTACATTATGGGGTTAAAAGGCACCTTTTGAAACACTGGAGGAGGAAGGGAAGGAGGAAGGGAAAAGCAGTCAAAGAGAAAAGGAAAACTTCAGAGCAGTTAAATATTCTTTTGTTCCATCTTGCCTCTTTTGAAGTAAATGCTGGCCATGGTTACTCTGCAACTTCACTTTTCTCAGGTAACAGAAGTGAGACACTTGGGTGTCAGGAAGTGTAGTGTGGATGGATTAAATGGATCACATCCAAGAGCTCTGGAGGAATAAAAGGTCGGAGATGTAACTTGAGCATCCCCCATGGGGTCTACTTAGTTTTTTCCTATCTCTTCAACTAATATTCAGATTGTAATTTCTGTAAGTTTGGGTTTGGGGCTGTTTGGGGATGTTGTTTTTTCATTTTTAGCAAAGTTTTTGCAGTCAGAAGGCAGGATTGGGGCCACAACCCCACCGAGCTGCACAGTTAAGTGCTGCGTGTCAGCTCAGAGATTACAGACTCCTGGGCTATATTTCAGTACCTGGTAACTAAAAATGCCTCTGTGGTCAGAAGGCCATTGATGTTTGCT
The DNA here is from genome assembly GCF_028858725.1 of Colius striatus. Lineage (NCBI taxonomy): Eukaryota > Metazoa > Chordata > Aves > Coliiformes > Coliidae > Colius > Colius striatus. Next base: position 4,445,539 of record NC_084775.1, read on the forward strand.
TCAGAGGTAGTAGTTATTGGCAGATGCCCAATAAAAGGCAGAACAATTTTATCATCTGTCAAGGAGACAGGATGGTGGGTTTCAAGACTACTGCCTTGCTTTATAATGTAAATGCCCATGTCTGTTAATTGTATTCTTATTTAGCTATATCAGTCTGGGTTTCTTGCTTTTGTTTGATGTTGTGTCTTTTCTGCAGTTGACTATTTACTTTTAGGTTTTTTGGAAAGCAAAAGAGCAGCTCTTGGAGTCAGCCTTTACTGACTGCCTGTGCAGTTGCTGGTTACCCTGACCCATGTCAAGAGATTGTGCCCAGGCAATAATTAGTCTGTCACAAGAACTCCTGTTTGGATCTGATCACACAGATATCCCCCAGCAGCTTCTTTTGCTCTCCAGGGACCTGAGCAGACAGGAAGAACCAACAGGCCTTTTCTACTCCCTTTTTTCTATGCTCTTTTCTGGAGCCACGCAAATCTGTTCTCACATGTTTGTAAAGTACAGCCTGACATTTCAGTTCTGCTGAGATGTTGTGCACTGAGACCTCTGCTCAAGAAAGAGCACCTGCAAAAGAACTCTGTGTGAACAGTTCCCTTGAAACTGGAGTTCAGGGCTGGGTGTTACACCCACCCCATGGCCTCAAGTTGCCCCAAGGGAGGTTGAGGTTGGAGCTGAGGAATAACTGTTTCCCTGAGAGCGGTGTCAGCCCCTGTGCCAGGCTGCCCAGGGAGTGCCCAGCCCTGGAGGGATCCCAAAGCCATGGAGCTGAGGTGCTGAGGGCTGTGGGTCAGTGCTGGGCTGGGCAGAGGGAGGGGAGAGCTAATTCCAGGAGCTGAAAGGGCTTTTCCAAACAAAATGATTCTATGATTCTGTGATCTGTTTTCTCTTTGATGATATCAGCATGGTAGGTCCTGATCTACTGGGGTTTTAGGGTAACGACACTCCAGCCCTTTTACCTGGCAAGCTAAAGGGGAGTGCTCCGTGCTCAGGTTCACGCTGAGTGCTGAGGTTGAGGTGTGGTGTTTCTCACCCCGTGTGTCACTAGTATTTAAAACCATGGAGTGACGCAACTTCTTGCAATGTTCAGGTCTTAGAAGATATTATCAGGACAAACTGAGTGCTTGGAACTCAGGCCCCAACAGGCAACCAGCAATCCTGATCATCTTCTGAAATGCAGTTAATTGTGTTCCTGCACACACACCCTGTTCATGAGTACGTAGTCTCTAAAATTTCAGCTTTTACAGATACTTGCAAATTGACCCTGAAATGTCTCTCAGACCAATTAAAAATGACCTTAGGTCTCTGATTCATGAGCTGTTCATAGTCAGGAGTGCATCCACCTACAGACTGTCTGTGTAAAAATGTCAGGGCTCCAACAACTGCCACGGGAAATGTTGGCTCTTTGTTTCTTCCCCTTGTTTGGTTTGGGTTTTCTTGTCTGCTTTTATGAATCTCATTGAATCTATTATGAGTATCCTAATCCCAAGTAAGGCCCAGAAGGAGAGGAGCAACTGTGCTGGAGAGCAGTTGGCAGCAAGCGGAGCGAGTTCCCGCATTGCCTGTGATGGACCTGCCTCGCTTGTCACGTCACGGCATCTGGCACAGCTGCCTCACACACTGAGCTGAACTGCTGTATGGGTCAGGACATGTTTGGCCAGGCCTGTGACTGTCTCCCGGACATTAACCAGCCCTGGCTCCATCTATCCCTGCATTACTACATTCCTTTCTCTTTTTATGCTATGATCTTCCTGTGTGTGTCTGTCTCTACCTCTCTCCTTAGCCTCAAACCTCTATAGCTGACTGGCTGTTCCCAACATCACTATAGTGTGTGTGTGTTATTCCTGGGTATGAATGGCTTTATCCTGATAATTTTCTGTCAGAGAGAGAAATTTCTGGGTTTTTTTTAAATGTTTTCCCTCTCCCTCCCCACTTTTCATCCCAACTTCCTTCCCTGTGCTCCTATATCAATGCAGTTCTCCTCTTCCCTGTCTCTCTCATGATCTGAGCACATTACTCCAGTTAAAGCTAATGGCTTTTACCTGCTAATGGGAGAACTGTTCTCTTCTGTCCTTTGCTCTTTGGCAGCCTCTGAACTTTGCTATTTCCTGTGATGTTTGATAAGTCTGGAAACTCCTTTGGCAAGCACGCGAGCAGCTCAGGCCTCTAGCCTGCATCGTGTCTTTGAATGAACAGTCATAGGTCCTCTTTTGATCATAACACCTACACACTTTCACAGTTAAGTCCTGCAAGCCTTGCAGATTGGGGTTTTTTTGCTAAACATCTAGCTACAAAGCGAATTTTATGAGCCGTATTACAGGTATGAGGCAGCTTTTACTCGGAAGGAATGTGTCAGGAGAAACTCTGCAGTTAAGATTTCCCAGCTGGCTGATGTCCCTGAAGGAATGCACACTGCATCCTTTCTTCAGTGGATGTAGGATACAGCTCTCACCACTCAGGCTAACTTTAGTCCCCTGCTTACTGGGGAAGGCTGTGTAAACCACAGGCAACTTGTACTCAGTGTCACAAGTTCTTTCATTTGTGGCTGCCCCCTCTGCAGAAGGGCACCAACTTACTCTGTTTTCATCAGAGCTCTCCAGCATTTTGGAAGTGGTACATCAGGCTGGCAGATACATAATAAAGCTCAGCTGTAAGCAGTGCTGGCAACTTTGGCAGAGATTTTCAAACGGCTTCCTTTTGTGCCAAAGAGTCAGGCAGCCTGGAGGAGATGTCTGAAGCTTGGGCCATGGGGCAAGGAGGCACCGTGAGTGCCACGCTGTAAGGATGAGACATTCCAGGATCTGCTTGACAAACAGCTGTAGGAAGCTGACGAGTTTTAGCAAGTCATTTTACAGCAAGGCCAGTAAAGAGAGTAAAGTCCAATGGGTAAGAACTTAGCCTGGTGTTTGGAAGAAGCAGGCTCTGAGCCTGCCAGTAAACTGCTGCATGATGTTGGCTTTATGCTTCCATGCTGCATTTTAGCTTGTTTAATAACATCTTCAAGACATTTCTGACTTCCCAGTATGTATGTGTCTGCCATGCTCAGCACAGGGCTCTTGTCAGAGAAGTTTCAGGTTGCAGTTGTATATCAATCAGACCTCTATGGCCAGATCACTATGTAATTCTAAGAAACCAAATGAGAGCTGAAGATCAGAAGCTGGATGCTCAGCCTGTCTGCTCTGCAACTTTCAGTTTCTTTGAATCATTTTAACAGCAAATTGGTAGCTGATATATTTGTGTGAAGGAAGAAAAACCTACCTGATCCTCCTCCTCCTCTTATTCCTGCATCTGTTGAAAGCTGAGTTAAGTTTTGCATTTCTTTCAATGCCTTCTCAAAGTAGAAGCTGAGGGGAGGCAGCCTGCACTGGTACCGGGCAACTAAAGGCAGATAGTGTTTACTCCAGAAACTGAAATCAGGCAGGAGCCTAGATGATCACTATGCACTCTCTGTGTGTTCTGTGATAATAAATTCTCCAAAGAAAGGAAGAGAGAGAAGGAAGAGTGCAGCTCTGATTCCTGACTGCCTTTGAATACAGAAGACAGCAAAAAGGTTTTCTTTGTTCGGGAAGAGAGAGAGAGAGGCCACCTTTAACAATGTCTCTGAACATCAAGATGTGTTTCTGTGTTGATATTTTTTTAATCTTTCATGTGATATATTTTTATAGAGTTTGGGCTTCCTTTATTTACATATATTATAACCTCCCTACTGAGTAAACAAGAGATGCCCAGCTAAGCAAACAAGCCCGAGGGTGATGGGAGAGGGAGACAGAAAGGAGAATAGCAAGAGGGAGAGGAAAAGAGAGGTGGCAATAGGAAAAGGGTAAACAGACAAGCACTAATTAAGGCCTTCATCACAAGCAGGGAGATGTGCTAGGCTGACAGTCAGTCAAGCAGATAAGGGGAGATGAGTTAAAATCTAGCCCCAGGTTTTGAAGGCCCGGGGGCCCTGGCAGACAAGAGCACAGTGAAGGAACGGGAAGCCACTGAAAGGTCATTTGCATGAAATGATGTTCAGGATCTTTGCTTTTGTTATTGCCCTGATGGCTTTAACCCATTCCTGGCCCAGGAAACACACAGAGAAAAGACACTTGCAGTCATTCCTTGTACATGGCTTGAAGGCTTCTTTAGGTGGCCTTTAAAGGAGCAGTTCTCCAGGGAGCGTGTGCGCTGTGGGGGGAGAGAGGGCTGGTGTCTCCCACTGAAAGTAAGGGGAGCTGAAATTCCTTGGCAAGAGATGTGATCACTCTCTAGCAGAGCATAAAATGGAGAAATCATCAGAATGGGAGATTTTAGGCATCAAGTCAACCACAAGCTTGCCATGTGGAGGGAAGATGCAGCAACTTGCATTGGTCAAAGACATTCAAGTGTTCTAGACTTTGAGATTTGTTTGTCCCTCCAAGAGCTCTGGGCACCAATCTTAGGAGTTTCCATGACAGAGTGATGTCAGAATCAATCATCACTTGCCCTTCCTGTAGTGTCACAAACGTGCCATGACTATCAGGAGCATTGCTCCTGTCTGCCCCTTTTTTCTGGAACTGAAAACAGATCCAAATGTTTAGTGCTTATGGAAGAATGGGGAAGTTGTAATTGCAATCTCTTCTCCCTGAGCCACTTTAGGACACAAGATCTTGCTCAGAACTCCCAGGGAATTCTGACACTGTAATTATTACTGTATGTTCTCAATGTGCTTGGACATTTGGGCAGATTGTAATCCTTAGTGACATGGCAAGAGAAGTGAATGCAGAAGTGCTCACCATTTTGTAGCAGACAGCTTAGTACACTTTTTTCACCCACCTACTTCTGTTTTAGACATTTGGTAAGTCACAGTCGTTACTCTTCAGCTTTTCCTTTTGAAACATAAAACCCAGCTATTTGTGAGGTCTACCTGATTAAACGGGAATTTGAGCTACTGGACTCTTCTGGGTTCTTCTCCAAACCACTGCAACTTCGTTACTGTTTGACCTTCTCAGTCTCATGACAGCTCACTGTGAGTAATGTATCTGTCTGCCACAGAAGGACAATAAGCTTTACCTGCCTCCAAGAAAGGGGATGATTGGAATTACTATTTCTGAGGTTGATAGAGTGCTCTCAGATCCTTGGGAGAAAGTGCTGTTGAAGGTAAAGCAGTGGTCAACAGTACAGTAGTGCTCTGAAGTAGGTGGTAAGGCGGGATGTTTAAACTTCAGGTTTAAGGCCAAACCATGATGGGAACCCATTGAGGTCTTGAGAAATACCAGCTGGTTACAATGTCAAATCTCACAACTAAATCTCTCTCAAGGTTTCCAGTGGGGTGAACTCCATTCAAATCGTTTCCAGGTGCTGAACTCCGTTCAGTTCCATGTCAGAACTGGAGAATTTGATTCTGAAGTCCGTCTTAGACTGATACTGGATGGATCTGAGCTGTTATGGTTGGCCAGCTCTTGGGTTTTCCCACCAGAACCCGTGCTGACCAAACCAATGCATTCCCAAATCAGGTATGAGGACTTTGGCTCAAGCCCAGCAGTAGCAGAGCTCTCATTCAGTGCTGTGGCTAGCCACAGCTTTCCTAGGGGTGATGGTGCTCACCAGCATTTGGTGTAATTAATCCATTTCTCTGCTTCTAGGACACAAATCATTTTGCTAATAGAGACTTTTGTTTTTTTTCTTTAAAAGAAAAAGCAACAGAAAAGTTCCCAACCTTTTCTTGTGTTTCACTCTGCTCATAGTTTGCCTGCATTCCAGTGCAGGCTGCTCTTACTGCCTGCTGCTGTATGGAATCACAGGAGGTGATGGTGTGTAGGATTACAGGTAATTGTTCTGTTTTATGAATACAGTGTCATGATTGTGAGTGGACTTTTCTAAAGCAGGAGCTACGAGCACATGTAAGAGTAGCAGAACATAGATAGCCTTCAGCTAACTGTTTATTGCTCCTGCTCTCCGTAGAGTTTTAAAAGGCCATTGTCATCAAGTAATTTTTCTTCTCCTTCATGATATGTAATAGCTTCTTTAAGAACCTGGAAATGATTTTATTTGCCCTTTTACTCTGGACAAACGGCAGTTTCTTTTTCTTGGCCTAACATTCCATCAGGAAGACAAACCCAAGCCCTGTTCAGTGTGTTTTTGCTTTAAATTCCACATAATTCTGGTATCAGCCTAAGAGGAAGAGATTTTTAAAAGTGTGATTAATCTGTCCAACATTTGACCTTGAAAGCTGAGCAAGTGAAAAGGAAATATTGATTATTAAAGGTGAGGTCTATGGTTTGGAAAGAAACTTTAGGTTGCTGTAGTAAGAGAGATCAGTGAATTCATATGTCGAGAGAAATCATTTGTATGAAAGAAGAGCCTTTGTGCTCATTTAATGAGGAAATATGTGTCATTCCATTCTTTTTATGAGAACATGCTGCTGTTGAAAGACAACCCTGTCCTACAGTGTGATATCCTAAACTTACCCAGTGCCTTGGGGCAAAATGCAACCTGGAGTTGCAGATTTTCATGCCAACAGCATAATGTCTGGGACTGAGGATGTTGCATAGACTCGTAAAGCCAGTAGAAGTGTCACCCTGCTTTTTTTTCAGTCACTGAATTTGGCTGTCCAGTGAAAGATTTGAGCCTCAGAGACTGCAACCCTTAGGCCTGTGTGCCACCCTTCACCTTCCCTGGCAGCAGTGATCTCGCTCTCCAGACACCACAGCCTAGGCTGAGTGAGCAGGGGGGGAACTCCTGGCCCCAGCAGGGTTTTGAGTCACCTCATGAGCCAAACATCTGCCAGTGGTGGCAACAGAACTTGCAAAGACAACTCTATCCTCTTGGTTTGGCTTTTGCACCAAATGTGCCTGAAAACCTGTGATCCCAGCTCAGGGAGCAGAGGCAGACAGTTCACTCCAAAGGGTAGAATGGACCACTGCTCTGTTGAAAAATAGAGGTTTCAGAGGTTTTCAGTTCTCATTTTAAGCCAAGGCCAGCCTCTGCTCCACCAGCATGGTGTGATACGTGCCCAGCAGTGTGGCACAGGGTCAGAGAGGTTTGCTGCCTGCAGGGAGTAGCTTGTGATTTCCCCAAGCCCAAGCAGGCGATTTCTCTCTCTTTCTCTCTCTCTTTTTTTTCCCCTTTCTGCCTGGGAAGGATGCAGCATCACAGACCTTGTCACCCGGAGCTTAGAGGACAGCAACCATATGCCTTCCGACCTCCCCTTGCTTTTCTAGGAAAGCTTCAGCCTGCTGGGCATTTGCTATCAGAATCGTTAAGAGACAGCGGCTGGGATGTGGCCCAGGCTGGCGTTCCTCTGGTGCTGCGCAGGGACCGAGGGAAGGGGGAGGGTGAGAAGGGGGGCATGGCAGGGGGAGGAGGGTGAGGAGACTGGGCTGTCAAAGAGGAGGAGAAGGAGGGATGGAAGGAGAGGTGAGATTGGCATCTTCATGTGCACGAGGCTGGCCAGCGTCGGGACAGCTTGATGAGCCTGCAGGCTGCGATCTCTCGCAGTCGCTGCGATTGCAGTGATGGGCTTGTCTGGTGGCTTGGACACCAGCTTTCATTATCATGCTCTGCAACATTTGCAGTGGCAGGGGAAGAAAGGAACAGAGGAGGTAAAGAGGCCTTGGAGTTGCACACACATGCACGCACACACATGAATCAGACACAGGAAAGGGAGAGAAACAGCTTTGGCTCCAGGCTATTGATTTTGTTTCGTGACACTTGCTCATTTCCCACTTAGTGTGCTTCTCTGCTGCCCTACCTTCCCGCTACGGCTACAGCAGCTCTCCAGAAAACAACCCTGAACCCGGAGTGGTAGGGGCTTAGCAACTGATGGGCTGACTTGAGCCATTTTGGAAACAATCCCATATGCTTGCAACAGCACACAAACACTGCAACGCGTCTCCAGCTTCACCAGGGAGACACTTCCACGTGCCTTTCTCACAGATATACACCTGCATCCTCCTCCTGGGTTTGTAGTTAAGCTCCTTACGTGGTCTTCCAAACACTCAGGCTCATCTTTTGTCCCCTAGGCTCTCCCACAGTCTTGCCTTACTTGCAAGGCAAAGGAACCTGGAGGCAGAGCTATCAGAAATGTCTTCCTAGAAGAGTGATGGTTTTTCAGAGACACAGCCTCCAATGTTGCACTATCACTACTAAGGCATCAGCTTTACCTCAGTTGCACTAAAGGCAAAAATATTGTGCAGGCAGCATCAGATTGTGCTTGTTTCTTTTTAACCTCAGTTGTACCTTTATTCCCTGTCAGCTGGGCATTGATGCCTAAGTCACATGTGGTAGTTGTGGGAACAGCAGTTCTGATCTTTGCCGTGGTAGTGTGGGTGTTTTTTTAACATAGCCAACTGCCTGACCCCAGGGGAAGGGGAAGAGCTGCTGTTGGGCAGGAGAGATGGGTGAACCAGGACTGTCATTGAATATCACACAGCTTTGTGGTAAAATTGTCTGATGCTCTGCTGTGGCTGCCTGGATTTTAGACCTTCTGAGGATCTTGGGGATTGTCAGACAAGTGCCTTCACATCAGCACCAGATAGTTTGGGGGCTGAGTTGATGCTACTTTGCTGCCAGCATCATTTTCCTTTGTTTAGCTGCTTCTGCTAGAGCTTCTTCACTCGTCAGCTTTGGAATTTGGTTCCACTCTGAGAGAGGAAAGGGACTTTTAAAATGTAATTTCTTGGTTACTGTCTCCCTTTCTGGCCTGAACACACACACACATGCACATGCAGGCACAAACAGACACGTTCTCCATCACACACACATGTACATAGACAATTTTCCCCAGCTTTGTGTCAGGGGATGTTGGAATGCCGTGGCTGGCAGGAGCTGCTAACTGGATTAGCTGATAAATCCATCTGAAGCTCCCAGTGGGAGAGATGGGCAGGTTCAAGATGAATAACAGCTTGTCTGCAGCAGCAAAATGGGCTATTTTATGAAAAAGAAGGGGGAAAATACCCTTTTTCTCCATGCAGACTTTTGCCTGAGACCAGGGTAGAGGTTTTAAGATAGCAGGGAAAGAGGAGATGGTTTCTGAAGAGGGAATGTTTCTTACTGTGTTGCTAAATACAGTTGTCCATCCTGTTTCAGTGTATTTAACTGCATCTTTTGTTTATTTCCTGCATCTCCAGTATGAATGTGAGACTAGAAGGAATGAGGCTGTTGCCCCCTCAGGTTTCTTAGAGATGTGGTATGGGGATTTTATATTATCACACAAGATGTACACTGCTTCCAGAAATATGCCTTGGTGCTGACCCTCAGGACTTAGCCAGTGCCTTGGAGCTGAAGCCTCAGGGTGGTTTCACAGTGTAGTTCCCTCTTGAACTTCCCTCCTCAGCTCTCAGGCTGAGTTAGATGGGGAGAAATCTAATGAAATCCAACATGGGCAAGTGTAGAGTCCTGCATCTGGAAAAGAACAACCCCATGTACCAGTACAGGCTGGGGAGTGAACTGTTAGAGAGTAGGAGAGGGGAAAGGGAGCTGGGGGTGCTGGTGGGCATCCCCCTTGTGATGAAACGCTGAGGGAGCTGGGGCTCTGCAGCTTGGAGGAGCCTGAGGGGTGAGCTCATTCATGTTACAAATCCATCAAGGGTGGGTGTGAGGAGGATGGAGCCAGGCTGTGCTCAGGGATGGCCAATGACAGGACAAGGGGCAATGGGGACAAGTTGGAACAGAAGACGTTCCAAAGAAATACAATTCCCTGCTGAGGTGATGGAGCCCTGGCAGGGGCTGCCCAGATGGGCTGTGGAGGCTCCTTCTCTGGAGACATTCCAACCGAGCTGGATGAGTTCCTGTGTGCCCTGCTCTAGGTGGTGTTGCTCTGACAGGGGAGTTGCACTGGATGAGCTTTCCAGGTCCCTTCCAACCCCTGTGATTCTGTGATTGTGTGACCTGACACTGACTGATGGAGTGAAAACAGTTACTTGTTTAGTAAGAGCTCTGCTGAGATCAGGCAGTTCCATCTGGGTCTCAGCAGCAACTGTACTTCAGATTTACCTGTGCACAGTAAGCAAACCAGCAGAAACTGAAATGCTGGTGAGAGGGAGGAGCCTCTTTATGACTATTGATAGACTTGACCAAAGTTGCATTTGCTGATGTATTGCCTAGATAAGTGGCTGAGGAAAGAAAAACAGCTTTTCCTCCCCCTGCCCTCATCCTGTTGCATAATGTTTCCTACACAAAGCCAAGTACACTGGAATGAGAAGGGAAAAGCCTTTTCTTTTTCTTTCTGGTTGCCTTATCCTTTCACAGTGCTGCCAAGTGTATTTCAGGTTTGCAAAACAAGGAGTATGCAGGTGTGTGCTGTGGGGTGAAGTGGCAGTTTCAGGAAGCACTTTGTTATGAGAGAGGCTCAGAGCCTCTCTTCCTTTTCTTGGGGATTTTTATGTTTTCTTGGTTGTTTGGGGCTTCTTTTAATTACACTTTGTGACAGTAAAATCATGTCTACAGGGGAGATGCTTTTGCAATAACAACCATCCTCAAGACAACAGTTGATGGTATATTTCAGATACAGTGCTTTTTGAAGGTAGGTTAATGAGTTCCAAGGGTCTACTCTGGGAGTAGTGCTGGTAGGATGAGGACAAATGGCATCAGGGTTGTCCTGCCTCAGATTTTGTAGTCTTGTATAAAGCACTTAGTTGGCCTTGTACCTCAACTCTGCCATCTCTAAAAATGCAGAAGATAATATCTAGTTTATCTAACGTGGGGTTATTAAGTTCACCTCAATCTTTAGTGAAGCAACATGAGCTGCTGTAGCTTTTTGTTCGGTTCTTCATCTGTTACCTCTTCTGGAAGATTCCCTCCTGCAATCTGTGCTTATCCAAGGCCTGAACAGGCTGCTGGCTAAACACCCAGTGGGGGAAAATAAAAACATATTTTCTTTGGAAAATCTTCAGGCATGGTTTCAGTAACCAGAATTACCCAGCTAAAGATCCCAGCTGGTGGTGCTAGCCTGGGATGTCTCCAAAGTGGGAGCAGACACCAAGACAAGTATATTCATGCACTAATGGACACACTATGCTGAGTGTGTTCATTATCCCTTTGGTGCAAATGCTAATAGCTTTTGACTGTTAAAATGTGAGACTGTTCCTAGTACTGGGTGATCCCATCAGTGCTCTTGCTCCCTACAGCCTCCCCCAGCCACTGCTGTTGGAGCCCGAGCTGTAGCAAGATCTTTTCTTCCTCCCAACCGCACCATTCTTCACACCTGATCTTTGCAATTGTAGTGAATTGTGGCAACAGGGGGATTTCCCACTTCAGCCTTTGTCCTAAAAGCATACAACCAGTGTAGGAGAAGACATTCATGTATATACTGTGTATGTAGGCTGCGGGGTTTGAGGCTGCAGTAAGAGAAACCCTGTGACAGTGGTTGCTAGTCAGTCTGCAAAACACGACCAAGTTCTCAGGGGCTGATTGAAAGGCATCATCTCAAAACCACTGCACTTAGGATTCTTTTCCCATCTCATTTTAGGACTGCTTCCTTCCTTGATATCCAGTCTTAAACACAATCTCCCTATCTGTCCTATGTAACAGTCACCTGTGGACCTTAAGGTAGGGGCTTTTTTGTCTCATGTTAATGACACAGTATTGAACCAACTTTAAAAGAAAGTAGTGTAACATCCATTTGTTCAGGGTCAAGAATCCTCCAGCAGCAGAGGTATTGTAAGAGGGGCTGAGGAGTGTGGGGGTGAGGTCTCGAGGGACCTCTTCTTTTGATGCTGGGGTGGAAGCACATTGTGCTTTGCACGAAGCACAACAGAAAGCTCCAGAGGAGACCTCTGGCCAAAAGTGTGCATATCTAGCAAACAAAAAAGAGCCTAGGTTCTTTATAGATTCTCAGGACCAAGGGTAAGAGCTATAATTAATAACAGCAACAATAATAAGAATAATTCTGGTGCTGTGAAGCTGTGACCTGGAAAACAGAATAGCTGATGAGAAGTCATGGGTCTGATCTCTCTCCCTCCTTCTCCTCCACCCACAGCTCTTTGCTTATTTCTCTTCTTCTTATTTTTTTTCTTTTCTTTTTAATATTTTTTGTCTTCTACCCTGGACATATCCTTGAATCCTGGCCATTCCCCCAGCTTATGGGATTCCCATTATACACACTTGATATTTAACAGCTTTGGCGTCTCCCATAGCTGGGAGTGAAAAGAGAAAAAGCAGCTCAAAAATGTAATGGAGCAAAATCTGCATACTGAGCCCTGCTTCCACGTCCCTTTACACTGTTTACTTAGATCTTAAAAGCTACGAGCTGTGGCATGTACTCAGACTTCATCAGCCCATCCTGCCCTGATGCTGGCCTCGGAGACACTGCCAGCTCCCAGTTCCACAGCCACCGCAGCAGGCCAGGAGGGGTTTGTGGTTCCTGTGGCCTCTCCCTTCCTTTTCCAGTCTCCTCTCTTCCAGCTGCTTTCCTGCAGACTGCTCCTTTCTGGCACACCAGAGTGAGGGGGCCAGGGGGCATTTGTGCCAGGGCAGAATATATTCTTTTTTTGCTTAATTAGAAATCCTCATGATGCCCAAAAGCTAAACTGACCCCTATGTGAATATCTGCTGTATTAGCTCAGTAAGCTGTTGTGCATCTTTGCATGTTTGTGTGCTGTGTCCTGTGCAAAGGGGAGGAGGAGGTGATCCTTCTCCCTGCAGAGCCTAACTGTAACTGTGCATACACATCTGTTTTAAAGTTATTGTCATCATCTTCATATAAAAGATAATATTATGTCACCAGTGAGTGGAAGAGGTCAGTATGAACTAAACTCTTTGGAAGAACAGGTAAAACACCTTCTCTGAAAACCTGCCTCCTTATTTGACAGCCTAATTCTGCTGCCTTCAGGAATCCCTAGAAATCCCCAGGTCTGAACTGCTCCTGGTGACAAAGGGTTGAGGTCAGTTGGACCTGAGTATCATGAGTCAAGTGGTTTTCTTTTATTTTCCTCATTTCTTTTCTCTCTCTCCCTTTTTTCTTCTTTTTCCAGTGAATGTGAGTTTTGAGGACATCAAAGGAACAGCACAGCAGCCATAGTGACTTGCCTGTTGCAACAGAAAGGGAAAAGTGTTTTAAAAGTACTTAGACAGTGTTTCATCTCCTTCCTCTACCTGTCTAACATTTGGAAGTCAAAGTCTGAGCACTGTAGTGTCCCTTCCTGCAAGTCAGTGGGAACAATCAGACACTTCCAGAGGACATTCCCTCTGTCTGGTCTTGGGTGTTTGTTTTACAATAAAGTAAATGGCCCATTCACCAAGGCCATTAAGAAAACACAAGAGAATCAGCTCTGAATTAGACACCTCGGGTTTAGACATTTTAACTAGGTCTGACTCATCTCATGCTTTGATTTCCAGTTTCCTGAGAAGCTTTAAAAGTCTTACCAGAAACTTCTCTGGATCAAGCACCTTCTTTTCTGTCTTCCACCCTTCTGTCCTGTTCACATCATTTACACCTGAGCTAAATCAGGCATTTCTTCTTCAATACAAGAACCAGAAGATTTTTCGCTTAACAGTGACCCATTTACAGGTCACCAAAGCAAATGTGATTCTGACCCAGGGGTTTGTTAGTGAATGGGAACTGTTGCTACTGGTTATCGATGAGATGTTAATTTTTGTGGTGTGAAAGATTTTCTGTGGTTTGTGACAGGATCTATAGCTTTGTTAAACTGATGAGTGCATGAGCACCCAGCTAGAATCAGAGAATCATAGAATGGTCGAGGTTGGAAAGGACCTTTAGAGATCATCCAGTCTAACTGAGAGATCTGTTAACCCATGGGTATTAGCATGAAAATTCCCACAGCATCTTCCATGGGTGAGCATGGGGAGGTGTTCTGGATTCTTTGGGAGTATCCTTTGTGGTCCTTATTGTACATCCACTTGACTTCTTTTCATTACCTGTGACCCAACAGCACAGAAGGGGCTTGTCCTCTCTAACACAATTTTCTCATTTGACAGACTCCATAGCAGTGTCTCACAGGTGAACATTTTGGTCTATTTTCCCAAAGGATTTTTCCCCTTTGCTTTAAGGGAGAAACTCTGGCTGAAGCCCTCTTCACCTGGGAAGAAACTTCTCTGTAGTGTCATTGTCTTTGGGTTCTGGTGAGCTGCAGACTTGGCTTTTTGGGTTTGTTTCCTGACCTGTCCAAGAGTCATGGCCCCAGGAAAATCCCCTTTTTGGGACTCATCTGTGTGAAAAGCCATTTCAGAGTATCCTGATCAAGAATGGAAGACCAGGATCTCTGATGTTAACTCTCCTCTCCAGCGGAGACGGCTCTGAGCATCAGCCCATTAAATGACTGAGGGCAGCTTCCTGCACTGCACTGATCCAATCTCCTGTTTATATGATGCCATGAAAAAAGCAGCAGCAAAGACATCCTTAAGTCCTGTCACACAAGCTGCTGCCAGACACCATTGTCCACTGGGACTGGAGAAACCCCTCTGTACTCAGGTAAAATTATTGATTTCCATCCTGGAAGCAGAGTGACAGGTGGGTTTGCTGAGTTAACCCCCTTTCCTTAGTTGCACCTTTGAGTTTGGTAGGTGTTCACATATTTATAACTCTATCTACAAGCAGGTCAGCATATTCTTCAAGGGCCATTATCCTGCTGCTCCCTACAGCCTTAGGTACACAGCAGGGAGTTGCATCAAGGAAATGCATTAAGACGAATCAGCAAGAGAGAAGGGTACCTCTGGGCCAACTCCCTGCTTCTCAATTATTTATACTTCATAATTTCCAGCAAATCACTGGCTGTTTATTGTTGCTCATCTATAATTGAAGAGTTTCCTAGATCACTGGCCAGCTTTGCTTAAGATGTAGCTGGCCGTGCTTTTGAAAGCTGTTACGAAAACCCCAGAGGGAAAGGCAGGGTCTCAGGAGTGACTGGTCATCCATTGAGGATACACCCTTTTAATTTTTGGCTTTTGTGGGCACCTGGGACTGGTAGGTTTCCAACATGTGGTTTACCATCTCCATTTGACCACACCACATCATGCTGGGACTGCATGTACCAAGATGACCCTGACCAGTAAGTATTTCAAGGATTCTGCCTTCCTGAGGCATTGCTCATACAGAGCTGCTTGTCCTGCCAAAAACAACCCCAAAACAGTGGAAGGTTTCGATGTGCCTTGAAGAGGCCGTGAAAAAGGGAGCTACTGTTCTGAACTGAGATGAAAAACTGAAGCCTTGAAAACCTTCAAGAGCTTAAAAAGGGAAAAGAAACTTGAGTGCATGCTTATGCAGGGACAGAGTTGGCTTTGCGTGCTTTGGATGGCTCCTGTGTCAGGTCTGGCTGAGCTTTCTCCAATAACATTTTGACTTAGTTTTTTTCCCTTTTGAATTTCAAACCAAAATCATTTTGGGCTGAATCCAAAGTGGTTGAACTTTTTCTGTTTAGAAACACTAGAATGGGCTGTTTTGACAATCTTTTTCTGCTGTTGTTTTTCAGATGTTCACTTTTCAGTGTGAACAACTTCACATTTGAGCAAGTAGGAAATTCTAACGAAGAAATGTTTTGTTGAAATGTTCCCAACCGGCTCCATCCATCACTTCACTACTACCCAATAAAAATAGCTCCCACATACCACTGCCGTCAGGAGTGCCATGTTACAGAAGAAGAAATAACTAAGCCAACAAAATGACTCACATTCCAAAGATAATATATATAAGGTAGGGCCTGGCCAACTGGTTAGATTCAAATTCGAGCCACCCTCAGCCTTCCTGCTTGAAACAAAACCATCACAAAGTATGATCTGTTGTTGTTTTTGATGTTTGCTCTTTTAGCACACTTCAGTTTACAATCCCTCTTCTGGCTTAGTGGAGGTGGGACACACTTTTAGTGCTATAGAGACTGCTGTTTCTCCTTGCTTTTAGCCTAACTAAAATGAAGCACAGGGATTGTGGAAAGGGGATTCATTCTTGTAAAGAGAATGTTGAACTGTTTTGCCAGCCTGGAGTTTGGATACTGTGGTTAAAGTCTGCGTGAAGATCCCAACCATTGCACAGCTGAGGTTTTACACCACTGGGTTTCTGGTTTTGAAGTGGTGTGTTTTGAAGTGGCCAGAACTGTGGACCTCACAGAAACCCACTGATCCGATTCCGTGGGAAGTGGAATCACTTCATCAGCCTGAAGAAGTGGACCACTGTGGTCCCCTATGTCCTTAAAGCCTTTAAACATTAAATCAAAGACATAAAGCTTTTGAGTGGTGGTGGTGTTGTGAGGTACTGAACTAATACCTCACGTTTTTAGCTCATTAATTCTGTTGATCTCCACTGAAGCACTCGTTCCAGCAGAACGAGCCCTTCATGTATATGCAGCTTCTCAGCCAGCTTGGTGGTGCTTTTAGGTGCAGCTCAAGGTTTAGGGTGAATGCCTTTTAAAGCAATCTATAAATCTTTATGATCTTTGTTTTTCTTTCTCTTGTGTGCGTACTTGGCAAGGATTTCCAGTTTCCTCACTGAAAATATGATTCGCCTCTGTACAATGGGTGAGATTTGTCCCCATCTGAAAAGCCAACATCAAGCCTTTTGCACCTTTTAAATCTTCAGAATAGGCCTGAAGTGGGACATTACGGTTTGCCAAAGTGTTGCACTGCTTTCCCCTGAAGCTGAACTGAATTTCAGCCAGGCAAAACGAAGAGAGTGATGGTGGAGAGTGAATTGCTGTGGCCTTGCAGTGTGCCATGTGAGAAAAAGGTAATTTGGGAGCTGCACTGCTGTTCGTGGCTTTCTTTTCTCCATGGCTTTGGTGCTTTAGGTAGCTTCTTAGACCATTGCATCCCATTTTGGGCAGCCTCTCATTGGAATTTGGAAGCTTTCAAGAAAATGACTTAATGTCAAAGGTCTACAGAGACCACCCTCTGGGGAGGAGTACACATGCTTTGTCTCAGGCCTAGGTTTATGAAGTCTGGTAAGAGTAGAAAGACTTGGGATAACTGGAGCTTTGGGTGTTTGGTGAAGAGCTCAGATGTGCTTCAGGGACAGTCAGTGTGTGTGTGAGGACAGTGCTGCCCGAGAAGGGTCCCTGCTGCAGGCACTGATATGGCAGAGTGGCTGAGGCCCCAGGGAGCGTACAGGCCAGCCCAGTGTGACCCGACTGGTTGCTCCCACTGTGAGATCCTCTGTCCATTTGGCCACTTCTCCTTTTTTTTAGAAAAGAAAGTGGTGTTTTACACAACCACTGATTGAGCAAACACCTTCTCCTGACCACAGCCAGCTCCCAGCCCAGAGCCACTGCCACCACAGCCCCCCATCATGCAGGGCAGGCACGTGTCCTGGGCATGCATGGACATGAAGAGCCTCAGGCTGTTGCCACCACCGTTCTGAAGGGAAGAATGGGAAGAGAAAACAGCCCTCTAATAATAACAACAACCACCACCTTGAAGGTTATTTTGTATGAGAGAGAGTGTTTGAAGTGACCAGAGTCCTGAGGTGCTGCCATGTATGTGTGAGGGATGAGAGGGATGGAAGGGTGTGCAGATCACAGAATCTCAAGGGCTGGAAGGGACCTCGAAAGCTCATTGAGTGCAACCCCACTGCCAGAGCAGCACCACCTAGAGCAGGGCACACAGGAACTCATCCAGCTGGGTTGGAATGTCTCCAGAGAAGGAGACTCCACAGCCCATCTGGGCAGCCCCTGCCAGGGCTCCCTCACCTCAACAGGGAAGAAGTTTTCCCTTGTGTTCCTTTGGAACCTCTTCTGTTCCAGCTTGTGCCTGTTGCCCCTAGTCCTGTCATTGGCATCACTGAGCACAGCCTGGCTCCAGCCTCCTCACACCCACCCTTGATGGATTTGTAACATGAATGAGGTCACCCCTCAGGCTCCTCCAAGCTGCTCCCACTGGCTTTAAATCAAGCCTGGAATGGCCAGTGTTCACAACTGAGCACGAGGGTTACTCGGTGGTGTTTAATGCCTGGCTGTTGTTAAACATCTTGTGTGTGAACTTGGTAGCTCCTGAGGACACTCAGGAAAGTTAAGGTCAGCAAGCTGCGAGTTGGACATGAAAAGTGGACGCTGGGAGTGCTGCAGAGGGGCCTTGGTTTATTACAGTTGAGTCCCTCTTCCAAGCTCTTTGCTTACACCAGTGCCTATCCATGGCCTTCAGAGGTACCACACGGAGCAGGATGCTTTGGAGATGCACTGAGCATCCCTGAGGGGTTCACCAGCATTTTCCTTTGGCCAGGTACAGGGGGAACTTTTTAACACTGTTCTGTCAAGTGTCTTTAGCAAATGTACTGATTATTGAAATGATCTGCCCCAGGAAATAAATAAATAAATAAAAGACATAAGAACAGAAAGTGCACCCTCCCAAGATAGCTTTTATATAGCTAGAAAAGTGAGGTGGTTTCCTGTTCTAAATATTTAACATGATGTTTATGATATGTCCTCTGGGGGAAGAGATGCTTGAAAGCTAATGTTTATGAAGTAAGTCTGGAGGGATGGAAAGGGGAGGGAGGGCACACTAACTAGGGGGAAAAAAAAAGGAGAGGGGGAAGAAAAAAGAACCTCAGGAGATGTCCTGATTTATGGCTTTACTTGCTGCAGAAAACCTCTGTTTTGTTAAAAAGGTTGCAACTGATGGAAAGCAACTTCAGCTCAGCTCCTTTTGAAACTAGAAACCTGTTCCCTCAGTCCAGACAGGATCTGAGCCTGGGCCAGCAGGAATCTTTTACTAGCTGCTGCCTTTGTGCTCTCGAGCCCTGCAGAAGGCTTACGTGTCTCCACATCACGTGAGGGCTGGAATGATGGCCTGATGGTTAAGAAGCTGAGCCACGTTTCAGAAAGGAGGGGTGAGTTCAGTTTCCTACTCTGCCAAGAGGCTTCTAGTGTGATATTTGGGTGGTTTATCTTCCTTTGTCTCTGTTCCCTGTCTGGGAACAGCAACAATTTCCTGGTTCACCGGGAGATTGCAAAGGAATCACTTTGCTGTTACATACTCAAAACAGAAAGGCCTGGATTGCTGTCATTTCAGGAGGGATGACTCCTCTCCTCCTGAAGCACACTCTGGAAGGTATTTGTCAACCCAGTTTATTAGAAGTAAACCCATGCTTGGTTTGTTTTGCAGCGGTTCAGGACCAGCTTCAGGCATGGCTTTGCCATTCCCACTCAGGATGTAAATCCTTTGGGGGAAAGCTGTAGGTCAGAGAGGTGGAAACATCAAGTGCTCCTGCTCCTCTGACTTTCAGTAGTGCAAGTGACTGCAGTTTTATGTACTGATTAGGTCTGAATCAGGGTGTGTTATGAGAGAGGCTGCATTTGAAGGAGGTTAGTGCAACTCCTGCCTGTTTTCCTCTAATGTCCTGTGGGTCCTCAGCAGAGCCCTTGGCAGTTCTTTTGGCACGTGCTACAGAGCACAGCCGGCCTTAGATCTTGGGACTGAGGAGACTGGGAGGTTAACACAAGGAATTTCAAACATAATCTTGTCAAAGACGAAACTCCCTGTGGCTTTAACACTGAAAAACTGAAGGTTTCAAAGAAGTCAGAGGCCAGCTAGAAAAATCTCAAGTCTTTAATCGATACTTTAGGTTTCTTCAGTGCGTTGTGCTCAGCCTGGCTGACAGTCAGGCCATTTGTTTCAATTATTAAATACAGATTTATGACCTGTTGTTTTTCTTGGAAATAGAACCAGGCTTGGGACCAGTTTTCTCCTTGCAAATAACTGTGTTTGGCTGAGGTCAGTCCATGCAGGTAGAAATGTGTCAGTTGTGTTTACAAACATCCAGTTCCCTCCTCCCTTTTCTCCCTGTTCTCAGGACTCTGACCTTCCTTATCATGTCCCTTTTGTGGGATTACTGTGTTTTGCACAGTGTGCATTTGGTGGCTTTTCTTTAGCATGCTAGCAGCAAGCTCTTAAATCATTTTCCAGCTGAGAAAATCACTGCATTGAGAGGGTGCATCACTGGGCAATCCTGTTTTGGTTACAGAGAGGCCTGATTGGTCCAGCATGGGAAGATATCAACCAGTGCTGATAGTATTCATGTGCCTCCTCACTCCTTTAGCTGGTCTTCTCTGACACCTCTGTTCTGCCAGCAAGAAGCATGAATATTTCATTTAGATATTTGTGTGTGGCTTGGTGGATAAAGTAATTTTGAAAACAGGCATTTGAACTCGGGTAGACTTCAGTTGTTTGGGTAGAATTTATCTAACAGTGAAAGCTGATGATCTGTGTTCCACATATGTCATGTTAAACTGTAGGAACACATTAAGGAAGTGGGACTGGGAGGCAACAGTCTGCTACTTCTTCCAGCTCTTTTGGGGGATGTATGAAGAAGCTCCCTTCTTTAGATCTTGTTGACCATGCCCAGAAAAGCCTGTTGTATATATGTGGCATGTAATATTTTTTGATAGTCAACTCTGCCCTAAAGTTGCAAATCTCTTCTAATTCCAACATGATAAATTACTACAAACAGAAGAAAACCAGCAAAGCCTTCCCCTCCCCACAGCCATGCACACACCTCCCAAACGTCACGTGTTACCTGAGCATCTGGAGCTCTGAGCTGAGGGGAATGTGTTTTTTAAAGTGGAGTGGGGTTTTTTTAAACAAAAAATCCCTAACTCTAATCTACAACCCCCTTCAGACCTGCCTCTAGGGAGAAACCCACCAATTACTATTTACTTTACCAACCCAGAGTGATTTGTGGATGCATGGAAGAATTATTTACGGTTTCGTGCAGGAAAAACTTTCAGCTCCCTATTTGCCCTTGTAAGTAATGAGTTGCCTCAGGGGATCAAGGGTCAGATTTTGGTTTTAATGCCCACCTCCTTTTAAAAAATAAATAAAGCAATCTATGTGAAAAGAAGAAGAAGGAAAAAAAAACCCCTAACAGTCTGAAAAGGCTCCGACTCCTGCTCTGCTTTGATGTTTTAGGTCTGGAAGGGATCATAAATTTGCTGGTGTGAGATAGAGTGATAATAAATGTAGCTTTTAACTGCTGGGTTTTTAGCTCACACAGCATCCATTATCACTGGCACTGCAAAGGGAATGTACTTTTTTTTTTTTAGCTTGTTGCTCTTTAGAAAGACAAATATTCACCCCACTATCTGCTGATGTCCCAGAAGCTCAAATGAAGCCTCTCCTTGTGACCATTCCCCCACAACTTTCATCTTGGTCAGAATGATTCAGTGGTGTTGATAAGAGTCTGGAGGGGTTAGCTTACCTCTTAGTTCAGTGTTCACCATCTCAGCTCTTTATTAGATGGGTATTTTTCCAGTAGTTGGAGGTGTGGTGAGCAGGGAATAGCCAAGGAGCAGTTTCAAACAGGGAACATGTTTGGGATTGAAGCTTTGAGAACTCTTGAGGGTTCCCAAAAGAGCTGGAAGCAGAACTGCTGTTTAGTCTTAGAACTTTTGCATCAAGGTTGTGCAGCTTCCTGTGAAACTCATACCCTGGAGCACTTCCTTCTTATTTCTTGCTGACAAACGGGCTGAAGACAATGCCCAGGAGTGGTGACGTCTGTGTGCTGTGTCAGTGCTTTCGTGCCATCCCTCTGTGTTCAGCTCACACAAGAGGCACTACTGCAAACTGCTCTGAGTCTGACTGCTCCTTGGTGCCAGTGCAGAGCAGGGCTTCCAATGCCTTCCAATGCAACTGGCTTAGTCACGTCATCATATTTTAAACCTACGTTGTTAATAAATGATTTTAACCACTTAGATGTCTATTAATGTCTTTTTACTGAATGCCAGCAACCTCATATTCCAACAATTTCTACAAGGACTTATTGATCATGTATAGATTTGGAATGAATTTTGCCAGATCAGTTTATCATCCCTATATATCTCTTCCTATCTGCTTTGCTGTGTGGAGTGAACACTTCAGCTATTGTTTTTAGTTTCCCTAGGTCAGCAATTAAGTCATTTTTACTCAACTTGCATCCATTATGGATCACTTCTGTCAGGAGCATCATCTATTTTGTTTTAGGTTCAACCATAGATTTGCTGCTTTGGTCTGCTGCAAATCTTAATGATTTTCCATATATTCTTTCAGGCCTCCAATCTAAATGAGAATGTCATCTGTTCTGAATCCATGGCTTGGAGAGCTTTTAGAAACTGTTAGAAAACTCTGGGAGTAGACAAATGCTGGACAGTACTTATTTAAATAACTACATTCAGAGGGTGCATTAAAAGACACTGACTTGATCTTTTCTTGCAACTTGCATGCAGTTGATGCTGTGTGTGTTTTCATTTGTGATAGCTCTTTTCAGTGTTGTATCAAGTTTTTATGTCTTTATTTAAATTGCATGTATCAGAGGACACCTTTTCTCACTGGGCTTTTCAATTCCAGTCATGGAAATAAGCCTCTTTAACAGATTCAAAGGGGATATATTGCACAGTCTGAATTCTTCTGCAAAGGAAGCCAATCCATTTGAATCCATTTAGCTGGATCCACTACCCCATGGTCCTCATCCCCTCAGCTCCATGGCTTTGCAATGTGTCCAGGGCTGGGCACTCCCCCACCTCCCTGGGCAGCCTGGCACAGGGGCTGACAACCCTCTCAGGGAACTAGTTCTTCCTCAACTCCAGTCTACACCTGCTCTGGGACAGCTTGAGCCCGTTTCCTCTTCTCACAGAATCTCAAGGGCTGGAAGGGACCTGGAAAGCTCATCCAGTGCAACCCCCTGCCAGAGCAGCACCACCTAGAGCAGGGCACACAGGGACTCATCCAGCTGGGTTGGGATGTCACCAAGGAAGAAGACTCCACAGCCCATCTGGGCAGCCCCTGCCAGGGCTCCCTCACCTCAACAGGGGAGAAATGTTTTCCTTGTGCTTCTTTGCAACCTCTTCTGTTCTAGCTTGTACCCGTTGTCCCTTAGAGAAGACACCGACCCCCACCTCACCACAGCCTCCTGTCGGGAAGCTGCAGAGAGTGATCAAGTCTCCCCTCAGACTCCTTCCTCTTCTCCAGACTGAACACCCCAAGTTCCCTGAGCCACTCCTCATAGACTTGTTCTCCAGCCCTTTCTGCAGCTTCATTGCCCTTCTTTGGACACACTCCAGCACCTCAGTGTCTTTCTTGTCATGAGAGGCCCAAAAGTGATACTGTACAAGAAAGTTTGTCAGACTGACAAACAGGAGAAAACAGATCACTCATTCTGTGCATAATCTCATAGTAAAAAGGAGACCTAGATTTCAGTGACCACGTGGAACTGAGTCTGAGGAAGTATCTTAGCATAATGTAAACTTGAGCTGGACTCCCAATGGCCATGAAGGATGGGCTCTAGATAAGGTCTGTTCTGTGATTAAAAACATCTGCTTCTCTGCATTGGATCTTATCCATACCTCTTGGAATAGGACAGCTCCTCATGGGGAGACGTTAGCCAAGTTCTGGATGCAGCTCTTGTTGTAAAATCTCTCAGGAAGCTCTTGCTGTTCTTCCTCTGGAACTGAAACTCACTGGAAAGATACACACACTGTTCTCTACAGCTGCTACTTCAACTTCAGCACCATGAACTAGCAGTGCTGAATGCTGGGCTGGGATGAGCTGCTGATGACTCTGTTGAAATGACATTTCAATGACTGTGATTAGGCAGTAAAACACAAAAAAATATGAGGACCTGGAAATGGGTATCCTCAGCTAACCTGCAAGTGCCTTCTGAAAGGCTGTTGTATAAGCATTTGTACATTACAAGCTGGAAAACACTCTGCTGCACATCTAAAGGCAATGAAGCTGTTATTACTGTGATGCTCTAAGGATTTCAGAGGCAGATATTATGGGCAGATTTGTTTTTTCTTTTGTTAAACCAAGTGAAATATTTAGACAGGCAAAGTTTTGGCTGCATTTTTCATCATTTGTTCTTATTTCAGGCAAGTTAGCCAAAGCTAAGATACCTGGATGTACACATACACTGTCCCAAAAAGGTTTGGAAAAGAGTTCCAAGGGTGAAAAGCAAATAATTCCTGGTTGGCTGTAGGAGTGAAAGTCACATGAACATGCTGTTTTGGTTTTGTTATCAGGGACTAATACCTGTCTTCTCCATGAACAAAGTAATCCCTTTGGTGTGTTGGATTGCTTTAAAGTGGGAAAGAGGGGTAAGAAAACATGAACATCAAAGGAGTCATGGAAGAGGGTTTATCTGTGGAGCTAAAGTGGAGTGAACATGTTTCAGTGCATTTAGAGAGTTAACCTCTGCATCAGACTAAGATGCTGTTAGATTTCAGCAGTCAAATAGAGACAGACAGAAAAAAAAGAGCCCTTCAACATTTAGCTAATCAGGATTACACCCAGCTAATGGAGAGAGGTTGTTTTTCCCCCCTTCCCTATCATCCTGGTCGATTCAAATTGATCCTAGTTCTGCTGAGCGAGAGCAGTGCTTCAAAGTTTATTCTGGTGTCAATTTTTATAGTTTCCCCCACTGATCAATAAAATGCATAATCATTAAGGCAAAGTTTGTGAAAGCTAATCCTTCAATACGAGTTTTATGAATGGCTCAGAGTCATGGCTCTAACCATTTGGATGTAAGTGGAACCTTTAATCAGGTGAGTGACAGGAGACAGTCAATAGGATTTGCTGAGATTGGATTCTGATTTTCTATACAGCTCTGCAGAGTGAGCAGGAGAAAGGGGAATGGGGACAGCCAGAGGAACAGACACAGGCTAAAATGGACATTTCTCCTCTTTTATTCTTTATAAAATGTATTTCCAGTATTTGTGAAAAACATTTGGCACTTGCATATCGTTTTCCACCTAGAGAGCTCAAATGGGGGCATTTGCTAATTAAACACTACATCACCTTTTTGTGAAGGTGAATAGCAATTAGTGCTTTACACTGGTGAAAGCTCACTGTACTAAGTTTCCAAGTGTAACACACTTGTAGCTTCTCTGAAAGGTGAGAATCACAGAATAGTAGGGGTTGGAAGGGACCCCTAGAGATAATCCAACCTCCCTGCCAAAGCAACTCCACCTAGATCAGGTCCCACAGGAACATGTCCAGGTGTGTTTTGAAACCTCCAGAGGAGCCTCCACACCCTCCCTGGACAGCCTGGGCCAGGGCTCCCTCACTGAAACAGGGAAATAGTTTTTCCTTAAGTTTCACTGGAACTTTTTATGTTCCAGCTTTTGTCCATTACCCCTTGTCCTGTCACGGGACATTACAGAAAAGTGTTGCCACTTAGATACTTGTAAGTACCAATGAGATCTCCCCTCAGTCTCCTCCAGGATAAATAGTCTCAGGTCCTGCAGCCTTTCCTTGTAAGAAAGATGCTCCAGCCTCTTGATCGTCTTGTCAGCCCTAAAGGGTCCCTTCCATCCCCTACTATTCTGTGATTTGGTGGATGCAGAGACAGGCTTCTGTTGGATGTCACAGAGGAGATGAGTGGCAGAGGCAGAAGGAACTCAGGATCTGAATTGGTTTGATTTTACCCACTGGACATGTGGGTGTTGCTGTGGATTTCAGGGTTTTTTTTCTTTTTTGATGCATCTTTATCTCCTGAATTTGCATGGGAGGGGTTATTTGAGTTGTGGATGCTAAGAAGAAGAAGGAATTCTCTAAAATGGGGAACTGGAAACCTGGGGGATGAGTGAGAAGATTAGCTATTGTACTGCACAAATCACTGCTGCATCTGACCAAAAACCACTTGGAGACAGCATTAATATCAATTCTTCTCTCCTTTTCTGACATTTCCAGTGCTGTGAGGTGAAAAGAAACCCATGCTACTAAACCAGTTTGAATTTCTAGCAGGAAAAAGTATTTTTGCTTGGGTAAATAACTTCTTTCAGCTGAAGGATGTGCCATGGAGTGCCAGGTTGAGAGAAAAACAGCCAAGGGAAAATTTGTTCCCATTTAGTGCATTGAAAAGCAAGGGGCTGTGATTTCATATTAGTGCAAAGACCTGTATGGCAATGAGATGCTCTGAGTGTTCAGCCCAATGCTTAGCTGTCAGCCTGGACAGCACATTGAGGCAGAAAAAAGTGCTGAAAAGCAAAGCTGGTGTTTTCATTTGCACTTTCCAAGGAGAACAGAATAACAGATGTGGTCAGTATATTCCTTTGCAGCTGGCAGATGGAGAGTTCACTAAGAGTTTTTGAAAGTAAGCTTGATGTTTCAGTCATTTACCTGCTCTAAATAATACAGCTCTGTTGGTTTCTCTTGCCTTACATCAGCTGAAGAGTTGTCCTAGGGCTCAAAGAGTTGTCCTAAAGCTGTCTCAAGCTTCATCAGCTGAGGACCTGACACTGCATCTACAAGTGAGCTGATGTGGTAGATCTGTGAGGGGGCTATGGCATGGCAGTCTGTACATGAAGCTTGGTGCATGTCATGCTCCTCATCTTCTGATGTTGTTCTGATTGGGAAGTTGGTAGAAAAAGGGGTATTTTTTTTAGCTGAATGTGATCAATCGTTGCTGTCTCATAGTCCCCAGAGCATTTTGTCATTATGAGTGGACAGCAGTGTGAGTAGATGTATGACAAGACATAAACTCTGCTTATGCCAGCATCTTCAAATATTCAGAGAGACAGACCTATGCAGGAATCATCTCACCACTTGCTGAGAGATGATCTCAGGATAAATCCCACCACGATAAACTCGAGGAGTGTGGGGATGTGGGCTCCACGTGCTGGCACTGACCTGGGGATATGGACTGTCAGATTTACAGGGCAGATGCAGTCCTTGTGCAGCAGGATTAGGAGGGCTCTGGTGGGGCAGCACCTCCACTTCCCCACACTATGGTCTCAAGGGGAAGTGTGTGATGAGTGAAAGCTCCCTTGCACAACTGTCCCTTGCTTCATAGAACAGTTACTGCCCAGTGGCTATTAGTAGTTTCACTCCCAGATCTACATCTGAACTTTGTTTCTTGACCCCATAAGATTGTTTTTCTGCACTTTCTGTGAAATGCTTGGAAGCCTCTACCCTGAATTTCTCTTGAGGGACAAAGGAAGATATGGAGGCAGCTCTGAGCTTGGAAATTATTAGTTGCTGAGACATATTTCAAAGCTTTTGGTCTGACAAGAGCTAACCTTTGATCTGGTAAATGAGAACTTTACCCATTGAGGCCAGGGGAGGGGAGGAGAAGGGAGGATTGATAAATAGGGAAACGGTAGGATGACTTGGGAAAGATGAGTGGGAGCTTAGAGCTGGGTTTGTTGGTTCAAGTTCAGGTGGAAGGAGAGACCAGGGAAAAGGGTACTGT
The DNA here is from genome assembly GCF_028858725.1 of Colius striatus. NCBI lineage: Eukaryota > Metazoa > Chordata > Aves > Coliiformes > Coliidae > Colius > Colius striatus. Next base: position 4,472,588 of record NC_084775.1, read on the forward strand.
ATCCTCCATGGGCTCAGGAAAATACAAGCAAGTCAGCTTGCAGACTGTGAGAGTGCTTCAGCTCTCCTTCCTCTCTCTTTCCCTTCTGTAGACCCCAGCACTTGGGGATTAGATAGTGGGAAGTGCTGTCCCACTCAGTGGTTGCTCCTGGGTTGTCCTGACTGTCAGACTGGGGAGGACAAACATGTGGAAGCTGTGTCTGGAGAGGTTTCACTTTCATAGCAGATAGTGGCTGTGGTTGGGCATTTGAGAAGCTCACCAGACCTCATTTTCGTGTTAACCTTGAGCATGGCCTTGCTCTCATGGAGTCTGTGAGAAGCAGAGGGCAACAGCAGCTGGAGTTCAAACTGGCCTTGGCCAGACACAGCATCAGAGATACTTTCCCAGATTTGTGTCTCCCAGGAGTCAGGGAAGTTACAGGAATCACATCTCACCCCAAAGCTGGAAGGCTGTGTTGATGACACATCAATTTTTCCTTCTTTCTTGTCCCTGCTTTCCTTCATCTTGCAACTTAATGCTGACACCAAGTGCTTTTCCTGTTACACCAAGTGCTTCGTTTCCTGATGGGCCCTTCCACAGGTGCTGTTTACAAGCACTGCTGAGATGCCTCTCTGTGAATGATGACCCCATTCCCAGCCCTTCACCATACACCCTCCCCCTACCTTTCACTATGGTAAATATTTTAGTACTGGTTGAAATCAATTGAGCCTCATCAATTGGAAATAGAGTGTAAATCACTGGGACTTTTGCATTCACCCCCAGAAATCAATTTTCACACATTAGGGCTATTAGCTTATTGAGAACTGTGTGATAAATGGCTGTGGGCCATCATGGAGCCACACCTGCCAGCTCTCCCTTTTGCATCTCAAATAGGCTCAAAAGCAGGGGGGATGCCAAGGGGAGGAAGCTCTCAGGTGGGTGGAGCAGTGTAGGGTAGGAGACACAAGGACCATGCAGCCAGACAATCTGTGCCTGGAGATCAATAACATCTACAAAGCACTAACTCATCCTCGCAGGGGCTGGAGACAGAAAGCAGCTCTGAGCCAAAGTTGTGGTTAGGTATCATCTAGGTTGGTTTTTTCTGTCTCTCACAAAGATGAACGTAATTTGGGGAGGAAAGGTGAAATGCAGATTAGAAACATTTAATAAAACTAATGCAGTAGTTTAAAAAAGCAGCTTTTCTGTGAGTAAATGTCTGTCTTTCACACAGCAGCTGCAGACTGGGTGTAGAAATGCTGCCTCCTCCTGCCATCCCAGCACTCTGGGTAAAGAGGATGAAGTTTATCACCAGCTGTGATATGGAGACAGTTGGGGTTTCTACTTGTTGTAATTCCTTCCTATCCCCTTGAATTCTGATAGTGGCACCTAGTTAACTTTTTGCTGAACAAGTCTGGGAGAGGAGAGGGATCTGGTGGCCTGGCTGGATCAAGTGTGCAGTGTCCAGCAAGGTCTTCTGTGGCCTTAGTCTCTGTTTCCAAGACAGAACATAATTCATTCTTCTCAGTTACTACTGCCAATCAGAAACGTGGGTGACTCCAAGGGACTTGGAGGCTCTCCAGTGGTGTAGTCTGTGTTTACATGCTTTGAAGTTTGGCATTTTATACATATAAGGAACCCCTGGAACTGAGGCAGTCATGCATAGGTAGGGCAGTCACTTTAGCTACAGATCTCCTCTCATTCCTGTACTCCTGAAACCTGTGTAAAGCATCTGTTCCCTAATATTGGGTATCTGTCTGTGCAATAGGGAAAGAAAGGAAAAATGACCAAGAAATCACCAGATGGATTTTGTGATGTGATTGATTCTCTCACTGTGAATACTGTGCATGTATCATTCTAGGAATGAAACCCAGAGCTGCTTCAATAGCTGTAGAAGACCTGTGTCATCAAGGGTTCTTTCTCTTGTGAGCAATGCAGGCTTAGGGGCAAAGTTCCTTCCTGTGAGGATCTGGAATAGAGTGATTCAGATGCTTCTGGGTCTGTACAACGTTTTGATGAGGAAGCTCAGGACAGTGAGGTAACTGGAGATGTTTCCTTGCTCAGACACTAGAGATTTGCTGTGTCTTGGTCATTTTCAGTGGGTGAAAATGTTGGATGGGCTTGAATTGCATCAGGAGAGCATCCCGAGAGCAACAGGCAGACAGGAGAGAAAACAAAGATGTCCAGTAGTAAGGGGCTGGGCTGACACTTGCAGGTAGCTTTCACCTGCCCCCTGGAATCCACTATGTTGGTGTTGATGCTTCATCACCCCTTGTGCTTGTTCCCCTCTTGCTTTGAAAGACTGAGCTGAAGGACTGAGAGTCCTGACTCACTCTTGGGTAATCTTCCCAGGCCAGCTGGAAGCAGGAAGCAATGACCTGCTCCCTGAAGAGTGCCAGCGTGGTTTGGCAGCTCTCACAGCAGCAGACAGCTGGCTTTAAAATGTTCGCACCTAAAAGCTCCTGTGCTTCATTCAGCCACATTTCTGGAACATTTTCCAGTCCCTCCATCCAAAATTTTGTCTTTCTTCTTCCTCACAAGCTTCATATCCAGCAACACACCCCGTGCTGAGCAGAGCTGTTGGGTAACTCATTCCCAGTCTCTGGAGTTTCAGTCCAGCCAGCTGCGATCAAGACTCCCGGGCAGGGGCTGTGTTACTTCTCTGACAGTCTTGGGCTCTCACCCTCAGCTAATTACTTTGATCCTTTACACTTTGTAAAAATTCTTACAACACAAAATAAGTCCCCCCTGGCTTTAACCTTGTGACCTAACTGGCCCTTGTAAAAGGGAGGGAGAAAGCAGAGTCATGCGCGCCCAAACACACGCACACGCACTCACGCATGTGCCTGTGCACACATCCCCACAAACTGCCTAAAGCCTGTTCCTTTAATAGTTTCCTCCCAGGACTCCCACAAAAAGGCAAATAAAACTCCTTTTACAAGATAGCAGGGCAGCATGAAGGATCAACTTCAGCAACAACAAGTTCTTTCTTCAGTTCATTTGTTTTAAATATACTTTTCCTCCAGATTTTGATCCTCTCCCTCCTCTTCCTTTTTGAGGCAGCCATCGTTGTTCCTCTTGCCTGCCCTGCTGCCAACAGCTTAATGGCTAAAACAAGCAGCATATTTTTTCCAGTACCTGCTTGTTCACAGGGAAAAGCATGTGTGAACACATCCTTTTTTAAGTTCCTTTTCCATGTTTCTTCTTTCTTCAGCTAAGAAGAGGAATCCAGAGGGGAGGAAAAACCATCATGTTTATGAAGAGCTATTAAGCAGACCGAGGATCTTCAGTCTGCAAGGTAGCTGAGTAGAGATACAATGGGGGTCTATAAAATGGTAAGTGGCCTGGAAAGACCAAGAGATTGTTACTCTTTTACCTCAGTTACTACAAAATGCAGATTCAGCTCTTCACACAACGTGTATGTCCCTTTCTGTGGTAACCAGAGCTGGGGGAAGCATTTCAGGGAATGGTGACTTAGTGAACAGCATAAAGAAACTGAACTTTCTGTATGGTTTAGATTAAGCATGGGGAAACAAATTTGTATCTTGCTTTTTTACTGGTTGACCTGTATTTATGAAACTTTTCAGACACTTAATAATCTGGAGACTTCTTTCTCTCTGACATACTTGGTTAAGAATGCTCAACATTTTCTGAAGCTGCTGTAAACCAAAGAAGTAGTGCAAGATGCATACACATCATGATTCACAAACCTGACCTCTTTAGGAAAGTGGAGAGAAAAAATGAAAACCTTAATTTGCCAATAAAAGCCACATTTGGATGCCTTTACCATTTCCTCAGTTAAGCCAAAACCAAAACATTTGAAAGCTTTTAGGCCTTCATTTATTCCTCCCTTCTTTCTAGTATTTTCTATTTCCCATGCTTGAAATGAGAACTGGTAAAGGAAGGAGTTGGGGAGTAAAATCCTGCACAGTCTGTCCTTCATTATAGATCACCTGGGTATGATAGTCAAAGGAATCTCTAGACTCAGATACAACCAAGGGTGTCATCTTGTGTTTTCTGGGAGCCAAGAAATGGATTGTGGACACACTGTTTGAGGAGAAAAGCACTCTACCCTTTTGTTGAAAGGTCTGACATAGACCTTTTTGGTGCTATTTGATTTTGCCAGACATCAAGGTCTTGGCTCCAAAGCTCAAGAGAAAAAACGTGTCATTAATGTGACCAGCTTCTGCAAGTCCATTTGACAGTTCTGAGGAAAAAAAGCAGAGGTTCTTGTTAGCTCCCCACATGAAATCCCCATGCATCTGTTCCACTCTTTGCACCACTCAGGGTGAGGCACTGGGCAGCCACAATGCCTAGTTAGGATCTGTGGAAGCCAGTTCAACAGGTAGTGACATAAGCAGGAAATGCAAGTGGAAGCAAGTGGATTTGGCTCATTGCTTGGGCATTGAGGCTTTGGGATCAACATTATGACTAAGAGACCACAAAGGACAAGGGGGAGCTTTGGTAGGGTTTTTGTGCTCGTCCCTCTTGCCTTTCTTTGAAGAGTTGTTTAGACAGGAATCTACCTGAGCTGGGATCTCATTTTATTCTATCCTTGTTTGTACAGCACCTAGCACTAGAGTGCCCTTGCTACTTGCTTAAGAATCCTCGGGGTTCTTCCTTTGGCAGTGCTCAGGGAAGAAACTATTAATGGAACAGAAATGCCAAGAAGAATTTCTCCAGCGCCCCTTCCCTGTGAGGGAATCTTTGTGGGTTTTCTTATACCCTCAAGGCTTGTGACTGTGATTTTATCCCATCCCAGGGGACACTCGAGCTTCCCAGTGCTGAGGTTTTCCTCCATTTGCCTAGATCAGCTTCCCACGTGTGTGAGTCTGAGTGGAGCCGTTTCAAGGCTGTCTCCATAGGGTGCTCACTATGCCAAAGCTCTGACCCCATCCAAGTGCTAGCAGAGGGTTCTGAGATGGCTTCTCTTCCCCCAAGTTGCCTGCTTGTACTGAATACCGGCGCAGCTCTCTGAAATACTGAAGGAACAAAGCATGCAAAGCAGTAAAATGAGGCAATTAAACCTATAAAACCAGGGTTTACAAGGGAATTTATAGTGTCAGAGGCTTTTTATAGGTTTTTTAGATTAGTTTAAATAAAAAAGGGGGAGAGAGAAAGAGAGAGGGAGAAAAAGAGGACCTGAAACTTGAGGAGACTTAAAAGTTCGGAGAGAGGCTTTTAGGAAGCACAGAGGGGTAATAATTAGAGGCACATTTTCCATTTCACTGTCTTTGCAAATTGAAATTAGGGAAGGGAGAAAAAAAAAAGCATGCACAGAACAACAGACAGTTTACATTGCCCCCACTTCCTCCTTGCAGTGTTTGGTTTTCTGTGGCTGTGCTTTTGTTTTCTGGCCACGTGAACACGTCTTGTCACTTGGGCAAAGGGACGGAAGCGCAAAAGCGATCTCAGGCAAGGTGAAATTTAAGTTGGGAATGTTTTTTGCTCCCCTGCTGTTGTGTGTGCTTGCTGATAAAGTTCACTGTGTGCCTTGCAAATGTGGGAGCTTGTGTTCAAGAGGTGAAATGGAGCCAGCACCCGATTAAGGCAAATTTAGCCAGGTGAGACAATAGACCCTGTGTTACAGAGAGTATGTGATATGATACTTCACTAGTTCCTCTGGCCTCCTTTTCCATTACACATACACACACTAGGCAAGAGCCATTCTTGGCTTTTGTCTGCTTCTGTGAGGAACTAAGGGAAAGGTGATTGAGATCTCACAAATCCTGCACCCTTCTCTGTGGAAGCATCTCCTTTATTCAGGTCTGATTTTCCCACCATCACAAGAAACACACAGTGCTTGCAAAGTGGTGATTCTTCCTTTGCTCCTTTCATATGGTCACAGAGTATTTGAGGTTGGGAGGGACTGCTGGAGACAACCTAGTCCAATGTGCTGCTTAAAGCGGGGTCAGATGGATTGAGTTGCTCAGAATTTACTAGTAGAGACTGAGGTGAAGAAAGCACAGAGCATCTTGACCTTTCCCATGTCCTTTTTCACCATGTCCCCTTCCCCATTTATCAGTGGGTCCCCTTTTCCCCAGGTCTTCCTCTGGCTGCTGATGTGCCAGTACAAGTCCTTCCTCACACCTCTCACTTCCCACACCATACTAAACTCCAGATAGGCTTTGACTTTACTAACTCAATCCCACCATGTTCAGATAGTGTCTATAAATTCCTTCTGGCTCACCTGACCCTGCTTCTACCTCCTGTGTTCTTTCTTTGTGTCATTGAGTTTTGTCAGGAGCTCTGTGCTCATCCATGAGCTTGGAGGAGGTGATCCTTGCAAAGCAACCAGCTCTTCCAGACCTCCTGTTCTTCAGGCCTGTGTCCCATGCATTTCTTCTGAGTAGAACCTTGAAAAGGCTATCTGCTGTCCTGAACTGCAAGTTTGTAATTCTTCTTTTTGCCTTGTTGTCTTAGAATGATTTTGATCCCTTTAGAAATGGCCCCAAAGTCCGTGCTCTGTGAGGGCATGGACGGTAATCTCTCCTTATACATGTGACTGCTTTCTTACATGGAGGGAGAACATCTGTTGGCAGTCTTCTCATCATTGCTATCTCACCTGCAGGCTTTCCATTAGCAGTTACCCTTTCTGTGGTGTTTCCAAGATCTTGCCTACTGCAGCTTTGAGAGCTACCTTTGTGAAACATTTTGCTTCGTTCCTTCTCTTTCCACTTTCCCATTTCCCAAACACTGTGTGCTGGTTTGCTATGGTGTGTTTTCCAAACACTGTGTGCTGGTTTGGTATGGTGTGTTTTCCAGACAGTGTGTGCTGGTTTGCTATGGTGTGTTTTCCAGACACTGTGTGCTGGTTTGGTATGGTGTGTTTTCCAAACACTGTGTGCTGGTTTGGTATGGTGTGTTTTCCAGACAGTGTGTGCTGGTTTGCTATGGTGTGTTTTCCAGACACTGTGTGCTGGTTTGGTATGGTGTGTTTTCCAAACACTGTGTGCTGGTTTTGTATGGTGTGTTTTCCAAACAGTGTGTGCTGGTTTGCTATGGTATAGATCCCAACTGGTAGCTGGAATATGCAATTAGTAAATTACTAATTAACTGTAGCAAGTCTTCATCCTTATGTTCTGTAGCTTTTTACATAAAGGAAGCCGTTCTCTAAGGCAATAGAAATAAAGGGCCCATCCTTGGTAAAATGAACTTCCAGGGAAATAGAAAACAGCATCCTGCCCTTCAGATCAGCTTAAACAGCTGACACAGGAGCAGTTTTGCCAACATAGGAGGTCTCTGGATTGTCCAGCAGAAGGAGAGGTTGCTCAGGATAATCTTTGGCTCATCTGAGTTGATGTAACAAATACAAAATTCAGGGTGAGGGGCAAGCAGCAGAGACAATATCTCCAATTTGTGTGTGTGACAGAGATAAGCTGCAGCCAGGTAAAGAGGAGTAAGTTCAGATCTGATACAGCAGACACAGCTCCAGAAGAGTTACTCTGACCAACTTGCAAAAGCTATGAACATTTCTGAATTGTATCTCCACATGACTCCCCATCTGAAAGAAGGTGAGAAGAGGAGCACAGTGAGACAAAACTACCTGTTTCTGATCACATTTACACTGAGGTAATGATCTTAACGGGGAGACCATGTTACAGAGAGATGAGAATCGAGCCTGGCGTTTCTGAAGCTGAGCTTTCTGAAGTCTGCAAACGTGTGCTGTTGCAGTCACATGATGAATAGTTCTGAAATCAATATGGAAAGCTATTAAAAATGTGGTTTTGTCTCTGTCTAGTATGGTACATTAAGACACATGTATCGGTGCGTGCTCTTTCCCTTCTCTCTCTCTGTACACATGAACGGGTGGAAATTTTGAAAGTACTCAATATTGGTCAAACTGTCCCCAATGGAAAATGGAACTTTGACCTCAAATAGCATCACATTTTAGGTCAATGATGAGTGATTCTTTAAATGCTACCCTTAAGTATATATTTAAAGAGGGATCACTAGAGCAAGAGTGAGTTCTAACTTCCGTGATCCTAAAGTTCTGTTGGAGAAATGGTGATGAAAGGGAGGAGATCCTCATTTCATTCACCCCAGCCCAGTACTGCTTTGCCACTTCTGTTGTGATTTCCCACCAGGTTTTGGGTTGTTTTTTTTTTACAGTCCAAAAGGTTGTTCAAGAAAAAAGTGGTTTACATCTACTGTGTAACTGAATGCACCAAGAAACAAAAAGCTGGCTGCATGAAGCTTTCAAAAGAATAGGGGGAGGGGAAGCTTCATGTTTGCTAGTTGCTAAACACAACTTTTGGTAAGCACTGAAGTCAAACAAACAACTTTTACGAGTGAGAAGATCCATCTGCTATCACTAGTCTTATAGATTGTTCTGTTCTCTGATACTTCAGTATTTTAAATAACATCTAATGGGCCAGAAGGTACAAAGCAATCAATGTTATTCCAACTCCACAGCCATCAGCTGCAGGTATATGCTATCCCAGCACAGCGGGCTTGGAGCCAGAGCCTCGGCTCATTTAAATCAATGTCAGCAGTTTACAACTTGCTCAGAACCTGGCCCCATATCCTTCTAAGAGAAGAGAAAATTCTTGGCCAGCAAATAGTCTTGGTCTGTTCTAAAAAAAGATCTTTCATTGACACCATCAGTCTGCGGAGCCACGAGACAAACATCACTATGCTACTCCAGTGCTTAGGTGCAAGATTGATCTGACTCTTTAAAACCAGAGCCCACTCTCTCTGGGGTTCATCAGACTTTAGGGGAGAGGTGACCCTGCTTTATCTAAAGGAATGAGCCAAGAAAGCAAAGCCTGTACTTCATGTGTGTTTATAGTTTGCAACCCCAGTGCTTCCAGAGACCTTTGTTGGGAACCCAGCTTCTCCTGGCAGGCTGCAAGGTTCAGAACCATGCTTGTGTGCTGGGCCATGCAGTCTCACAGGGCAGCACTGATCTGGAGTAGCACTCCCCTCCAAAAAAATACATCCCTATGTACCTGGCTGTGCTGGATGCCTGGCAGTCTGACTCTCCCCCTGTGCTGTGGCAGCTGTAACCAATCCTGGCTGCAGACTCTTGGTGGCCAGGAGAGTATGTGGTCAGCCTGAGAGCCTGATGGTCTGTCTCTGCCCCTCTCTCTCTCTTGCTTTCAGTTTGTTGGCTCCATATATTATATCAAATATCTTTAAAGAGCACAGTTTGAATGATGGAGCTTATAATTCCATCTCGGGAGTTCTGATGACTCGAGCTTGGTTCTTGTGGTTTATGATGTCACCGGGACCCATCGATGGAGTCGTAGCCCCATAATTCACTGTTGCCCTGTTATTTATTCTGTGCAATAAATGGCTGCAGTTTAATCACCAGAGTAAATTGCTGAAGCATCTTTGTGGAAACTCTAACATTACTGTAGCAGTATCTATGGCAACAATGATTCAGTAGTGGTGGCTAATGCAGAGGGAACCAGTAACACTTAGCCCTGTGCACCCCGTGAGAAAGGAGCCTGTAGCAGCCTCAGAAAGACAAGATCCCGAGGGCCAAATCCAGCCACACTGCAAGTGGAGAAGAGTCCATTAAATGCTGTACAGGTACCTGTGCTGGGTAGCACGTGCAGTCTCTGAAATGAGGATGTGGATTCAGACTTTACAGATTCGTGGCATTGATTTCATGTAAAAAAAGAGAGAGATTTAGGGGAAATGTGACTCTTGTGTAGGCACATAAAGCAAAACCATCTTTTCTGCACAGGGGGAGGCTTTTTTACCTTTTCCCATTCAGGTAGAAAAAGAACTGAGGATGCTTGAAACAAATGACTCTGAATTTCGTACAATTAAGCTGTGTGTTCGGTTTTCGTACAGCCAAGAGAAACAAGAGGGTTCTCATTTTACCTGAACTGTCTCAAGTCTTCTTGCCTGTTGTGTTCTTGTATCTCTCTGCTCAAAAGGCCTTGCAGGATCTTGCACTTTAGTGTTGGTGGGGCATAACGTTCCTTAGACTAAAAATGAAACACACACTTCTTTTTTGGCAAGAGACATTTGGCAGCGTATCCCCTGCAACCCAAAGATACGTCGTGGTTGTGGATACGCAGTCAGCGGCAGAATAAGCACAGGGCTGTGAGCTGGATGTTAGCATAACACAACCTTATTGGAACATTATTATTATTTAGTGTTTCTTACTGAAGTGCTATTTATGAGATGGGTTTGCTTTCCAAAACTTTAAGTTTCCACTCAGGCCACACATTTTTTGGGTTCTCTTCTTTCTTTTTCCTCCACCCCCTCCTGCCTCGTTCCTTTTTAAATAACATCTTCTAAGCTCTGACTCAAACCTCTGCTTTCTGATTTGAAGGAGGCAGTAAGACATTTTTCAAGTACCTCTACTCCTCCCCACTTTCTGTATTCATTCATTTTCTTTTGGGGGAAAGGAATTAGGAGAAAAAGCGTTCTCTGTTCGTCCTCTTTCGATACCCTGTGAATGCTTGAAATGCTCAGCTCTTCTTCTCACTTCCTTTGCATAGCAGCCCTAGAGGAGTATTGCAGTGTGTGGTATCAGTGCCCTGACAGTCTGCTGCTTATGGTAAATGTCACTTTACAATGTAACTTGGGTGTTTTAACTAGAGGTTTATGATTTTCTACAAGGATCCATTGTTTTAAGCCACACAACCAACATGTGTTCGTTGAGATATCACCTTTAAGCAAGCAGCAGTTGGGTTTTGGTCATCAGACTTGGCTGTCTCTGGATTCCTACGGTTGTTCTGTTCTGGTAACCTGATACAGCCCAAAGATGTAAGAACAGAAAGAAGAGCCTTGGAATTTATGGTGACTCTCAGTTCTAATCGTGTAGATGCTTTGGCTTTATCATGAATCATTTTTAATGACAGATGAAGAGAACAGAAAGTTGAAAAGCAAATCTTCCCTTTCTCATCACTGACAGCTTTTCATAGTTTAAGTCAGACCTTTTTATGGGTATTAAGCAAATGAGAAGGGCTGGCCAGCAAGAGCAGAGAGAGCCTTTTCATCCTGACACAAGATGTATCTTTACAGCAGTGATTTTAGAGTGATCTTTAAACAGAGAGCAATTCTTTCTAAGCATTGTCCTTGGAATACCTCACAGGAAACTTGACTTTCTTGGTCACTTTTCAGAAGGCTCTTAGAAGTTCTTCAGGAATGTCTCATGTCTGTGTGGGCCAAAGGGCATTTGATGGAAGTTGATGGGAGAACCCTCAAGGGCTTCAGCATAACCAGAATGATGCTGTCTTCCCTTTAGTGTGCCTGGTGGCATCTGCATGGAAAGAGCGCTCGGTTGGTTTGTGGGTCTCCAGATAGTCTTTTTCTTTGGGGTCCATGCTGTTGGTGGCAGTCAGCAAAGAAAATAATCTGAGAAAAGTGCTGATTTGGCATCAGCTTTCTACAAGACCTGGTTTAGGGGATCATCCTTCTTTAGCAGAGTCCATGGCTGTGCATTTAATAGTCAAAAAGTAGAGGTTTTCTGCCTGAGTGCAGGCAGAAGACACCGTCAGGGATGCTGATGTTGGTGCCCAATGGAGTTAATAGAAAAAATGCTCTCATTGCAACCTGAACTTAATTGGACACTGGCGATACCCTGCAATACATCTACATGGCAAGTTCCCATCAGCACTAAGGTGGCTTTCAAAAAGCTAATCTCTTCCTGGCATGGCCAATACCCTTGATGGTGGTGTTGTCTCTCATCTTCCACGTGCTCGGCCTATCAAGTCTTTGAGTTGCCACATTCTTAGTGTGTTTGTACTGGCTGTGGCAAGACCCTAGACCAGGTTAAAGCTTTCCAGTGCAACCATGAAGCCAAAAACCCCCCACATTTCTTGGACCCTAAGGGAGCAATGAGATAACCCACACAGAACATCTCCCACATTGCTGTGGACTTCGCTTGCCTTCTGTCATTCCTGTGTTTCCTTCATGACCTCCAACTTTTGCCTGTTTGGAGATGTGTTTCCAACTTGGGTTGGCTACATACTGTGTCCCTTCTGACACATTTTGACAAATTCAGTTTGATTTTACCCTGGAGGTCTTTCAAGACTTAATTTTATTATTGTGGAAGGTCATCAAAAGGGTAGTGCTTGAAATAAAGGCCAAACTGTGTCACATTTACTCATGGGGCTGGTACTCCTCTTCTTGAATATGTCCATTCATTTAAATGGAACGATACATGGAGTAAATGACATTCATTGTACTGGACCCTACCCTACTCATCTCACTGGAGTCCTCTGAGAACAAAAGTCAAGTCCTTGTCCTCAACATTGATTTTCCAGCCCCTCTTGTTACAAGGTGGCTTTCTGGCCCCCTCTAGTGACTGGCCACATAGGGTGAGTGAGATGGAACCCCTTTGCAATCAGAAGCAGCCATTTCACTCCAACAGTAAACAGCTGGCATCTAGAATCCCTACAAACATACTGAATGTGTTTCCCTTTGCTCACAGCCTCTTCAGGGGCATCACATTTCTGACTTGGTGGGACTTCTTATGGAGCTGGAAACTGTTCACAGGGTGAAACAAATCCATACTGATGTTAATGTGGTGGCATGGACCCAGTCACACTTCTGTTAGCCCAAAGGTTCATGTTCATTGAGGGAAGCTGGGTGGTTTTGGTCTTACAGATACATTAAAAACCAGCCAGGAGTTGAAGGGGGTATCAAAAAGGACTGAAGTGGGAATCAAGGTGTGTGACTGTCTATTGAGTTACAGTGAAACCCAGAGTGAGAGTTGGAATTGCTATTGAAAAGGCATTTTCAACAGCCTTCCTTATTCTTTTCATACTGCTGAAACTGCAAAAGGGGATCTCATTTAAAACAAATTAGAAACTGTATACTCCTTATGGCTCTGTATTCTTGAGAAGCAGATACTTATCACATGCCTGTTTCCTTGGGGGAGTTTGCAAGGAGCTTTTGGAACACGTTTTCAACCTTTTGGCTAATCAGGAGCAGGACAATTATTTATTCCAAGAGGCTGGAGCAAGGTTGAGAGCCTGGGGGTAGGCCTAAAAGCATCATAACACTTTAGGCTTTAGATGCTCTAAGATCCTTTAGAAACAACTGCCTTGATCTTTTAGTGCCCTGGTAAATCATTTATTCTGATCACCTACTTACAAATTCCTCCTCACCCATCCTATCAGATTAAATGGGCTTGGTATACAGCTCCCTGGCTTGTGTACACAGCTCACTGATCATAACCCAGCAGATGAACTGCAACAATGCAGAACTTCATCAGGGCTCCCAGAGCAGCCCAGTGAAACCTCCTCAGTCAGGAACTGCCTCCCTCAAGTCACTGCTGAGATTTGAATTCCTCTGACAAACAGGGTGTCTGGAGCTGGAGCTTTTGGATGGGATTTTTCCCTCTCATGTTACTGCACGTTGCAGACTGCAGTCAGGATGCATGCTGTTGAATGTACTGCAGTCCCCTCTGCTTCTCCCTCCTCCCACTGTGTGCCTTTCTGAGCTTCAGCAATCTGTTTCAATTCTCCTTCACTTCAGCATGACCAGGGTCCCCCAGGTTACCCAGTGATTCATCTCTGTGGAATTTGGGAGTGCTGCTTCTCTGCTCTTACCCAGGTTGGCAAAAGGGTTATTAAAGCATAGGAGATTAACCAGAACCTCCTTTGGTGAATGTTTAGGCTAAGAGCACTTGATGCCAAACATGTTATTTCATGTGTATTCTGACACCACACTTTAATACTGTACCTCACATTTCTTTATATGCGTGGGTTTGAGCACCTTTCCCAACTGTGATCATATCAGAGGATCCCTGATGCTTTGGGAGTGTACATGGGGATTGCCTTCAAGTGGAAGCCTGTTTGTATTGTCCTGTTTGTATTCCTGAAGGCCTGTTTGTATTCCTGAAGCTCGCTCTCTCTTCTCAGCCCATCGCTTCCGATGGGACCGAGTCGTTGCAGCCAGTGTGTGCACAATGACACCTCAGAGACACTTGGACTGTTCTCTTGTCTCACTTCCACTCTCTTCCAGGGTGGATGCACACCCTGGAGGTATGTGGTTTGTCTCAAGATATAAGATTTCCCCCTTCAAAAACTGCATTACTTCAACAAGCCACAAAGGGCTGGCAAGAAGAAGGATCCTCTGTTAGTGCAGATCTTTGCTGAGGACTCCACGCAGCTGGAAACAGACTTTCCCTCTGCTGAGCTCACATGTGTGTGCTCACACATCTTCCCTCGTGCTGCAGTTTCACTGATGTGTAAGTACACAGACACATATACTTGCTTACATATGCACAGATACTTTTCCTTTGTTGCACTCATAAGCAGAGGCAGAAATTCTCTTGTTTGGGTACATGCAATCACACCCAGCCTGCTCTTTTACCCCAGTGCACATGCACCCTCTGTCTCACTAACATGGACACATGAGTTCAGGCACTTTTACACACCCTGCAAAGATATTGTGGAATTTGGAAGGAGAGATGAGTGAGTAGGACCTATAGGGATCTCTTGAGGCATAGTCTAACCACCTGGTCCAAGCAGCCTCAACATTGAATTCAGAAGAGGTTGCTTAGGTGATTGCCCCCCTGTACCGGGCACTGGTGAGGCTGCACCTCAAGTGCTGTGTTAAGTGTTGGGCCTCCCACTATAAGAGGGCCTGGAGTGTGTCCAGAGCTGAGCACTGGAGCTGGGGAAGGGTCTGGAGCACAAGTCTGATTGGGATCAGCTGAGGGACCTGGGGCTGTTCAGCCTGGAGGAGGCTGAGGGGAGACGGGAGCACTCTCTGCAACTGACAGGAAGGAGGTGGGGGTCAGTCTCCTCTGCCAAGTAACAAGTGACAGGACAAGATGAAGCAGCCTCAAGGTGCCCCAGGAGAGGTTGAGGTTGGAGCTGAGGCAGAGCTGTTTCCCTGAGAGGGGTGTCAGCCCCTGTGCCAGGCTGCCCAGGGAGCTGGGGCAGTGCCCAGCCCTGGAGGGATCCCAAAGCCATGGGGCTGAGGTGCTGAGGGCCAGGGGTTAGTGCTGGGCTGGGCAAGGGAGAGCCTGGACATAATTATATTAAAGATCTTTCCCAACTGAAATAATTCTTCAGTTCTATGCAAACCAGACACCAAGCTTTGCTTCTTACTAGCCTGGGCTAAAAATTAATGGATCTGAGATCTCAAGCAGTTCAATGAGCCTCTTGAGGAGATCACAATAGTTGATCCAGCTTGGGAAGAACAGGGTGGGTAAGATGGCCTACCAGATCTCTCACATGTCTTTTATAACTGATCATGGTGGTCATTGCTTTTCTTTTTGGCCTTGAAGATCCACTGACCATTTTACCTTCCCCATAAGAAATTTCCTCCTTTTCCAGTGTCCAGCATCCACAGTGATCACAACCATAACTGCCTTGTCCATCTTTCAGAAGGAATAAGAGATAGACATCCAGAGCCACTGACTCTGATGATCTGCCCAAAGACAAATGATGCTCTCAGTGCTTCTATTAGTGCCAGTGCTCCTGCAGTAACGTGGTCCCCAGTGGAGGTAATAGCTGTGCACTTAGAGGTTGTTCTGTGTGATTCATCCACATCATCTACAAATCACAGGTTTAAAACCTTGCAGTACTTAATGTGTGGAAGAACTTCAGACTCTGTAGAGACTCTTACCTGCCTATTATCTTGCAAGTCATGCACTGAAGAGAAAGGATATGGTTTTATATTCAGACCTGAGTTGAAAGAATCTCTGTTTATACACTTTCCAACTTCAAGCAGAGAGGAATCCTGAGCAGTCACTCAGGTGAATGGAAAAATGGAAGAAACAGCAGCAAAGATTCATTTTAAGGAAAAAATGTAAAGGAAACTAACCTTTTCAGCCTTCAGTAGCATTTGCCAGATTCTGCAAATGCTGTGGGATAACCCAAATCTGGGTGACAACATATTCTGGTGACTGAAACACCAGGCTCAAAAGTTCACCTAGCATCAGGTTCTGCTGTGTCTCTGACAATGATTTCATGTAACACTCACTGTGGTAGTACCAGAACACCTGAAGGGTGGGCATTAAATGATATGACTTTGTGGCTGTCACAGTCAGTTCAGTTTCAAACCAGGAGAGAATCTGCAGCATAGTTGGGTGTAGTTTTTGGTGCTTCTTAGAGGCACTCTTCCTCATTTAGCTCTTGCTAGTGGCTGAAGGCCTGGCTGCTCCTCTTAGACAACTATTTGTGTTATTTGACCCATAGGTCAGCCTGCTTGGGAGTTGACTTATCCAGGTACTCTCCACAGCTCCTGGAGCTAAAGGTTTAAGACTCTCATCTGTCCCAGAAAAGCACAAAGCACAGGAAGGCAGCTGCCATGTGTGTGGTAAGCACAGGAGCCTGAAGTTGCAATGGCTTTGATTTGTTTTTCACTCCTCACAGTGCAAGGGCCACCAGTGGTGCAGGAGTACATGTGATACTGCTGGTTAACCAGAGGTTTGTGGAATGGTGACCTGGGAAAGCTTTCAGACATGAATGTGTCTGGATAGATGTTTATTTCTATCTGTTTTTTAGCTACCTGTGGCTCACTGTTGGGGAGACAGGGCTCTGGTACTAATTATAGATTTGCTCAAGAGCAGAATTGGATGGAATGGCTTAAGATTGGTAAAACCTTAACTAAAGATGGCAGTTGGCTTCTAATACGTCTCTACATATGTTTACTTTTAAGACTCTAGTGACAATTATTTGTGAGCTACCTTCGCATACACACAGGTGTGAGCATGCACCTCTGTGTTAGTTCATGTGTGCACCCTCAGTGGGGGTGTTTGAGGACATCATGTGCATTTGAGGAGAGGCTTTTTATTTGGTGTGGACATCCTTCCCCTTAGCCAGTCCTGGGGATGTGTTCATGGATAGGGATGCAGACTGTGTTCACAGATGGCCAGGATATGCCTCTGTCATTGCACAGTTTGTCCAAACTTGCATGTGGGTGCATTTTCATACTGTTTAGTTTGGAAAGTGACACATGCTTCGGATTGAGGGGCCAAATCCTGATTTTCCTGGTGAAGCCAGAAGTGTAAGCAACACAATTCCTTCTGAGCATATTGCCTCTGACTGACAGCTTGGGTGCAGGGTGGATGATTGTGTTTGGCCCTGTTCTCTGTTGCTCTGAAAAGAGCAATGTATGCCCTTGACTGGCAAGAGATGCCAAGTGCTGCATGTGTGATAGTGGCCAGAGGCCTGGTCATTCATCTCAGCTAACTCTCTGTGGTTTTGTTTCTGGCTGTTATCAATCAGGCTGCTTTAGAGATAAGCTTCTTTGTGAAATTCATCTTGCTGCTCTATAGGGAGTCAAGTTTTAAATCTCTCATCTGCCTCAGATGAAGTGTAGAGAGTGGAATAAAGAGCCATCCTGGGGAAGCTTGCAGGTTCACATGGTGCTGTGTTTGTGCCTCTGGATCTGGGTGTACAGTGAGAGTGGTTTTACACTCATCCTGCCTGTTGGTGTGGGTGTATAGCTGGGAGGGCTGAGTCTGAGTGCATGTTTGTGTCCGTGCATCTGCTTGTGAATGTGTGTGTGTGTGTTCCTGAGCTGTCTGGGGAGGAGGGAACGTGCAGCACTGCAGAGGTGTGTGTTATTCTCACATCCTTGCTAGCAGCAAACAATGTCATGTCCGTACCTGGACTGCAACGTGACATACACCTTAAAAACAACAGCAACAACAAGCTACAGAGCCACAGGAGAAGGCAGAGCTGCTCTTTTTGATCATCAGTTAGGAAACCCTGCCAGCTCCGGCAAAGCATGCCGGGATCCAAACTGCCTTTTGGACTGGGACTCGAGAGAGTAAAAGAGAAGCAGTAATTTGTTTGCCATTGCCCTCAGGCCAGGAAATCCAAACCCCAAGCATTTCCCAGGCCACAGCACATTGGAGTCGAAGGAGAGCGTCAGCGACTCGCTCACACGGACAGACAGAAGCGCAGAGCCCCGTGTGCACACGCACGGGCAGAGCACTGCGAGGGGAGGATCGTTCCAGCACCACTGCGGTTAAGATGCTGAGACAATCTCGAGTTTTCAGGCCATAGCTGTCAGGATGCTTTGGTATATTCATCACCCCCCACTCCATGGTGATAAAAATTTACACAGCCAACGAAACGAAGATTAATTTCATGTGAAAAGCTGACAGAATGGCCCATGTCATTGCTTTATTTGTGCCAGCACTCAGTAACTCGGTGCAAGTTCCATTGAGGTGGCAGACACCCCGTCCCCTTGAGCCATCTCTTCTCCTCTCTAATGATGGCACCGTTGTGACAAAACCAAGCAGCACAGCCGGTACGTGCGAATTTGGAATTAATTTCCTTCAGAAAGGTCAAGTATGTTAATGAGCTTTTGGCTGCCTGTGTTTTCCTTCTCTTGTGTTTTCCCCCTTATTAATGGGGGGAAGAAGGAGGGGAAAATAATGGCAGAAATAAAAATGAAGGAAGGAGGAAAAGGAAGAAACTGTGAGCACACGGAAGGGGCAGGATTCAGGGTTGTTTGTCATGGTTTCTCCTTTTGCAGGGCTGAGGCAGACTCATTGTAGCAGTGCGAGGCTGTGGAGTTTGCTTGAAGCTGCTGAGTGAAGCCAGGGATGTCATGGATAGCAGAGTTGGTGTAACCTGGCACAGAGGAGGTGAATTGCACCTCCTTTGCAAGCAGGAGTTGTCGGCAGCCCTGTGTGTTGGCAGCTGCCTTCGTTTTCCGTCACTGAATGGCTGAGCTCTGCTCAACTCGGGTCTGTGTGTGCTGGGGGAGCAGGGAACAAATGAAGGTGAAGGAGAGAGATGGGTTCCTGGGCTCCAGCTCTTGTGCCCATTAGTGAGAGGAAGCTGGGAAGAAAACAAAGCTCCCCTGGGAGAAATGCCAGGGCCTGCTTGTTTATCCAGCTTAGAAACATGACAGATAGGCAGTCTCAAGAGAAATTGTCCCCACCTCATGCAACTGGCATGAGATGCTTGAAGTAGCTGTGATGCCAACCACCTCTCATCCCTGTGTTCCCAAAATTCCAGCCTTTGCTCCTGCAAGGCAGAATTTGCCACTTGATCGAGGCCATGATCAACATCAGTAAAGGTGACAGAAGCAGGGGATGGTATGTCAGGGCATGGAGGAGTGAAGCTGCACTCCTGGCTCTATCACTCCCAAGTCACACTCACCTGGACAGGATATTTAGGGCAGGACTCATCTCACCTTATTTTAGTCTTCCTAAGCAAAGTATCCAGACTGAACTAATTGTCTAGGTTTCCTTTGTCATTAACAGAGGGTGGTAGGGAGGAGCACGAATCTCACCTAATTTAAGATGAGAGAAATTCCATTCTGGCAAGGAGTTTCTTTCTCCATTGAATGTAAAGTGAACTTAAACAATTAGCTTGGACTGATTCCCTTCTAGAGGCTTAAAATTATGGGGCGTGATTTCCCCCCTCATTCTCTTCTCCCTGCTCCCATTCTGTCTCTGATTTCCACATACTGCCAAGAGGCAGAGGAAATTCAGCTGGTCTCAGAGAAGCTCTCTGGGCTGTATAAAATTGATGCCTTTCACTCCAGCTTGCCCAGGCTGGCTCCACACTTGTGCACTGCTGTGGCAATACAACCTTTGGCTGTGATTTGGTTGTTTCTTCCCTAGCTTTGCTGGAGTAAGCCCAGCACATGGATTCTTGGGCATTGTCCAAAAAGCCTTTGTTGACTTTAAAGGGTACATGTTTTGTCATCCTGCCTTACAGTGCAAGGAGAAATGATGTGGGATGTAACAGTGCCAGTGTCACACGTGACAAATTTAAGGGTGTCCTTAATTAGAAATATTTGGGGGGGGGGGGGCTGCACCTTACCCAGCTGGTTCTGTTGTGAGGATCCTCCTGCATGTGTGATCCTTGTGTGCTCACCACGTGAGTCATTCTGCAGCAGGGCTGCCTCAGACTCATGTCTGGGGCATGGATTTCAAAAGCACTCGAGTGGCCAAACTTAATGATTTTCAGCTGACTCCAAGTATTGTCCTAAACATGGAATTCCTACCCAGAAACCACTGTGCTGCCCACGCTCTCCCCCCTCTTTCCCAGGCTCTGTAGTGTGCATGGAGGCATGTTCTTCTCTACTGACCCCTCTGTCTCTGGCTCACAGGTGGGGTGGGTAGCTGGGGACAGTAAGATTGACCAGAGGAGCTTGTGGGCTGTCTCTCTCACAGGTAGTCTCAGAACATTCATGGGCATCATCAGCACTTGGATGTATTTTTCCACTGCAGAAGCTGTTGTGTTGTTGGGTGGTTACTTTACTCCTCCTTGGAGATGGCTGCATTTCTGTGATGGAAGGAAAAGACATGCTCAGCTCTACTAAGGTCTCAATATAAATTTCACAGTAAATAACAATTTGTGCACAGGCCAAAAGGGGGTTCAAGAGATATTGAAAATACTTAAGTGGCAAATTATGTTTTGAGTGCTCAGTTCTAGCAACAAAGGCAATATGTGAAGTGTATGCAAAGAGACTGCCACGTTCATGGACATGGTGAAGTAGGGCATCCCCATTCTCTCTGTCCTGTGCTTGCCTGGGATGTCAGAAGAGGACAAGGTTTGTAAGAGTTTGAGTTCTTAGGGGAACTTCTCACCCAGTAGCTCCCTGGGGCTTTAGCTAAACTGTGGGATATTCAATGTTTCCCAACTCTCGTGTCGAGGGCCATCTCCTCTCTTCCCAGATGTGAGATGTGGCTGTGCACCACTTCTGTTTTCTCCCCTCCCACGCTCTGGTTTCCGAAGGAAGGAATCCTGGGCATGTGAGTCAGGGAACTGCAGCACACTCTGGCCATGTCACCAGTATGAATGATTCAGGACTGAGACTGCACAACACACCTACCCTCTCATTTACATACGGCCCTTGGGACACTCAGAGCCACATTTTCTCAACATGCCAGGCTGCTTAGAAAATCCAACCACTTGTTGTGGTGTGTAAATAGAAACAGAACCCTTATGAACAGAAACTGAATCCATGAGGTGCATCATGGAGGTGAGTCTGCTGTCCTCCTCCTTGTGCTCCCCCATGTTTATAGATTTCATTATCAGATGACTGGAGCATGGTGTCCCTTTCATCCCTATGTTGCAGTGATTTTATTTTTGTGCCCTTTTCTCTCAGCTTCTGTTTCTTTCTCTCCTTCTCTTTTTTTCCCCTCTGTGAGAGCACTGGCGCCTACGATGGAAGGTCACCAGTGAGGTTACTCAACTGGCTCCAAGTATTAAGACTTCCTGCTCTGCTACAAAGAGCTGCCAAATCCCCCCTCCCCTGCTGCTTACCACAAAACCCAGTGTCTGTTTGTCTCCCTGTCTCCCCTTCTCATCCCTCCTCCATACCAAGAAACTCAGATGTCTATCCAGCAGACAGAGTGGGAGAGGGAGGCACCCGAGCTGCATGGAGATGTATTTGTTTGAGTACCAAACGCAGGGAGGCTACAGGGTGATGTCATTGATGCTGCTTATCAATGTGCTTATCTATACTGATGGAAGGTGAGCTCCTCCATCCACAGCAGAAATGTCCCCCCAAGAGTTAATTCCCTTAGGGAGCTGACCCTAAGATCTGGGTCAAAAGGCTTTTACTTCCACTGGAAAGCTTCTTTGTGTTCTTCTTCCACCAGGTTGAGGGGATCCATGGGTAAGGATACACAAAAAGTAACTAAGGAGAACACGATTCTTACCAGTAGATGTGAACTGTCTGCACAGGGACCTGTAGCTTCCATACAAAAACAGTAGGGGTGGTACAGATTGCAAAGAGTTTAAAATCTCTTCCCTAGGCTTGAAGATGGGGGGAAAAGAAGGAAATCTGCTGTCCCAAATGAAGTGAAATGACAGCACCAAGGCTGCTGCCGTCCCCAAGGACAATGCAGTGATGGATGAACAGCATGGGACAAGATGGGTGTGGACCTGAGGTGGGGGTGGGAGCAGAATACAAGGAGAGATTCATTCACAGGAACACAGCATGAACCAGAAAAGAGAAAGAGATGGAACAGGATCCTGCGAGGAGAAGAGAGAAATACGGTGGGAATGGGGGAAGATGGGATGGCTGGTAGCCACTTTTGGAAAAACCAAGGGGAGAGGGGAAACTGCTCCAAAAAAGCACCACAGAGATCACCCACATTCAAGTGAAAACATAGTTTCCTTTAAGAATAATATTAAAGTCCTACATACTGGTCGTTCAACAGGATGAGGAAAAACTTCTTGCTCCACCCTAATATGTGCTGAGGTCAGGTTAAAACCACAACTCCTCAGGCAGGAGGCCGCCAGCGTTGCACACACAGCTTTGGGCTCCCTTAACACAACAAGCATATGTGGGCTACTTGAGCTCGCAGGGATCTTACTCTCCAACTAGAACAGAAGCAGCTGCTTTGGAAGGACTGAATTTAGTCCCTCCAGCCATGACTGAGTCCCTTTAGCTCCTTCTCTTAGCTCCTAACTCCCTCTCCTAAAGATCACGTAGGAGACTTCCTACTGTTGTGCAAGGCTGCCAGCGACACCAGCCACAAGCTCTCTTCTTCCTAGGACCTCTGAGGCTGCAGTAAACATACCTTGAGGAGCTTTTTGTGAGCATTGCATCTGGATTTGTCACACTCTTTGCCAGTTTATGCTAAATTGAGACCAGAGGGACCTCATTTAATTACTCTGTGTAGGTGTAAAGCTATTTGGGTTCTCCATAAACATGAATGTTCATTCATTTAGATTTTGGTCTAATTTTCTTTAAGATGGATGAATCACCAGGGAGAACACCAAAGCCTCACTATTAAACATCCATGGCTGGCTTTTGTTTTGCTTTAAGAAATGAAACAAGTCTTAAATTAACTAATTTCTAATTAAGGTCTTGGTGTTGGTCCTTCAGGGGACTGACACTCAGACATCAGCAAGGAAAAGATGAGAAAAGCATTGAAACAGGACTGGGGGACAGCTCTTGCCTTATTTGATGACGCCCTGTGCTAGGTACTGCTTTGCTTGTCACTTTCCAGGGACATATTGCTGTGGTTAAGGGGTAAAGTGAGATGGATGAGAGGGACAGAGGCTACATACGTGAGCTACAAGGATGTCCCCTTTTTCACACTGGGTAGAAAATCAGATGGAGTGAATTTGCTCTTACCCTGAGGCTAAGAGCAAGCAGAGGAAAAGAGCAGGGGATTTATCTAGCTACAGTCTAATATTCCTTTGGCTGCAGCAAAGGCTGCAGCACTTCCCGACTATCGGCTGGCGCTTTCACTCACACACATCTGTGATTGATGGGCAGAGAGTATAAACACCTCATTAGTGCTATAATTCACTGGTTAGGGCTCAGACTGTGCTGGGAGAGGGAGGGGGGAAAGAGTTGAGAAAGTTTAATAAAGCAAAAAAACAAATGAAAGCAGGAGAAGAACGGATGTAAAGGCCACACAAATCATTGCAGGGAGTTATCCGACCCGCTTTGAAAACTTTAATTGCTGATAATGGACAACCTGTTGGGTGGTATTTTATTAACACTAATAGATTTTTACGGGATGTTTCTCACATTGCTCTCCCAGAGCCTGAGGAATACATTAAATATTAAAAGTTAATGCTTTTGGTTGCTGTTTCAAGGATGCCCCACACTGATAACGAGCTTTCCCGCAACTTAGAAACCAGGAGAAAACAGGAGCTGCTTTTGCCACTTACGGCCTCTGCAATAATAATGAGGAAAATACTTGAATCTCATGTGCACCTTGCAGCCAAGGCTCTTGAACTCTGCCCTAAATGCTGTGTAAAGGCTCAGAGATGGTAGGTCTGTCTGCTCTTCAGTCGTGGATGTGCAAGAGCTGAGTCCCACACCGAAAGCAAAAGCTTCCAACTCCTTTGTGCTGCTTTACATTTCAGTTACTCAAAGCAGGGGCCTGGACCAACAACACAAACCTGTTTCTCTAGAGGGCTCCCATCTGAAATGGATATGTTTCTTTAATATGCCTGATGGTTTTATCAAAGTGTTGCTTGCACACTAATTTGTTCCAGAAATGACCCAGCTACCTGGAACATCAACAAAACGAGTCCCAGGAAACAGCTGCAGCAGTTTGAGAAGTGGACAGCCGGGAGGTTTGTGGAGGAGGCTCTTGGCATCCCAAAGTCCTGCACACAGCAGAGAAGCCTCAAAGTACCAAAAAATAAAGGTCAGTTCTGTACTGTAAAGGGATGGATTCAAGCAGCCAAAGGAGGACAAGAAATTGATGCCAACATAGGGAAGCTTTGCTGGAGGGGAGAGTAAATTTGAAACAGTATAAGCAGTGTATGTGATGAGTCAGAGCAACATCTTGCAGTACAGCTGAGAAGCCATAATACACATCTCTGCTCACGAGTAAACCCTGGGCTTCACCTTTGGTGCCTTGTTGGGATGCACCAGCCCTGTCAAGGGTCAAGGCCTGGACCTAGAAAGCAAACTTCAGTTTGTTAGGCCCTGCCTCAGCTATTTGCCCGTGGTGACCTGTCTCTGTTGTGCCGTGCCATTTGCGTTTGTGGCAGCAATGATCTTGTTCTTGGATCTCTTTCTGACCGCTGTTTATGCAGCCACCTTCTCGTGCCAAACCAAGCTGGACTGGATGGCCACATCCAGGCTCTCTGGAACGGTCCTGGTACAATCTCGATGAGTAACAGTGCTTTCCAAGCTTGCTTGGCTGGAGAGCTGCTTCCCAGGCTTTTTTTGTACAGGCAGCCAGCTAGATCTCACCTAGAGCCTGTTGAACAGTTCCAGCTACCAGGTCTGTCCAGATACCAGGCAGTCTACAAGATGGATTTCTGTACTTATTCTGTCTGTAGTCATGCCATGAACACTTTGGGCTGGATTATCTTTGTTTCTCAACTCTTCTCACCATTCTGTTTCCAAACAAGTAGTAAAAGTTATTGAAACTATCTACTCAACCTTGTCACCCTTTCCCACCCTCCTTGTTCAAAAAGGGCACTTCTTCCTCTGGAACCCTCACCTTACTTCCCTTGAGGATTTCCAGGTTAAGTAAAGGGTTCAGCTGCTTTGGGGTGGTGAGACAAAAGAGCTGGGACTCCAATTCAATCTCCCATGTCTGGTTTTAATGACCAAGATCTCATCTTGGCAACTTGAACATGAGCTGCCAGAGCCACAGTTTTGTGAGGAAGCAGGGGCTGACCACAGAGAGCAGTTGTCTTCTCTTATATATAGGCCTGGCTTGGGTTAGAAACGTGCATTGCAGGTTTCAGACTTGGCCAGGGAACATTTAACTAGCCAGAGAGCGTTGTCCTCCAAGAGTGCACACAAGTTACTCTACATCAGTGGATTTAGACGCCATGTGGGGTTTTTTTCCCTAGAACAGTCTGAAAGGAATCTTACAGCTTAAATACAAATACGTAGATGGTTGCTATATAGAAGACATAGTTTTTGTCTTACAGTAAAGAACGTGATAGCAGCCTCAAGGTAGGTATAAATGAAACTGGGAACTTTAGTTTCTGGAAGGCCTTACCTTTTGAGTAGGATAGGCTCAGCCATGTTGCAGGGCATGGGCAGGGCCTGTGTCACACTTTCCTTGGACACAAAGCCCTTAGGTTGCTCAAACTGAACTCTGTTCAAGTGATTTAATGGTCTTTTCAACTGTATCTTCCATCGCTGAAGGAAGGATTTGAATCTGAGTCCTAACTGAATTGAAGAGGAGGATAATGAGGCAGAAGGGACAGGAGTCTTGGTATCAAGAGATAGCTCCTTTGGCTCACGTGCTCCAAGATGTGCTTTGCTGCTAGACTGCTGTTTAGCAATAAAATGGTCTTAGTTACTTACCGGGAATTGACTGCTTGGTCACTTCTCCTCCCCCTGGCAGCCCATCCGTTCTCCCCATCTCCCCTCCCATCCAATAACGACAGCTTTTCCTGATTGACCCCACAGGCTTACGAAAAACCTTTTTACTTAAACGTATATTGACCTCAGTCTTGCTGCCCAGTGAATTATGTCACAGCTGGCAATCTGAAAATCATAAATTAGGCCTCAGGCCTGGGGAGCTGTCTCCTAATGATACGGATCTGAGCCTTTATCGATGAAGGTTGTACCAGGTGCCTTCATGTCTCTGACAACTAGGGGGGAATACCCTTTTTCTGGCTTTTTTCTATCATCATCCCATAGGCCCTCTGGTTTTTTCTTTCCCTTTGATTTTTTTTTCAGTTTCCCTTCCCTGTCTGTCTGTGCACTGTGTATAAAATTTCATTGCTTGCTTAAAAGGGAGGGAAAAGGAACATGTCAAACTTGACATCTTGGGCAGCCTTACATAGTGTTGGTTCTACCAGTCTCTCCTTCCTCCTTTCCTATTTGATTTTGTGATGGTTTGTTGTTGTTTTTGTTGTTTTCCCTGATGTGATTCTTGTGATCTGGACAAATGCACTGGATAAATGAGAAATATAATGATACTGGAAACATTTCACCCTTACTTTGTAATGCAAAATAATCACGATAGATTCCCTTTTACATTCATCATCCTTTCCTCCATGACTTGGGATATACTTGCTTGTTGTCACTTCTGTGGATGAGGGATGGGGAATACACCATGAAATGTGAAGCATCACCATGAACTAAATCAGCCCTTCTGTCTCTGTAGAAGTAATGATTGAGTGGGAAGGAGGGAACTCGCTCCATGACAGTTTGTAAAGGGGGAGTTTGTGTTATGTTTGACTTAACTAGTAAAAATGCTATGAACTTTCAATGGTTCTTCCTTTTTAGGGAAGAAGGCAGGCATCACTTGATCTTCCTCTTCAAACAGACAAGAGAAGGGCTTGAGTATCTGCACATCTTGCATGGGTGGCAGATCCAGAAAAGGAGAGGCATTTCTTTGCTTTCCCACATCTCAAAATAGGGCTACATAAACAATTTTTGTCTGTGTGCTGGAATACACTGACAACAAAACTGGGGAAGAAAAGGAGCTCATTTTTCAGTTCTTTCAGAGTTAGTGGAAATATTACCTTGGTGACAGACCTATTTCTTGTTTGCCTGACCAGATCTTGTAAGCCTGATTTTGTATCTATGGCACATTGAATTCTTCAGCTCAGGAGTGTCTGGAGTTCAGGATGTGTTACCTCTTTCTCTGTGCCTTGACTTAACTTTAGAAAATGCAGCAAGATACATTTGGTGATAGCTACTGACAGAATGCATGAGAGTATGCCCAGGCCTGGCAAGGATGAAATCAGAGCTGATGAGCTCCATTGGCTCAGAATGTCACGGGTGAAGTTGTGAGGGCCCTCTGCACCTCGGTGGTGTTCAGCGCGACAGAGGGAGATCGGTCCTACGATAACAAGGTGGTGAAAAGCACTTTCAGGAACACTGACACACAGACAGATAAAAGAAGATACAGTCATAATGTGTAGAAATAACTCCTTTCCATTCTGCTTTTGATGTTTGGAGTTTCTTAAATATAAGGATGTTCTTAATAGGAGTTTCTTAAGTCATCAGGGAGCTTCTGTCCTGTGTTTTTAGCAGCCTTGCACAATGCTACTGAAGGAAGTGGATTCATGCATATATTTTAAAGATTAGGCACTATCTTTATTTAGATTACACTACTCCTCCACAACGTTTGCAATTTAATGTTTG
Source organism: Colius striatus (assembly GCF_028858725.1). NCBI lineage: Eukaryota > Metazoa > Chordata > Aves > Coliiformes > Coliidae > Colius > Colius striatus. The sequence continues at coordinate 4,500,005 of NC_084775.1, forward strand.
TGGTACTGGTGTGTGCAGCACTGCCCAGAGAATGAAGCAGGCTGGAAATTCCCTCATCTGCTTTTGTTACTGGAGACAATGTAAATGTCGATGTCTCCAAAAGTTGGACTGGTAGGGGGGAAAAATAGTAGATTCTGGATTTTATTCCTCTTTTGTTAACGTAAAATGTAGGCACAGATAAAGCCATCTGTGATTTGAATATAAGATTTCAAAGTCGATTGTATCCCTTGAAGAAAAACACGAGCTCGTAAGTACCTGCAGGATCAGAGGTGTTGGGGCCCAATGTGGCAAGGGCTCAGGGTTTGTGGCATTCCTCAAAATACACAGTATAAGATGTTCTGTGACGTGGCTTTAAAATCAAAAGGCTTGAAACTGTTGAAAATAAGATTTTCACATCATCCAGGAGGAGACACCGAGTTGTCCAATGGGAGGAGTGTGGAGATAAGGACGTCTGTAACCCTCAGTCATTTAAGGAAGCCACTTGCCAGAGTCAGAGGAATGTGCCATTCAGTTGGACTCTCTCTGCCAAGGTAAGTCCTAGGAGCAGACCAGCTGAGCCAATTGAGGTAAACAGCTGACATTATCTCAGCTCAATTATACACGGGACCAAAACTGCACTGGAGAGGATTGAAAGGACTGGAAAACACTAAAAATGTATTGAGAGAGGTGGAAATTGTATGTGTTAATATCTCCCTGTACTCCAGGATCAACCAGTCCAAGTCAAGCACAGCAGCTATTCTGGGGAATTGCAATAACAAGTATACTCCTAAACATATTATCTCAGCCTTGAGTCTGAGTGTGGAGGAGCAGGTAGGAATGCTCATCAAGAGCTTCTGGGTGGGAAAAATGGTGAAGAGAAAGAGCAGGTAGCCTCACAGCTCTGCTTTCTGGCCAAGAAGCTAAGCCAGGGCAGGGACAGGAGGGAGGAAGCAATTCACTGCTGCTGTAGGCCAGGAATGGCCTGCCAGGGGTAGGAAATAGCTGAAGAAGAAACATTTTGTGGAGAAGGTCCTGCTCAATGCAGGGCAGCTGCACAGCACCACTTCTTAGACTGTCCCAGAGCTCACCATCTAGCATGAACACTTACATATTTGTTCATTCCCTTCTCAGATTCCTCAGACTGGTTGGCATTGGCAGCTGGGCAGTCACGATGCCTTGAGAAAATACTTCTGCACAGTGTTTTTCTTGTAAGCAAAAGCTGTTAACACTGAAAATCTTCCCAAAATCTTCCTGAGCTGGTAAGAATAATTTCTGGTCACCTTTATAAAAGTTCAGATGGCATCCAGACAAGATAAATATCCATTATGGTTTGTCATCTTCGTGCTGATGAACTAAGGATACATTTACTTTCATTTCAGCCTAATGACTTTTTAAAAGAAAACAGCTAAACAAGATAGAATAAGAATAAAGTTTCATGGCAGACGCTGCCTGATACATTTTTCCTCTGTAATAAGCTCAGTCTCTTGGCTAACAATAAAATAGTGGTTGTCCTTAGCCAACTTCTCAAAAGCTGAAGGTGAATTCCCTCATGGCAAGATAGTTTTTCAAGTCTTGTCCTGATTGTCCCAGCTCACTTAAATATTCTCTAGGAATACTGATCGGAAATACGTTGGTAGTCTGATTCCTATTGGAAAAGGTCATTTTGGCAAAACTGAAATGGTTGAGGAAATCTCAGTGATTTGTCTCTTTTTTTGTCTTCAGAGGAATAACAGAGAGGAGAGCTCAGCTGAGCTGGGACAGGCTTTATTGAGGTGTTCCTTTTTCTTTCCAAATGGCTTTTTGCTTCTTTTTCGAGTTGTGTTCAGTTGTGCCTGAGGAATTTCCAACATATTTCAGTGGGTCCAAAATGAAACTGTGGAGGGAATATTGAGATTTTCATGAAAGTCTGAGTACCAAATGGAACTTTCATTCTTGTCCTCATCCCAACAGTGCTGTTACACACACAGGCTGAACCATGCATGGTTTACAAATACTGTAGAAGCAGCATTGTGGAAGGAGCTCCCTGTTTCTCTCAGCAAGATTTTCTTTACTCCTGACTGTTGAGGTTTCCTTTATCATCCTTCCTGAAACAACAATTTCCCAAATAGCAGAGCAGAGAGAACTATGTTGTCAACTTTCCACCCACCAGCGTGATGAACAGGACCCTGTGTTAATGGGCCCACAGGTCTGATTCAGCAAGGAAATTACTGTGTCCCTGTATCCTTTTAATTGCAGGGTTTAAAACCAAAGCATGGAGACACACATAAATTATTACATTGTCATTTAATCTGGAGTCAGTCCAGTGTGAACCCTGAACGCCTGGAGCTGGTCCAGCTGAGTGACAGGAACAAGGCTGAGAGCCCTAGTAAACACCACATGATTTCTGGTATTTGCAGGGCATCTGTTTTGCCTTGCCCTTGCAGTACCTTTGTCTGGTCTGGAGAAGATCCTGGGTGACTGGTGATTTTATTACAGCCTGGCACATTTGAGGGTAAGCTGTTCAGCTTGTCAGCATGCTCCCAGAAGAAAAGCTGCACTGGAAAAAAAACCCCTTGCTCTGGGCTTTGAAATCTGAACTGCAGCCAATTCCAGCTGAGGGATGTGACGGTCGCCTTTGCTGTGAAGTTGCCATCTGAACAATGACACTGTTGTGTGGTTTGAAAAGACAACAAGCAATGAAAAGGAGAAGTGTCTGTCATATATGTGGCTGGGTTGATACCGGTTAGAAAGCCTTTCCTTAAATGATGCACCTCAAAACCCTCGTTCAGAGTTGTTCCGAGGGGGCACATAAGCATACATCCCAGGTTTCCCTTCTTTACAAGCTCTGTTTTGCTAGACCATCTGGTCATGCTTCTGCTCTTTGAAAGCTACTCCTTGTTAAATAATCCTGGGAACTCAAGAAGGAAAGTCGCAGGAGAGAAACAGAGAAGGGGATTGCTAAGAGATGTGCTTTTCCTTAATAAAATAACAGTCTGAGAGGAGATCGCAGCTTGTAACAACCAGTGAGGTTCTGCTGCCAATATTCACTGTAAAATTCTTCTTCTCAGGGCTATGCTTCCCAACCCAGGATCCAGCTGTGTCGTGCTTATGCTGCACAACTCTCTTAAAGTCAAATGAGCCCTGGCATGGGGATGAAAACGATTCTATATTCATCCAAATTTCAGCATCTCACCTTTTGCTCACCATTTGTTGGGGCAAACAACTCCTCTCGTATTATTTGCCACTCCTATAAGACTCCAGATGAAGTTGCTGAGTTAAGTCTTAGCTAGTTTGTTCTGTAAAATGCTTGAATAAGGAAAGTAGTGGATGGTTAGAGGAAGGAGAGAGACTTGTAGCTGCTGTGTCCCTTGTGCAAATGGGAAGCTAAGGCCTAGAATTTAACAGTTTGCCTTGAGTCTAAAAGAGATGAGGTGGTAGAATCATGACAGCAACTCAGCTCAAGACAGAAACACCCTCTTTGGCCATTATTTTCTCAGACAAATGAAATGCCTAACCTGAAGATCGGCTGAGACAAGGCTGTTTTAAAGATCAGTAGCATTTCTGCAGGGTGAGGGCTGTTGATTTTCCACCCAGGAAATTCAGTGCACCTCAGACATCTCAGATTTATCACTGGTGAGGTTTTTTGGCTTGGATTCTTTAGGCAAGTCCAACCACAGCAAACTGAAATCCTGGGAGAGTCTCTAAAGCACTGAAATCCCATGAGGACAAAACTATGGGCTGGACAAAGAGGGCTTATCCAGGGATGCCAAAGACAGATAAAGCTCCAACAGAATTAGGCAGTTACTCAAAATTCAGTCACAGAATTAGAGCAACCCTGGTTTTTGGGCACCCTCCTGGGATGCATTAGGGCTGATATTCAGGATTCCCATGGGAGCTTTGTTTTGAGTCTGGATGTTGTGAAGCTTGTGGCCTTATAGTGGGCCTTGCATTGTCATCTTATTCTGTGAAAAGCAAGTTGACTAAAAAACTTCAGGAGTTAACCTTGTGTTTTGTTCTACTTTACAATATGACCACGAGCAAGCCAGGGATGTAAAGGCCAACAGTCAGTGGAAGTTATGGACAAATGTTTTATGTTTTCATAAGGAATAGAAGTCTTTTAAATCTGAGGACTAGGGAGTATTGTTAGGAGAAAGGGTAGGGTTCCTTTAGAGCCAGGTTAAACCAAAACTACCAGCAAGGGTTTGCTTACCCCTTGAAGTAAATGAGGTAAACCAGCATCTGCTTCAGGTGACAGCTTGGTGTAACCCATTGGTGACTAGAAGGTAGAAAAAGAGCAAAAGTAGTAGTCCCCATTTTCCCAAAAGAATAAGGAAACAGAGAAACAAATATGTACCCCTGGATATGAAGACACCAACTTTTCTTCTTCACTGTGCTGTCCGTTTATTGTATGGATGTCACAAGCCTCTTTCCTAATGCTATCTGTTACAGGCTACGGATAGCTTCATCTGTCCAACACTGCAGTGGTGTAAGAAACAAGATAAATACTATTTACTAGTAAAGAGTGCAGTGACAAAGCTAGTGTTGCAAGATGAAGCATCCCTGTCAAGGCTGCACCTCATTCCAAGAGGCTGTCCATACCCGTTTCCCATGGGTTAGGAGTGTGCTATTGCAATTCTTCATGAGATCTTTCTTACACAAGCTACAAACCTTGCAATGTCTTTCATTCCCTTTGTCCAGACTAGGAGCAGATGTTGGGAGAGGATCCAGAACCATGTGTTGCACTTAGAAGAGGCCATGTGTATAAATCCCTCTTCTTTCTACAGCTGTAATGTACAGTGTATGCACCTTATTATCAGAGAGAGATCCAGAGTAATGAGGCAAAAGTATAGGGTAATGAGAATAATGCAGGGTCTGGGGAGATTTCTCACTGTTCAGAGAGGCTGAGAGAGTTATGTGGAAAGCCAAACTCAAGAGGAAAAGGGCAGGGATGAGGAAAGAGGAACCACCTTAAAGTATAAAAATGTCTGAAGTGAATAGCAAGGTGAGAGGTTTCAAGGCTATACGAGCCAGTGTCATATGCAAGGGTAAGAGAGCCTTGATTTAGGCAAGGGATGAGACAGCAGGCAAGGAATTTGCTCCAGACAGAGTCCTTCGTAGATCCTTTATGCTATTATAGCTAACAATCATGTCAATAGGGTTTAAAAGGTGCTTCAGAGGAATTGGGAAGCAAAGACAAATCAGGTGGGTGGCTGAGGGAGGAATGGAAAGTCCAGTGGTTACTGAGTGAAGCTTGAGTGTGATGAAAATCCTGGCTGTCCTCCAGTACAAGACTTCCTATCACATTAATTCTATTGCAACAGGCTCCAGGGCTTTCTGTGATACAGACTTTGTGTATCAGAAACCCTACACAGACATCAGTGGTGGGAGTAATAAGATAAGCTTGCTGTGTCGTCTCCAAGCCTTCCAGTAGGATGCCTTCAAAGATGAAGCCTGAGACTCCTCAGTGCTGCTCCCTTTGTGCATGTGGGAGAAAGTGAATGATTTATGGAAAATAGGGAATGATCAGATCTTGTTCTCATGTTTCTCTCAAAAATGAATTCCATGCCCTTTCCTTTGGTTAAAATACACATGCTTCTGGAGGGCATTTTTGTGGCAGTAGAAGGTGTTATTAGAGAAGTGTTTCTTGCTTTGAAAATACAGTTACCTAAACCTAGGTGAAGTTCCTGGCAATACTGTGATTCACTGCCTGTGACAGAACTCGTGGCAGGTATCTCATGAAGTTTTATCTGTTCAAGCCAATAGCAATGGCAGCTGCCACTAGTCATCAGGGCTTACAACCAGCTGGGACCCCAAACCCTAAAGAGAATAGATGGAAACATCCCGCAGGTATAATCCTTACCCCTGAGGTACTTTAGACTCCAGGTACCTCCTGTGTTTGTTTCTTCTTCTGTCCCACACAAAGTATTGGCCTGAAATTCCTTCCAGTGACTCTCATCAGCTGTCTCCTGTGTTCCTGTGGACCTTGTTGGGTAATGATGATGGGTGATGGTCTGATGTAAATAGAAATAGTAGCCTTAAAATCATGGAATCATACAATGGTAGGGGTTGGAAGGGACCTTTAGAGACCATCTAGTCCAACCCCCCTGCTAAAGCAGAACCACCTAGATCAAGTTACAAGGTGCTCTGTATCTTTATCCTTTACTTGTGCCTCTTCTGGTGTGGCCAAAGCAGAGTTAAGCTTTCCTTGTCCCTCTCTCCCCCCTGCCAAAAAAAAGGTGCATTATGGGATTCTCTTTTCTGCCTCTCCCTCCTCTCTCCAGAGCTGTGTGTTTGAAATGATATCTATTTCTCTTTGTGACAGCATACCGTGACTGCTGCCTTGACAATCTCCCAAGCTGACATCCCGACCGGTATGACACTGATGCCTTTGGGCAGAAATCAGAGCCGGTTTGCTCCGTGCCTCTGTGGAGCCACGATGCCTGTAGCGCCTCGCAGAGCCCCCCGTGCCCTGTTGAGGAAATGAAGCGAGCACGTGGGCCCCAAATGAACTCCAAGAAGAGAGCAGGCGTTATCCTCCCTGATCCTGCTACCCATTTGAAGTATTCACATTTACATGGGGTTTCTTTTCCTTTCTTGGTTGTTTCTTTTTGTCTTCTCTCCCTTCTTCCCCTGCCTGTGAGAGGGTTGGTTTCCTGCTTCCCTCCCAGTTACAGAGTCCTTGGGGAGCTGGGGCTTTCACAAGCTGGATAAGGAGCACACAAGCATCTGATCAACCCTTATTAGTGTTGAGAAAGGTCTAATAGCTCCTGGCTTCTGGGACCATTACCTGTCATTTGGTTTTATTAAGTCAGTGATGAGAAAGTTTAAAATTAAAGGCTTTGTAAATTGGATTCCAGTTTGAAAGGGAGGCACCTACCAGGAAGTTAGTGCAGAAGCCTGCAGAAGAATCACAGGGAACAATACCAGACTTGAGCATTTATCTTCAGCTGCTTTGTCAAAGATTCTGTGCCAAGGCACAGAGGGGAGTTAGTTCATGGCAAAGCCTCAGGGTATCCAGAAATCATTAGCTATGTGAACCTATAATCCTTCCTTTGCCCAGGCTACTCAGATTCAGACCTCCAGCTACTGTTAAAAGAGGAAGAGTGGTCTGCTTGAGTCATTATCCAGTGCTGTGAGTTCTGATTCAGCTGAAATGATACCAGCCCAGTCATCTCATGGGTCATTTCCTGATTTATAGTCAGCTCTTTAGGCCAGGTACTGTCCTTGATTCTTGTCCTTACAACAAAAGCTCCAACTTCTCCAAGTCTCCAAGACTTGTGCAAAATTCCTAGAATCACAGAATCATTTTGGTTGGAAAAGACCTTTAAGATCATCAAGTCCAACCACTAACCAGGTTTCTGTAACAGAAAGCAGGCAAGTGGATGAGCCACCTAGTTAGGAGAAACACCTCATTTTTAGGGGCTCTAACGTTGTAGTATTCTCTGCTTTTGAGACTTATCTTTGAATTATCCATCCAAATGCAAATGAAAAACCCCAATTGCAATAAAGCATCCAGCGAAGTAATTACGGTGTGACAAGGGGAGCTTAGGGGCCAATCACAACAAAGAGCTGCTGTCACTTCTGTTTTCTCAGTGGAGTAAAAGTCTCATGGTGACATTGGTGCGATGAGAAGCAGCATGAACTAGTGGTTGTAAGTAGAGAATTCCTCATTGTTGTGTCTCAATTTGTCTTTGACTTGAGTGACATGGGAGAAGTCACCTGAGGTCGGAGTTTTAAAGTTGACTCCCATCCGTCCTTGCGTTGTTAAACACACAGGTTTTGCTTACACTGCTTTACATGGAGGTTTGTCTCTGAAAGGTACAGTACTTCACTGAAGCACAGGACTTACAGCAGATTACAATTTGTTTTTCTCCTGAAGGCAGAAAGTACAAGGATCAAACAGAGATTCCCTTTAAAGTAATGTTTTCTTGAGGAAGTTGACCTCAGGTTCTCCCAGTGTGGCTTGGCAGTTTTCACCTCCCTGTGCTTTGCCATTTTTATCTAGGTTTAACAGAGGTGAGATTTGTAAAGCCTTCAGGCTGGAAGGAATGCCCTCTGACCATCCCCTCTGACACCCACATAGCCAAGTTTCAAATGTGAATCCTCACTTAAAGGAAGGTTCACCTCTATTTAAAGAACCAGGACTGAGGGCAAAGTTTCACACCATACAAACTCAGAGTGGAAGAAGAGTCTTTTGCCTTCTTTCCTCAGAGAGCTTCCAAACCAGACAGGCAGGAGGTGGGGTAATCTACCCAGAGGAGTAGATAGGAGGGACAATATTCATGCAGAGAACAGGGGCTGCAGGCCCAGAATTCCTGCACAGTGAGACTAAGCATGTATTGACTCCAGACCATTTTTCCTGTCTCTCCAGAGGCATGGCAGTTCCTTGACTTCAGCTAATTACCACACTCCCTTGCACGAGGAGTGATGCCTCTCCCAAGTTTCTCTGCTAGCATCATGAGAGCACTGATCTATGAGCTATTCAGTGGTTACTTACATCATTCTTGTGTTTCCAGCCATGTGACTTGACCGCAAGGCTTTCAGAAGGTAATCTGGGGAGATTTTATCAAATGTAAAATGTTCCTAGACATTACTGGAGCCATGATGTAATGAACCAAGGTTTTGTTCTTTAAATTCCACTTTGTTGAAAAACCACAGGCCCCAAAAAATTGTTGCAGTGAAACTGAGGAGTTTTAAGAAGGAGGCTGAGATCTTGTGCTGGGCTGAGCCATTCTGTACTGCAGTGCTAGGAGAAAGAGTTTCGAACTAAGTCCTGTGTCACGGGCTTGATAAGGTCTGGACTGGACCTGTGAGATTGACAATAGCCTCTTCCCAACAACCACTCCCTTGTTTCTGCTGCTGTGATGGGAGTTGTTGCCAAAGGGAAGGGCAACATAACCAGGCCTGCGTTGTACCTCGCTATTCCGAGTCTGTCGTGTGTTTGGAGCTTTGGTATTCGTTGTATTGTGGCTATTCACATGTTTGTGAAGATAATTCCAGCCCCAGAATCTTGCCTTAGAAAAAGCCCAAAACATGGTCACCTCACCTAAGGCAGCTTTCTCAGTATCATCTGTGCTGGAGCTGAGAGCCTAGTTTGCAGCATCTCAGGGCTTTGAAAGACCTTTAAAACTCTTTTTTAGAGGGACAATGATTCCTGAGTCATTTGAAAGCCTGCCTGGCATATTTATATCTGCCAGACCAGGATGAGACTGTCCATGCTTTGATGCTTTGGATGTCAGTACCTGTTGAAATCCCCTGAACAAATGGTGCTATTAATTATGGGGCCTGGCTTTGATGAATGACGCACAGGGAAAAACATTTCATTTTGTTTAGGGGGAGGCAAGTGGGATGGGGCATTTCTGAGTGTTCAGTGATGCAGGAGAAGTCCTGGGTGTTGCTTGATCAAGGGGAAGTTGCTTCCTCTCTCCAGAGTGCTGTAAAGTCAGTGTCAAGTCACTGTGGCATCTGGGTTATGTCACCTTCTGATGGGGCTACCTCTTAATACATCAGATTTGCTCACACAGAGACCAGTTCAACCCTTTACCTAAAAGGCTTTTAGAATTACTCTAAAGTTTACAAGTAATTTTGACCCAAATGGCTTCTGACTGCCTCATCCCCAGGCCATTTTAACACCAGACCAATGAGTTTGGGATTCAGGATCTTACTCAGATACGTGAGATGGAGGAAGGCCATGGGGCATTCTTAGGGAAGGCCCCAGAATCTTACCACCCTTTCTTTCCCCACATCCTTTTGAAATGCCCAAATCAGTAAACAAGAGTCTTACAAAAGCTGCTTATATTATAAGGTTATAAGAAAAGCTTGTTCCTGAAGTAGTGAAAAAAATCCCACAGCTTTCATTTAGTAGCTAGCCAAGATAATTTCCTACCTGAGTGTATCGTTATGTTTTGGTGCTGGGAGGTCACATTTATGCCCAAAAGTTTAATTGATTAGGAGAGCATCTGAAACGTTTGTTCTTTACAGACAACACTACTAATCATTTCAGTCTAATTAATTACAGCCATCTGAAAACATCTCTAGCTGCTTTTCAGAAAGGGGCTTTTGGGTGTTGGAAAAACTTTTCTTCTTGCATGAAAGGACTGTTCTTGTTAACAGGACTGCTGGGTAGGAGGTTTGTGAGATACCAGCTGATGTGTCTGGTGGAAAACAAGATCATTCAATAGAGACAGAAAAATGAAAGACAGTGCCCTTGAAACTATGGATAAGGGGAGGAGAGTATTCACTCCATTTAAAGCACCCAAAATGATGAAGAACAAATTGGAGTGTGTGATGTTCCTTTGTGGCCTCTGTGTCACACCTTGGAAATTTCTGTTTCTTATTATTGACTGTAAAGGTTTGCTGCTGATACTGCCTCAGGTGAAGAAATCTGTACTGCACCCGTCTACCTTTGTCAGAATTAGACCCAAGGTGTCAGGGAAAGAGAGTTAAGGGTCAGGATCTGAGTGAGTGAGACCTCACTGCAGTAATAAGGCAAAAGCTTGTTTGACAGATATGGAAGTACAAGGGAAAAGTAAGTTTGGGGAGGGCAGATGGATCTCCACTGGAGAAGCAAAAGGCACATTGAGGAAGTAGAAGTTTGAGAGTGAAGGTCAAGTGAATATGAAATGCACCTAGAACTGGGGAAAAAGGGCTTTGTATCTTATTCTAGTTTAGAACAATCACATGGTTATTCAAACATACTGTTTTTGAAGCTCTTACATTCTTTTTGTGAGAAGTGTCAGTTTGACTTGATTGAGCTTTCCCAATGAAATTAGACTGAAAAATTTCCTGAACAGCTCTCATGAGGAGGCGTTGGAGTCAGGAGGACCAGAAGAACCCTTCAAGTAATAAATGTGAAGCAAATAAAAGGAAATAAGTTGTGACATGAGTGGCTCAGTAGATTGCAGAAGGCACTGCCAAGGAATACAATGGCCAAAGGCACAAATATGTTCAAAGAACGTTTAGGTGTGCAAATGGAGGGTGGCTCCACTGATGGCTATACTGGACACCTGATGCAGGAAGTCTTTAAGCAGATTACTAAAATGATAGCTGGGTATAATAGGGAGAGATTTGTTTTAGGTTTTTATATTCTCCCTTAAGCAGTCTGCTCATACCTTCGAGTAGAGATCAGATGCTGAGCTAGATTTGATGTTTAGTCTAAGCCAGTATGGCATTTCTTGTTCTAAGTACTTCTGTATCTTCTTGCCCTTGTGACAGTACTGGAAGGTTACACTGGGTTTGGGTCAGTCTAGTGTCTGTGCCTGCTCTTGTGTCCTGTCTGCACACATTGACAGGTAGGATATGCCTGTGATGCAACTACATGCTAGTGCTCAGACATCATTTCTACAGACGCATAAGACTGAGAGGATATTGCCCTTCTGCCTTGTTTTCACAGTGTGCAATGGCCCAAACCAAGCAGTGTTGCTTTTGTTAGTGCTTCCCAGATTCCAAAGACACAGAGCAGGGCCTAAACTCCAGAAATGTGTTTTGCAAGTGCAAAGCTGAGAATTACAGACAAGTGTGAACCTTCTTCCAGCTCCTTCTGTCATTTGGATGTCCTCGTGCCACGTGTCAGTACAAACTGATGGGACATCTGGAATGGGTTCATGTGAGTCCATGGGTTTTGGATCTCTTTGAGTGGGAAATCCCTCAGTACTCTGCTCATTTCACTGACAGGCAGCTTATGACAAAACAGAGACAGACCCTTTGAGGAGGATACTGATTGTGATCCAGGATTGTTCTCACAGCAGCATCATCTCATTAGTTTAGGCCTGCAGATTGAGCAGACACATCTAGAAACAAGTGTTTTGTTAGTTCAAGGGAAAGCCTACTCCCATCCTCATCAGTTTTTACTTGTGTTTAGTTCCAGTTGTCCAGTTGAGTCTTCCCAGCTGAGGATCTATTTCATACCCTTCATCTGAAAGACACCTGACTTTGGTGAGTACACAGCTACAGTCTCAGCATGAGCAAGGCATTGAAACATATTCTTGGCTGAAAGAGTGGGTGCGACTTGGCACTGAAGGGGGCACATGAAGTGAATGAAGGAAAAGCATTTTAAAAGTAGGTAGGGTATAAACTTGGAGCCAATGCTTACTACACTTTTTATGTGGTTATAGGGCGGCTGTCTGACCTCCTCACCCAATTTGCAAGTAATCACGTCAGGACAAATTAGTCCATGCCTGTGCCATTGAGACTAGATTTTTATCAGGACCTGCACTAGTGAATTTTAAGGTAGTTCTGGTATCTCTGTGATGTGGTGGAGTCACAGTGGTAGTGACTGCAGTGCAGAGATAAGCCTTTGTATTAAACAAAATATACACAGAAAACCTCTTCTACAGAAACCTGGAGTTAATGGTCTTCTAACTGGTTTCTTTCAGGCCATTTTTGCTAGAGGTGAGTGTTGACAATAAAGACTTAAACTACCTTTGGAAAGTGCAGCTCTGAGCACTGTGGATTGCTTAATTCATCTTAATAAAGGTGTTCACTCTGAACCCGAAAAGCTTTTAGTTGAGATTTAGCCTGTGGTTTGACATTACAAATTGCTTGGTGGTAACATTGGTTTAAGATCCTGTTGTCTCTTGGCTTCTTGCTGCTGTGCTGGCACAACTACTCCTATGATTGGGAACCAGATGGGAGGAGCAATCCAACTTGGCAAAAAGCAACAACAAAAAAGGTTTAGAGTGTGTGTTTGTTTGTTTGTTTGTTTGTTTGTTTAAAGCAGGAAAAGTTCCTCCATCTGGTTCAGAGCCTGGTCACACAGAATTTTCCTGGCACAAACGAGTGGAAAGAGCACTTTGGCATAGAGGGGAAATGAGCAACAGAGGGTGAAAGGTGAGCAGCAATTACGGAGTCTGGTAATGCCACAGTCTACTTTTTAATATCAGACCATGATCTGGAACTGATGTCAACCTATGAAAAGTGCTCAAATACCTTTGAAATTGTTGGTCTTAATCTCTGCTTTTAGGTGTCTTGGCAGACACTTCCAATTTGTGTCCTTATCTCACAGTCTCCAGGCGTCTTCAAAGGCTTTTCCAGCTTCTTGTGTTCTGCAAGTTCAAAACTCTGCAGCCCACTGGAATTGAAAAATGTGTGAATGAACAAAATAATTGGAGTTGAATGACTGTAAGTATCAGTTGTGACTGCAAGGAATGTTTCCTTCATTTCCATAATGAGTTCATTGAGAAAGAACCAGGTTTAATGTAAAGGAAAGCAAGGTTTCCACCGGGACTTTCTCAAATGTGGAAGACCTTGTCGTTTAAATGCAGTTTGCCGTGGAACATACAGATCATTTGCTGTATACCACATCAAACCATCTGAGTCCAGAGGTACCATGAAGAACACAGGGAGGTGCCTAGAAAAACAGACCAAAACAAATCTGTAAAAAGAACAGACTTCCCTGGCACAAGAACGTGGGAAATGCATCTCGTTGAAAGTTTGCCACTCTGCTCCCAGAAACTGAGTTGTCTGATAAAGAAATTCCCCACAAACAGTAAAAGAACCCAAGCAAGCCCAGAGCAGTGGAATACCCAGATGATTTGGTTAAAGAAATTGTTGCTTTGTTGAAGGAATTATAATGGTTTTGATGAAATTTCCATTTGCAAATTTGAGTTGTGCCTGACAGGGGAAAATTTGGATCTCGGAAGCCTGTGAGAAAATGTCTGTCTTCCTTCTGTCCATCTGTCTCTCCACCCACAAAACAAAACTCAAGTAGTTTCCAAACAGCATCTGGCATATGTACTGAAAGTGAAACTTAACCAAGTCTCTTTGGCTATTAACAACTACATATCCAACTATTAACAGTGCACTGACACTTGAAATCTCAGGTCTGTCCGTTGATTAACTTAATCTCATTAATGGAGCTGCTGGGCCCTGAGCTGTGGAGTTTGCTACACAGTTCTCTGAGAAACTCGTGCTAGCAGCCTGCATCACATGTTACAAGCTGGGAACCCCTTTTTCCTTTCCATCCTTTTACTACATTGGCCAGTACTGTGAAAGAGAGGGAGAGAGGGATTTCTGCTTTGACTTCTTCACAGCGACACGCAGACAGAAGCAGCTCAAGGGAATCCTGCACAGCAGAGGTTAATGTGACCCACATATAATTGTGTGAAAAGATGCCACTCTGCCCTTTGTCAAAGAGGCTTCTTGTTACAACCCAAGCTATCTAGTCCCCAGCCCCTTCAGCAAAGCACAGTTTTCTTGCATTAAATCACCACTGCCCTCTTGCCAGCTGCTTAGAGTTTGCATGTTATACAGAAGAGATATACAATATATATTTATATCTTTTTAAAACGTGACAGTTTGTCTCGTAACATATGTGGTATTGCCGTGAAATCAACTATGTGCATGTGAAGGCCACGCCAGCAGACTGTGTGTGTGTGTCTCTGTGTGTGTGTGTGCATGTGGTTTGTGGGTTTTTTTCCTTCAGTTGGAAATCTGAGAGTCTGGGACACTCGAGCTCTTCATGTTGCTTCTCTCTGAAATATTCATGACTAGTTGACGACCTTGATTCTTTGATACCTGCCATTTATTTATGTGCCACTGACGATAACCGCTGCTAAGTACATATGTCAGCGACATGGTTGAGTGAGTTGGATGATAAGGAGAGGGAGGGCATCTGAGGGATGTATGTGCTGGAATAAGATTACTTTATAAACTCTGAGGGCATTTTAGGGGACTGCTGTGCCATGTTATTCACCCCACTTTGTTTTTTTTCTGACCAAAGCCTGTTTCTTTGCTTCTTTTCCAGCTTTTACTTGCAACTTGGAAATCTGCTGTTCGCTGATGCTTTTCTTGCCCATGATCATTGGCTCATTATCAAGTGAATTGCTAATTAATTAGTCAGTTACACTTACATTTTTTTAAAAAGATGCAAGTCTGGGGAGACCCAAGGAGTACTTCTCGAGTAAGAAACAGATCCTTATTGACATGGACTCCAGGGAGCTGGTTAGTTGATACGGGGCATTTTGGTACTCTGTAAAAGCAAGGAAAGATGAAGGTAGAGCAAAGGAAGAACAGGTAAGCACCAGTATCACATATAACCTTGTAAATGTGAAACTTAAGCAGGCAAAGCTCAGTGCTTTTGAGTGATCCCATTCTTTGGAAGGACTGTAACCTGCAAAGCAGCAGGCAGAAGGTTTTTGAGGGTATAGTTAAATACATTAACAGAAAAAGTTACAGAAGTGATGAAATGATGAAATACATGGAGAAAGAGTTCTTGAATTGAAAACAAAATTAAGTCCAACATGAACCAGGCTTCACATTGGCTTGCAAGGTGTGAAGATGTAGAGAATTAAAAGAGACATCTCTGGGCAGAGGAGTAAATGTGGTTCCTTTTATTTGCAAGTTATTCCATGGGCTTTCAGAGACATAGGTAGTGTCAGGACTTGGATTCATCCTATTTAGCTTATTTAGGTGTAGGATGTGATTAGCCCCACTATACCGGGTTGACTGACTTGCTACAGGTGCCTATGCTTTCTGCAAGTGGTGATCTGGGGAGTGAAGGGTCATGCTTTCCTGCCTTTCCTGCCAGTTGGGCTTTGGATGGGAATTGGAAAGGTCAGATGGAGACAGTTGGTCCCAGACTGTTGGATGCTTAAGATGAATCTCTGATGGATAGAAGTATTGACAGTTTTCCTCCACCTAAACTGTGAAGTGAGGGAAGCCAGAGCAAGGGAGACAGTGGAGTAGAACCTCTCCCACTGATTCTCTTCTTGCTGTATGTCATATAGAAAATTGCAGCACTGTCTGTTTTTAGGCTATGACTTTTCCCATTCAGAAGTCACAGTAGACATGCATCTATATTGCTGTGTACATTCTCCCAAAGATAAGTTTCCTTCTTTGTGAGAAAACATAGAGAAAAGAGGACACAAGGGTGGAATTAGAATTTAAAAGGCCTGAGAGGCTTGTGTGTGTGCTTCTTGAACCATCAGCTGTTGCTGTTCTAGAGAGGCAGGAGATAAGGTGGTTTAGGGAATGCAGCTGAGTCCAGAGAGGAGTTTATTTAAGATTGATATCAAACCTTGGAATTGTGAGTAGGAGGGCTTTTCTGAGGATGGAACAGGATGTTAGCAGGAGGGAGGGAGGCTAGCTAGGATGATTTATTGTAAGAGGTCAGTAGCAGGAAGTCACTGAAGATATGTGGTGGTCTAAAACACAGGCCAAGGAACCAGGGTGAGGACACTGTTATATGCTCTGAGATTCTGGCTTCTAAAAATAGGGCCAGCAAAGTGGCTGGGTGGTCTAATTTAGGGTCATCCTTGGTGGTCCTGCATACATGTGTTTTGGTCAGCTTTCTTGTCTGCGTGTGTGTATCTGTGCACAGTGACCCATCCTGCTCTGGGGTTTGTTACACAGGCCTGTACCATTAAAAAGAAATTCACTGCACTTGGAAGAGAGATTACAGGCCCTTCTTACAGCAAGAAGTCTTTTGGTGTTGAGGTCCCTTCCAGCCCTTGTGATTCTGTGAACGTGAAGTAGTCATATTCATCATTAGGCTCCTCTTTGCCCGATGGGAAGACTCCCTGTGACACAAGACATGGAAAAACTGGCAAGAGAAGAGGAGTCACAGATGGGAATGACCTTTTGGGCCATAAACAGGATTGGGAAGTTCAGCTGGATGTAAAGCTTTAACTAGCTGTCAGTCTGAAATGTGCAGCTCCAGGTCGATGTAACGGCCCGTTTATCTCGGTCAGGACTGCCGCAGGCTCGGTGCTTTTTGATACTAATGGCTACAAATAAATTATTGATTATTAGGTACAGCCACCTTCTGTGTAACCTACTTCTGAGTGTCATTTCTGTGTACTTTGCTGCCCTGTCTTGTGAACCAGTCACACCTGGAGTCCTCTTGTGTCAGGAACAGTTGTCCTTCCTGAGTAGATAGACGCTGACACAGAGAACCCTCAGGTCAAACAGGCAGGAACATGGAAGGCTCCCTGGAAATACAGCATGGCTGAGAAGGCAGCAGTGCTTTGGAGTGAATGGGAGGGTGCCCTTTAACTTCAGATGACCTTAAATGACTTATTCGGGGTCACACAGAATAATTAGTGCTTGGGTACAGGACTGAGTTCATATTTTCTGCATAGGGGTGAATATCCAGACAGTTCTCCAATATCCCTGTCCAGCTTCCCGTTATTGCAGACTTGGCTGTGTTGTGGGTTTTTTGAGCGCGTGCAAACCTTGCTGCTGTGCTTTTGTTTCTTTCTGCACCTCTTCTGCTGTCCCTGCTGATAATAGCTCAGATTAGATCTACATGAGGGGATAACATCTGAGCTTTTAATGCTGTCCTTTTATCTACTGTCCTCCAGCTTGTGGTCCTGTTGTCCCTGCACAACTTGGTATGTGGTGATGTTCACTCTCTTGCTTACACTCAGTGAATGATTTATCATGTGTTATCAGTAGGACTCTGTACAGTGTCCAGGGACAATGTTTTCTTCCATCTGGTTCCAAGCTGGTGGAACACCCTTCCATATGGTTTTCACATGTGGTTCTCCTAGTACCTCCTTGCTATTTTTTCCCTCTGGATTCATCACGATGCAGTTTGTGTAACAAGGACACTTTGTTTCACTTTATAAATTAATCACATGCATGAATTAAAACTTCAGCAAATGTGGATATTACTTAAATGCCAGAGGAAACCTTCACAGCTGGGTGAATCTATCTACTGGAAGAACTATCCAGTCCCACCACATACTGGAAATTAACTGCTGCAGGGTTTCATGCCACTCTTCAGCCAGACATTAACCTATGGCTTGTTTTGGAAGGGTCTTATAATGTGTGGGAAAGGCTTTTAGTTCTGTTCTGTATTATGAAAGTGGTGGTCACTGTTACAGACACATGATGTGAGCAGTACAGAGACCATGAAAACATCTTTTTATATCTTGAGACACAGACAGTGATTCACAACAACTCAATGTTGGGCACTTCAAGAGACAAACTGCTTCATCTGAACAGTCTTCTGAACGATCCAGCCTGCAAAAGGGCTCCTCGGTCAGAATTACTTGCTGCTGGATTTGCTGGTCTTTGAAGATAACTTTTCTCTGTGTTTTTTGTTGGTTTTATGTTGTTAGACCTGGTAACACACTTTTATCTTATCTGGCTTTTTCTCTTCTTTGCTCTCCACGTTGTTTGCTATTCCAGAATAAATATGCAGGCTGCCTGCCCCTGGAGGCCACTGCACTCTGTTCCTCCCTGGACACCATGCAAATATTTGCCCCACACCAGTCTCTGAGCCCCAAGACGTGAGCAGTGACACGAGGAGGTGCAGCAGAGGGCAGAGGTGGAAGGCCAGAGAGTGTGAAACTAGCACATGGCAGCCAGTGCAGTTGGCTTGGAGTGTTTAGGGAGCGATTGCCTCGTCTTCAGAGCAACAGGAAAAAGGGCACTTGGCTTTGGAGGGGTGTATATGTAAACATGCACACCTGTGTGAGGTTGTGGTGACACAGATGGACTTCAGCTGGTGAATGTGTGTGTGTAGCAGGTTCTCAGGAACAGCAGCAGGGATGGTACTCCAAGCTAGGTGCCTTTTTCTGGTTTTATCCTTCTTGCTTCCAGGCTCCTGGAAAGGGCACATATAACATGTGTGTATGCTTTGGGATTTCTGTGTGTTTGTGACATGTGGGAGCATGTTGGTGTATTAGGGATCCATGGTCTGTCTGTGTGAGTTGGCAAGGTTAGACACTTTGTCTTGAGTTTTCTGCCCTTGCAGATGCTCCATGTATCTGTTAAGGATTCAAACCTTGTCCTTTCACGGAAGGGATGATGGAGCCAGAAGAATACTCGAGTATTGTTGTTAGGCCTTTCTGTCATGTTTATTTTCTCATTGGAAAAAAAGGAATCTTTCCTCACATTTGCAAAAGGACACTTCATCTGAATCCTTCTCCCCACTGTTCATGTGTATCAGAAGCTGTTGCATTTTCAGACAGTCTTGCTTCTGAAGTGACTGGCATCTTAGAGCTGCTTTTTGCTGCAGAGTTGTGTGAAATGTCACCCCTACTTTACACCCCATGTATAAGCAGAGGGTGTTAAGCAGTTCATGGTGGTGGTGCCTGTCCAAAGAGAAGTAAGCCATTGCTAGAGCTAGTGCAGCCATCACACCATGGAGCGTGTTAAGCAGTAATTTAATAAATTGTTGAGGCCAATGTGAGAAAGTATTCCCACCAGAAAACTTCTCACCACTTTTCCAAGCTTCTCCATGCTTTCTCCTCCCCTGATAGCACAGATGTTCTTACAGCTCCATGATGGAGTCTCCAGCAATCTCAGAAAGGTATTAAGGTTGTTTTTCCCTTTGATCTATTCCATAATGCACTGCACTGGGGGAAGCATATTTGTGCAACTGTGGTGTTTGTTTGTGGTGGTGTCACGCTTCACCTGTGGGGACAGGCAGGAGAAGCAGGAGGGCAGGTACAACTGGTCAAGACACATGTAGGGGAGTAGATACTACAAGTTGAGACGTGCTATTTCACCCTTTGAGGGCACCTCCCCACAGCCTCCCTTGTTGACTCCCTACATGTCCTCCCATCTCTCTCGCCTCACTGAGCTGCTTTGATTTGGAGCCGCTGCTGGGTCAGCCGAGAGGGTTTCTGTCCTGTTGGTTTTGGGGGTTTTGCTGTTTGCTCACTCTTACCTTTTTCCAGTTTGAAGTTTGCCACCTTCTGGCCTCGGGGCCAGTGACCCTTCCATGAGCTGTCAGGGCGTGCAGTGCACCCTGTGTTATCAGGGAGGCTGTTTCACTTCATCTGGGGCTTCTGGTCTGGATTGGATCCATCGTGCCAGCAGGTCTGACGGATAGCCTTATTGACAATCAAGTTGACCCTTGTTCAGCAGGCTGACATGCTCTGTATTTCACGGGCAGCCATTTGATGGGTATCAAAGAGGTGGTCAGGTCATCAGAACAGCCAATTAAAACGATAAAAGAGGGAGGAGTGGAAGATGAGTTTTTAACTCTTTCCAGGCCATCATAAACACCTTTATGAAGTGGAGGCTTTTTGGCTTTTGCCAAAACAAGGACTGGGAGGGAGGTAAAAACAAAAAGATCCACCTCTATAAAATTTATCTGTGGGAACTCTTTAAAAATTGAGTAAG
Organism: Colius striatus; assembly: GCF_028858725.1. NCBI lineage: Eukaryota > Metazoa > Chordata > Aves > Coliiformes > Coliidae > Colius > Colius striatus. Next base: position 4,520,039 of record NC_084775.1, read on the forward strand.
CAGAGATCGGGAAACAATTAACTGTCTACATAGTTGTCTGTTATTTAGAGTCTGGTACAAGACTGGATCAATTGCTTTCCTTTCAAGTTGGTTTGGTTGGTTTTTTTCTGAACAGAGTTTTATAAAGGAAACAGTGAAATTTCGCATAGGTTAATAAAGATGTAATAATACATCTCAAAGTCAAACACTGCTTGGAAGTCAACAGTTTTGTCTGATCACTCTTGCTACCTGAAAAGGAGAAAGGCACTCCCATTACGGTTGCTGGCAGCTGGCAGAAGGTCATAAATTTAGTTCTTTAGCATTAGCTTCTGAGTAATGGTAACGGAAGAACACGCTCTTCACATGAAGAACCTAATGAGGGAGAAGTGCTAGAGCCAGGAATTAAGAGTACCACTGGGATCACAGATAATAAAAGGTCTATCATCTGTCAATGGCTGATGATCAGACCAGCAAGGTCAGTCACAGGTGCTTCAGTGTTATTTGGGGGTTGTGTTTGTAATGCAGCCTCTCCAGAGGTGCCAGCAAAAATGCACTAAGTCCCAGACTTTTTTGCCTGCAGAGCTTTAATCCACAGTTTTAATGGAAAATGCTAACCTGGATCAGGGTTAAATGTAAGAAAGGTTACTTTTTGAACAGTTCACCACATCCAAACTCAATCTCCGATTCAGATGCAGAATCTCAGAGTGGCTTTGTCTGTGCCGTACTTGTTTCCAGCCTATAAAAGGGGGAACAAGTACTTTGTTTTCCAAAGAACATTAGAATGTTTGAAACACAATAATGCTAAGAATTATCTTGGTGTCTGAGTAAGGGAAGAAAATAAATCCCCTTACCCCCTGCAAAAGGTACCAAGTTATACTTGCAGCGCAGCACACACACTCCTCAAAGATATTCTTTCACCTGATTGTGCTTGTTCATTTTTTGGTTTAATATTGTAATCTAACTAATGCAAAGGCATTGAATCCATTTTCTGACTGTTGGGTAAATGATGGTTAAGTGTCAGGAGGTTTATTTAATAGTCTAGCTATTAAAAAACAAGAGGTAGGCCTGCTGAGTGAAAGCTTTTATGCTTTTAAATGAGGTATTGTTGTGATTAGAGTTTAAACAGCAATGATTTCCTCAAAAATGCATTGGCAATAATCGCTGGCTTGTTTGATTGTCCACATAACTGTACCACCCTCACTGCCAAGAAACTCATCTGAACCACCAATGATAGTGATAGCTATTTTTTTCCATTAAGCATGCAGCAGATCTAATATTCAAGGACAGGAACATCTTCATTAGGCAGTACGGAAAGTGAACACATTGTTCACAAATCAGCCTGGAGAATAATGGACTAGAGAGACTTCAGAGGTGAGGGAGGGATGGATGGAGGTTGTGGGGGTGGGAAAGGGGCTTAAAGCTTCATGAACCACATACAGAGAGGATTTTAGTGGGATACGGGCAATTGATTCCCTTAAGTGTCTTTGAAGAGGCCGGTCTAGAGGTGGAGAAACTCCGGATGACTCACTATGATACTGCTTAGTCTTTTCATTGTGTCTCAGTTTTACTCTTTTCTGTTTCTTCAATTCAAAACCTGAAGAATACAAAGCTAATTCATCTGACATATTGATAAACAACAGCGCAATGGTAACACACTTCTGAGGTGAGTTGATGACCTGCAGGTGGGAAAAGGACTGCCCTTCAGTTTACCTGGATGTCTCAGACACTGCTGAAAATCTGAGACATTTGTGAAATGCAAACAAGCCAAACTCCTTTATTATTTTTTTTTCCATAAGAAATCATTTTCCCAAGTGAATCTCACTTCCTTCTTAGCTCTTGTCACAGAAATCCATTCTGTGCAGAGTGTGGCTCAGGGCAAGTATTTGCCAACACATTTACTGCTTGTGGGACGTAAAGGGCCTGGCCTCTAGAAAAACATCTCTACCAAGGGTAAAGAGAGATATTATTCTCTGTCCTTTGTGTCTTTCTTCACATTCACTAATACCAAGACACTAATACAAGGCACCAAGAGCTACTGGTTCCAGGTGTCATGCTTGTGTAGGATGAAGGCTGACACTTGCCCTGAGATTCAAGCAGGAATATTAGTTTCCCAGTTCTCATTGCCACCCCCTGCCTGGGAAATCACAGGCAGGGCCAGCAAGGAGATCCAGTTTGTGTCCCTGTCAACACACTACACCAAATAAGGGCTATGTGTAAGCAGGGCTAAGCTCTTTTTCCCTCCTCCTTGCCCTCATCAGCCCTAAATGCCATTTAGCAATGTTAGCTGCCTGCTCCTCTCAGTTGGACACTGATTACTCCCGGTTGGAGAGCTGTCAGTAAGGAGAAAGCCATACATCTCGGTGGGAAGTAATCTCACTCGGCAGGGGAGCACCTCTTCCCAGCCAAAACAATGAGACTTTGACAGCCTTGATGTATTTATTGTCTTCTTGGTGCAGAAACACTGCCACGGCAGAGCTAGGGGGGAGGATGCTACTAGTGACTTGGAAGAGAAAGTGAGGAGGAGAAGTACAAAGTGCCAAGGAGTTGTCTGCAGACAGCTGATGGCAGAGTGTAGGAATGGGTAAGGGAAAAAGAGGATATGAAGGGAAAGAAAATACTATGGTAAAAAGGAGATTGCTTTTACTCATTTGCTTAACTGTTCTCCTGAACTCGAGGGACTCAACGGGGCTGAGAAAAAGCAAACAGCAAGTGAACAAAAAGAGAGGTTACAGCCAGATGGGGCATGGCATTCAAGCCAGGCTGAGCTGTTTGAGGGTGCTTTTAGAGAGCTGTCACCTTGGTGAGGAACAAGAATCACTGGCTGTTGTGCTCTTTGACTTGGCTGCCCTTTGGTTTCGTACTGTGATCTCGGAAGGTTTCACACAGGTACTGACTGCCAGGTAGTTTTGCCAGCCCCAGTTTAGGTCCATTTTGCTTCTGTAAGGTGTCAAAGGACATTTTGACTATAAGGAAAAGCAGTCAGGGTTTTTCGGGGGCAGAACTGTGTTATGTCCTCGGCAGCTGTGCCAATTCATAGCCTTCATGCAGTTTAAACTCAGCACAGTTACCTGGTTTGAACTCCTGGTGAGTGAGGCCTGACCAGGGGCCTGTTCTTTTGAAAGACAGGCAGCTAATCTGGCCTTACAGTGACAGCTAATCTATTTCTTTTACTCTAGTGTTCCAAGAATTAAATCCCCTTAGAAAAAAACAAGAAAATTCTTCAGATAAAAGTTCCCTGGGTATGTCCAGTATCTTCTCTGGGCAGCAATTAGGTGAAAATGGCCAAGGCCTGACAGCACCAATAAGGCCTTTCTGCCCTGAGCAGCCTCACCTGAGGGGCCCACTCTCCTCAGCTGCTGCCCCTCAGCGCAGGAGCTGCATTAAAGCTCAGTCCCTCAGTCCTGCCTTCTTTTGGAAGCCTGAGGCTGGCTTTGGATTTTGCTCTTGTGTCTCATGTGGAGGATTCAGGTTCAGTTAGTTATATTGTGGGACTCAAATCCTATCATTCTGTGACTGGGATGTGTTATGTGGCATCTGCATCGTTTTGAGAAGAGACGAACCCAAACCTGTGCTGATAGGTGACATGTAAACTCTTTATTGTTCTCAGTCTGCATGTGATATTGTAAGTGAAAAGCGGGCAGGTGACTTCTTCAAGACAAGAGTCTCCTTAAAGAATGAGAAAAGTGTTTCTTGTGAGGAAAACTCCCTGTGGGGTGAGGCTGCTTTTGCTGAAGTCTGCTAGTCGACTGGCTGAAATGAATGGCGTGCTTCGAAGCCTCCTGTGCTGCCAAGGACCCTGGGGAGACAGAAGGGACCAGAAGAGATGGAAGGAAAGGCATTGTCTGCTCCTGACTGTGAGTAAACAAATTTAATTTACATTTGAGGATATGTTGTGTAGAGACTGATATAAGAAGAAATGTTAGTGAGTAGCAAGATTGCAGAATGGTGCTTTGTTGGACAGGTGTTAGGAGTTTGCTAAATGGATGTGTTAAGAGCTAGCTGGCTGATTTGAGAAGCTTCTTTTCAGAAAAATGTTGAAGTTTGGTAGCTTGTGAGTACTAAAAGACGTGCACCTGATTCTACTTGGAGCATGGCTGAAGAGAAGGTGCACAAGAAGCTGGTTTGTATATGTTGAGGTTTTATTTTTGTTGTTCTGAAGTTGACTGCTTGGTTTTCTGGACAAATGTGTGGAGATGGGTCAGTTTTTCTTGGCTGAAGAGAGGACAAATCTGCTAACACCTGTAGACCTGAATTCTTGAAAATTTAAGTGGTGAGATTCTTTTGGTATTTTGCTAAATCATGGTCAGGTCAAGAGCTGATTGTTATCTTGCTCAGGTTGACTAAACAGCAGTAATTAGGCTAAAGGCTGTGGTACAGTGAACAACCAGTATATTTAATTTTGTTTTCCTAGTTCTTCTGCAACTAAGTGAGTGTATCAACTTTAGTGCTAGGATCTTAATGGCAATATAAATATTACTGTTACTGTTACAGCCAAAAGCTTTTGATCTGGGTGGTTTAATGAGTCTTATCATTATGTTTTCTGGCATGAACATGTGGATTGCTGTAATAATGCTGAACATCCTTTGTGCAGGTGAACCTTGATCTGAAAGAAAAGGCTATGTTTGTTTCTAAAGGCTTTCTAAATGCTTTGCAGCAGTGTTGTACAGTATCTGGAATCACAGAATCATTTTGATTGGAAAAGCCCTTTAAAATCATGGAGTCCAACCCCTCACCTCACACTGCCAAGTTACTTGTCAAACTATGTCCCTCAGCACCTCAGCTCCACAGCTTTGTAACGTCTCCAGGAATGGAGACTTCACCACCTCCTTAGGCAGACTGTTTCAGTGTCATGAACATCATCTATATGTGTGGCATAAAACCTCGTGTAGCTGTTCCTTCTTCTCACACATTCATGTTTGTTTTCTTACTAAAGCACTCTGCGTGGCTGAAAACCTTGTACTGACTTCTCCTTTTTGCATGACCCCAGGTTTCTACACAAGCACTAGGGGGTTTCCACTGTTATTGATTATTCCAGTTGTGGTGGTGTGCTTTGGATAGCTGAAGTCTAGTAGGCCACAGTAGTTGGATGATTTGTGGTATAAACTCTGCAACCACCTGAAAAGTATCTCCTCCTCAATCTCCAACTATACAAGAGAAACACTGTGCTATACTGCCTTAGGGCTCTATATCATGTGCAGTAGTGTGCTGCCTGACAGCAGTATTGAGTTCCTTCTGGGATTTATTTTTTTTTAACTATTCAACTGTCTTAGTCTGGGGGATAAAAACTGTGGTAAGGATGAAGCGTGGTTACTGGTTTTGCTTATTAAAAATGTTTGGGGTTTTTAATTTGGATTGATGTTCAACATACTGAAAGGAGGGGCTAAATGTGGCTCTTCGGGGTAGGAGGGGATATCTATATACATTTCTGGCTCATAATAAAATAGTCTTTAGGAGGAAGAAAGCTGGATTGCCATGCTCCTCTCCTCTGGAAGGCTGTTCCACAGCCAGAGTGTTTTCATTGGAAACACTTTGTCACTCCTGTGATCCGTGCTGGGCTTTGTGACCTGTGGATTTCTGGAAATGATTTCTATTGGCAGAGGTCTTGGGGAGGGAGGACAGACTGTTTCAAGCGTTAAGTCCTGTTCTTTCACCAGTTCACATCATCTTGGTTACAGCAGAGAGGCATAAGCTTAAGTAGGAAGTACTCAGTGGTTTACTCCTAGGTGTGTTACATGCATAAATTAAGGGTTTGTTCTCCTCCTCCAGCCTAATAACTTCATATCCTCAGAAGTCAGACAAATGTAAAGAGTAACTTCTTGCTAAGCATGTGTTTTCTTGTGCATATCCAACCTTGACCCAGGTGCTCGCTCTGTCCTGCTTGAGTTTGATCAAGTGTAAGAGTGCTCTTCCTCTCACACCCCATGGACCTCAGTGCTCCAGGCAGCTGCACCACGTGCTGCTGCTAATAGCTCATCCACTCCTGCAGCCGTGTGACTGTGCATGGAGTACTTGCAAGTCCATGCTCTTGGTTTCCTGTCGTATTTTATGGCTCTTGATGGCAGCTGAGCTGAGGAGTTATGAAATTCATATCCTCTCTGCCTAGCAGAAAAGGGCAAGTGGAAGATTTAATATCCCAGAGGGTTAGTGTAGGAAGTTGTACCAAAGGAAAGAAGGCAGGAGTTAAAGCTTCAGGTCCTTCACAAATCTATGCAAGCCGAAGTTTCCAAAGGTTGGAAAGCTGTGAATTGAACCAGCTGAATTATGTGCATGGCACAGTGTTATAGCACTTTTACTGAATTCACTTCCCCACCAGTAATTCCAGGATTTACATTTGGAGGAAATGGCCTTGTTTCAGTTGGTGATGGATTTCACTTCACAACACAGCGCTTGGCAATCAGGAAAGACAGTCCCATGCTAAAATCTGCCATCTATTCCTCTGTGGTACTTTGGGGCCATGCATTAGAATCGGGTCTTAGCATCAGCAGCCAACATTGTGTATACTGGGATTTGCAGGGGGAGCTGGGTTCAACCTTACTATACAATGCGTCGGATGAAAGCCTGTTCTGCACATTGGGCTGATGATGTACAGAGATCTCCAGGTCCTTCAAAGATGAATGCTGTGCTCAAGCTACTCCTTGCAGTGGAAGGGGCCAAGAGGGTGGATGACAATTTGATGTAATCTTCTAGCTAGCCTGTGCTCAAAAGGCAACAAATGCAGCGAAAGTCACACCTGTGGTGTATCAGTAGCACAATACAGTATCAGATCTGTGTAGGCACCCTATCATGGCTTACATCCCAATGTAAGTCACTCTTCCTTGCTTAAGCAAGGCATGAGGAGGGAGTCACACAAGGTGGAGGAAAATGAGATCTCAATGGTATCTTAGAAAGTCTTAAACCTCTTTGAGTCTAGAGGAATGCAGCAACTTTTGCAGCAAGTCATCTTCAGGTGTGCTGGCAAGAAGCTGCTTTCAAGTCAGGCAGGAGAGGTGATAACTCGGTGAATGTGCAGCCCAGAGCTCCTGGGGAAAAGCAGGAGCTCTGGGCTAGAAACTGTCAGGGAGCAGAGGAACTTGAAGCAATGAGGCTCCCCCTAGCCCTGACTGTTCACATACCATGCATGGAGGCAAGTGGTGCATGTTAGTGGCATGCTATGGCTGGACTCTGAACAATAAGCCTCTCTGCTTTATTCCTTCTCTAGAAGGAGTCCTTTAAAGAGGAAAAACATTAATTGGGTTTTTTTTTTCCTTTGAATTGTCCTGTCCCTCTAAAAATAAGACCATTGATGTGACCTAAATCCCAGAGCTGCAGTCTGACTTTGTGTGGCAGCAGTTGTAGTGAAGCCAAATGATCAGTAAACAGGAGCTTTCATTTAGTCACATTTTACTGATGGCTTTCCTTTTTAAAAAAGAAGGTTAAAAATGTGTTCATTTTTATAGTGAGCCATAATGAAACAGTAGATTAAAAAAGATTTATTTACTTCCCCAAAAAATTAAAAGCTTCATCTCCATTCCAAACTCACCCAAAATATTTCAGCACCAAATTACTTTTGAATCCACAAAAACGGAAAAATAATTTAGAAGAGATGGAAAAAATAACTGAAACGCTGCATAGATGGAAGATTCCATGCAATGAATGAAAGCAATTTAGTGAAAGTCAACAAAAACTCCAAAACCAACATTAAAAAAACACTGATGTTCAAATGGCAAATATTTTTGGACAAAAAACTCTAATTTCAGTCCTAAAAGAATTAACAATTGCTGTCTGACTCTGGGGAACCTTTTTTTTCTTTTCTCCCCTGATAAATATGTCTGATATGGGGTTGTCTGGTTACTAGCTACCCAATTCTTTTTAGTGAAGTTGTTTGTTACTGCCACGTGGTCCTTTCCCATCTGCCCCTTCTGACATGAGACATCAGAAGCAGGAGCAGAAGCTATTCAATCATAGTGACAGAACTCCTTTTTTTGGATGGTAAAATGTTCTGTTGGTTTTGTATATCTAATCTCATATTTGTCTCTATGCTTGCATCCAGTGTGTTTGATGAAATAGAGCATGAAGGCTCATTCTGTGAGATTCCTGCCACACTCTGCAAGGCTTAAAGGAAAGGATCCAAAACCTGAGTGCTTATTCTGGCTGGTGAACAAGCAAGGAATAGGTAGCTTCTTGGGAGATGCTACGCATTGTCCTACATTTTGATCTATCTGTCACTAATGAGAATGCTGAACATGCCACTTGAAAATTCAGCTGATTGGGTATCAAGTAGATGATTGAGAAAATGTAGCTGACTGTGAAAATGTAGCTGGTGATACCTAGAAATTTTGTCAACCCTTCATCAAATATATCTTTCCTAAAGCATCACAGGTTAGTCTTAGGAACATCGCCCTGGTTGGTGGTGTGGAGGACTTTGAGCTTGCTTGCGTGGGCCTGATTCCCAAATCAGGCACTGGCCTGCAAAGTGGCCTCAGTTAAGTCACTTCACTGCTTTGTGCTTCATTCCCCCAACTGCAAAATGGGGATGATAACCAGCTCGGCTGATGACAAGTGTGAAAGGAGAAATAGGCATTCTCATTTGACGTTTGTCAGGATGCGGGATGCTGACCTAGATCTGCACAATCAAACTACAGTGCAGTTTCATAGGACAGCATCTGCGCTGATAGAGACTGGCTGGCAATTCACTGCCATCCACAGAGGTTACAAGCATTAATATAAGACAAGCAGACCGTCTGATACTCCCTATTTAAAAGGGAATACCTATGAATTTTCAGGCTGTTAATTCCCTAGAAGAATAAAAGGAAATTTCTAAGGTCCAAATCTGTTGATGTAATATGTGGCTTCATTTATATTCATCTCAGGGTTGTAACAGATGCTTTTCTTCCTTTGGCACCATTTAAATGTCTTGTGCTATGTTGGCTAAGGGTCTTTACGGTAGATACATGTCTAAAGTCTCATACACTTCTAGATTCTGTGTCCTTGAAATACTATGAAGACCTGTGTTCCTGGAGAACAGATTGGATCCTGTCCTGGCTCAGCTCAGAACAACTTGTGCCTGGTTTGGGGTGTTACAGACTTTTTACTCCTTTGGCTTAATCTTTGAGCTTTTCCCCTCCTTCCTCCTCTCTCTCAGGTTAAGAGGATTCCTCCTAGTCCTTGGCATGGGAACAAGGGGTGTTAGAAGGACCTTATCACTCCAAGGGCACTGGCAGTAGTGCTGCAGCTGCTATATTTGCATTGTGCTGGCCAGTCCTCTGATTGCTGACATCTAACTTCTCTAGGAGGGGAATGAAATCCAAGTGGCAGGGCAGGCACCTCTGAGGAGATAGCTCCTAACTGTTCCCACAGAGCTTGAAGAAAAAGATTTGACGGATTTACAGAGGAAAATGGCTGAGAAGGGATTGATAAACACACAGAGAGATCTAACTAGTGTGTCCCATCACTCTGAATAGCTGATCATAGCGAAAGTGCTTCAGGGCAATGTCGGGAAGAATTTGTTGATGTGAACTCGTGTCTCCCTGAGAGAATCATGCTGTTTCGGGGAAGGGACCATCCAGAGAAGGTTGTCGTGAAGAAGAATGCAACAACAGCAGGGTGAGCATCTGTGTCAGGAGGGGTTGGCAAGATGATCACCAGTGCCTTCTGAAGGCAGAACTGTGAGGATGCCAGCTAGGACTTGATAGCTGAGCTTCCTCACAGCAGCAATGTCAATGCAAACTTCGTTCTGTATAAGCATTTGCAACAGTAAGCTCTCAATGCTATCTAAAACTCCATGGTGCAATTGGGAATCTCCTATAGCTCCCACGCTTAGAGCTGTCCTAATGTGACCATCTGCACAACAGTAAGGAGTGTAAACAGATTTAACTGATCAGGTTCACAGAATCTAGAGGACTGGAAGGGACCTCAAAAGATCATCCAGTGCAACCCCCCTGCCAGAGCAGGACCACCTAGAGTAGGTCACAGGAACTCATCCAGGTGGGATTTGAATGTCCCCAGAGAAGAAGCCTCCACATCTGGGCAGTCCATCCAAGTGCTCTGTCACCCTCACAGTGAAGAAATTCTTCCTTGTATTTCTTTGGAACATCTTCTGTTCCAGCTTGTACCCATTGCCCCTTGTCCTATCATTGGCCATCACTGAGCACAGCCTGGCTCCATCCTACTGACACCCTCCCTTTATGGATTTGTAAACGTGAATGAGATCACCCCTCAGTCTCCTCCAAGCTAACGAACCTCAGCTCCCTCAGACCCTCATCATAAGGATCGGAGTTGGAAGGGACCTCCAGAGCTCATCCAGCGCAACCCCCTGCTAAAGCATGTTCCCCTCAATCAGAGGGCACAGGAACACTTTCAAGTAGGTTTGAAAACGTCCAGAGGAGACTCCATACCCTTTCTGGACAGCCTGTTCCATATCTGAGTTATTGTAAAGTATGTTGTATAGTCCCCTTAAGACAAGAGGAAAAGGCTTCAAGTTGTACCAGGGAAGGTTTGGGTGCTATATTAGGAAAAATTTCTTAACTGAAAGGGTTGTTAAACACTGGCACAGGCTGCCCAGGGAGGTGATGGAGTCCCCATCCACATGGTTTAGTGGTGGGCTTGGCAGTGTTAGGTTAGTAGTTGGACTTGTTGATCTTAAAGGTCCTTTCTAACCAAAACAGTTCTGTGGCTCTATAGTCCTTTAGTGCTGGCAGTAGCTCAGGGAAGGAGAGCAAACGTATTTACTTCCGTAACCTCTTCAAAAGTCAGTCTGCTGTTGTCATAAGTAATCAAAAAGGTTTGGGCAACCCATGCTTGAAGATCTCAGGGTAGTGTCCATTGCTATGTATTAGTACAACCATGTATCGCAAACCTCTGCTGTTTGAAAACTTGATGGGGAATCAGTTTGACGTCAGAGTATGAGCATTGGAATGGGAGGTGTATTGGGTGTACTCTGCTTGGGTGCAAAAATGTACAGAGCTGCTGTAATAATTCCTTAAAAGTCTGCTTTGGCTTGTTAGAGTTCACATAAACTATTAGATACATCCCTGGGAAAGCTTTTTGCTAGAATTGGTTCAGGAGGAGAACATTGACCAAAATGGCTCTGTATACTCTTGCAAAATTGTCCCTTATGCAAAAAGTGCCACTGTCGAGAGAGTTGGATCATTTTATCTTGTTGAGTTCGGTTCCACCTTGATTGAGACGTCTGCTTGTGCATTTAATGGATTGAAAGTGTATATGTTCCCAGCAGGGCACAGTGTTTAGAGGGATGTCCTAAAGATCATCTTAGTAGGTATTGTATGCTTACTGGTTGTTTTTATATTTTAGCTTTTCATTCAACTACTCTGCATGAGAGTCAGCACCAGAGTTAGTGTTTTCTGTTTGTCAATAAGGGAAAAGATTCAAAGTTGCCACATGATGGAAGCATCCAGACAAATACTTGTACTGTGCTTTGAAGCCCAAAACCAGAGAATGATATCTAAGTGCAAGAGGAAAATAAGACATACTAAGACTCTGAAAGTTTCACAAGTGCGAGTATCTTATGTTTCTTTTCATCAGAGAGACACGTGTAGCTCTTTGAAAGTTTTCTTCTAAAGCTCAGATGATTGGAGCTGAATACAGGGTGACTGGTGATATTTGTGTGTGCTAATTGTCTAACGGTTTCCACAAATAGGATGGCAGGCAGCCTGGTCACTGCACGCCTGTGCTTCACAAGGCTGAAGTGAGGCAGACCTTGGTAACGACGTTTTCAGAAGCTGCTGTAAACAAGATGTGTGCGTGTGTGTCTCTTACACTTTAAGTAAGGCTAACAAATTGAGATGAGCCGCAGCAGCCCTGTGAAGGCAGGGTACGCATACACAAGGGCCTGAGTTGATTTATCTTGATGTTTGGTTGAATTCTTCGCATTTTGGGTCCCTTCTGTAACCTTTTCACCTCGTTCTTTTTTAAGGTGGCTGCCTGGCTGTTACAATTTATCATGAACGCATCTCACTTCACTTTTGGCTCCTCTGACGGAAGGAACAGCCGGTCTCCGGGAGGTCAGAGACATCATTTTCCCCCTCATCTTTCTCAGTTTCCAGCACACATTTGTCACTTTGAAAAAGCATGAATTCTGGATTTGATGCACTTTAATTGATTTCACCCTCAACAAGTCCAACTGTCCATCAACCTTTCCTTTTTCTTTCCTCTCTCCCTTCCCCTTTATTTCTTTCCTCTGTCCCTTTTCTTTGAGAGTGATGTTTTCACCCGTGTGCATGTTGAAGCTGTTGCAAAGCCCATGACCCTATCAAGGCTTACTGTCACTAGCCATTTCTCTCATTTTCCTTATCCTGCAAGTTGAACTTTGGATGCTGAGTGAGAATGAAGCTGCCTTATAGGAGTACTGGTCTTGTAGTTTTAGTGATATGCTCCTTGTCAGAGCATAAGTGACTGCTTATAGCTAGCTAAACTTGGCTGCTGGTCTGTTTGTTTTGAGGCAACTGTGTAGAATTAGAAATGTGAGGGAGTTAATAACTCTTAATATACTGACATTGGTATTTAAAATCATTTGCAGCAGTGCAAATGATTTGCAGAGGTGAATGTACTGTTTCTTCTATCCTTCTGGAAGGATGTATAGTCCCAGTAATGTATGTATCCAGTGTTGGGTGGCTGTAAATTCATTGTGTAAAATGGCATTGTTATATCTTAAAATGAGGTGCCACCATACTGTCTCTTGCTTGTTTGGTGGATTCATATGGCATTAGTGGGATAATGGAGTAAACAGAATATGTGAGTGTGCAACATCTTAACCTTATGCACGGAAGCCCTTTAAGTGTGTCTTGAAGCCCGGGACCACTTAACAGTGGAAGCTAAAAGAGACATTCATAGGAGTTCCTCTGAATGATGTCATTACATCCTAGTTATTACCAGGATAGGGGCTAGGGAGCAGATCTGTATGTGTCTACGCTGTTCTGACTCAGGTGTTCACAAGAACTCAGCATTCCTTGGACTAACATGCACTCATTGGAGAGCTCCAGCACTTGGAATGAGCAAAATTGACTCACAATACTTTATGTGAGTGTTTTCAACTTGTAGGTCAGGGTAGCTAAGAAAACCAAGCCTCCTGCTGAAATCTGTCAGGTACTTGTGCAAGAGCCCTAACGAGGGGAAGAGCTGGGAGCGTGGGATGGTGCAGGTGCCTCCTGCGTGGGAACTGCTGTCCATGGTCCTGGGTGGCCACCGTGCAGGGCTGGGCTCCTGCCCTGGCAAGCAGAGGCTTGGGTGGCAGCCTGGGGCAGGATATGGCTTCATCATCTTCTTTGTGCAGAACAATGTGAGTCAGATCTGCAAATGAAGTTCAGTACTGGAACATCTCCCTTATAAACTGGAACATTTTCCTTATGAAGGAAAGCTACAGGAACCAGGGCTATTCAGTCTTGATAAGAGGAGACTGCATGGAAGATCTCGTTAATTTTTACAAATATCTAAATGGTGAATGTCAGGAGGCTGGGACATCCTTTCTGCTGTTGTATCTAGCGACAGGGCAAGGGGTAAAGGGGAGTATTTTGTACTTTGTAGGTATATTCTCTTGAGTGGGGAGGAGGCATGGAAGTGCTATCATTTGCTCTAAACAAGAATTTAGAGTTTTGTAGAATCACAGTAGTGACCGTGACATTTATTTGATTTTGCCTTCAAATACTGGGAGACAATTCTGGCAGATTATTCAGTATCTCAGACCTTCAGCTTCATTTAGCAATCCATGTATTGAGCCTTTAGATGTTCTGAGTAAAGGTGTTTTATTCACAAACATCTGGAACTAATTGGTATCTCTCTGCAGCATGCTTTGAATGTTATCAGTCTTACTACTTTAGATGTAAGGAAACTGAGGCACCAAGAGGTAGCACAACATGTTCAAATCCTCTAGCTGGATATAGTGACAGTTTCAGGATCAGCAATCCAGGCCCACATATCATAATATCTATTTTGTATACCTGTTTTTTAGGTATTGCAATCCCTAAAGTAGATGCTTGACCCAAGGACATAACATGAGTGTCCAGGCACTTTGTTGCAAGTCAATGCCTCCAGGAACATCATGGTGTCCCCTGTGCTGAGCTGGGAACTTAGTAAGAATGTTTTAGTTGCTTTGGCTTCAGGAACTGTGAATGACTCTTGGGATCTGGACTGCAGCAGAATATGGGATGGTATCTGTAGCTTAGCTGCTTAGAGAAGCTTGTGCACAGGTGTAGGGGACAGTATTGCAGGCTGAAATGGGGCTCTGATCTCACTGACACCTTTCTCCATTAGTCAAGATTTGAGAGTAAATACTTCGGCTGCTTGAATAGTAGTGTGGTTGAGGTGCCTAATGAGGTGGTCTGAATCCTGCTGCAAGTTTTCCAAATGCAAGGTCAGTGCCTTGTCCAGCAGGCTAACCTGCCTAGGAGTAAGTTTTATTTTATAGCCAGCAGGTTGGGCAATCTGATGTGAAGACAAAAATTGTACAGCATACATCTACACAAGCCATGGTTTGGCGAAGATGTGGAAATATACCACTGATTTTTAATAGATAGAGATGAGAAGAATCATGAAAAGGAGATGCAGAGCAATTGCATTAGGCAGTTGATGATTTCAGTATGAAGAGCTCTGAATTCCCCTCTGAAATATTCTTTTGGGAGTCTTAGTTCTTAAGTTAAATGACTAATTAGAGTGTGTTCACGCCACAAATCAGCCCAGCAAGGCGAACTCCTAAGAGCTAATGTTGCTCACTTCACTCCCAGTGGAAGCTGAATATCTCAGGAGCTTGGCAGAGGTGTTTGCCCCTGTGGAAATCTGTGCATGTTACCAGGATATTTGTAGATGTCTTGGAGGGAGGAAAAGCAAAGAAAATTCCTTCCCCACAAGACAAGATCTGTATCAATCTCTCTCAAGCCAATTTCTTTGCCTTGTGCTTTCTCTACTCCAACATCTTGTTTAGTGGGAGAAAAAATCTGAAACTAAGTGCCTCAAGCTGAGAGGAGATGTACGGCACCCAGCGGGACCCTGACCTTCCTTGTAGGTAACAAATTGGATGGCATGTAGGCTGAAGATGCCGGATGAGGAGGGAGGGAGGGGGATGGCTTGAAGGGAGGTTAAAATTACAAAGCCAACATCTGTTCCTGAGGGTATGGGCTGCAGTGCTCTGCCCTTCCCCTCAGCAAACAGGGCTGGTTTCAGGAAGGCACAAGGGAATGGCCTTGGGTCAGCAGAGGACAAAGGTAGGAATGGGCACAGTTTCTGAGGGGCTAAAGGGATAGGTGTAAATATGTGGAAGACCCCGAGGTGGTGGTTGTAGAGTGGTGTAAGGCAGAGAGTGAGTCTTTAAGGAGGAGGAGTGATATGTTCATCCATGGGGTTTTTGCCAACCTACAAAATCTGGGTTTGGTTTTCTTATCTCAGGCCCCCCACCAGAATTAGTCATCTCTGAGTAATGATGGGAAGTGTAGCCATTACTCATCTCTCTCCCAGTTACTAAAAATCCTTCCTCTGATAATTTCCTACCTTCATATCCTCTTCGATCTGTCTCTAACTTCAGTCATCTTTGTTATTTTAGTGCTATGAGCCACTGCACAAAAAATTCAGACTGACAGTCTGGAGTCATCTGGAGAGATCATGTTGGGCCCCAGCTTCCATGAAGGAGCAAAAATGCCTGGGCAGTGGCACTTCTCTTGCATTCAGCTGTGAGATTTGCCCCAAAAGCCCTCTGTCATCTCAGCAGACCCCATCCTTTTTGCTTTAATTGATTCTGTCTGGCTTTAATTTGATGTGAGAATAGACCTCCCACTGTGAGCACTCAAGAGCCTCTTTTGTGCAAGGGGAGTTAGAGGCTGGATGCAGCCATCATTCAAGACAGGGTTATTTTATTGTAATAGAGAGACAAGGATGTTTTGGAGCAGACCACCAAATTCTGTAAACCCATTAAGAACTGAAGTGAGGCTTTTCACTTCTGTACTGTGTTTCTGGGAAGTGCTTGTACAACAACTTGAAAGCAAAGAACTGTACTAAGAATTTTTCATTACAGCCATGTGTAGGGTTTCCTGAAGAAGTCTACAGTCCTGTTGACTTGGCTTAATGCACGTGTGCAGGGGAATTGACAGTACGGGGGAACTGATCATGTGAATGGATGAGGAGGGGGTTTAGGGCAAAGGAGAAGGGAATAGGTTTGACTGTGGTCACTGCATGATGGCAGAGATGAGAATAAATAGGGAAGTTGAAAAGGAAACCTCCATTGTGAGTCTGATCAGCCAAAGTCTAAACAGTTGTTGAGTTTGTTTTATCAAATCAAAATATTTTGGTTCAGTGATGTGTTGACTTGAGTCAGTGTTTGTCTAGGCTGACACAGTGTTGTAGAAACACTCAGATTTGAGGGTACTGTATCCCCTGTCACTGGAGGAGTCAGGAGCTCTGCTGTCTGTCAAGGCAGAAGAAAAAGGTGTGTAGCTTATTGTGGCAAGGAGAGGCTGGATGAGAGCAATTCTATTTCCGACAGCTTGGTTTCAGAGTCTTCAGATATTTTTAAGGCCTCTTCAAAGCTGCTCTATGGCCCTGTTCAGCGTGATTAAGTGTTCTGCTGCTGGAACCACAAATATGGGGTTTAAGTCAAATGGGAAGATTTTTGAGAGAAAGTAGATGAGTAAGTATTCAGAGTTAATTATCTGCAAAGTCCTGAAATGGCTTGGGTAATAAAATATAGATATGTACACACTTATATCATGCCATTAGCAGTCTGTACTTCAGTGTCAGGCAATAGTGTGCTGTGAAAGGTTGCAATGCACAGAAGTAAGAAGATAACCCAAAGTACTAAATTACTGCCTGCCATCACTGAAGGCTCAGGTCTTTGGAGATGTAATCTGGTTGAGATGGTCTTCCAAAAGTATCTTGCCCAATATGGGAGTGTGCTGAGGTGCTAAGAACAAAATAAGTAAAGCAGTTGAAGTTAAGCTCCAGTAAATCCCATATAGCTCCCAGCTTCACCCACATCTCTCAGACACAGTTCCTAGTGATATCTTCTGCAAATTTGTTCCTATCTGGTAGTATTATTTAGAAATTGGTAGAAACTGTAGCAAAGCATACCCTGTAGTTGCTTTAGCTTGAGACACTTTCTTCTTCCCTGTACCAGAAGTCTTCCTATTTCTTTTTTTTTTTAGCCATTCCACCTGATCCTTCAATATTTCCATATTTCAAGGAGATTTAGCCAAATGGCATGTTTCCATGGCTGATATGCAGCAATAATGCAGGGTTAATACCTAATTAGTTCCCAGGGACATTGAGCTTTTCATGGATATTCAGTAACAAAAGCAACAACAAACAAACTGAATTCCTAGGTCTTAATTCATCGGGGAGGAGGAAATAGGAACCTAAAAATGCAGGAATTATTCAGTGAAAGCTTTAGTTTTTTCTCTCATGAAGCTCAGAGGATGCTACAGCAGCTGACAGGAAAAATATAACCTCCTCCTCCTTCCCTCCTTCCCTTCAGGGGGACTGTATGTGTGTCTGTTTGCAGCCCTGACATCTCCAAACAGGAAAATTCCCAGTTCTGCAACACGCTTTAAATAGCTCCTTGCCGATTCCCTTCCCTGCCACAACCCCCAGTCAACCTGACCCTGGTTTTTTGACATTAAGCCATACCTGATCAGTTGTATCCTGAGCAGCTGGATGTGATCAGAGCTGGCCTTCCACCTCACAGGATGGCGAGCATATGGGCCTGTGGGCTCCAGCCATTATGTTCCTGAGCACTGAGCTTGTCTGCCTGTGGCTACAGAGGTTTTTTTTCCTCCTCTCAAGCAATCGCAAATAAACCTTTCTGATAAGTAACAGGAAAACAAACAAGCCCTTTGGCTCTGCAGGCAGCGAGAAGGAGGGAGGAAAAAAAACCAAACCCAGTAACAAAATCTTTGCTGTGTTTAGGCAGCACACAGAGAGCTTCAGAGTGCCTTCAGGAAGGAAGAACCGTGTCTGCCCTCAGCCAGAGACACAGCTTTTCTCAGAGCAGAAATGGCTCGTTTCAGGATGATTAGCCCTCAGTGCTTTACAGCCAGGCCCTGGTGTGGATGCTTCAGGGGATAGAAAAGATTTGACTTGGAGGAGAACAGCCCTGGAGATCATCTAGACAACGAAATGGAAGCTTTGAGCTGAATGATATGGGCAGTCTGGTATTAGCCTTGAAGTCACAGGGAGTTGAAGGATGAAAATGGCTGTTGTGAAGGTTATCAGCCCCTGGCAGAGAGGGAAGAGCACGGAGGATGGTACAGTGCAGGAGTTCAGAGCAGTCATGGGAAGAGGCTGCAGACAATCCCAAACAGCCTCTTTGTGGCCTTTGCCATTTCCAAAAAGGTTCTCGGCTTCTGGAAGGAGTGGTAGAAGGCCTCTGGCACTTGACTTCCTTCATACAGAGTGCAATGTGACAGACCAAAGCAAAACCCTGTGTCTTGGGGGTTCACTGTAGCACTTGGAGAGCTGAGGAGGGGTCCTCAAGTGTCCCCTTGCCTTAATGTGACCAGAGCCTTGATCACTATGAAAAGCTTGGGCAACCAAAGAGGTTTTTGCAAGGAATGTGTTATAGAAAAGGTAGATCTTACTTTCCTTGTATTTTTTTTCCTCTATGCCAAGAAAATAAAGCTTCAGCCTTCCCAGGTGACTCTGGCTTCTCAAAACTATGTGACTCAGCCAACAGCAGTTAGAGGTGCATGCCAGGGCATCCAGGCAGGACCTGGTACTTTCTTAGAATTATGGTCTAAACCTGAGGATGGCAAAAACCCCTCATTTTGCTCTCTGAACTCTGTCAGCACAAGACACAGGCTGTCCCATGTGCATATGGTAGTTGAATATACTAGAGCCACAAGAAGCCTTTAGATGTGCAAATTTGGAGGGAAATACTTGACCTCAGTTGTTCAAGAAACATCTAATGAAAGTGGCTGGGTTGTGCCACCCCCATAGGCTGGGGGACAGCTACCAGACAGGCATTCTGACATACCAAGTGAGGAAGAAAACAGCTGCCTTCTAGCATAACACCGTATAGGACAGGGGTCTGCATTCTGGGTAGATGCAGTTTCTTGGGCTTCCTTGGAGGGTTTAGCCTCTCAAGTGCACTCCCAGCTGGTAACTACCTCATTCCCTAAGTCAATAAATGATGGACTTCTTCAGCTTGGAAGGCAGACCTGTGAGGAGCCTTTGAAACCTTTGCCTTGGCAGATATGGTCAAGGTTATCATGCTGGCACGTCTACAGTGAACTCAGACGCTATCTTGAAACGCTGCCAGGGTCTGCAGTGTGCTCATGCTGAAATGCTGAAACCACATGAAAGGCCCCATGGCCCTGTCACCTCGGCCTCGTCCTGACTGAAAGGAGCCAGAGCACTAACATCACCACGAAGCTATGACAGATGGTACCAGGTACGAGTTGTATCGCTGCCAACACATCTTCTCTAAGGTCTTCAATGGGAATTGCTGTTATAGAGTGATGTAGTTCTGTAGCCCTAAATACTTGAACTGTGGAGAGCAGTAGGGAATACATGTGGGAAATTCATTCAGAGAGGGGAAAATGAGAGCATAAGCCACGGGATCAGCACCAAGCGGGCCAAGCATTGCTGTCAATTACTTCCCAAGCAACTCCATTGAAGCAAACAGCATTAATTGTAGATTTATGCCAGTGTTTCCAAGAGTCCCTCTTGGGACCAAGCCAGTTCTGGTAGAGGATTAATCTTGCTGGAAAACTCCCTCTTGTTCATTGCTTGGTCTTTGACACTCGCACATGCACACAAACAAATCTCAGTGACCCTCCGACAACCCAGTTAGCTAGCGGGGAATTAAAGGATGTGAAACTCTAGCTTCCCCTTCAGCACAGCCCTGCATCTGCCACAGCCCATTTGAAGAGAGGACTAGCCACCTGCTAGTTGTTTTGCTCAAAGAGAAAAATTTCTATTGGACACATAGGAAACAACTAATCCTGTCCCCTGGGAGGGACTAGCCATTTGTCATTCCCACAGTCTCCAGCACAGGTACTCAGCACCTCCCAGGACTGGGGCACTGTGGCTTTTCTATGGTTGTTTTTCCTCCTGGCAGTAGTTCTGCATTTTGCTTCTATCTAGTATGTCTCATTGACATTTGGCCATCCACCTCAAGACAGTGAAAAATATGGTATGCCCTGTTCCCTCACATGCATCCCTTCTTCTCAGCTTTAAAAATCATAAAACTGGATGTGTGTCTCCTTTACATGTGTACACATGTGTTCTGGTGGCGTTTTTGTGGTGTGATTGAGATCTTCTGTAGTTACTGCTTCTGTATCTCTGTGCCTTAAGGATTCTGCCAGTGGCATCCTCTCACCACTACTTCCATCGTGCCACTGCACTCGGTATGCCACTGAAGTGTGAATTGTTTGGGGGGGTGATTTTTTTACCCAAATTTGCCAGTGCACTTGAAGTGCAAGAGATGCTTCCCTGGAATCTGTCCCCACAGCAGAAGAGGTAGCTTAATGTTGTCAAGCAGCAGGCTAGCAATGCCTCCATTCCTTGAGAACAGCAGGCTCAACTCCACAGTCTGCTCAGCATTTCCCCCTTCAGAGGGCAATAAATTGAATGATACACAGTTTACTACCTGCCCACAAGTTTCAAGTGCAAAAGGTAGGAGGAAAGAAAATCCTGAGGCTGGCTACTTGGTGGGTGCAAATCAGTATGTCTTTGCTCTCTTACACCAGCTGTAGCACTGGCCCCAAGGTTTTGTGTTCACATTATCCTGGGGCTCATATTGCAAGAATGCAGGGTTGGCCAGATGTGCTAGCTACAGTATTCTCTCCCCTCCCAAATTGACAGGGTACCAGCTGCCACTCCCTGCCCTTGGAGCAGCCAGACTTCCCTGTTGCTGTCTGCATGCAGCTTGGAAGGTGCTTTGGGGTCCTTGGGAATGGCTGCCAGCACATAAATACTATCCATGTTCCAGGACACAACAGTAAGAGGGTAAGAACAGCTGAGAAAGTTTTCCCTCTTGGAAGTGATGATCATCTCCTCCCCCAACACAGCATATGGAATTCTGGATCACATTTCTCTCTCTTGCCAATAAATACTGCAGATTTATTGCTGTATACCTGGTGGGTAGTAAATTGCATTCCACCTCTGTTATAAGGCTCTTTGCTATGACACAGTCTTGCAGCTCCATTAAACCTTAATTACAGCAACACTTCATTGGGTTGCTATGATGGTCTTAGTGCCATTGCAGTGGGGAGGATGTATGGCCAAAACAGGCTGATGCAGAGAGACTTTGTTTTGTTTCCTCCCTTTTTAAGGATTATGGAGAGTTGAGCCCAGCAAGGGGAATAGATGGAGATTCGGCCTCTTGCTCTCTGTTCATTTTCCCCAACAGCTGGCTTCACCTGCCACAGCCTAAGCAGCTCTCCTGCTCCCTGGTGAAGTGCTTAGAAAACAGTCTTCAAAGTTCCCTCTGTTAAATGGCTTATTTGTATTTGTGCTTCTGACATACATCCTAGGTTCGGTGGTATCTCTGTTTTGATAGTGTAAGGAGTGTGGGGTTTTAATCCAATAGAATACTAAGAGCAAAACATGGCTTAGATTTCTATAGAGTGTAGCAAGACAAATGTTAAGAGTAGTGTTGCTGGTATGCAGTCAATTCAAGCTCATCCTTCAGTAGGCAGATGGCTTCTGTGTCAGCTGAAGGAACTGTTTCTGGTGCCATCCCTGCCAGCTTGCCACTCCCCTACAGCCTGTGAGAAGGAATGAGGCTTCGCTTCAATTGCTGGCTGCTGCAGCAGCTCCACAGAGATTGCTGTCATCTGATGGTTTCACCATGTTTCTCTGGCCTCTGCTGCTTGGGAATTGACTGAGGCCACAGTGAAGGCTGGGAGAGGGTGGAGGTCTTAGTGCCTGTGGACTCTGGATGTGTGGATAGGTGGTTTTCATTTCCTCTCTCCAGCCAGGCAGGGAGGAAGCCAAGCTTAGAGCTGCAGGAGAGGCTGTGCAGTGCCTGTTCTCCCTCTGGACTGAGAGTGTTCTGCTTGGCTTTGCGACTTTCATTTTGGAGATCACTCTTGCTCTAGGATGTGTCCCCCAGCAACTTGTGCAGACTTGGTTCGGTACTTGTATGGATTGTACAGATATCCCTTCTTAGAGCCATGGTCAGGTGTCTCTGCATTATGATGAGCTAACCAGAAAGCACTAATGGCTATACCAGCCACTTGGATTCAATGCACCATTTTGTAGGTGAGCACCATGTCATCGATCTGCCCAAGAGAAAAGGACTCTTTCATTCCCATTTTGGAAATTATCCGCCTCCTCAATCATACTGGTGTGGTACCAAGTCTTATAGGTGGTGTAGTTATGAACAGTAACTGAAACTGCTGGAGATTATCCCCAGGATTATCTTCTGTTAGCATAATGCCCATGGTTCAGTCATGATTTTGCTTGTTGTGGTCACTTTGTGTAATGCTTATCACTTTTTAAGTCCACTCATATGAGTAAGGATGTTTGACTGTAGTTTACCACATTTATAACTTCATCTAGTTAAACATCCATGTAGCATGTACTTGGATTTCTACAGGTATTTGTAGATAGGCAGAGCAGGAATCGTCTATATCACTGCTATTGCAAAAAGCAGTTACCAAAAAGCAACTCTTTCTACAAATTCAGTTTCTGAACTCTTTAAGGAATAACTAACACATGGGAAATACTTTTCTATAGAGAGCCTGTTATAGAGCCTTATTTGTCCTTATTCTTCCCTTTTGCAGCAACCTTGAGATGTCAGGCATAGGAAATGTGGCCACAGCTGTTTATGCACTTAGAGGGCTTTTTCCAAGGCCACATCCTTCTATTCTCCTGTAGATTACTTGAAAAGATGCTGCAGGGACTCCAGAAAGCCAAGGTCTATGTGCCATGTGCAGGTGTTGCCAGGAGATTGACATTTTAAACATTTGAAAACTATCAGAGAAGTCATTTGGTGGTGGATTTTTTTTCTCCTCTCCTCCTCCTTTCCCTCTTGAACTGCATAGTAGAAGACACTCATTGTAAATTGATATTCCTAACAGAGCCACATTATTCAAGTAATAGTCAAACATGATAGCACATACTAGGAGGAAGACAGGTACCTTGTCATTTGCTGCTACTAAAAGCAAACAGTGTTCAACTTCTCAGGATCCTGGACTGGGATAAATTGTCACTCGCCAAAGCCCTGTCCAGCCTTTGACTTATCTTCCTCTACAGAGCAGTTAAGTCATGCCAGCTTTCAATGGTGCAGAAAACACCCCTGGACTGGTTCCTTCTAGGAAAATGTCATCACCATGATGTAAACTGATGATTTTTCTATGTGCGAATGGATACGTCTTCAGGAATTCTAGATTTAAATAGTGTAAGAAGGTAATAGTGTCAGAGGTCTGATGTTAGCTATAAAACAAAGGATGCTGTTCTTTCTCCTGGGGGAGGGGGTTAGGAATCTAATCTTTAAAATGCAGTTTATATTTAGACAAATTAAAGAAGTGTAAAATTAAATGGGAATGTTTTGAAGGGACTGAAAATGTATATTTTGATTAACTCAAATGAATTTACAAATAAATCAGGGGGAAAATGAAATGTTGGTGGAGTTTTTTTCTTGGTCCTCATTTGAAATGAAAAATAATTTGCAATCTTGACACTTTTCATGGAATGAAAAGTCCATTTACTGATTAAGAGCCAGAATCATCCTGGCTAATTTCAGGCATTATTGAATTGCTTAGTGCCAAAGGGCACTTCAATCCACCTGAGATTTCAATTGCCCTCTGGAGGTACCTGTTTTCTGATGAGACAGAAAACATGTTTCTCCTAATATGTCTGTTTATCTGAAGTTGAGTGGCATGCAACAGGGTGCAATGCCTGTGCTCTCTCTTTCCTCATCTGGCCCCTCTAACTGATATTTTTGTGTCCATATGTCCTTGCAGCTCTTCTTAAGAGAAGTTGGAGGAGTTGGGTTGTTTGGTTTTTTGGGTTGCTTTGTTTTTTCTGAAGGGGAGGAGATCTTCACTAAAATACAAGTTTTTATCTACCCATTTCCTACTGGTGGAAAAAAAAAATCTGGAGGATTGGCAGGGTCGTATCCTATGAGAAGCAAAGAAACCAAGATTTGTAGTTGAGATGGAAGGGATCTTTGGTCAGGTTGTTCATTCACTTTTAACTGCCACATACCATGACTTCCAGCTCTCACATCTGGTTGGCAGAAGGCAGGTCCTCTTCAACAGCTCCTCCACAATGTGCTGAACACTCTCCTCCATCTTTAGCACTCCTTGACCCAGAACAAAAGTGAAAATATTTGGCATGTCAGAAAAGCTTAACAAATAAAGTGATGCACAGCCTTCTCCTCACCATGACATCGCTTCGATGTGAGAGAACAATCTTTGTGTCACACCTGATAGCCTGGTGACAGCTAAGGGACACATCTGCTGCGAGTTGTTTCCCGTGCTGTTGTCCCACAGCACTGTCTTGCCTAGCTGAGTTTTCCAACTTCCCAGGTTGAGGAGGTACTGTCTGGAGGTCGGATCTGGCATGCTTTGTGCCCCAGTCCCCACTGATGTCATCTTGACATACTTGTGAAGGCTTTGGTCATGTGTCCAGTCAGCCAGGTGGATTTGCTTTAAGTAGCTGGACATTTGGGAAGTATTATTTCTTTTAAATATATAGCCTGTACTGTTCTTAGTTTGAGCTCATAAAACATAACGAGATATTGGTCAGCATTTAAACCCTGTGGAAAATTACATCCTGGAAGACATTGTGGAGCCAAAGGCTTAGCTGATATTAACTCTAATTATGCTCCATCCAACAGCATTTCACCAAGATCCCCTTTTTCTTTCTAGACAGCTCACTGGTACTGTTACATCTGAGGGATGCATCTGAGGACACAAGCCCATGTGAGTGGGCACAATTCCTCCTCTGCCATGTTTTAGTGGGATTGGAGCGTCTCACTGCATCAAGCTCTGTTCCTGTCCATCATGGAGCATTTTATTCACCTTTCAAGTTTCCAGCAAGTGTTGCAAACTCTTTGCAGCAGCTCCTTGGCAGAGCACGTAGAATACATCCAACTACTTCAGTCTGAGTATCACAAGTGAGCATATGCTTTTGGAGGCAAGCAGGGAGCATAGGAGAGTGGGAGAAGGAGATTAAAATACAGTTGTTGGCTGATATGAAAAAAACCTCAAATAAACCACAAA
The DNA here is from genome assembly GCF_028858725.1 of Colius striatus. Lineage (NCBI taxonomy): Eukaryota > Metazoa > Chordata > Aves > Coliiformes > Coliidae > Colius > Colius striatus. Next base: position 4,545,166 of record NC_084775.1, read on the forward strand.
TTACAAAAAAAAAATCCTGTGAGAAAGGAAGAAAGTAACAAGTCTGTGGAGGATGGATGTTTGGAACTGTTCAGCCTAATGCATGCCAGATTCCTTCTCTCTTCTCTCCCCCCACCCCCTCCCGCTGCCTTCCCCTTACCAAATGCTGTCTGCTAAACTTCTGAAACACCCTTTGCCTTTTTGACCCTTCAACTCATCTTGAACTTAGGAAAAATTGGGGAGGCGGGAAGGAATAGTTGCCTATATAGCGCATGTGGCTGTGCTGGGCTGGGGGGTCTGTAAGCACAGTGGGGCTGACATGAGTTTGTGTGGTTGATGCTCCCCTGAAAACAATTTGTATCCTGTTAATAGAATTAGTAAATATTTGTAGCTCACTTTGAAGCCTGTGTCCCCAGGGAATGGGGGGGGTAGGGGGTGGCAGAGAAATTAGAGACTAGTTACTGATTTAGTCATCCCGTCCCCTTCCCCCAGCCTCTTTCTTTCATTTTCTACCTCCTTTATGAAGACACTAAACAGACAAATTGGAGGTTTGAAACGAGGCTTGTGTGGCTGTGTGCGGAAGTGACGGGGTGGTAGATGGGGCCAGGGGGGTGGAGGAACAGGCCTGCTATCTGCTAATGGAGAAGCCATTCACATCTAATGAACCCAGCTGGGAGCCAAGTTCCTGAGTGATGGCAGGGCCCATCTGGGCACAGAGCCCCCACAGCAGGCAGGTGCCCTGGGGTGGTAGCAGGGGCCTTTGGCACATGGGGGTGACTCCAGTGAGTGCTTTCTGGGGTCTTTAGTCTTCTTCAGACAAAAGGTGACCATAAAGGAAGATACGTGTGCATATGTATAATTTCCCTTCTCCAAACCCCTCTTTCTTCTTCCCAGGGTAGTATTATAAACTGGGAAAGGACAAAAGAGGAAGAAAATTATCTCAGATCAGAAAACTAAGTCATGTAGGGCTGAGATGTCTCACTTCCCGTTATTATTTCTGATTCACTTCTGTGCACAGATGCACAGACTGAAGTTAGATCACCTGCAAGTTTTTAGGTGGTGGACATGTTCCAGCTCTTTACCTCCTAACAGCTGATAGTTGAAGTACACGTGAGTGACGAGGGCCACCCAAAAGGAGGATCAAGTTTGAAACAGTGGAAATTCAAAGAGCTGTTAGCATCTCCAGGCACAACATTATTACTTGGGAGTGATTGTGACGGGTAATGGGGAGGAAGTTTGTACGAGTTACGTTACTTCCAAGTGCAGAAGGAATCTGCATTGTGCCACTGTTTACAGAAACGTGTTCTCATTGCCTTGCCAAGTCTACCTGACTCCAGAGTCTTTTGTGAGTCCTTGTGCCTTATATATATATAGACTATAAACAAACGATTGTGTGGGAGGGAACTGAGGAGGAGGCACCACATTTCCTATAAACCATTAGGGTTGGGTTAGGAACACTAAGCTCACACAATAGGAGTTGCTGTGCTCCAGATGTTTTAAAATCCGATAACCTGTATCTTCTCGATGCTTTTCCCAAGTAAACTGGTTGGGCTTGAATGCCCAGATTTTGTGGGTTCACTGTAATATTAATCCCAACTGGGTGCATTCCTGTGTGACCTGATCTAGGTGGAACTGCTTTGGTGAGGGGGGTGCACTTGATCTCTAAATGTTCCTTCCAACCCCTACTATTCTATGAAGCCATGTTAACCCTGACTGAGGAGGAGAGCAGGGAGTCTCTGCTTCAGTCATGCAGGCATCAAGACAGACTATACTCAGTGCTTGACTGGGAGAAGCTGCAGCTCTGCTGCTTTTGGAGGGTCAGCCCATGCAGGAGAGGAGAGGCAGAGAGGACGAGATGTGAGGTAGTCATGAAACTTCTCTGGCCATCACAAAGCATCTCCACACTTTCTAGAGGATCAAGGTGTTCCTTGGAAGCAGAGCAACAATCTTACCTGGCTGGTGGTGGTGGCTGCCTGTTGGATGAGACCAGGCCATGATGGCATCTCATGCAGCTGATAACACAGGGAAGGTTGGGCAGTGGCTCCTGAAGTCTGGTTTGCAAGGCTGGGAACTTAACCATCTGATTCTGAGGGGCTGTGGAAAGACAATGAAGAAACCTCAGGTGGCTAGTTTCTGTTGAGATAAAGAACAAAGCAGGCTTTTTAATTTTTGAGTATTGGATTGTCTGTGCACTAGGGACATCTAATGGGATTGGCAGGCTTCACTTCTCAATGATAGGACAAGGGGCAATGGGTATAAGCTGGAACATAAGAGGTTCCAATGAAATACAAGGCAGAATTTCTTCCCTGTTGAGGTGAGGGAGCACTGGCAGGGGCTGCCCAGATGGGCTGTGGAGTCTCCTTCTCTGGAGACATTCCAACCCAGCTGGATGAGTTCCTGTGTGCCCTGCTCTAGGTGGTGCTGCTCTGGCAGGGGGGTTGGACTGGATGATCTTTCGAGCCTTCCAGCCCTTGAGATTCTGTGATTCTGTGAACAGGCAGCTCAGTGTCACCCAGCTGATATCATCTCCCACAAGTGCCAGCTCAAGGAGGATGATTCCTCTGTGTGTCTCCAGTTGTCTGTTTCTCTTCATGAGTTACCAAGTCGACCAGGGTTACTAGCACAAATATGTGCTCTAAATTAGAAGACTGCAGCCCAGATAAAGAGTTTCGTTCGTTCATCCTTGGCTGAAGGTTGACATTCAAATTTTGTTCACCTAAAGACTGAAAATCTTGGAAACGGCAGTGATCTTCAGTTGACACTTAAGAAAGAAATGAAAACATGAATTGTGTCAATTGTGTAAAGTTTCCTTTGCTGAAAACAGGCTTAGAAAGAGAGAAGCAACTGCAAAAATTCTCTTAGGTCTTGTTGGGTTTCTTTTTTTTTAAAGACAACAACAGAAATGTTCACGAGTCTTTAGAAAAGAGTACTTTAAGGAAGATAGTTGCAAAACACATTTAGTATGCTTCAACCAGCTGGATTTTCTGGCAGCTCCAGTGAAATCTAAACAAGGAAAATGATTGTCCTTTTTTTGTTGTGTTTTGCAATACTTTTTTTTTTTATCCAGACTGGACAGTACAAAGCACATCCTCTGTGGGAAGGTGTCACAGGCTGCAGATGAGATAAAGTTCCCTGTGATTATATGGGGTGTTTCTCAATGGAGAGTCAGCACATGTGGAGGTCCAATCCTTTTAATGCACACATAGAGGGAAAAGAGAGGAAGTGGAGTCCATTAAGGAGAATAGTAAAACCAGGAGTCAAATAATGAATGAGTGACTGATCCAGTAACGTCATGTGAACACCTTTCACTCCCACTCATTGCAGGAGGTATTCAACAGTTTTGCAGGGCTGAGCCCCAGATCGTGTGAGCAAGGGCCTCTTTTGCAATTCTATATGTCTGCTCTACCTTTTCCAGACATGCATCTCTGGTTTTATTAAGCACACAGCTTGCTGTGGTCCTTAAGCTCCCAGCAGCTCTTTCCACTCCCATTCCCACCCAGAGCTGAGAGACCTATTACCAGGTAATGATGTGTCAAGCAATAGGCAAGGTAGGGGAAAATCACCAAAGGAAAATGCTGATGTAGCGGTGGAAGCATCTATATTTCTTTCTCCTTCATGACCTGGTTTTCTCTACTCAAAGCCTTTAACTTGGTGATGTTTCTCCTGAGATGAATGGATGAGTTTGGGAACTGAGAGAACAGCAGTAGGTCTTGTCTAGAAAGTGTGGTGATATTTCTCTTGTCCAAAGGTGAATTATGTTTTCAAATCCCAAGACTTGGAAAAATTGTTTTCAAAGCAGTGAGTTTTAACCTATTTTGTGTCTATATAGTGTCACAAACTGTTGAATTACGTGTAGTTTTGTGTTTGTCTGAAACCTGTAGTGAAAATGGGTCTGACTTCTTCCAAAACTGAGTCCAGAACAATTCAAAACTCACCTTAACTTTGGTTGGACTGACCTTACTGGGATCCAGGCCAACAAAAGATGACTTTTTGAAATTTCCTCAAGGAGCTGACTTCAGTCCTGGCACACTGACCAGGTCTGGAAGCATCTTAAATCATGATGGGGTAGAAAGCTCCATGGTACCAAACACTGCATGAAGGTGATCTCCCTAGGGAGCATCGTACATGTGCAACCTGGGTGCAGTCTGGGCAAAATTGACCTGTAATCTAAAGCCTGACTGAAGGCTGCAGGTTTCTATAATCCTGATCTCAACCTAAACCAAGGGTGAATCTTGCCCAGTTTTGCCTCATTGTTTACTATGTTGATGGTTTCTCATATGCTAAATATTTTACCAGTAAGTAGGAAATCCAGTGTTTCTAGTGACCCTGATATTTAATAAAGCTGTTTTTAAATTACTTCTGGATAGCACAGTCTGCAGATGTTCAGAAACTACTTTTTGTTTCATCTAATGCTCAGTGTTACATTCTGAGATTCCCTGCAAAGACTCGAGCCCAGATTGTACAATACACTCTGAAATTTAATTTCCATCAATTTCAGTGTGGAAGAGATTAAAATGAGAAACTTCCTCAAGGAGAAAGATTTTCTTGGTAACAAATTCCAGTGTGAGCTGGTGACAGACTTTATCAAAAGTATTTTTAAAAGCTGTCATTTCAGATTGTTTCTGCTTTCCAAGGTTTGAAATGCTTTAGAAGCTAGATCCATTTTTAATCTCTTTAGCAAACTAACTTTACAAAGCAGCCACTGTATCTTTGATTACAGCAAACTTCTCTTTCTGAAAACAGCGGCTGTGGTGAGGAGGAAAAAAATACAGTCTTGTTTTGCAAACAGTTTTGGGAAGTTCAGTAAAGATACTGATAAATTATTCCAAGAGAGTCCATCAGACTTTGGAAAATGCCACCAGTAAAGAAAAATTATGGCTAAAAATTTGGGGGTTGTAAAAGAAAAAAGACGAGTTTCAACATAAAACATTTCTCGTGCCAAGAATTTAAGCCAGCTGTCATTCTCTTTTGTATCCATAAACAAATGCTTTGGTCTCCCTAAAGAATCTCAAATGACTAAAATGAGAATGGGAAAAGCAAGGGCCATTTCTCTGCAGTGCATATGCCATCCAGCAGCCAGTGAGGCTGACGTGGATATGGGACTGTTGCTGTGACACCCTTAGCATGTACAGGGAGCTGCCCAAGACCCGATGCCCACACCTCTGGTAAGAGCACCTGGGAGTGCAAGTCCTCATACATCAAATTTAGGAGGAGAGGAGATGCAGCTTGGTGGTGAGTGCTTTAGACCTGCAGAGAACTCAACAAGGGTGCTTTAGACCAGGAGAGAACCCACTGTGCAAGGAGGCAGCCGGGTTGGTGAGTGCTGGTCCATACCTAACCAGCAGCTTATTGTTCACTAGCAGTGCCCTGGTGCTCGCTGGGGAGGAGACTAGGTAGTGCAATGTGTAAGTAGAGTTTTTAACATCTTGTTGGAACTTTCCAGCAGCTGGAAACCAGACGAAGTTTGCTTCTCAGTGTCTTTGGTCCAAGTTTCTTCCTTCCCCATCCCCCCTTTAAAAGACCTAGCTCCAACTGAGTTAGGGGCAGTATCCCCCTGTATCTTCCTTCCTACAGTTCTGAGACCAAAGCCCTGGAAATGTGAATGAAAATTTTGAGCAGTGCTTACACAGCTAGCTTGCTCACTCCTCTGGTCTGCATGGCCCAGAATCAGATGCCTACATCATTCTGTCTAATAAAGTTGTGGGTATCCGGTAAGGTGATTATCATTGAGACACTGCTTCATGGGTGGAGGAAGGTATTCTTTATTTCTGTGATCATAATTAGGTATTTTAGCTGAAGTTCTTCAGGCTGTTTGTAGCTCTTTTGACAACTCAGTTTTGCAAAAATCAAGGTTATAGGTGAGATTTCTCAAAAGTTTTCCTTTCCGCCAGCATTTTAAAGACAATAATTGTCTTTGGGATAATTTTGGGTGCTCTCATCCAAGTAATAGCCTGGTCTCACAGAGAGAAGAAGAGCTTTTCTAAAATGAATTATTTAGTGAGAGAATTAAGCCTGGATTGCTGGGGTTTTTATACCTTGTAGGATCCTCTGGCAGCTGCTAAAAGCTTGGGGTTTCCCTCTTTTGGACCACTCTGGGAACACCTTTCCACCTGGCTTCCTTATAGTGCAATACTTGTAGGAAGTATTTAGCTCTGAGCTCTTTCTCTGTTGAAAAATGTAGTATTTCAACTAAACGAAGATTTGTGGCTTGAAGATGGTGAGGTAACTGTGGGTGGACAGGTTCTCATCACACCAGACTTGTCTCCATAGGAATTCAGGCAAAAAAAATAATGCTTACATCACTTCTGACTCTTCTGCCTCTGTTTAGCTTCAAGCTGTTGGTGAAGGTTAAATAGAGATGTTCACCAGATGGTTCATTTTCCCAAATATCTCTCCTTTCATAAGGATATTTGTGTCTTTTGCTGCTTCTTCCGTGCTCAGCTTTGGAGTATTTAATCAACAGGAACTGGTTTAATTTCTTTTACTCTGAGTGTATCCCTCTGAGTCCACGTCGGTCCAGGGAATCATTGGACATACATACTAGTGACATTTGATGCATAGAGCAAGTTAGCTTGTGAATGCAGAGTCTGTCAGCTGTATACAACGTACATATGTTGACCGCTAATGTAAACAGTAGACTCTGCCCTTCTCTTTGGAGTCAAATTCAAGGTCAGGAGAACATAAGGTGCTCAGCTGCACTTCATTCGCGACATGACAGATCTGCAAGAGACGCTCTCTTCAAGTCATTTGGGATGCACTTGCATTTGCATAGGCTCCACTATGGGTTGTCTGTCCTGCTCATCCTTCAGCACAGAAGCCCTGTGGACCACACTCCTGCCTTGCCTCTAAGCTGATAAAACATCTGCCTCTACCAACGTGCACAACACTGCCACTGAGTTTAAAGATCGAAGCTGGGCAGAACATGGGGTGGAGTTAAAAAAAACCTCCCAGTGTAATTAACCCAGTCATATTAGTCCAGCTTTCAGCTTTGTTTTTTTTCTAAAGCTGGCCTGGCCTGCAAAACCCAGGTCTCAATTAATACTATTATCCTGGGGATGACATTTCCTCAGTCTGTCGTCGGTTAGTTTTTAATTCTCTAATTTGTTCTAATATGCGCATTGCCTGCACATCAAGTCAGCCATGAAGACGCTGCATTTCCAGGTTCCTTCCTCTCCATCCTCCCAAAGAAATTAAAGCAAGGAGGCTGCGGTACCACAAGTGCAGGAAATAGAATTAGGGAACATATTAATTGGGGCATCAAGTAGGATTTTGTTCCAGGCGGTTTCCTTCCGTGAGCCACTTTGATGCTTCCCTTTCGCAGCTCTGTTTCTCATTAAAAGTATCCCTTAATGGCAAATGTTGTTTATGCATGTTGCAATTGTGTCATGCTGTAACCCCTATGCTGGCAGGCTTGGCTGATTGGCGGGGAGGAGGTCAGTTATGGGGAGGAATGGTGCAGAGGAAGAGGGGGGGAGGCCGTGGGGTGGGGAGGTAAACAACAGACAGTTTCAGCTTGGCGGCTGCTCTGAAGGCCTCGGTGCGTTCAGCCGGGCTGGACGCCTGTGTCAGACAAAGCTTGTCACTCCTTTTTACACTTGGGTTGTATTCTTGCTGCTATTTACTGGCTTTGGGGGCTGCAGTGCTGCCAGAAGAATGGCTGGCTAATATTAAAGCTCTGCTTTTTGAAGTGAAACCTAGGTTGCCTTTTGCTGTTTTAGCTACTGTTTGATTTAAGAGAAGTATGATTTAGAGGTTGGTTTGTGGGGGATTTTGGAGAGGGGAAGGGATGCCTTTCCTCATCATTGTGCTTTTCACTGTCCTCCATGGCTCTCGTGCATCTTATCCCAGCCATGGCTGCAGACCTTCAGTAGGGATCTTCAAGGCCCCAGGATTTGCTCTGATCTTTTCAGACCTGTTGCCTGCAGTGAGACTGCTCCTAGGTAGCTTTTGCCAGCACTAATTCAAGGCTGTGAGAATAGCTCATTTGTGGGAGGATATTTGTTTTTCCATCCAGGCAGCCAAAACCTCCAGCTTCCCCTCTCACTCACTCGTGGATTGGGAGTGCAAAGGGTTCATTCTGCCCTTGATCTCCAAGCTTATGTGACCAAGTCAAGACAAACCTGGTGGTGAACTTAACTTTTTCCTTTTATGTTTTGGTCACTCCTACTGTAAAATGGGTTTGCCCCTGTGTCTAGATCTCAGAAACAACCAATTAACAGCCATAATAAAAGAAAACAGCTCATGTACGCAGGGAGTGCAAGCTAAGCCGTGTCCATGCCCAAGCAAGTTCAGAAGCCAATACAAATACCACTGCTGTGTTTTGAAAACTCGTGGCCTCTCTGGCTTTTGGGAGCCAACACACAGCGACTGAAGCCGATGGCGAAAACAGTGAGCAAAAACCTCAAAGCTGTAAAAGCCAGAATGTAAAACAAATCTAAGAGCAAAAAAAACCAACCTCCTTCCTTCCTAGGTAATATCCTATCTGAAGTGACTAGAGCCTAAGCAGGCAAACAGGCTGAGGAAACCACAGGAGCTGGGGCTGACAGGGACAGAGCTGGTGAATGAAAGGAAGCAGACAAGTGTAGGAGTCACAGAGGAGAAGTCACTCTGTGCCTAGAGCCAAAGCTGCTGTGAAATGACTCATTTTCACTTTGCATGTATGATATTTGCATGCAAAACACATTCTGCAAACCGTCACATGGGTATTCTGCTCATGGGGTTTGATTCGGGATGAAATTTCACCCTTTCCTCCAGCAAAGTCGTCTGTCAGGGAGGAGGAAGTGGGAGGGAACTGCAGGGAGAGGGAAAGAAGTTGTCCTTTGGGCATAAAATTCAGGGATTTATCCCTCAAAGGGGTCACTCAGCAGTTTACTAACTTGGGGATAGAAGTGGGAAAAGGTTGGTGTGAGCACAAGGTTGGGACAGAAATGGTTCTTGGCTCTGCTGCCTCCACCCAGTTCTAGACCAGGCCGGAGCAGTCCCAGCTTGGTCCCTAGGCAGGGACTTGGAGCCTTTATACTGCTTTGGTTTAAATTCTCATTCGGTTAAAAAACCTCTCTGGAATGAAATAATACCAGAATTAGACCCATCAGGTTTAGGGACCTGGTGCTCTTTACTAGCTGAGGATTCCCTCATGCTGATAGGTGCTACGTGAGGACAGTGTGCTGTCCTGCCTGCTCAGGATGCTACATGTTCATCCTCTTCCCTGACCACAGGAGGGAAATAAGCCTCAGAAAAAGTCAAGAGGCTTAAAATGTTCTTGAAAGGATGAACCCAACTATCCCCTTACCTAATCCTACCTTTAGGCTGAGCCTTACACAAGGGAACGCTGACTCCCCCAGGCTTACCCTAGCAGCAGCCTTCACTTTCGCTTCTCTCTGTGTGCCTCCCTCTTCCTGTATATCTTTACTTTCTTTTCTCAGAGCCTTAACCTGGGGGTGACTTGAGGGGTTTTACCCATCGAGGATCTCCGCAGGCAGGCATAGGATGTGTCCTCTGCCAGTGGTGTGGGCCTTTGTGCTGGCTTTCTCCACTACCCTCCAGTCTGTGTGGAGTCTAGGAGGGAAATAGCGCTCTGTAAATGACCTTTGCTGCAGTTCTGGTGGTGGACCCCACTGTCCCTATTGGAGGAGTGGCCCTGGACTATAGGAGAGCTTTTCATGCTCACTGTTGATTATTTATGGTGTTGAATGCTGCTCATGAGGATGGCTTGTTGAGTAACATGTTCTAAAACCAACTTACTTTTAGGGAGCTTCTAAGTCAGTTCTAAAGACCTCCCTGTGAGAGCAAGTATGCTGGGGGTGTCTTGGATACTGCTGGGTCTGGCTTGGAGCAAAATAAACTCAAGGCAATCATAAATTTCAGCTTTTTGAGATGATGTGCTGTGTGTTTGTGCCTTAGCAAAGGGACTCTGTTCCTCAGTCATAGACATACAGTAGTGCAGTAGTACTAATAAGTGCCAGTGTGTGTGCCAAGACTGGATGGCTGTAGGCTCTTGTGGCTGGGCTGGCAACTGCAGCTATCCCTAAGCTGAGAATGACTGAAGAGACTCACAGTTTGAGAAATGGTAAAACTAATTCTGCAACAAGTCTTGGTGCTGTTCTTGGGCATTTCATTGCTTTGAGGCTTGGCCAGACCTCAGCATCCCTGTAGGAACAAGTTTAACCTTTGGTGTATTGGTGATATGGGCAAGTCCCATGGATTTGCGAGCAGCTGCTGTTGGCCCCTCCAGGGCTTCCTAAGCAAAAGGAGCAAGTGCAGAAGCCGGAGCCTGCCATTTCTGATGGTAGAAGGTGTGCTATTTTCACCAGATGTCTGTCTTGGAGTATTGATAGCTGTTTAACTTTATTTACTACCTCACACACATAAAGCAGTTTCTTTGGCACAGCTGTGCTGTGGTCCCCCACGCTTCTGAGGGAGATCCTGCTGTTTTTGGCATGGCACACGGGGAAAGGCACAGTATGAATGCAGGCAGCGGGCCACCCTGGACTATACTGTTACACTGTTTGTGCTTGTGCTCTTGGGAACCTTCACCTTCCAGCTGACAGCACAGCTTGCTCTGCTTGGAGAGACGGGGCAGGAGGGCTGTGTGTCAGTTGCACCTTGCTCAGAGGGATGCAGCTGTGTAGAGAGATCCATCCCAGGACAGATAGTGATACTAAGAGGTAATCTTTGGATTTGATCTTCAACATACTGCTCAGTAGTGATTCAGATTGAAGTCTCATTTTTGTAAGCCTGGTCCCATACATCCAATGTTGGGTATCTGAAGAAACTTTGAGGGTGAGTAAGGATCTACCTTGCAGTTACTGAGCATGTTTAGTACTTTAACCTGCATGAAACAATGTCTGTGCAGAGTATGTCAGAGAATTAAGTCTGTCCAATCACTCTTAGGATATACCTGGACTTCATAGTGTGTACAGGTCCAAACCTGTGCTCAGCTCAAACTTACTGTCTGTGTTCTGAGGGTGGGCCACACTCCAAAACAGAAGGGTGATGAGCTTTGGGGTACTCCAGCAAAGGGAAAAAGCATGAGAACAAAATTCACCTTAGCCTGGGCTCAGTGTGCATAGTCACAAAAGGCTTTGAAAGGACTTATTTTAGTGCCAAGGTGGAGGAAGGACATCCCAGAACAAGTACATCTCATAAACAGAGGTAGAACAACTGCCTCTGGCACCTTTCTGTGAGCCTGTGATTTTTACAAGGACTCTACTGTTTCCCATCTGTTAGGAGATGTTGAGTCCCACATTGGAGGGTTGCATGGGCAAAGGAGTGAGACTGCAGTGCATCATTTCTCTTCCTGTTTCAATGTATTTTTCTCAGAAGCCTAAGGAAGGAAGGAGAGAGCATCACCTGGTAAACAAGCTTAAATGAAGGCTATTTTGCTGGAAATGTTTATATATCATTCCCGAAAAATACACAAAGTGCATTGATAGTGTAGCCCAGAGTTCAGCTTATGCAATGGGGAGTGTGTGTTTGTAAGTGTCTGTGTATGTTTGTTTGTAAGATACGTCCTTCCCTGAAAGTAAGTTTTAGGAAAACAGCTGCCAGCAGGTGAATTCCTGTGTGAGAATTTCCTGAAATATCCCAATCCATCTGCACTGAGTCACTGGGAAAAGCAGCAATAAACCCCAGTGCTTGTGATTTTCTGCCTTGATTTCCTGACAGAACTATACAGGCAGATGTGTAGGGGTGTCTGTGTAATATATCCAAATAAGATGCACTGGATGCAGCCGTGGATTGGCAGTGCAGCCTGTGTGTTCTGGATCTGATATGTGCCAAAGGATGGAGCTGCTTGATAGCACTGTGGTATTTACAGATATCTGTATGTCTGTTAGAGCTGCTGCACAAAGCAATATCCTGATAACCTCCTTCTTTGCTGAGTTTGATCTTCATATCTGGTGAAAAGAGGACATGGAGAGACATCTATAATGGGGTGACCTTAATTAAACTCCCGAGCCAGGGCTGGAGGTGTATCAGAAAGACCAGGACAAAGTCCCCCATTTGCTAGTAGAATTTTAATCAGGTAATCCCAGGAACTGAGGGATTTTAGCTTGTCCTTTCTGTTGTGCCATTACACCAGGGAGAAATGCTAAACGTGCTCCTGTTAAATGATGCCGCAGTGATGCCTCAGGATACTCGTGAGGAAATAATGAAGAGGCAGTATTGCTCCTCTGCATCTGTGCCAGTTCCTTGGTCTTGGATGTAAAACTAATATGATTCAAAGAATTGGAAGAGTAAATTGGTCTCAAATTAACATAGTTAATCTGGCTATTCCCAGAGAGCTGTGCAATTTTCTGCCTTTTTCTTGCCATGTGTTCCTTTTCTCCCCTTAATCTCTATTGTCCCCACTTACACACACAGAACAACATGCTTAATTTATATACCCTCAAAAGCATGCATGTTCCCATGTTCTGCTGATGGACACCAAATTTTGCTGCCCCTGCGGTGCTGGAAATCTCTTCAAATGAAAGATTTTCATATGAAAATTCCTTTGTAATTTAGTTTGCTTATAAAAAAAGAAGTGGAAACGCCTAAAGTCAACAAAACAGCTTCCAACGTGGGTGGCCAGCGGGCAGCAGGTGGGGGTGCCACGGTAAAAGAAACCCCAACTTAATTACAGAAAATCTCTGTCAAAGAGGTTTGCCTTTTTTCCCCTCACACACACGTACATACATGCGTGCACGGATCTCCTGCAAACAGGCTTTACTTAAGGATCAGAAGAGCAGGGTTAGCTGTAGCACACGAGTTATTCTTGTTGCTGCAAACCATTCTGCTGACTCAGTCCTAGGAATCCTGGCGTGAGCGATGCCAAGTTGCACTTTGTTGTTGCTTTTGATTTGGTCGCCGCTGAGGATTAGGGGGGGAAAAGAAAATCTATATGAAGGCGCTTTGCTAGCAGACAGCTGAGAACCTGAGCCTGAACTTTCCATCTATTGCTGCATTTGCTTTAAGTGCTCGGTGCACCTGCTTGCTTGCAGAAGGCACCTCGGTAAAACGCTCTCTGTGTGAGCCTCCTGCGATGAGCAGGAGTAACACAACTGAGTCAACAGCATCATCCAAATTCCTAAGTGTGGGCGGAAGAAAAGAATCACCCTTTGTTGCCGAAGCTAAAATCCCAGAGCTTTTTTCGCCCGGTAATTTGTTGGTGTCAGCAGATTCTGGTTGTTTTACTGCCAGCAGTCAGATTGAACTTCCTTGAAGTTGCAACATCAGGAGGGTTAATTATGTACAAAGTGCTGGCCAATACTGAGGTCTGGCATGCAGGCATCCAGCTGTGCTGGAGAGATGATCCAGAGGTGATTGTCATGGCCAATGTTTGCGTGTTCCTGGGGACTCTGGGCTGGTTGCATTCCTAGTATGGGGTCAGTGGAGGCAGGGGACAGCAGGCAGACTCTAGGAGAGGCTTTCCTTTCTGCAAAGGGTCCTGGTTCAAAGGAAATCACGTTAGTGTGGAGAGGATTAGCATTCCCAGGAATGGAGCTGCAACCCTTCTGGGTTTAATCTGCTTTCTTTTCAAGTCTTTCTGGGGCTGAAGATGCCATTTCAGCCATTACAAAAACCTTCTTTACAAATTAAAAGAAGTCCATGGGGGTGGGGGAAAGCAAAATATGCTCATGATTTTGTTTTCTTTTATTACGTGAACAGTGTCTTTACAGCTGTAGGATTTCTTTAGTGTTAGTGAATAACTGATGAATTCTATTCGGCCAAAGTGTGTGGAGATTATTCTCTAAGGCACAGAATAAACTTGATGTTGAGGAGATCCCCTCTTAGGACTCCTGCAGTTGATTTGTTGGGTCCTCCAAAGGAGAGGAAAATAGTCTCAAACAACCTGCAGTGCTGCCAAGCCTCCATCCTCCCTCTTCCAGCAGCACTTAAAATACAGTCTGTGGATTTCCCAATATATGTAACCTCGTTAGCCAGGGCTTATCTCCCTGATAAATGAAAGGACACAAAGCACACAGCGGCCTTATCGGGGAGCCAACAGAGCGCTCGCCTCACCTCACCGAAGGCGAGCAGACAGGAAGCGTTCTGTCAACGATGGAAACGGCGCAATCAAAATACGAATCCATTCCGGTTTCACATCAGTTTGCTGCCAAAGATGGTTTTGACACTCATCTTAGCCAAGATGATGATGTTGGTCCTTAAAGCATTAGATTTTCCTCTTTTGCTTCCTTTGGCAAAGCCCAAGGTACCACCCAACCACTCTGTTCAGCCACTTCATGTGCAGACTCTCCTCTTGATAACTTTCCATTTAAGGTCCTTTGCCCTAAATGACTAAATACTGTTCTCCTTTGCCTGATGCAGGGCACCCCAATGTCCCCACTTTCTATTTTAATACACTTTTTACTTAATTATGACACAACTGAGTTACAACAGCAGACCAAAGGATGCCTTAAATGCTTGGCTGTCCTTTGCCCTAGGTCAGATGTCAGAGCTGCCAAATGTCAGCATTGCCGAACAGGAGAGGCCATGGGACTGAAATACAATTTAAAGCAACTTATTTTTTCCCTACTTTTTGGGAAATTGACCATTTTCCTATACACTACAACACTATCTGAGTCTTTTACTCACTATTTTCCTGATAGAAATACCTGACAAGGGAAAGCACAGTTGTTTTCCCTGCCAGTGGGGGATTTTAAACAGTAGTGGAGTTTGCCTCGGTTCCTAGCTTAGATATGTGCAGTGCAACTTATTTCTTCCTCACTCTGAAGTGAATGGCTGTTTAATCTCCATCCCATAAAAAAAAAAACAAAAAACAAAACCTCAGGATGTGCTGGTCTCCAGAGATGGGCTTTTTAATTGCTCTAGGTTGACACTCTAACTTAGTGTCCTCATGGCCACTGATTGATTTCAATTAACATTCCCATGCTCCAGGCACTATAAATAACCCTTGTCTGGCCGGCTGCTTCTCCACTGCCAGCTCAACCTTTCTCCTTTAGCTGCTGCTGCTGCTCATCTTGCTTCTTGGCTTGGCCTCAGGCTCAGTCTATAATTCTTTCCAAACTTCCCTGTATAAAATAATCATGTACATGAAGTAAAACAGGAGTCTCATATACACACTTAATAACTCTTGTGTACTGTATGAGTGGGAATTCCACTTTATAACCCCCAGAGCTTTCAAATGGTTCTCATTTTCAGCAGCATTCCTCTTGCGAGATCTAAAACTTCCCATTTTATCCCAAGCTGTTTCGTCCCCTTTCAACCTCTTTATTTCTCCTCTAGATTTCGGGGGACAGACAGCTTCGTCTTTTCTTTGGGCTGTGGTTTCAGCAGCGAGGCAGCTGGGAGCTGATAGCACTGCTCTTGAGCTCTTAAGCCAAATGTCAGGGTTCTCTTCCCAATGCCACATTTTCCAAATTAAAGCTTCAGCTCACTGGCAGTTCAGAGCAAAAGGCTCCAAGTTGAGATTTAGACTAAACTTGATAAGATAAGCTTACAGGGGACTGAGAGCTAATATTCTACATGTGTTCGTCTGTCTGCCTACCTGTTATCTCTTTCCCAGTGAAAAAGAGAAGAAAATATCGTGTGTATTTAGACACATACTGTATGTGACAGATAACATCTGTATGTATATGGATGCAGGAGCAAGACTGATAGGCAGATAAGTAAGAGGTAGCAGTCCACAGATTTGTAAGGCCAGAAGGGACAGTTACACCAACGGCATGTAGAACTGGAGGGGTTGAATTCAGACAGTGGGGGAGGGATGGTTATTTTGCTGGTATTTGAAAAGCCAGGGGCAAATAGACACCTCTCTGATAAAATGCAGATGTGTTTCTGTATCTTTCTGCTGGCTGGGGATGCAGTTGAAGTTTCCCAGTTTTGAATATTCAGAAGTTCAAGATTTGTCCATATTGTATCTTGGGGGCTTTTGTTCCTTTTTTTCAACCCAGCAACACTTCCAATGGAAGACTTCAAAATACATTGATCCAGTGGCATTTGAAATTGGGAAGATTTGTATTGATATTTGAGATTAGCCCACAAGTATGGGAAAACTAAAGGTGGTAAGCATTGCCCTCAGAAACCAGGAACCTCTTGCTTCAAAAATTCCTGATCCCCTTTGGAAAAAGGCAAGACAGAGACAACAAAATCAGAGGGAGGAACTTCTCCACGTCACTGGCTGTGGTTGACAGAGTGGGATGTGCAGAGACACACACAAGGGATGGACCCTAAGTAGGAGCAGGGAAGACATGTGCATACAAGGAGGGGGCAGTCAGCCTCTGGCCCAGGACCATGTTCCACCTGCCCCAGGCTCGCTGCAGGCACCCGCCTGTGCTCTGAGCACCCTTTGCCACGCTACTTTTGCTGTGGCTTTCATCTTCTCTCATGTGCCACAATCCCTGCTGCGTGTGGAGCCCATGTGCTCTGTGCATGTCATGCAGTTTCTGGTTCCCCCTGCTAATTGAAACAGTGTTTTATATGGTACATTCTTTGGCCTTTTTTTTTTCTCCCCTACCCTTTTTCCACATTTGGAGCTTGGCTTCAGTCCCTCTGTTATGTCCCTGACTTTATTTGATGAGCAGCTCTGTGTGACAGTCAGCACTTGGCCAAACGAAAGGATCATAAAATGGTAGAAATGTTGGGTGGCTGGACTTCTCCAGCTCCTGCCACCCATCATTGATGCAGGGACCCAAAAACTGGAGACTAGTACAAATATGATCTCACCAATGCTGAGTAGAGGTGGATGATAATTCCCTTTGATCTGCTGGCTATGCTTGTTTGAATAAATGATTTGCCCTGTATGTGATTACACCATGCTGCTCAGTTGTATCTAGCCTGATGACCACTGCAAGCCTTGCCTCCTGTTCAGCAGGGCTGTTACTCTCACTGTAGTTCCATAGAATCCCAGAATTATGGGGGTTGGAAGGGCCCTTCAGAGCTCCTCCAGCCCAATCACCTGCTAAAGGAGGTTCCCCTCCATCAGGGGGCAGAGGAACGTGTCCAGGTGGGTTTGGAAAAGTCCTGAGGAGCCTCCACACCCTCCCTGGGCAGCCTGGGCCAGGGCTCCCTCACCTCAGCACCAAAGGACTTGCTCCTCCTGTGCCAGTGTCACTGCCTGTGTGCCAGCCTGTGCCTGTTCCCCCTTATCCTGTCACTGGCCACTACACAACAAATACTGGCCCCATCCTCTTGAAACCTGCCCTTTAGGTATTGATCAGCATTGATAAGGTTCCCCCATTCAGCTTTCTCTTCTCCAGGCTGAACTGCTCTGGGCTCTCTCCAGTACTTCCCTGTCTGTCTTGAACTGGAAAGCGCAGAACTGGACACAGGACTCCAGATGAGGCCTCACTGGAGGAGGAGAACCTCCCTATACCTGCTGGCCCCACTCAATGCCCCCCAGGATACCATAGGCCTTTTGCCCAGGAGGGAACATTGCTGCCTCATGTTTAATTTGTCCACAATAGTTTGCAGAATCTACCGATGCTTGGGATTGTTCCAGGGTGTTTAGCCATGCCTGCTGCAATTATCTGTGCTGAATCCACGAACCATGGCCCAGTGCTGGCAGCTAAGCTTTCCCTGTGCTGATCAGGACCACTATGCCTGGTTTACTTCTGTTGGGGATGTGGTCCTTACATCTGTGCAGCTCATTCATAAGATGCTGCTCTCTGTTCTTAATGTTCATTTTTTTACCTGTTCTTTGTTAAACCCAGAGCTCAGTAGCAATGCTGTCAGCTTTTGTTTTGTAGCTGGTATTGGGCAACACCAAAAAAAATTTAACACCTGCCTAAAATAAATATATTGACAATTTACAACCAAACTTGTGTGGTGATTAATTTGGAATAGAAGTTAAAAACATCTGAAGAGGAGGAAGTTTTCTTTTGTCTGTTGCAGTGGCAATAACATGAATGCTATTTAAGGAAAAAAAACGTACAAAGAGATAATCTTTTAAAACATAATTTACGTTTCTGAAAGTGTTGAAATTTACTGATTGGATGGTTTGGGAATGAACAGAAAATAAAAATATAAACCTCCTAAGTCAAAAACATCAACGTGCATTTGTGGTCTGTTGTAGTCCTCAAAGAGGTTTCCTTTTCCACAAAAAGCAGCGCAAAAAAACCCCCCTCACATAGGTCTAATCACACTATCTCCCAAAGCTATTATTGGATATGCTTATAGATAAACAAGAAACAAAACATCCTGAGACCAGTGGGAGAAATAAATAGATTTTCTGGACGGGAGAATGAGTGTGAGAGAGCGAGGGGAGTAATAGGGCAGATGTGTGTGAGTTTGAAAACTGTTTTTTGCATTACAGGATGTCATTTATTTAGTTTGAAAAAACATATTTTTACGGTGTTATTCTGTGCCTTTCGGAGTTCTCATGCGCTGGAAGCCAGCTCTGACTTCTGTGTCTATGGGCACTTGGGGACTCCGAGCCCTGACTTATTTGACTGTCAAATGCTGTTACTAAGTCACTGGGAATCACTTCTCCTTTTTTTTTTAAGCAAAATTAATTTGTTTTGTTCCAAGATGCCCAGAGCAATCATTTATATTATAAAGCTGCAAGTGGCAGGAGGACATCTAAAAATAGCACATTCCAAAAGCACAGATATGAATACTGGAAGAGAGATTTTTCCCTTATTTGCATCCTGGATCATTATTTAACCTGAAAACCCCCAAATAGGTGAAATAGGAAAATTCACATGGTATACAGCTATACATGCTGTTTATTATGTCACATATGTGTCAAATTAATCAGTCACAAAAAGTTCCTGGTCCAGAGCCTGCAATGTTCTGTGTATTGTCATGCTGGGCCAAAGTGGGAACACTCGTCAAGGCAATTGCTATTAAATAGGGATGTCAGCTTTTTATCTGTGAAAATACATGAGTTACATGCCAATTTGGGGCTTAAATCATCTGAGGCTGCAGAGACATCTGTGCTATGTGAATCTCAGTGTCTGAGAGATCACTCTGGACTCCTTTTTCACTTGTGGTTGGAACTGGGTAACCCAGGGTGCTGTCTGCTGCAGCCTCCCACTGGTGTCTGCCCTGGATCAGGTGGGCTGTTCTCTCGTGCTGCTTCTGATTACAGAGGGAAGAGTATCAGTCTGCATTGTTGGCATTTCCTAGGGGAAGAACACCCCACCGTGGTCTGCAGCAGGACTTTGTTGGGTGTGTTTCTGGAGTTCCATAATCCTGACGTTTCTGCTGGAATTGTGGAGGTGGGATGAGCTTTGACCTTGCACTGAAACTTGGCCCTCAGGTTTTGCCTGGCTTTTTGAGGGCTTATCCCTGGGATCTCTTCCCAAGCTCTTGAGAAATGTGGCCCAGCCATATTACAGAGAGGTGAGGAGATGCATCTAAACCCTGTCACACCTGCCCTGATTTTCCTCACATGAATAAATTCTGTTACAAAATTTACACAAATCTAATAAAATAGTGGAGCCTCTTCTACCACCTGGAAATCTCATTCAGAAGGAAAAGAATTTGACCTTTCACCTCTCGTGATGGACTTCCAGCATCCCAAGCCCTTCTTGGCCAAGCTTCATTATGCCCATATAAAGCAGTGTCAAGAGGCTGACTAGACGTTGCTCACTTCATGCCACGCTTCGTTTGTAAGCCAGGATTATGCTTTTTATCCTGGACAGCTTGCTCTACCTTAAAATACTGACAGTTTAGATGAGAGGAAAATCAGGTTAACTGTTTCTTATAGCACAAGAGCTGAGCCCTGATGCAAGGAGCAGCTTCTGCTTACAGCAGGCACCGCTGCCAAGCCAGCAGCTGAGCACAGGCACCCTGCGTCGGCACTGACCTCGCCCCCCTCCCCGCCACCACCGCCTCTCACTGCGTGCGCTGCACCGCTGCCTGCTCCAGCACATGCTCGGGAAGTTGGGCTGGCATCGATAGCTGGGAACCCCCATAAAACCAGAGGTCATAAAGGAAATGTTTAACAAATGTTCAGCTGTAGAAGCAAGGCTGCTGTAAAACACTCTCAGTTGCGTTTTGGATCTGTCACTAACCTGCTTTAAACTACATATGACTTTCAGGGAGTTAACTCCTGTCTGCAGGAGAAGCGAGCTGAGACTGTCCTGGCTCATCCCATGAATGAAGTCAGCATTTTCTCTACAAGGTGCAACCTGCAGAGTGCTGTGACTTTTTCTTTGGTTGTGAACAAGTTGCTGCTGCTATAAGAAGACTAGATTGAGCTGCTGAGACTCTGCTTGATAATCTCCAGCAGAGAATCTCTGTGGCAGTGGAGGGAGACTTCCAGCAAGTGCATTGGTCAATAGAGTGGAGCTGGAGACCTGGCTGCCAGAGTCAGGTTGGGGCCCTGAGATCAGGTTGTAAATGGTACAGTGAACTTTATGAAATGCTGAGCATTTCTTGGTCTCTCTTGGTGCCAACGTGAGTCATGTCTTTTTTTTCCAGGCAGAGAAACTGCAGTAAGATGAAGGGAAGAAGGAAACTGGGGTGTAGTTAGAAAATACATGTAAGGAGAATAAGTATGTGCAGTGTTGGGGTGTAAGGGGGGTGATTAGCTGACTATTGCCACTCTTTGTGTAGCATTAACCTTCCCAGCCCTAAAGAGAGATAAAAATGAGGCAGCCAGACTCTACTGTCCAAGGTCTCCGGGCTTGGCACAGGGTGAGCTTCTTAGTTTCTAAAGTCAGGGACTTTTCTTTGACTGAACCTGTGGAGGGAAGGTTTGTGCAGCTTACTGGACCGTTTTGACCTTCTACTTGCTTTATCAAAGGCCAGAGGAAAGATTTTGTAGTTTATTTTATGTGGGACCAGAGACTGGCTGGCCATACATGTTCATAGCTTTGATACAAACCAAAGTCCTAACTAAGACAGTAAATTAATTTTGACAGCTTAGGTACATATTGCTCTTCTCATTCAATAGGCAGTTGATAAACTGCTCAATTTCCATTAGCTAGCCATGGCTTTGAGTTTGGGAAGTCCTGATGCCATGTCTGAACATGAGCCACTGGGGCCTGCATCCTCCCTCCTGCAGCGAGACAGGGACGTGTTGGGAAACAGACTTAGCAAGACTTTGCATGACTGATCATATGGATGCAGTCTGCAGAACACAGTAGAATTGCATTGATAAATTGTAATTCAGAAAGCCTTTCTAATATGTTATTCTCTGCGGGGAATTAATGTCTTTCTTGTGAGATTTGGGTACCTTGATGGTATCTCTCATGTGCCCTCTCCCACCTCTGCCACCTTCAAGATTCAATAGGTGCAAAAAAAGTCTTATCGTTTCCATTCCTCTTTTTGGGTTGATCTTCAAATTAGAATTTTAACAGTGCACAAAGATCTCTTGCTTCCCTTTATGCTACTCTTAGAGTTGTGTGACTTGCAGGGACCCAATATTCAGCAGGCAGACTAACTGCTTTGATTCAACCAGTGCTGCGTGTTGCTTTCATGCAGGGAACCAGATTTCACTCTCTTCCTTCCCAGCTTCTCCCCAGTTATTGATTGTTACCTGTGATCTTATTTCATCAGTCTCAGTTGACGCTAATTTAAAGTCTTTTGCATGACCAGTGGGCCTTGCTCTGTCTTGTATCTATGTTGTTCTTCCATGTTTCTGGAGGTGGTCCCCATACTTACCTGGCAGTCTTTTTCCATTCACCAGAAGTGTCTCCAACTGTCACCCAGCTCTCCTCAAAGTCTGAAGGCCATAGACTGAAGGCCCATAGACTGAAAACAAAGAGCATCTCTTCATTTACTGATTGATGTGTTCTTAATTTCCTGGAGTAGCCAGGAAACGTGAATGATCACAATGTGTTTTGTTGTCATAGGCCATGTGGTTTTCCCCTTTTTTAGGATAATGGTTAGAAATGTCTTAGAGTCTCACTTGAATTCTCTCATAAGGTGGGATAATTTCTTGACTGGCCACGTGAGATGAGTTGCTGGGAGTGGTTTGTACTGGGATGTGGTGTGGGATTTGGCTGACAGTGACTCACTGTGCCTGTCAGTGATGGAGATGCTTGCAGACTGTAGCCACCATTTCTGCCTGTAATGTGTGGTGATGGGTTTGTTCTTGTGCTTGTTGTGTCTTTGCTTGTTTGTTGTGGTCATTGTGTTTTCATGTTCTGATTTTTGATTATCCTGTAGCTGTGGAGACCACCACTGTGTTCTGCCTCCAGTTGTTGTGGCTTCCTGCTAACCAGTGTTTGTTGTGGAAGATAATATGTGGTGGTGGTTTTCAGCTTGTTCCTTTGCTCTGGCTGATTGATGTTTGTATTGTAGCCATAGATTTCCGTGGTAAACCCTTCGAGCTTGGAAAAAAGAACAAACAAGCTTTCCCTTTCTAGTCATTTGTGAAACTCAAACATGATCTTGTTCAGCACGACCACGAAAACTTGGAGATCAAACTGAGTAAATTGAAAGTGTCCCACAACACAGAAATTCCCTTCTTCTGCCTTTCCACTCTTGTCTCTCCACGACCAGATTCCTGTTGCCAGTCCCAAGCAGAAGGGAGATTTGTTTACCATTAAGAGAGGTGCATGTACTTCCAGTCCATGGGGTGGCACATAACTGATGGACCATCACCTGAGCAGAACTGTATCTTTAGCAGTAGAAGACTTAAGGCCCTAAAATGTAAATTAATGCCTTTGTCAGCCTTCTAACTTGATAAATACATTTGTTTTATCATAGAAGAACAAGGTCTGTGTCAGAGAGCTGGAGATGTTGCAGAGTTGTGTGTATTCATCAAGCTTTTCCATGCAAAGAAAAACGTCCTTTTGAAAGGCCCCATTCTGATGTTTTGTCTCCAAGCTTCATTCTTGTTTCCTGCACCATTCCAGTGCCAAACGTCTCCCTTTACCTGTATTGGATAATGTGGTGGGAGCATTCAGGGTTTTATGAACCCAATGTTTCTCCCAAGAAAATCCCACTGGATAATCAGAGTGGAGAAATGTCACTGCATGGTACTTAAAATGAGATGTTTGAAAGCTCCCTGTGAAAACTTTTCCCAAGTCTTTAACAGTTTGAAAGCCCCCTCTTCCCTCCCCCTAAATATGATCAACACTGAAACTCAGACAGTTGTAATCAGCTCTAATAGGAGCAGAAAAGCCAAGTGCCACGTGTTATTATGCCTCAGCCCCCGTAGTGCCGGTATCCGGAACCTCACTTGCGCTGGGATAACAGTAAACAGATGTGAGGGCAGTAGTTGCAATACTGAGTTACCCTTTAAAAATCCAGCTTGCCCCATGGATTTTTACTGTTCTTGTTAAGGCCTCTTCTTACAGAACACTTTTTCTTTCCTCCTTTTTCTGCGAGGTTGTTTTATTTTTTTGCAGGATCAGCTCCCTTGGCTGATTCACCGTGTGGCTCCATAAATAGTTGGATTGGCATAATTGAGGGGTGAACAGGATTTGGGAGTGAGTGGCTGGTGATTGAGAAAGGAGGAGGGAGTGTGATGGGATAAGCTGAGCTTACCACTAAAAGAAATGTTTGTGGAACCACTGCTTTTCCACAAGGAGCCACAAGTCTATCAGACAAGCAGAGAAATGCTATGACCACTGGAGGAGTGAAACTCTGCTCTCCGGGCCAAACGCTGATATCATTGCTCTGAGAGTATTGTCTTTGGCTTTGACCTCGTGCAGACGTGCATACCCATAGCTTAACACGCTGAGCAGTCGGTTTTGAAGGGGAATAAACTCGAGAGTCCTGTCAAAAGTCCGTAGGGTGACACTGCCCTAAATATCTTTGACATCAAGGCAGAAAACCCCACCGGCTGCTTTGGTGCCGAATTACATCTAAAAGTTATGTTAAATATCTGCCTGTAGTGTTATGGGATTGGGAATTCACTCTGAAACCAAATACATGGATTTTGAAGGGAAGTAACCATTTTGTTAGTGGTGGGATAAGTTCCTGGGTTCACGTAGGTGCTTGGTCTGTGGCGTGCTCATGCCAACAGAAGAAAGAGGATACAAAAGCAGTGCTGAGAGGAGGAGTAATGGGTGGAAGCACAGATTTTGACTGCTTTCTGCTGATTGTGAGATGGCACCCCAAGGGTTTGGTTTTCCATAACATCTAATGTGGGGTGCCTGAGGCAGCTGTTCTGCTCTTGCCTCC
Organism: Colius striatus; assembly: GCF_028858725.1. Taxonomy (NCBI): domain Eukaryota; kingdom Metazoa; phylum Chordata; class Aves; order Coliiformes; family Coliidae; genus Colius; species Colius striatus. The sequence continues at coordinate 4,569,166 of NC_084775.1, forward strand.
TGGCCACGCACTCCCGCTGCCTCCCTCTTGCTGTTCTCACTGGTGAGCTGCATAAATCAGCCAATCCTGTGGAAAATTAGCCCACTGGTGAAGAGAAAGAATTGTCCTGTTGGATTAACGTGGTGACCTGATCCATTCTGTGCCTTCATCTCTTCCAGATCTAAGCCTAGAGAAGGCAAAGGAATGTAGGCAGAGGAGCAGGAAGGAGAGTAGGCAGTGATGAGCTCTTCCTGAGCAGCGACAGGTTATGTGAGTGTGTGATGAGCAAAGGAGGGTGTGTCTGGCCTTTTCTGGTGACTAGTCTAGCAATCTGCCTGCCAACACTTGGCTCTTGCTAGCTTCAGTTCCACATTGTCATCAACTCTGCTCATTTCTTTGCAGTCATCCCAAAATGTCATTTGTAGGTGTAATAGTTTTAACCATGAACTCTGTGTCCCTAGACACACCATGAGCACAGAACAGCTTTCAATAGAGATGTGTGTGGGCAAAAAGAAAGGATCTGGTTTGATTCCTGAGGACTGTTGGGGGGCTTTGTCCCTGGAGAGGTGCAGGACCAGGGTTCCTGTACTAGAGCTCGCTCTCCTGTTCTCTTGGCTGTGAGTCCGCAGGGAGAAGCAGGAGAGCTGGGGGTGTGCGTGTGGATGTGGGCAGTGACGCATTGCTGGGGCATGTGCAGAATTCCTGAGAGTGACCACAGCACTCTGCTGAACAACTATCAGAAGGTTTCTCACCCTTCCTCGAGGGAGAATGCTGTGCTCCCAAAAAAGACTCCCAACAGATGTAACAATATTCATCCAGTTCTGTTACAACCATTGCTCTTCCTGTGGCTGTTTTGCTCTTCATTATCTCCCTGGGAAGAGGTTGTTCTTTTGAGCAACAATATCCCAAAACCAATTTGGTTTCTGCACTGTCCATATTTAGTGAGACTGTTTCTTATTTAGAAGCAGCTTTTGCATGGGTGTGAAGATGCTCCGCGCCGTGTGAGCAATGTTAAATGGGCTTTGCTTCCTGGTCTGTAGCTGGAGAAAATGTGTGAGAGATTTCCCTTCTGCTAATAAGCATTGTGTTTGCCTTCCTCTTTGGGGGTGGGATAGATCTGGGGAAAGAAGAGAGGCGAGGAGTGCGGGGCGGGGGGGATAAAAAAGACCTTCCAATGGGACGTGAGCGTTTCTGCCTGTGTTCCCACATTGTTCCCAGCCTTCTGCCAGAGTCCAGCTGTATGACACAGGCCTCCAAAATGTAAGTGAGATTCCCTGATGAGTGACGCACGCGATCGCAGCTCGCTGCTTGCGTGGACCAGGCGCCAGCCGTCTGGTGGGTGGCAGAGCATGTTTGCTGGCGAGTGCTGAGGGCAGCGTGGCTCTCACCAGCAGCATGAGTTACACCCTGCACTATCTTCTGATGTTGGACCCAGACCTGTCTGTGGCCCTGAGTGTCTTTGTAGAAAGGTTTTAACTTCTTGACAACCCTTTGGGAAATGTGTGCTCCTCTAGAGATTGCTAATGGAGGTTGTCAGAGGCTGACAGGTACCCTAGTGCCCAAGGGATTCTGGAGAGAGGGCAGGGAAGCGCCGGGCTCCTGGGAGGTGGGAGCGGAGGAGCAGCCTCCAGCAGCAGCAGAGAGGCTTTGCTGTTAATGCTTCCAGGGAGGGAATTTGAGGAAATGCTTGGATAGGAATAAGCAGAGCTGGCAACAAATGTGCACTTCATTTTAGGAACATTTCATGGTGAAACTTAAAACTTCCACAAAATTTGGGGGACTGGATAGCTCAGGGGATTAGTAATGGGATACAGAGCCTTTCATCTCACTAGTGCCTTTTCAATTGCAGCTCAAGTCAATACCAAGACTGAAAGTTGTTACCATCTGATGGCTTATGTGTAATGAGTTGATGGTCTCACTCCATTTCCTGGTAGTCAGGTATCTGTGGCTGACGCACACAAACACACCATAAAGCCTGGCTGCTCGCCAGCCTCGTTGGCAGCCTCTGGCAATGACTGGACAAGTCCCAGAGGGAAATATCCCATTTGCTCCTAGCTGGGAGTTTTATCAGGTAGTATCCTGGCATGTGAAGGATGTGAGGAATTGGTAAGGTGGGTAAGCAGTGGGCCAATTTAGAACAGTGGTTTTATGTAGACATCTTCCATCTGTACTGAAGTCTGCAGTGTTTTGTTGCAAGGACCTCCTCTTTGGATGCTCACCCCTCAGCAAAGCTGGGATGCAAGATTTATGTTTGGCAAAAAGAGCAAAGACATTATGGCACAGGATTTTCTGTTTAAAGTAATGTCACTGCTTTTCTCCTCCACCCCAAAGTTGCTTCTAAGTGCAACCTGGATCACATTTTACAAGCATTTGTTTATTAATGCATCTGTGATGTTACTCCAGCACAGAGCTGCACCATCATCCCCACTTCCAGCTGGGGAAACTGAGGTAGAGAGAAACCAAATGAAAGAGCAGATATTCCAAGATAAAAAAATATAGGAGTTTGTGGGTGCTGGCCTTGTGCCAGATTGGATAATGGACTTAGACCACTGGTATTCCTTCTGCTTCTCCTGCAGTTGGGACATCTGCCCTTGCTCTTTTCACCGTGGATCTAAAAACAGCCCATCAGATGAAGCCTGAGAAAAAGGCTGGCACTTGGAGGATGTGTTCTTCTACCATTTTGTGCTCTAGAGAGCTTGTAGTTAGGACATAGCTTAGAACTAGGTGACTCCTAATGAAACTGTCCAAGTATAGATGTTGTTGGTTCTATTGCAGGTCCAGGTGAGGGGTGGTGATGGGATGAAGGACTAGTTACGGAGATGATTGAGCCCTGTGGCTGGTTGTGGTCCCCATATGAGACTCTCTTGCCACTGGGCCATGGTCCGTGGAGGATGCCAGGCCCTAATGGGGCATGTGAGATCAGGCAGCACTCAGTACCTCACTCCCTCTGGGATTTCTAACCCTCTGTCTAGCAGGAGGATCCCTGGGCCCTGCAGGGAAGGGGACTTCCTTGCAGGGAAGTTACAGACTGGTGTAAACTGCACCCTGTGAGCATCGAGGGACCAAGGTGCTGTTGGTGTGAGGCTCCCTGTGCCCTGATGGCCTTTCCATGATTATACAGAGTCAGACACAAGCACACCATTAGTAAACAAATGATGTCAGCTCCCACTGGTGTTATTTTTAAGCACTCTGTGTATGTTACTTGCCTGTATGTATCTCTGGACTGTTTTTTCTCTCCCTCCTGGTGCCTCTCAATCACTCACAGAGCTTTTTTTTTTTTTCCTTCTTCTTTTGGTTAAAACCAACATCTGCAGATTTGTTCTTAACAAAAATAAAGCCATCCATCTCCTTCAGCCTGCTGTTCTGTCATGTAAGCTCAGGAAAGCTGGTTCGGTCAAGGTTTACAGTAGCTGTCGCAGCCCGCAGTGGGAAAGGCACTTATCTGTAAGAGGAGGGTTAGCAGTTCTCAAGAATGCATCCTTCCCTTGGACTGAGGGGGTGGCTTTTGTTTATCCTCTGGCACACAATGAAATGATGGGAAAACATGCTTGGATGCACTGCAGTAGTAAGGTGGGGCAGGGCAGCGGTTAAAAATGGAACAGAGCCTTTGATCCCCAGCCAGAGCAGATGACTCCCAGGGCTTGGGTTTTAGGGTGGACGTCATGTTCTTTCTCTCCGTCTCTGTGTACACATCGAAGAGCTCTCCCTCTTACCTAGCGAGCAGAACAAAGCCTCCGAGGCAGGCTTGTGGGGAAGAGAGGGATAACAAGTGAGGCTGGAAGGGGGAAGAGAAGGGTTTGAGAAGCCTATCTGGCTCCAGATGTCATGCCTGGCTTAGGTGGGTGCTGGATAGAAGGGTGCAAGCCTGACCTTTCTTGATGGCCAGTCAGGGAGGAGAGCCTGCAGTGTCCCAGTATCTCAAAGCACCACAGCAAAGAACACAGCTGGGCTTCTGGGCTGTTGCCTTGGAGGGGGACTCAGGGGCTGGCTGGGGCTAAGCAGTGAGTCATGACAGCAGCTCAAGTTTGTGACAATGTTTTTCCTGTTAATCTCCCCCACCATCTCCCCCAGAAAACACAATGGAAACTCCATAATCCAGGAGATAGCCTGGGGCATACCACAACTCCAGAGGGTCCTTGAAGGAGGCTCTGAGTCTTCCCCAGATTTCCCAGCAGCCAGGCCAGGTAGTAAATAACTGCACAAGTCCAAAAGATGGAAGGGGAGTGATAGAAGTATTACGTGCTTGAGCTTAGTCCTGCTCTATCCCGGATCTGGAGTAGGACGCTCAAAGACTCTGGAGTGCTGACGTCTTGGAGCCAGAGTATATCATCTGTTAAGTCTCTGGCACGACAGACTTGCTTTAGACTGAGCAAATTAAAGGTCGTCTCTCAAAATCTGGTGAATGCCACATGGCAAAGTAGACAGAGAGAAAGAGAGGAATGATAGCTACCCAGATGCATCGATCACTCTCTGTCTCACGACGTGTTTGCTTCTTGCTTGGTTTTGTTTCTGAAGCCTAGGTGTATTGTTTTTATTATTTATAGCTTTTGGGGGAGTAACCCTGTGTGTTTGAATTTATTTGCTGTGCTATGTGGCTGCTTTGGAGCACAGCCTGTTGTGGGGTTTTGGTTATTTTTTTACTAAGGAGCTCAGCAATCGTTTGGCACTGAGTACAGGGGGGAAAAAAAACTATATAAACTCCCAAGATGTCATTTAACCATTTATCTGTAAATCCTTAGAGTCTGTGATTCTGTGATTTACCTTTTCAGCACTTAGCCACTGCATACATGTCAGAGGTAGCAGAGGGATCCTATGTGGCCTCGATTCAACAGGTCTTTGGTAGAATTTCAGCAAATGCCTGAAACTAAAAATGCCTTGCCCATTGGTGGCCACAGTCAGGATGGTTTTGCCCCGGAGATGGAGCACAGCAGCTGTTCAGCAGCAGCACGGGAGCCTCAGCCAGTGCCGTGCAGGGAGCCAGAGGGGAAAGAGGATCCATTACATTGCAAGTTAGCTTTAAACTCGCTTCAGTGTTTTAACATGAATCATTCATTCCACTAGTGAGATGACTGAAGAGGCTGGGGAAAGAAAAAATAAAAGCCAACAGAGTGCTGCAAAGGAACATCTGAAGGCAGCAAGTGGAAGACTTGGACCTAGGGACTTCAGCAGCTCAGGGGCATCCTCCAAATGCTTAAACAGGACTCTTGCTTTTCCTTTTCCTTGACTAAGAAACTTGGGCTTCTAGACTGATTTTCTCCTTGCAGTGGTGTGTCTTTGTATCTCTGTGACTGGCAGAAAGGTCCCTAGTACTGCCCTGGGACTTGGCATCTGAGCTGAGCTGTGAGTCCTATGTGTGGAGCCAGCTCCACATCTGCAGCAGCTCTTGTCTGGGAGAGATATGATGTTCCAGGAGAAGGGAAAGCAGTGGCAAGGCAAAGGGGGATACAGTGGGAATTCTTCATTTATTTGAGGTACCAGCAGGAGGAGGAGCTTCTTCTGTAGCCCTCTGAACAGGAGTTAAAAACATCCCAGTGCAGATGTTAACATGGTAGTTTTCCCTTCAATCACCTAGCTGAACCGGCAATGAGGAGCCACTCTGGAGCCCAACGTGTGCAAGTGCATGTCTGGAGCAGGAAACTTGTCTCTTCTGCAAAAAAAACCTGCTAAAATCTGAGACTCTTGAGGCACTGAGCATTGAGTTGCATGGTGCTGGACAGAAGTCAAGGGTCATCCTTAAGCCTCAGAGCTCCTCAGCAATTCAGTTCCCTAGTGAATTCCTCCTTGCATAGTGCCCCATGTCAGGGATCTCCCTAATAACATCTCTCTCTGCAACTTGAACTCAGAGCTCAGGCTGTGCAGCCAAAAGCCAAATTGGACGCTCGTCCCCTGAGCACAGGAGACTGTTCTGGCCTGTTACAGTTGCAAAAGTAGTTTAAATGCAACATTCAGGCCAGGAAACACAACCTACATAGCCTGGAAGCTTTGCATTGTAAGTGGGCTGAGGCATCGTTAATTGAGCAGCTTTGCTCGGAGGCAGCATTAGCTGCGCTTGTCTTGTTACATGTAAAACTTGACACTTGGCTATTTCTGACTTTGGATCTGTGCTAAACTTGAGACCCAACCTGCTCCAAACACGTACAATTTTGCTGAATGGATGCTTCAGTAGAAACCTGAGTTTGTGGCATTGACCACCTTAGTGTCATTTCTTACTCTTAAATTGGAATATAGGGGCTTGTTCAGCATTACTGTGCATTCAGGGAAGAGATATTGCTATTGGTTCTTTCTTTATCTTTTGTATTGTCTCATTTCCAAGGTATTGGAGGGGAAGGAAGTGCATGAGTGTGTGGTTTTAAACACGTGCAGCGTTGCCCTTCCCGAATGAGTTTTGAGGTGTGTGACTGTCAGCATCAACATGTGTATTTCAATTACTCTCTCAATCCAACAATCTGTTGGAAAACCAAAACTTCCTGTTGGTTTCATTACTGTTGTGCAAGCTATATGCATGTAGGCTGGTACAAGGAGACAGAAGGTGGCCCTGGACTACTCCAGACTGTTTGGATGGGAGCCAGCTTGAGCATGGGCAGAGGAACTTGGATCTCTGCTCCCCCATCTTCTTTTAGAGATGTGCTCCAAGGTGTATCCATGTTTCTATGCCATATTTCAGTACAGTACAGAGTGTCATGGGTCTCTGTTGAGCGTGTTCACAGTAAAACTGGTCTAACCTCTCTTCCCTTTCTACTCTGTGTAACAGATTCCATCAAAAAGAAAAAACAGATTTTTGCTGAAATCAGAATATTTGCCAAGACTGGCAGCTTCAACTACATCTTGCAGCAGGTGAAGTTGAAGTTACTTCCTTTAGCTTTCATGTTTTGTTCAAATAACATCAAAAGGCTCTTGTTTCAGTGGACTGGGATCTGAAATCATCATCTCATCTTGGTTTCTCTATTATAGTAAGAAAAGTTTTTGGTGTTAGAGTGAAGGGATTGATGACTCCACACAAGGTGTAACAGACTTTTAAAGGAAATGGATGATATCTGTACCTCTCTTCCAAAAGAAACTTTGAGACCATGGCTTCTTAGGGTGACTGGAGGTAGGGTGGAACTTCCCACCATGGTGACTCTTATAGAGAAGCAGCATGGAGGAGCCAGCTGCTTTCACAGTCCACGACATTCAGCACCAAACTGTAGCTGAGTTGTTCTTATCCGTGGGAGGGCTTTGGTTTGACCAGAACAGATGTGGTTTTCTTCCCAATAGCAAGCACTGAGACTTTTTACTTTGTACAGAACTTCAAAATCTTGGCCCAAGTGGGAATCTTCAGTGAGTTTTGTGACAGATAGGGGACACTGCTTTCTGCCCACTGCAGCGTGCAAGAGCAGCTGGTGTTGAAAGCCCTGATGTGCTCCTCAGGAAAGCCGCCTTTGACTACAGCAATGAGTGTTTGTTTGGGTTTTAGTCCACAGAGAAACGTTTAGAACAAAGATGCTTTCAAGGCTTTGAGGAACATGACTGCCTTAGCTTTGGGGCTGTTGAGTGTGTCTTGTGGGTAATGCTGACAGTGCATTTTTTCATCCTAACGCTCTACTTCAAGGGATTTATTTTAAATGAATCTGATTTAAGTGGAGGAAGTTTCCCTATGAGGATAAAGATCCTTCCCCTGTGTCCTTGATGGAGAAAAAAAAAGGCAGACTAAACTGTGAAGAACAGGTGAAAGGTCCTTAAGATGGGATGAGTTATTGTTGCTTGCTGTTTGGTTTCCATTGGTGCTTCCAAACTGAAGCCCAGATAATGGGTTTCCCATTTATGAGGCCAAATTGCTTGTCTCTGTTACTAAATTCACTGTGGGTGTTTGCTTCTAAGCTAACAATGTTTCTCAGCAGGTCCCACTAGTAAAACCACAGACCTATGAAAGCACAGACAGTTCTCTGGAGACACTTTATCTTCCTCCTAGGTGCCAGTGGGGAAGGTAAAGGGAAGCTCTGTTTTCTTTTCTGGCTTTGGTTACAATCCCTTCTCACGGCTGTGGGCCATTAAGCAGGGCATGCTGCCTTCCCTCTGTGCCTGTGCTGGAGGGTTGGTTTTACTCAATTCAAAGATATATGGTTGCATTTTGAATGAAAACTGCATCTGAAACCAGTTTTATCAGTTTCCTGGAAGATGACAGGGAGAAACTATGTGAAAAATGTCTTTTCACCACTCTTGGGGTGGGTTTTTTTGTCCTTTGTCACCCATTGCATCAAGCTTCCTTATCACTTGACCATGAGAAAATGTTTTCACCCAATAAAACAGAGGCCAAACCCTCATGAGTTCATTAAGGGGTGACTGGCGTGACCAGAGATACCTGATCTTGAGTGCAAGAGGAACGTCAGCCTAGGACCTCTGCTGTAGTCCTGCATTTACTTACTAGTGATGTTTTTGGGGCAGGGGAAGAGAGATATTTCTCCTACTCTAAAACATGCTTCTTTGGGCAGAGCTTGCTTGCTGTAAGCTCATCTCTGCCTGCAGGTAAATGAGAGGAGCGGCCAGTGCCTTGGTGAGCTCCTCTTCTCCCCCATCACTCGTGCAGGAGAGAACAGCAAGTCTCACCTCTCCCTGGCTGCTTCATGGCTCCGGGTATGAGCAGCTGTGCCAAGGGATAAGGGATGATTTGACAGCCCATAGCTATCTCGAATAGAAACAAGGCAAGAAATGTTCTCCCTTTCAGTGACTTCCCCACTAGGCAGGATGTTTTTCCCATTTCTCCCAGTGGATGCAGCTTTCCTATCTGGGTAACAACGTTATTAGTTAGGTCACCTCACAGCTATGAGGCTGTTGTGCGGATTCCCTCTCTTCTAGGAATTCTGCCGATGAATCATCGACACTTAGGGCTGCAGTTTGATGTCTTTATTCACACTTAATGCTAGTACTTGGCCGCAAAAGTAATCCTGTGGAATCCAATGGGACTAACTGTGGAGTTATACACTATTAAATCTTTGGCCTTTTAACAGACTAATGAGCTACAGCCAGATATGTGAATAAAACTGAAATGCAGTTCTGGCTTTTGGAGGGGTTAGGAGTAGTACAGGGCAACATTTTTCATGATGAAACCTAGACTCATGTGAAAATTTCCTGCTAGCTGCCCGTGTTGTAAACCCTCTGATGTGATCGTTGGGGGAAAGGCAGTTGGGCCCACCTGGCCTTGTTTCTCAGGGCAACCAGTGGAGTTGGGAAAAAATTACATCCCAGGTTGGGGCTTTCTATTTTTTTTCCTTCATTTGTTCACTGTTGATGTAATTAAGAGAGTATAATAAATAATTCTTTCTAGAGTAATAGCTTTTTAACACTGGATGTGTCAGGACCTTCTGCCTCATGCCAGGTACTGTGGGCTGTGGAGAGACACAGCCGTGGCACATGCAGTCCTGCTTTCTGAGAAGGTTTTGGATCTGATGGTGATGGCCTTTATTTGGTAGGAGAGCACTGGTCAGGTCTCCACTCAAACCCTAGCCAGGTTGCTGGAGTTTACTGCAGCTGAAGTGATATGCAGACTGTAGTGTGGCCTCCTCAGGGAGTGTCATTAATCTCATTTTCCCATATGAAGGAAAAAAATTAGCTTGGAAAAATATCAGTGTTATTAGTGTCAAGAGTGTCTTAGTTGTCTTGAACAAAATAAGCCCACCTTTTGGCTTGCTCTCTGCCATCTGTAGCCCCACTGTAGGATGGGGAACACCAGTGCTCACTGCTACATCCCATCAGAGCAGGGGATCAGGCAGTGCCTTCCAGCACAGATAAGACTGCAGGCAGTGTTACCGTTGGAGGGCATGGTGCCATTCCCTGTGCAATGCCCTGGCACAGTGAAGTCTTGTCCAGCTCTGCTCAGCTGGGCACAGAGAGCAGCTCCTCAAGCGTGGTGCCCCAGGCACCACGACAGCCCTTTTCAATGTGCCCAAGACAAGAAACACCAGCAAACAGCAAAGACGCTCCAGTGCAGCTGTATAAAATTACACTGCAGGGGAGGAGGATGGGGAAATGAAGAACAGCCATCCATCCTCCCTTGGATAGAGCTTGGTTTACACTGTGCCTACGAGGGTTTGTTTTCTTTTATACTTAGCTTGGATGGCAGCAATGGGGGCTGTATGTGAAAACACGACCCAGTGGGACAGTTGTGTGGCTCCCAGCGTTGCCAGTCTACTTGCCTGAGCTCTTGCAAGGACCCAACATGGAAAACCTGAGGTCTTATTTTCTTTCTTCAGCCTCTGCCTCTTCCCCCTTCCCCTCCTAAGGTGCTTTTAATCCCTTCAGTTAATGTGAAATTAAGATAATGAGTCAAAGAGAAGAGAGGACTGGGAAAGGGGTAGCTGGGGGGTGGGGGGAAGGGAGAAGAAAAGAAAATAGAAGAGAGATTCTTCTGACAGATAATTAGGGAGATTGGTTTACCAGCCAGGGACTAATGCTGGCTTCCCAGCTCAAACAGTCCCTCGTGACTCATTTTGTGACTTTAATTTCTATGGGGTTCCTTAAGCAGGTGCCCTCTGACAGGTAGTCAATAGAGGACTTCTGGCTGAGCACCAGCGCCTCTTTGGAGAGGTCAGATTTGGAGGTCAGAGAGCAGGGCCTGGGAGGTTGGCAGGTCAGGAGCCATCATGGTGACAGATGAACCTAAACGTGTTCCCTTCTCCTGGGCTCTCCCTCGCAGAGTGGCGGTGCCGGCGTCTCTCGAGATCAGCCCCTCTTTGCTAAGAGACATTCCTGTTTGCCTCCCGCTTGCACCTCTCAACTGCTCTTCATTAGCCAGAGGATAGGGCTTGTTCACAGCCCTGGATCCGATGGTGAGAGGGTGCTGTCTCCATACCTCTCAACTGGTCCTCATTAGGTAGAACAGTCCCCTTTTGTCCTGCATGAAGCCCCCTTTGTTTCTCAGCCACAGCGGGGCTGCGAGAGCAGAACCTGATACAAAACAATGCAGCATTATTTAGCCAGAGCCTAAAGTCAAGGAGGGAGCAGCGTTTTGGGAAGCTCTCGCTGCCTTTGCATGTGTGTGTGTAAGCGCTCACAGATTCGACCTGTCCATCTGTCTGTCCTCCCTGCTCTGAGCTTGGTGCTCTCAGTGGGGCTTCTGCCAGAGTTCACGTCTTCCACCAGCTGACATTGCAGGACCCTTCCAAGAATGCATTTCTAAGGTGGTGTAGCAACAAGGAAACCCTCACTTTGATTTTTCCACTGGCAGGGAGCAGCTTTTATTCTGCTTCTCCGTGTTCTGGGGGGACTCAGACCTCCTCACTTTGATCAAGCAGTTTTCACAGAGTCCCCTGCTCTGGCAGTATCTCCCTGCTTGGCAGAGGGGATTTGTGATCATTTTGCTTTGCTTTCACCCCACCCAGGCTGCCTCCCTGCTGCCAGCAGCTGAGGTTCTGTTGGCTGGAGCCTGATTAGTCATTCTGTCTGAGATTTCTTTCGGATTGAGGATAATGATGGCAAAAAAGAAATTAATTTTCTTTATAATTGGATTCCTGCTTTTCCCTGAAGAGCTGATGTCTTTTTAAAAAGTAACGTCCATCACCTCCGTGTTGGTGGCTGCTGCAAAGTGGTATCACCACAGGAGTGTCTGGTAGGTTATAAATCGGGTGGCAGAATTAAATGCTTACATGCCTGGAGTGCCAAGGTCGGGTCCCTGATCCCATTAGCCACATCTTTTACCTAGAAACAGCTGGAGCAGAGCTAAGCATCAGCTGCAAAATACCTCCTTCAAGTAAAAACTGCAGAGGCAAACCGAAAAGGAATGAACACAACTGTTGTGCTTTTTCCCATCCGCTGTGAAAAAAAAGTGAGATGACTGGAATTAAAGAGTGTCAAAGCCCCAGGAAAGAAAACAAAGCCCGATCTGTTTTGGAGCAACTGAGGAGCTAAAATGCTGCTTGCAGACAATAGTGTTTGCAAGATGAAGGTTGTTTTTAAGCATTTAAGTTTAGAAAAGAAGAAAATCCAATGTGTATCAAGCCACAGCAGAGCTTCACAGAAGCAGGAGTGAGGACAGGAGTTCATTGTCCATGTGCCAGCGATTCAGGGAGAGGAACTTCTCTGCCTTGTGCAAGAGCCTGAATATGAAAGTCCTCTATAAATCCAACCTGATTTGTGAGTTAATTGGAGTGGGGAAACCAGGACGGTGGTGTGGAGAAATAGGGTTTTGTGGGTTTCCAGGTGCACGTCTCCCAAAGGGATCCTCCTTCATTTGGGTAACGTTTCTGTGGCCTGCGGGGTGAGCGTTTACAGCGGCGTCTCTGTGCCAGGGCTGTTGCATCACATTGGTCAAGGTTTATTTTGATACAACCTCAGACGGCGTCATGTGTTGCACAACAGCCACGCTGACGGTTCAGACGTCTTGGGAAGCTTTTGCCCAAGGCTTAAGAAGCCTCTGCCTGCTGCCCTCAAGCCCTGATACGGAACACAAAGGACGCAGTGGGAACCAGAGCAATGGCTGTAGTTCTGCATCTACAGTCTGTTGGGTGCTGGATGTTCTCACCCTATTGTGCACTTTAATTCTATGCAGCCCATGCAGAGAAGTCGGTGCAGGCCTCCTGTGTGCCTCAGAAGGCAGTGACACACACAGGGTTGGATGTCTCTGGCAAGCAGATGTTTCAGTGGGCAGCTAAAAATTTAGTTGGGGGGATGGTTGATGTTTTTTCCTATAGAAACCTCCAGCACCGTTTGCAGAAAGGCTGGAAATTCTGATGGAGCAAGGCTTGAGCAAGGGTCATGTTCAGTGCTTTGACTGCAAGCTGGTGCCTTGCCTTTGTTTTTCTGCTCCCCTCGTGCCATCTTACTGGTAGGTGAAATTTTTGTCACCACCAAAGTAGCTTGTATCAGCTGCTCAGGGCTCACTACACCTGCAGCAGTGTGGTCATCCCAAGACAACCGAGTTCACATGGCAAACTGGGAGCTCTTTGCTTCTGGAGGTTGGATTTGCACTGTGGCCAAGGTGGGTGGCCAGCACAGCCAAGATGAGACATCCAGCACAGCGCTGGGCTTCAAGGCTGCTCCGTGTTTCCAGCAGATGCCGTCGCAGGGTGGGACGTTCAGTCTCGTAGCTGAGGAGTTTGTGTTTTGTTTCAAACCGTAAATATAACACAATTGTGTTTATATAATGCAGTTATGTGAGATGCTGCATATGGGTTTTAAATAGAATAGGGGTTAAATTTAGCCTCTTGGGGTGTTTTTTTTTTCTCCTGCCATTGATTTGGCAGAGCTAGACTTCTGTTTGAAAGACTTCTCACCCTCGAGTTTACCGGAGCCTGGACTGCATGATCTCATTGCTAGTATCTCACTCCTTCTCCACCCTTCCCTCCCGTTGTTTTCTATCCTGACTGAAGATGAGACATAAAAAGTTAAACAAACTGTTTCAAGGCAGGGAACGCATCATCCTATGTGTTTATGCAATATTAAACACAACAAGATTGTTATCTGGAGACACTGGAGACCGGATTTGCATTGGATATAAATGAGCAAAGTTCCTATCAAGTACATGATTTACACCAGCGTAGGGGTTGGCGCCAGGGTGTGTGAAGATGAACAAGAAGAAAAATTCAGTTATGCAGCCTTGTTCTTTTTAAGCAGGAAAGCACTACTTATCCTCCAATTAGAAAGTGGAGAAATCATTGGGGGAAAAAAAGGAAACAAACAGATCAAACATATGCACAAGAGCAAACATTCAAATTATCAGTGTGTTTGTATTTTCAAACCTGATTTGGTTCTTTTCTAGATAGGAGCAAAGTGATGTGTCCAACGACTGGGTCTTAATTTCCTCACTTCTTAGAGTGGGGAAGCATTTGTCTCCAAAAATGAGCTGAAATGGTATTTGGCATTCAGAGCCAATAACCAGTGACATGGGAGTATTGCAGATTGCTCTGACTTTGTCCTGTGGGACTTGAGGAGAAGGTTTTTCCTCAACTTCTGCTTCTGCTGAGGTTATTTTGAAGTTCCCACTGTGATCCACAGGTCCTGGGATCTCTGCAGTAAATGACTGTAATGTTATGCTTGGAGAGAAATCCTCAAGTCAGCTAAGGCAATTCTTACCATAAACAGGACTTGGTTTTCAAGGCTCTCAACCAGCAGCATACCCTCAAAACCACCTCGATCGAGTAGTTTTAGGTTTACAGCCAGAGGCTCTGAGGAAGAAATTTGTAATCCACCAAAGCCATTCAGAAGGCCAGAGGAGAATCCCAGCCTCAGGGCTGTTACTTACCAGTTGCTTTCATGTTGTTGCTTCTGCTCTTTCCATCCAACTGATATTTCTAGTGTTAATCTGTGACACCACAGCCGTGCTTGTAAGAGATTTCCTTCTTTTATAGCATATAAAGATATATCTTCCCTATTTAACGGGTGAGGAAGCTGGGGAGGTGAAGTTAAACCAGAGACACTTTGGAAGAAGAGGGATGGCGTGACCTTGTGCCTGTTCCTGTGTAGGTTCTTGGTCAGATTGTGCTAACATGAAGGTGGACAGCAGGGCAACATGTCCCATCAGCTGTGTTCATGCCTACAGGGTGACAGAGTAACCTGCCCATGAGCAGACAGGAACTTCTCCTGCTGAGCTCTCCTTGCACTGTCCTAGTGCAAATGACTTAGATGAGAACTGTTCAGTGAAAGGCTGGAAAAATTCTAATTTCTCAAGGGTTAAAAGACTGGCCTGGTTTAAAAATATTTATTTCTCACCTCAGATAATGAAACTTTTCAGTGCTGAAAACATTAATAAAGACATTGCCAACTTCTTTAACTTACTGAATCTGATTTCCAGTTGAAAATCAAGGCAAAGTGAGGAGTTTTTTTGTAAGCTGATAGGCCTTTCTGCATAAAATCAGAAGCAAAATCTTCGATGTTTGGGTTTGTTCTCTCAGAAAGGAAAAATAAAAAATCTGAAAGAGACACTTTTGGAGGAAAGATGGACTGGGCAGCTACATTTTTGGTCATATGTTATCCACAATTCCCTACAACCTGTAAGAGCCTTCCAGTTTGTCACTTGTCCTTCACTCATAGTTGTCAACTAAGTACACATTTGAAGTTCTCAGTCAGGGATGGGAAATACATAGGGAAGCTGAGCGGGCAACAGGCAGAAATAGATTTTTTCCTAGTATGAATCCAAAGCTTAAAATAATCTGTACACCCTGAGGGACCTCTCTGTTATCTCGCTCTTCCTTCAGGAGAGAATTGCCATTGCTTCCTGGCAGCAGAGATTTGATGCACAAAGGAAATTGGAATAATTTCCCACATTGTGAGATCTCCTAGTCAGTGTAAGATTTAAATTGGTGGGTAGACTGGCACTTGCATTGTTTTCTAGGCCTACTAGTGACATACCAAGTGTACGTGATACTTGCAAACTTGGCCCACGCTGGATTTGAAGCCCAGGTTTGTTTCTGAAGATGGGATGATGCTGTGGTTGAATGGAATGTAAATCAGTGCCCATTTTTACTGTTTGCACTATCTGTGTTCTCTTCCATTGCTTCTTTCCAGGACTCCCTAACTCCATGCTAATTGGGTGCTGGCTCCAGGCTTTCTATTTTAATGCTGTTTGATGATAATAATCATTCCTGGAGGATGAATGATTGAGAACAAAGGCAGGAAACATCCCCCTGATTAGATAGAGGCAGGGGAGCCATTGGAGGAAAAAAACAAATGCCAAAAATGACAAATGAGGGTCCTGTAACTTCTGCCATCCTCCTTGGGTACGTGGAAGGGCCTGAAAGGATACGTGAATAAGACCATAATTTACTGGTTTGGCAAACCAGATGTTGGAAGTCTTGAAGTATCTCCATCTGCAAACAAAGGCCAGCAGGAGAGATAAGGCCAGGCATCTACCAGTACTGAGCTGCTTTTGGGTACAGTTACACAAAGCCTCTCTCATTCCAGTCATACTGAAAGGAACAATGCCCTTTCCTATGGTATTAATGCTGCTACTGGATGAGACAGTACTCAGATGTAGGTTTAGGTGGTGAGCAGGACACAAGCTGCAATGTATTCTGAGTGCAAATCTGAGGACTAGTTGAAGTTTGACCTTGCTTCATGTTGACATGTGTTGCTGTAAGGCCATACCCAGGCTAAGGTTGGTGTGCTCCATGCGAAGCACCAGAGAAGAGAAATGGGCCATGCTGTTCTTCAACAGCAACCCAAATATGACCCTTTCAGCAAAGCAATAGATGTGGCCTATCTGTCTTCTCAATTTTAGGGTGCATTTCTCTTCACAGTTTATCAAGAGGTCCTGAAAGGGCTTGCAAGTCTCTTGCTGCAAGGGCAGGAAGTTTCTGCAGGAGCATGTATTGGGCTTTGGGTGTCAATCTACACGCAGGGACATGCATGCATGGAGCTTGCACCAGGTAGTACTCAACCCTGCACCCTGGCCAGGTACCAGAGATGCCATTGGGATGTAGCTTTACTTGGGCCTTTTTGTTTCTCCAAATACAGAAGTGCTCTGTAAACCATTCAAGAGCAGCCTAGCATTTCTCTTGGGGGAAATAACCAACAAAAGCAAACTCTTTGACTTCAGTCAAATTGTTGTCAGAATAGTGTAGCCTCTTAAAAACAGAAAGGTTTTCATTTTCAGTGGTTGAAAACTGAGTGGGAGCTGGAAGTACAGGGGAGCTGGTTCTGATTAGCCCTGAGTCCCCACATGCTGTTGTGCATTTTGGTTGTATTTTTGTTTGTTAAAGCTTGTTTCAGCTAATTCTATTGAGTGCTCATGCTTAGAGCATTGCCTTGGGTTTGTTTGTGATCGTTGCACGCTGAGGGTATGATCCAGAATATGGGCGTCACTACGAAGCCCCCAGTACCCCAGCTTGGACTAGAGACAGTGTCCAGGGAGTTTGATGCTTCCATGGCTTGGTGAAGCTTTTCTGAAGCTGAATGAAACAAAGGTGTGACCCCTTCCTTTATCAGTGTTTTGACTGTAATAGAGGCAAAAACCTAACCTGGAGAACAGTACTGGGCCTTCTTACCTCTGGTATGTCTTGACCCGCTGAATCAAGGGTTATGGTGCTTCTCAGTGATGTCTAGGGTTGAAGCCAACAGAAATCTGCTGAAAGTAAATAGAAATACTCTGACTTTAATACCTTTAACTTAAACTCTTGGATAAAATACATTTTCTAACTACAAGGGTATTGTGGATGGTACTTTTGAAAGAGAGAACAACTTTTCTAGGTATGCTCTTAGAAAAACAAGCGTTCCATCTGTGTTTCATGATAATTTATAACTGCTTTCTTAGACCTGGGCTGTGAAATAAATTAGGGACACGCCTGGAAAATATTGGATTGACTTAAATGTGCTGCAGAGTCTTTTTCGTTTCTTTTATCCAACATTTTTAAATTAAAGAAATGTGATGATTTAAGGCGTTTGATCTCTGAATGTTGCAATTTTTATTAGCAGTTGTTTCCAGTTGTGTGTTTTCCTGGTGATCGGTTTATGGAACATTTCACCTCTAGATCTGCACCTCCAGTGTCATGTGCATTGCTCAGGTCCAGCCATCTGGCTCTTCTCTCCTACCATTGAAGAGGTGGGGAGAGGTCACTTGTTTTCTGAAAAGGGACAGTACCAAACGCTTCTGCAACCTTTGCTGCTTGGCAGCTCTGTTGAATGACCTTGGCAGGGTCAAGGACTGTAATCTACTGGTCCATTTCTAGACAGAATATTTCAGCCTGGGACCTAGATGCACTAAGTTGCTGGAAGTTCTGCCAAGCAAATCACCCAAATGTATGATTCCAGCTCTGGATCGGATATTTTTACCCTTCCCCTCTCCTTTGCAGGACCAAGATGTGGCTTCAAACCACTCATTTCAAAATTGGACAGATATGTCTTCTGTATTTTGAGACCAGTTCAGGCTTCTGCAGGGGGGTTGGACTAGATGATCTCTAAAGGTCCCTTCCAACCCTACCATTCTATGATTTTATGATCTGTTAGAAGACCCTAATGTTCACAGACAACAGACAAACAGTTGGCCTAGAGCAATGCTATATGAAAAGCTGGTCTAACTTCAGGAGGGAGGTTTTACAAAGGTCACTAAAGTTTTGAAATATCTAGTAATTTGCCCCTTATTTCCAGTAGAAACACTTCCAAAATATTCCTGTGTCACTGCCATTCCCTTGTACCCTCACACATGTTCAAGAAGGACACTATTTCCAAGTTGCAGTAGACCACACTACTTCAGTTGCTCCTGTATGCGCCAGACCTTGTGAAGAGTCCCCTTGTCCCAAAATGCTGTCTCATTAGCTCTGCCTTATCCCAGATGAGCTACCACTTAAGCAAAGTGCCATTGCCTTTGTAAAAAGGGAAAAGCTGTAGTTTGGTTTTAGCAGACACAGCTTTGGGGCTTGGATTGCTCTCCGAAGCCTATGATTCTGACCTTAAATAGGCTCCGTAACATGTCGTTCCAGCCTCTGTGTGCGCACTGTTAACTGTTTCCATGTTTTTGACAGATGGCTTGGTGTACCTCGCAGCAAAGCCAACATCCTGTTGAACAAACAATGAGGAAAGAGGAGGGAGGAAGAATGGGGTGTGGGAGAGAACACAGGATGCCATTTATATTTTTATTTATGGAAGTGTTGGGTTTTGGGGTTTTTTTTTAATATTGTGTATGCAGCAGACTGAGAATTGGGGAGAAAATGGAACTTTGAGGCTTCATTCATGAGGAGTCTTCAAAGAGAAGACTTCTAAACCTCCCTCTAGAGACTGTGAGGCTTGTCATTACTCTTATTTGTACTGACATCATGGGGAGTCATGCCATTGAATGAATGGATTTACAGCATTGTAAGTCTTTTGTAAGGCACTCTGTCCATCAGGCTCTGGCAATGATGTTCCTTTGGGAGAAGTTTTCAAGGTTCAGGCTGTACAATGTTTTGCTTTCAAGGTTTTATGTGTCTGTCTAAAATGTCAAAAGCCCTCATTGGACTTCATCTTTCAGTGAATTGCTTTGCTAAGTTGCTTTCCACAACGCTGGAGTTGTCATCCGTGGTCCAGCATACGCTTTAACAAGAGCAGACTCATAGAAGATAGAAGTGCTTTTTCCTTTGGTCAGAGCACTGAACTGGGACTTGAACTTTGCTCTTTGAGAAACTGGGGCAGTCTTGTCCATCTGTACTGCAAAGAGAAATATCTGACTGCTTTTGCAAAGTATTTTTGAGATCTAGTGGTACAGAATGCTGTAGACTTGGAAACATCTCCAGGTAGCTGCTGGCTGCTGTTACTACAATGGCCAGCAGAAAACTTTCTTAATCTTCTAGATAAGCTGTATCAGTGACACTGGAACCTGGTTGTGACAGAGGAATAATCCCAGGTCAGCCAAAGAGTGGGGCCCAGGTGGCAGAAACTTGTTTGATGAATGTCTTGAGAAGCAGTGCAGCTTCTATTCTATTTTTATTCAGATCCTCATTGGGCTATAACTTCTGTTCAGATCTTTGGTAGCAGAGCACACAGCAATTTCCAGTGGTTTCTGCTGGATGTTGTTAAGAGCAGCTCCTGTCTCAGGTGTCCCTTCTGAACAACAAGGATTGCTCTAGCAAGACTTCAGCACTGGCTGGCATCTGCTCCCGTGTTCAGTGTGATTGATTTAGATGAGAGCTCAGCTGACCCCAGCTCCTCAAAGAAAAGCCGGCTCTGCTTTACACCTCTCTCTTTTATCTGTGCCTCAGTCTACATAGAATCATGTTGCTCTGCTTTCTGTCTACCATGACCCAGCTCTTCTGTTTACCTTTGGATCAGTTTTTTATCCCCTTTTGCATGAACCATTTGCAAATTTAATATCTTTCTCCTTTTATGTTTCTGCATCCCTCCCTCCTGTGATCTCGTCCTAGTTTACAATAAAGTTCTCCCTGGCCAGATACTGTGCAAGTGTGTGGCTGATTGAAACTAAGTCCCCTCCCATTTGAGATTTTCCTGCCACAGAAAAAAACAGAGGCAACTGGACAACAGCATTCTGCTGCCGGAATAGCAAGCTACCCTTTTGGAGTCACCACTGAACACCATACCCCAAGTGTACCAGTTATCCCAAGAACAGGGTATATCAGTACTTCTCCCCCACAAAAGCTGCAGATTCTGAGATTGAGAAGCAACCACGAAACCCTCGAGTTCTGCAGAGGCATTTGCACAGATCCCTGAAATAGCCTGGCCTGTTAAATGCTACCAGCTGAAACCAACCCACTCGCCGTGGCAGGCGGTTTGGGGGAGGCATCGCTATGCCAAGTCCCCATTTGCAATACATCATCCTCCTTTCCACAAGTTTCCCAGGCGATGGGAATGTTTTTCCATCCTTCACTGCTAGTAATGAAGTAAAGTATAAAGTGAGTTGTAAAGATGTTTAAAGGAGCTTTTGCCCTGGTCTGGCCTGGAAGATCTGAGGTCATTCACAGTGCACATTAGTAAATATGTGTAGGGCCTTTGGAGCTTTCTTCCAGAGAAACAGCTAATAAAGCTAGCTGCCTGTGTTTGTTGTTCATGCCAAGACACATTCCAGCATCTGATTATTTTATGTCATTACTTTAATGTGGAAAGAAAGAGAGAAGCATTAATTTTTCCAGGTGGATTGGCCTGTTTTGGGGAGGTCATGGCTTATGGTAGGTGGATTGGATTAAAACTGACCCAAAGTACTCTGTCGGTGATAAACCTAGTGTAACTAAACTTTACATTTTAGTGTAGCTAAAGCTGAAAAGGGAAGGGTATGGCAGCTGAATTGCTGACTTCCACTCTGAGGCTTTTCTGCATTTGCAGATTTGATGTGGAATTGAAAAAGGAAAGAAAAAAGAGACAATAGCATTGTAATTGCTTAAGCGGCTCAAAACTGCAGAGGGAAACATTAGAAACTCATGTAAAAGATCTACTTGTAGCCATATGTAGTACAGAACATACCAAAGATGAATTTCTACTCTCTGTAGTTTGAGAAGGAAGAAGAGATTATTCCCATTTGGAATAGAATGCCAAAGTTACCGTGTCCTGCAGGCCAACTTGAAAAATTGATTTGATATTACCAAAGCACTTTGTCAGGGGGGATTAGTCACTTGAACTTTTTTATTGTGGTAAATAATGCAGAAATGTAACAAACATTCTGACGTTTCCATGAAAAACAAGTCATCAAAATCAATACTTCTCTTTAGATCTCTGCTCTTTTAAGATAATTACTGTGGTTCAGCTCTTTTAAGCCAGCTGTGCTCTCAGTCCGAGGTCTCGGTCCTTAGACATGTGACCAGTCTTTACTCGTGGGAATAGGGAATAACGAATTTTGTGAAACTGGATACATGAGTATGGGCTCTCTAAATCAGAAGAAGTCATAGATTCGTGTTCTGAGGTCTGGTTTAATTTTTCACTTTCGTGTCATTTCATTGGCATTTCTTTTAACGCTCCACAACATAGCCAGAATTGGAAACAGGACATCTGAAGTCTGGGAATTTGTGGCCAGTTTCTTATCTCCCGTTGGTTTTTCACTACTATAACTTCAATGACGGATCATCTTTTTTTGTTTAAATATTCTGGTGTGAGAGAAATGAAGACCAAAGGACTCTGGATGGTTTATGATGGGTTACTGGATGTAAGTGGAAAATTAGAAGTGATCCATATCCGGTGTGTTCAACTCTGTTATCCATTTAATCGTTGCAATTCCAGGCACTGTAAATTTCTAGATGTTATTTGAAAATGAAGTGGCTCATTACAACTGATGTTACTAATCCTTCTGCTGGCAGTAGTTCCACTGCTGAAATGACATAATTTGTGACTTGCAGTGATCAATAGTGTTGCATGTGGGTTAAAGCTAAACCCTGTTTTCAATGGCTTTGCTCGTATCTTACAACACAGTTGTTAACTACTACATGTGGCTGTTATGTTTGACATTAGATGGTGAAGAAGTGAAAATAAATATTTAAATCCCATTTATGTGTGGTCCTGCCAAATAGAATAGAGATAGCAGGCTGGTGTCCAATACTCTTAACTGGAACTACATGGCTTTTGGTTCTAACTGAACGTGGAAATTCCTGGATTACACTGTGCAGTATGAAGACTTTCTGGCTTGTAAAGGGTATTAAAGAGAGTAGTCATCCATTTTCTGGGTTTGAGGATAGACAAGAATTAGTAGGCTTCACTTTCAACAAAACAGGGGTAAACTTTTCTTTGTAAGCAATAGAACAAGACTGGCTGTTCCCAACAGCTGTCTAAGACTGGTCTAAATGGTAATGAAAGATCCCTGTCCAGACAGAAGTGATCTGTGAGTAAGTTTTCATGGAAGACTCTTTGAGATCTCATAGTCAACGTTTCCTGAACTTCTGTAGGAGATATGTTTCTTACTGCAGCAACTGCAGCTGTGAAAGTCATGGGCAGCACTTGACCAGCTTGGTAAAATGGCTTCATGAGTAGGGAATATGATCAGCCTTTAGTTTATTCAAAATCTGAATTGGAATATATTGGCTTCAGTATTTGGTGGAACGTTGCAGGGATGAGCCCAAGGAGACCAATGATTTGGATCAGATTTGTTCCAATCCTGAAAAATATGTCTAGTGTAGAAGGTAGAGCATCATTACTGCTCTGTTGGCAGGCTCAGATTATTTGGTCCCACTGTGCTGGCACTTTGTTTAGAAGTGATGTTTGGTACAGCTTTCTTCCCCCTAATCTATGGGTTTGGTTCTGTTCTGCATTCATGAAAGTTTCTTATCAAAAGAAAAAATGTCAAGGACTGGATGTAGGTTTGAAAAAGGAAACTAAAAGCACTGGCAAGGCAAAAGAGATCTCCCAAGTTGGCTGCTCAGCTTTCTTAAGCTGCTGAAGTTGAACCATAGCCTTGCTTCTTCAGGCCAGCTTTTCTTTCTTCCTGGCTTCAGCTGTGGAAAAAATAACAATAACACTTTGTATTGTAACGCGGAATGTAATGTTCACAATGTTAGGATTCACTGCATTCACCCATCACAAGAGAAACATGAACCATGGCCTAGGTCTTGGATGGGCTCCAGGGATTGGCTATTGGCAAAGCCTCTGGGTCTGTTTGGGGTTTTATTGTTGGTGTCTCATGCAAAGAGCTCAAGTCCTCGAAAGGAAGTGTCAGTGTCTCTGAAACTGCTTCACAGTCATTGTCAAGCTGTGAGCACTGAGGCAACTGAACAAAGTGGGCAAAATAATGTGGGACAAACCAGAAAATCATGAATAACCTGCATTGATTTCTCTGCTGCAAAAGCAGTTGATCAGGGCCTAGGGATACACAGTATGTTATGCTGCACATCTTGGAAACCCTTCAAAACCTCCAGGGTTGGACATGGATCCAGGTATCTGTGTTAGAAAGCAAGGAAGGATGGGAATACATATGTGCTAGAATATGTAAGGCCTTTTGTTCCCCTCACAGTGTTTAAGTGGCCTTTGCATGGATTGTCCTCAAAATCTTGGGAATGAAAAAGAAGAAAAAAATTTGCAAAACTTCATGCTTGAGGAATATCTCATTTTTTGATAATGACATTGGTAGGAAGTGAGATTATTCAAAGAAATCAGCTTGATCCTTTTTTTAGCCTTGAGGCACTTAGGAATTACTTTTACAACAGCTACAACAGATTCTTAAACCCTTCTCCACAGTTTTCCACAGCAAAAGCTACCTTCTTACTGAGTATGCTGACATTTAGTAAGGCATTGACTTCTGAGGAGTAGTAGACATTTGACCTAGATGGTCAAAACTTGGAAACATCCCCTCTGTAACTATTTGCATGGCCAAGGGAATGATGCGGTGAGGAAAAAAATATCTTTGACTTCCATATTCCAAATACACAAAGTTCACAGAATAGTTTATTTCCTGGGAAAATTACCTTTACAGGCTGGTTGGATACCAAGAGTTGTATGTGCACAGTGCTAATTCTGAACTCTCTGCAGCAGCAGAAGCAGCTGGGAATGTTTAGTGAGACCGTGGCCCATGGTGCTGAGCACTCTAAGAGGTATTTTGCTTCAAGTTTGGAACATGTACCAAACATCTAAAATAATAGAATGGTAGAGGTTGGAAGGGACCTTTAGAGATCATCTAGTCCAACCCCCCTGCAGAAGCATGTCCACAAACAATAAAACTACAAAGCAGATTATTATCTGATTACTATTTTTATTGTTGCTGTAACTAAATTGCATTCTGAACTTCTTCAGATGCTTCCCCCAGCCCTGTATCCACCTCCAAAGTTGCCTTGAGTCCAGACAGCTCACCGTGGAAGAAGCTGGGCCATTGCAGAGGTCTAGAGATGGGTTGTGGCTTGGAAATTCTCTGTGATGGCTACTCTGGACTTAGCCTATGGACCCAGGATACTCTGGTTGCAGAGCAGTGTGCCTTTCATACAGTCCTAAAGCTTGCTGGGATGTGGGAACCTAAAAACTGGTCTTGCTCAGCAGTGGGCTACTAAGAAGCTGGGAAAACAAGTTGACTGATAATGCAGCAGATTTCCATCAGAAACCCACGTGGTTTATGTCAGGATTTCATTGAGACCATCATGCCTCTAAGGAATGCTTCAGTGCTTGACACCTTTGGGCTCTGCACTTTCCTGATGCAGTTTTTGGACCGTTTTGGATCGTGGTTACGTGCCTTTGGTGAAGCTGGAGCAATGGGAGTGTGTCACGAAAAGAAAAGATCTTATATCCACTCAGATCTGCTCCGCTAAAGTATGTCCAGATGGACAGATGACCTCCAGAGGTCCCTTCCAGCCTAAATTATTCAGTGACTCTCTCTCTCTAGCATTCCAGAGGGAGTGTTAGGTGAAACTGGGACCATCCCATATGGGGAGGAGGATAGAGTTCTATCTGCAAGTCCTGTGTCTTGACCCCATCTTTTGCCCTGGCCATCCATCACTGGGCACTGGTATTTTATTCTACCAGCATGTCAATCACCATTTCAATTAGTGAGTGGGAGGAGAGAGTGGGGATGATAACACCCGATCTTCCATTTGATTTAAGACGAATCACACTTAAGAGGGCATCTGAGGTTAAAGAACACAGGATTCTGGACACATGTATAAATCAACAGGCTTGAGGTTTTCATTATTCACCTTCTAGTGTATGAAGTGATATGACTCATTGGATCATAAAAGAGATCAAATAGCTTTGTTGCTAATAATTCTTTCCCTGACCCATTCCCTGGCGCATTAGGTTTGTAAACAGAGTTTTAATGGCATCCCTTGGAAGTAATAACATCACGCCTTTATAGCACCTTGACTGGCTGTGTGCTCCTGGCTATAACTGTGCTTGGGTTTAATCCTTAGCCTTTTGTGGGAACTAATGCACTTTCATATCTGAAGTTTTCAGTTATTGCCTTTTTGAGACTGAGCATCTCCAGTTACTCTGCCTCCCTCTCTCCTCTTCTACAGATGACATTTGAACCCTCCTGGGAGCCCACAACTCAGCTTTCCCCAAATGATAAGCGCTCCCTGTAATATTCTGGTGGAGATAACGTGCTTGAACTTCAGTGTGTTGTTAATGTCTAATGAGCTCATGGCGCCATTTATTGTTTTATGGCTAAATCATGATTGTTCATTAACAAAAGTAGCATTAGACCATGTGCCAACTTTGGACAGAGGAAAAGGTAAAGCAAAGTGGTATGATGGAGAGTGATAAGAGTGTGTTACCTATGGTAGCAAAGGCAGCAAAATTCCTGCTGGTTCCTGTGCTGGTTCTGCGCAGCTGCTGCTGTGGAGAAGCCTTGGGTGGAGGGGGAGAGCATCTAGTACAGGGCTCTGGTGTTGGGAGTGATGAAGTTCCAGGACAACAGCACTATGTGGCTTTAAAGGAGTAGAATATCAAACAACTCTCAAATTATTATCATTATATTAGAATTGTGTTTGGAAAAACCCTTGAAGCTCCTGGAGTCCCTCCCGTCACCTTGCGCAGCCCAGCACTAACCTTTGGCCCTCAGCACCTCAGCTCCAGGACTTTGGGATCCCTCCAGGGCTGGGCACTCCCCCAGCTCCCTGGGCAGCCTGGCACAGGGGCTGACACCCCTCTCAGGGAAACAATTCTGCCTCAGCTCCAGCCTCAACCTCCCCTGGTGCAACTCGAGCCCATTTCCTCTTGTCTTATCACTTGCTACTTGAAAAAGACTGACCTCCACTTTGCTACAAGCTCTGATATTTCAGTGCTTTTTGCCCTGCTGTGCATCACCCTTTGAAGGCTGCTTTGCATTGCTTAATTTGCCTCTACCTCTATGTTGTATTATTCGCTGCCTGCTAAAGTGTTGCTCTCTTGCACCACAACATCTTTGCTCTGCCTGCCTAGGCTGCAAGGAGGACTTGCATACAGAATTGTTGGTTCCCAGAGTGGAAAATTCTCTATTTGGGGGTAGAAATGGGAGAAAAGAAGGTCTCAGTTTCTGTCAGAGGATTGAATATCTTGGATCTTGTCCTAGCCCTACTAGTGAGATCAGACTGACAGGAGAATGTCTGATGATGGAAAGCTATGATCCATGCGGTCTAGAAGAGAATCCTGTCATGATGTCCACAAATACGGATCTTCTGGTATTACAGAATCACAGAATCTTAAGGGTTAGAAGGGACCTCAAAAGCTCATCCAGTGCAACCCCACCTGCCACAGCAGGACCACCTAGAGTAGGGCACACAGGAACTTGTCCAGGTGGGTTTTGAGGATCTCCAGAGAAGGAGACTCCACAGCCCATCTGGGCAGCCCCTGCCAGTGCTCCCTCACCTCAACAGGGAAGAAATTTTTCATCATCTTTGTGGCCCTGCACTGAATTCTCTCCAGCAGCTCCCTGTCCTTTAGCTGAGGGGCCTATTGATGATGGGAAAGGTTCAGACTGCAGTCTTCAGGACCTTAATCTGCATCCCAGGTAACTGTGGGCTGAGAAAATGGATAGAGCAACAGTGAGGTGGACAAGATGTGGGTATGACTAGGAAGTGTTTCCTGTTCTGCTTGAGGCTGCTGCAAGCTTCTGTGTTCCTTTTTTCTTTTTACCTGTTACTGGCTCATGGAATCATTTGCCCTCATTAGTTAGATGTAATGGAAGGATCTTGCTCCTTTCAAACAATAGAAAATGGTCAATTTGGACTATAGGGAAAAGAAAATAGATAAATGTAAGGCTTTCTATTACCCTTTCCCAGCTGCCAGAGGTTTAGTCATCATAAATAAATACAATGAGGGGAAAAAGTAGCTTCCTACCTGCTCATTCTTTTTATTTCTATCCTATCCAAAGGAACAGAGATACCTGATCTAGGAAGAGGAGGAGGAAGATGGTAAAGGACAGAAAAGAAAGAAGGGTGGGAACTGTTAGTGTAGAACTGTGCTGCTTCTTCATTTAGTCTCAAATTGTTGCTGAGCCTACAACAGATAAGAGACCTTTGTAGAGCTAAAAACTGAAACAAAGTCTCAGAAGTTATTTGAGGAGTTTTGGTTTGGTCTTGTTTGGGGTTTTTTATGGTAGCTAATTTATTCTTGGGATAGCAGACACCCAAAGGCAGTAATGAACTCTAGCTGTGATGGTCACAAAAGAGGGCTTTGGCTGCACTACACTTGAAAGTCTCTAATTATAGCCTGGAATCTTGACTGTCACAGATTTATGGACCAAGGAGCTCAAGAAGTGTGCTGCAGAGGGAAAGCAGCATGAAGGATGAGCAGTGGTTTGGTGTCTGGGAGAACTGAGGTTCCTCCCAGTCCCGATGAAGAACATTTTGTACCGGTTTTAATGTTATCACTGTTTTGGTCAGTTCCTATAGTTAATGCACAAGTCCTTGCATTGAAGGAGACTTAACAAAAGACTGCTCAGGGCCTGGATAGAAATAGCTTTTGGACCACGTTATATTTATATATATATGTTGGTTAAGCAAACTTACATGAATAAACAATAGCAATATAATGACCTTTTTATAGATTGTGCTCTGTACGTGTGACAGAGCTGTCTGGTGTATTTATTCCAGCTTGTAAACCATGCGTGTTTAGTACAGGATGTGTACTCTTCATCATTTACAGTTGTTTAAATGAAGGCTTTTGTGGTGGTGCTCTCGTGCAAGAAAACACTATGAGCCTGGGGCAAAAAGTATTAAGTGTCAGGGGAGTGGATGTATTAAGCAGGAGATTTAATTAAAAGACCATCATGCTACCTTCTAGCTAAAGAGTGTATTCAGTTAAAAACTGATTAGAGCTGAATCATCATCTGAGATGCATGAAAAACTTTTGGGTGGAGGCTAGGATAGTTAGATACCCAGTACCTGTGGGATTCTGTAGAACAGGAGTATTTAACTTCCATTAAAGTCTCTGGAGTGGTTAAAAACAATCTGAAGGCTGAATGTTGTAAGATCACTGTTCTTTGCCGGGAGTGGACTTGGCTCAGGGAGACAAAACTTCTCTCTGATGGTGACTAGAAAGCAAACACTGAATTTAGGATGCAAGCTGAGCTCCTGCCAGCTCTGCTCTGGAGGAGTATGGCCCAGAGAGCAGCAATGAGCAGCCCTTGCAGGACTAACAGGACTACAGTGGGGAATTTTGCCCCAACTCTTGAGAAACTTCTGAAAATTGAAGACAGATTGTTTCCCATTCTTTTCTCTCTGCCCTTCCTTGTGAGTATGAATGGGAATTGCAAGAGCATCTCCAGTATTTAGGAACACAGAAACCTTGTGTGTGAGGACAGATGATTAACTTGTTTATGCTGAAGGATTTCCCCCATGGATGGCTTATTCTAGAACTGCACGTCCACACAGACCCTGAGCAGTGATGCCCAGCTCTTCTTTCCAGAGGAATAATTACTTCCCTATTTCCACATGAGGGAAACCAAAGCAGAGCAAAGTAGTTCATTTACCCAGGCCAGAAGTTGAATGTCAAGCTCCAGAACCCATCAGGGTGTTAGAGCATGGTCATGTTCCACTTAAGCAGATACTTGCTTGGGTGAGCCTCAGGTCTGCTCTGGCAAGGTCATTTCTGGACTTTCCATGTAGATGGACACCCTGGAGCAGCTGTGTGCTCAGCCATCAGCACTTTGGTACCTGGGCAGTGCCTGCTGAGAGCACGGTGTCTTCATTTTCTAAACTTTCCTCCTGCTCCATGATGTTTCTCCATCACAGCAATATGTGTCTTCCCTCCTCTCTAGCTCCTTGCACACCACCCAGGACGTCTGGCTCCACGGCTGAGACCAGAAAAGTCCATTACAGCATTATTAGCCTCTTCTTTTGTATCCTACAGAGTGAGAGTGACTGCCGAGCCCCCTTTGGCTTCAAATGTTTAACAGATTGACCCACATCTAATTTCTGCTGCTGTGTTTACAGAAGGTGGAGGACAGAGGGAAAGGGGGGCTGCTGTGTGAGGGAGAAGGGCATGTAGAAAAAAGAAATTGCTAACCCTCCATCAAAGAGCTGCTTTCCTACTTGTGGTTTCAAAATGCTTCCTCCTTCCCCAGCTATCCTGTAATCACTCTCCAACATTCACCAGAGCAGTGTTTACATCCAGCCCTATTACCGGCAGGGGAGACAGGAGAAATTAAGGGCTCCCATGCCCCATTATCTCCTCCTCTTCCCCCTCCTCTCCCCTCCCACAGGCAGACACACTTCTCTCCCCTTACCCCTTTTCATCAAATGCCTCCAATTCATGAAGGAGTAAAAGCCCTTTAATGGGATTCTGCAGATCTTAAAATCCAGGTGGTTTGTTTAAAAAAATAAATAATAAAAAGGACAAGGAAGAAAAAAGAGACGAGAGGGAAGGGGAGGGGAAAAACACTTGGACAAAAATACCACCAGCTCACTCTTTTTGGCTTCTTTGTTCCTTTTCCACGTTGTCTTGAACCTTTTTCTCTGCCACAACTCCGCTTGGCAGCTGGGGTGAACTGAAGTTGGCCTTGGATGGCTAGTGAGACCACACAGAGCTCACCCTGGCTGGGATTAATTTCCGATGTACAGCTGAAGAATCCCATGCGCACACACAAACACAGCGAGCCCTTGCGTTTCCTTTTGATTTCCTTCTGGTGCTTCCTTCCCCAGATACCCTTTTTATCAGAAGCAGAACGAGCTGCAGTGCCAGTGCAGACGCTGCTGAGGCGAGAGGCTCTGACCCAGCGTGGGCGCAGAGCTGGGGGAAGGTGGAAGCTCTTAGATGTTGGGCAAACAAGCAGACGTGTGAAAAGTGGCCAACGTTGGACAACAATAAATGGGGATTCTGACTTTTTTTTTCTAATGAAGGGTAAAAAAGGATAGTCATCTGGTACTGGCACTTGACAGGGACTTGAAGTCTGATTCCAATTCCTTGTTTAACCGCAGATTTCCTCTAAATAATTCTTGTAATCTCTTGATTCCCCAGCTGAGGTCAGGGGCCCATTGTTCTACACCCTGTAACAACACAATGGGACACAGTTCCTGCCCCAAAGAGCTTACAGTGAAAACAATCAAAGAATGAAAAAGAAACCCAGGCTTGCCTGAAGTTACACCCTGGTGTTAAATTGAAGATTAGAACCAGACCTCCTGACTCTCTAGGTTTTGAGTCTTCTGTAATTGTAGCATTTTTCTGGCTCCTATCTTTAGATTCACACTGCAGTGTTAAAGACCATCAAAATACTGAATCTATTACCCCTCGGAGTACAGGAGTGGGAGCTGTGTTTCTGATGGGCAGCTATGTTTCTATAGTTGAGACAACCTTTGTGTTCTTCTGGTTGTTGGTTCATACTTAACACTACCAGCAGACAGAGAGTAGTTGTGAAGCTGCTTAACCTTTGGGATTACTGGATTTCCTATGAAGCAAAGTGATGGAGTAGCCTCTAATGGGCTTGGCTGGTAAAGGCGTTGCGTCAGGCTGTATTGAAGTCCCTTCCTCAACGGGAAGGGAGATGGCTGTGTGGGCATATGGGGATATTTAAGCGGAGAATGTTTGCTCCCATGTGTAGGAGCTGTTAGAATAGCTCTGCGCCCAGAACTCGCTCCCCTCCCAGGACATGGATACACTGAATGCGTGGGGCGGCGCTTGCGTGTGAACTTGTCCCAAGCCCTCTTAGTGCCGGCACCACAGTGCTCACGCCGCAGGAACATTCATAGCGTGACGGTTCTGGTGAAAGATGACCAACTGGAAGGAGGTTCTGGTCAGACTGTCAATGCTGTAAAGCGTTGACGTGCTCTTCATGACTGAAAGATTCAAACTGAAGCAGGCTTGGCAGATGTCACTCTCGGTATTGCTCAACAAAGAGAGGATCTCACCAATTTGTGTTGCCGTAAAGCTTGCAGTGTTACGGTTTTGTTTAAAGTCTCGGCATCTAGAATGGCCTGATGATATGGCAGGTGATAATTTGTGGATGCAGACTCATATATGCAACCACCCATCCACTCTAAATTTCCCTTTGTTTTCCATACACAGCTTTCAACCTCCAGAGTGTTTCAGTGGCACTACTTTGGCTCTCAGTATTGAATATTATTAGCGGGGGAAAATGTGAGTGCTCATATCCTGTGTGTTTATTTTCCTCCTTATCAGTTCATATGAAACTTGTGGTCACTCTGAGATCTTTAATTTCAGCAAGAGGGTCGATATCAGTTTCCAGACTTATCAGAGAGATGGACATATGCACATCTCAAGGGACTGCCGGATTCATCTTCCCTAACTTTGGGCATCAGAGGAGATTTCCTCTCCATGTACACGATCACAGAGATTACACCTTAAATGCATCCTACATCTGCTCAAAGATGTGGAGATCTGTAATTTAACCTGTCTTTATGGTCAAGGGAAATGACCACTTTGAGGGCCTGATTCAGCTGCTTTACTTCAGGTAGCTTGATTAGAATGTGAGGAATGGCACAGCTGAACTGCCCGTTTCCTCTGGCT
The DNA here is from genome assembly GCF_028858725.1 of Colius striatus. Taxonomy (NCBI): domain Eukaryota; kingdom Metazoa; phylum Chordata; class Aves; order Coliiformes; family Coliidae; genus Colius; species Colius striatus. The sequence continues at coordinate 4,600,876 of NC_084775.1, forward strand.
GCAAATGGAGTCAATTTAGTGGCATAAAATGAGAAGCCTACAGCATGATGCTGTCTCAGCTCATACTTGTGTGGGTCACCAGAGCTGCTTGCTCCTTTGTGAGGGAAGTTAATGGTCCCATGTGGTCACTATTCTATTGGTGCTGCAGGCCTTGATCTTGGATTCTGATGGAGAGACTTGTGCAGAAGAGCACGTAATTGCAGCCGGGGGGGGGGGGTTGTTCTTCAGCACTATGTCTAAGCTGTTGAATAAGATTCAATTCTTCAAATTTAGGGATGACAGGTTTGGCTGTACATCGAAATCAACTTCATCCTCCTGATACTCTTAAATTTGTTTTCTTTGTTTCAGAAAACTGTGTGGAAATTACTGGATTTCCAAACACATCTTCCAAAGGGAACTGCACTCTAGACCTCAATTTCTCTAGAAGTACTGACAAAGAGTAAGGGGAGGAGCAGGAAAATGACCTAAAGGGTTATATTAAGATTTGGTGGTCATTTCTGCTCACATGAAATGTTTCAGAATCACAAGATAGGCATCAAAAGCTGCTAAGATTTAAAACGTCAGAAGTCTCTTTATTTGGCTTCTGAATTTTGTGCATTTGGGACGTCCTTGGGTCACACTGTCAGGATTTTCCTTGCAACAACAAGGAAAGTCGCTTCTTTTCATTTATTTTTGTTCTTCTAATGAGAGCTGAGACTCTCATGTAATTGCTTGTTTCCTGGAGTTGGGGCCTTTAAGTAAATATCATATATCCAGAGATTCGTGTTAAAGTCATGAGTTGGCAATTGTGTTTTATTTTACTTCAGAGAAGATTTTGTTCCTGTACAGGATCTTGATGGCTTTAGAATTACCATGGAAAGAGAATTGTCATTGGTGTTTGTTAGTTGAGATATTTTTTTTGCCATGAGAATTGAAAAAATTGAAACATATCAAAATGTTTCTTTTTGGCAAAGTTGAGAAGCTTCCTCTTGACTTTATTCTGCCTTCCACTATACTACACATTATTTATAATATAGGAGATGAAAGAACTGAGTTCCATTTGAACTGCTGAAGTGGAAATTAGACAGTCAGTTCCTATTAAAAAGGTCACTCTGGGGAGTAGGGGAGTGAAGGAGTGTTGTCCCACAAAACTATTTTCACTAGTTTTCATCTCCCCCAAAGCCTGAGGGTTTGGACTTTTCACGCCTATTTGAAAACAAGCCAATGACTTGAAATGTATCTCAGAAGTTTTTACCATAGAATCACAGAATGACAGGGATTGGAAGGGACCTTTAGAGGTCGTCTAGTCCAACCCCTTTGCCAAAGCAGGTCTCACCTAGATCAGGTCACACAGAAACATGTCCAGGTGGGTTTTGAAGACCTCCAGAGAAGGAGCCTCCATACCCTCCCTGGGCAGCCTGGGCCAGGGCTACCTCACCTCACAGCAAAATAGTTGTTTCATTCAGCTTTTGGTCAGCCCTTTCTATTATTTCAGGTTAAGAAACATCATGATGCAATTTATTTGGTAATGAACATATGTCTTATTTTCTTGTTCTCTGCTTTTCACTTTTACTGGTGACCTATTTCAGAAACAATCTTTGCAGGCCAATGGTCATACCTTAATAAGAGCAAAGAGGCTTGAATTTTAGGACTAGCTGTTAGTGTCACACATTAGTAGTTTTACTCTCCATTTGGTAGATCTATGGTGGATAAAATCGTGTGTGAAGGGATGAAGGAGGAAAGACCTGGATAAGAGTGGTGGTATCTGATAATGAAAAGGACAAATCCATGCAGAGATTTCTTTTATTTGCTTTTGGCTGTTAGTATTAGTAATACTGTACCTGGGAAGCTGGAACTGCCACAGATAATGACATTATTGCTTTTGAGATGGTTTATCTAGCTCTAATAACAAGGGCTGGAATCAATGGGAGCTGCGAGGACTCAGCACCTCTGGAGGTGCTCTTGTCTGTACTTCTAAGCAAGCAAACTTTTATGCATCCAACAAAAGGAGCCCAGGGCAAGAAAAGGTTGCTTTAGTGCTGTAAGGCAAAAACAGACCCGTTCTGAATGTTTCATAGCTGCCATTGCTCAATATGTCTGCGCCTAGGTGGGACTGCCAGATCAAATCACATGTTGCAGGTGAAATACCAACTTGTCTGTCATTGCCTCTCACCTTCATTTACCTTCCTCTGTGAAGCACTAATTGGGATAAAAAAACCCATAGGATCCTGTGGCACCAGCCACTTACAACCAAGGCCCTATTTTTGCTTTCAGGCTAGGTTATCTAGGGATTGCTTATGAACTCAGAAACTCTTAGCAGTTAAGATAGCCGCTCATTCCCCGGCCCACGCTTGCCTGTCTGCTTTGCAAGGAGTTGCTGTAAGGGACCCCACTGTCTCTATTACTCAAATCACCAGTTCACGTTCAAAGTTCAGACCCCACGTGCCTCTGGAAGGGGTCTGATGGGTGACTTCATGGTCTGCCCTGCCAACCCCTCTTGAAAGGGAGGAGGACTACTGAGGCCTGCAGTGTCTTAAATCACTTAAAGCATCATTTTGCAACAGCTTGAATGCAAACCAAGATGGTTTGTCTCGCATTTGTCCTAAATACCTATTGCTGTATACAATTGCCTGTGTCTTTACCCCAGGGTTTCCTGCAAACAGGGTTTGGTATATTGGTTACCATGAGTCAGCTGAGATGGAGTGGCTCACAACACACTGGGCTGTGCTGGTGCATCTTCTTTACCCAACTACATAATCTAAACTAGTTCTTGCTTAAGATAGGGAACTTGTTTCTGGTCTTCCTAATATTCAAATGGTTCTGCTGATACAAATTCCCTGGCTGTCAGCGAGCTGCCCTGATTTGACATGATGCAAATGACACAAGAGATGGATCTGAAAGGTAGAAATAGCCTAATGGATGATGTTTGGCCAGGGTGGCTGCTGTGAGCTGTCTGGCCTTGGCTCAGCCTATTGCAGCTGCAGTAAAAAGCCAACGCTGGTATGCTCACGTGGCATTTCATGCATTTCACAATGCTTTGCCAGTTCTTTTAGTCCCAGCGACAACTTTGCAAGGATTGCAAAGCAAGCATTTCTCACTGCTTGTTTCGGATGAAGCAAGTGAGGGGCAGTCAGTCGGTGGTGCTGTGAGCCACAGGACAAGTTAGGGGAGGAACCATGAACATGGGTTTCCCCATCTCCTTGGGCCTGTGCTGCAGCTCTGAAACACACCACCCTGAAACCCTGCCAAGGCAGCAGAGAGCCAAAAGGTGTCTTGATCCCCTGAGCTAAAATGCAAGCCCTTGGCTGACTTCAGAGCAGCCAACTCAGGTTGCAGGTTGGAGCTTGCGCAGCAGTGGCACGCGGAGTGCCGCCAGCCAACACCTCATGGCACCAGTGACACAGAGCACCTCAGGCAGCTGCACTGTCAACCCAAAGCTCTCAGCATCCTGCACCACGGAAGCTGTGTCACCCATGCCCGGGAAGGTGACTGTGTGGGAGTGTTGAGCAAGATCCTTAAGCCCAGGAGAATGTAAAACCGTCTCCATTCCTGTCTGTGCTCTCTTTTTGTGTCGGGAAAGGAGATGTGAGCTCGTGCTGTCTCCATCCGCCGCTTCCTTCGGAAGGTTTAGGAGAGCTGGGAGCCAGGGACTCGCGCTCCCCATTCTGTCGCAACGTCCCAACATCAACACCCTCTGATCTATGGTATCTTGAGAGTTTGCAGCTCTCGTGTGGAGATGGAGTATGAATAAGGGCCCCCCAGTGTATTGGGAATCGGGCCTGTGGGTCTCCCGTGTCAAGTGAGTCATAATGTATTAGATCCGAGGACTTCCCCCACGGGTGTTTAGTCTCAACAAACCCAGCTAATTCAGATTTAACTTAGCTCTTAATATGCTACATTGCTGAGTCTTCTAATTAATGCCACATGTTGCAGTCAGCTGTCATACTGAATAAATGTTTACAAAGCTATTAATGTACTGTATTTGTAAACCAGACCAGCTCCTTTTTGGAAATCATGTGGTATGTGTTTTCCCCTCAAAGATGAAAAACGTTTTTTAGCAATAATGGATACTTTATTTTTGCAGCAACAGCCACTTCCCAAGAATTCAGTGCTAACTTTCTTGGGCCACAGCCATTATCCTGGCAAAGGGACGCAGGGAAAAGCGCCGTCTTTGAAACAGAGACGCTGAGCTGCCCAGCCATGGTGGGCAAAGGGGCTGGTAAAGACAGACAGGCTCTGTGCCAGGTGGTGAAGCCAGGGAGGAGGCAGAGTCCATGTGTGGGTCGGCAGTGGGTTCTGACCCCCAGCTGCCGCTATCCCAAAGCGTGTGCACGCAAGCACCCCGCAGTCTCCCTCCCTTCGGCTGCCACGTGAGCAGGGACGCCCAGCAGCAACTGAGGGAACAGAGAAGGAGACGTGTCCTCAAGCAGTCTGCAGGCCATCTGCCTTCTGCTCAGGGGCCCTCTCAGGGCTGGGGACACGAGCTGGCCACCGCCATCTCCACGTGGCCAGCGCTTGCCTGGCACAGGGACAGTGAGGCTGGGACAGTGAGATCGTGGGGGTGGGAGATCCCATCTTTTCCCCAGATCTGCTGCCGAACGACTTGCTCTGCACAAGTTCACGTTGTCTGTTCTCTTAGGTTTTTTTGGTTGTGCATTTAATTCTTTCCTGGGGCTCAAAGGGAACAGCTTTCATCTGTTGGGATTCATGCACTTCTGTTTCATCTCTAAACTGCTGCAGGAACCATAGAAGATGTCAAAGCACTTTGAAAGCTTAGGGAGAGTGAGGCTGGGATCTGTGCGCTGCTGCCAGGGTCCTTCAAGGCAAGGCATCTGGCTCAAGGATTTAGGCACGTTGTCCTCCTTTGAAGTCCAGGGAAGTAAGTATCTAACCCTGAGCTGGACCACAAAAAAAAACCCCTTAGTGACTTTTTGCATCTCCAGTCTCTAATATGAGGTTAATGACAGAGCCTCCACTGTGAGTTGTGAGGGTAATAGATCAGAATGGTTTAGGGGAGCAGGACACCCATAACAGATGTGGATGGTCACATTAGGGATCCTGCCCCTCAGCACGTGGCTGAAGATGCCAAGGCCAGGAAGGAAGGTGGCCAGGATCACTGCCAGGCCCTCAGCTCTTTTCATGTAGAGGTGGTTTGGAAATGAAGGCTTTCCATCAGCTCAAGGCGTATGAAATAGGAGGTGGGATCTGGTATTTCCAGGAAGCTGAAATTCCACTAAAAAACAGGTGAGGGGGAAACCTTTTCTCTTTTTTTTCCCTTAGCTGTGTGGCTATACAACTAAGATAATGAACAAAACCCCACTAACTCCCTATTCTTCTTTCTTGCCCTTTGCAAATAAGATCCTTTAGTCTAAAATCAACAAGCAGCCAAATGACTGATGCTTCTAATGCCTTAAGAAGGGGAATGTCACTCAAAGAGCCCATTCAGAAAGTTTTCATTCCAGCAATAAATAAGTAAATAGAAGTGATGTTTTCTCTGCCTTTAACCAGCTGCAGTATGTGCTAACGTGCTGTATATTTTGGAAGAATTCATAGCAAAGCCCATCCAGGTAAAGTGAAGCTAAGCAGTTCAATGATTTTAATAGTAGTAAAATCATTGGATTTTACTGATTCAGCTACAGTGTGCTCCAGCTTGTGTGCAGTGAACCAATATCTGAAATATTTTCAACATTACCTCTCCTTAGGAGCAATACCCCTGCTAGTGGAGTTAGCACTGTGTGCCTAGGTGTTAGCTGTCTCATTTCCCAGCTTGATGTCCCCCAAGTAGAAGCAGCAAGGTGCTAAGTGGTGGCACAGCCACCTCTCAGAGCCCCACAGTTGCAGGGAGAAGGGAAGCAAGGCAAACTGGCTTTTAATTTAGGATGATGGATTCAATTGCCCTTCCTTGAAATCCCTTCAGGACCATGTTTTGAGCTGCTACCCTGAGTTGTAAACCTTGAAACATCTTGCCCTCACTTTGGTTATCACAGAAGCCAAACACACACCTGCTCTTGCCATGGAGCCGTGTCTTCCACGTCTTTAATCCCCGGTTTCCCCCTGCTTCCCAGCCTGCCTCGTCAGTGGGAAGTGTGCTCACGATGTTCAACTTCCCTCATTAGGCAGAACATTCCTCTTTTTAACCTCTTTAACCTGCAGCATTCCCGTTGGGAGGGCCCTGTCTCCATACTTCTCAATTGCTCTTAATTAGATTGGGCATTTCTTGCCTCCACTGTATATTTACAATTTAGGAACAGGAAAAAATACAGCCTGCACTTAAGGGCTTTCTTCCCTTAGTTTGCTTCCCGTGCTTGATGTGTTGGACAGCAGGAGGTGGAAATTTTAAAGCCCAGAGGAGCAGAACTTTTATGGGAGGAGAATCTGAGGCGATTTAGATCATTCTTTAGGTAGGACTGATTTCATATCTTGATGGGTTTTTACATCAGCTCTCACTTTGTTTCTGTTTCCTTCCTCCTGTGTGCGCATGTGTGTGTACACACTCACACACACAGCCCTATTGTCTGTCTTTTGCTCTTATTCTGCCATCAACCTTTTAATATTATTATTGTTGATGTCTTTTCATTCCTGATGCCAAACTTGATTTGGAGATCACAGTACTGAGGGTTTCATTTTGAGCACTGTAGACAGAAAACTGAAGTCCTAAGTGACTGGAGCCCTCGGCCAATCTAATTGTTATTGATATTTGTGTCTGATTGTTCATCAAGGTGGGGGGGGTTAACTTGCAGGCCAAATCATTCTATTACTGGGGTTCCTTTCAGCCTTTTCTCTAACAAAAAGAAAACCCCTCCCTGGTCAGCAGCAGAAGAATCAATGGCAATATCTCTAGATGTCCATCTAGGTGGGTGTGAGAGGGGGGAGCAAAGACAGAGGAGCTCATGTATGCCCCATTTGAAATGTGCAAGCAAAAGATGGGAGAGCCAGCGGTGTTGCATTACAGGGGGGAAAAAGGATCTCATTAAAAGACTACCATTTTTGTGGCAAGGTGAAGGAGGCAGAGGAAGGAGGGGCTGGCAGGGCTAATTATATTAAGGTCATTTCACCTGTCAAAACTTTCCCTGTATTGGTGTCCCTGGTGCCCTGGGATAACATCCAGATTTGTCCTGAATGGCGTCTCTGTTCCTGCTTAGGAGCCTTGACTGGTGGATCGTGAAGCGAGCTGCATGAAAGGAGCCCTGAAGGCACCCTTTTGCCGCCTTTTCACCTCCTGCTCTCCTTTGATTTTGCTTTCCCCCCTCTTGAGTTTCACAGTGGGTAATGCCAAATCCCTGCTGTGCCGCTTCGCCCTGGTTGTGCTCTCCCCTGGAAGCCGCTGAGGCAGCCAGCATGCTGAGTGTCCTGAGCCCTACAGCTCCTCTTCAGCCAGGTTCTCATCTCTGTGGGTTTCAAACCCATTTACACCCTGCTGCAATGCCAATTTATTCCCTTGAAAGCTCTCCTCGGGAGCCGAGAGGGATGGAGCAAGGCTGATTTTGCTCATTAGACTAATAGTGGAAACCGGAATGATGCAGATGCAGGGATCAAAACAGAAACGAGGGAAATATTCTGTTTATTCATTTGAAAGAAGCAGGAATGAGGGGGTGGCTGGTAAACCAAAGCATCTTCATCCCAGTGATGAACCCTAGAATTACCTGCCCTCCTTCAGGGGATTGTTCCAGGTCATTAAGTTATTTCATTTTCCAGGAGTTGTGGGGAAGGCAAATTTCTACGGTTAATCTTTCTCTCAAGGTAGGTGGAAGCTATGCAGATGGCCTCACTTTGCTAACATTAGCAGGTAGAAGTAATTTGGTGAAGAAAGCAATGGGAGGAACACAATAGAGTTCATTCAGGATCACAGGGGTTATACTCGTTGCCACGGAAACAGTGCAGAAATTTCGGAGATCAAAGGCTTCTCCACCAAAAGTTGCTGCCTAAATGCGTTGGGTGGAATGAGAAAGAACTGCAGATGAGGAGGAAGTGCACCAAATTTGCGTGGCCAACAGCAACCATCTCAGTGAGTCAGATTTAACCTGCTGAAGTGGCACCATTGGAGTTGAGGGATGGATTTGGCTTAACGTACCCTGTCTTTGGGAGATACTTAGGAGCAGCAGTGAGTCATGGATGACTGTGACATCCGGTAGAATTTGATGAGTTTCCCTAAATTGGGGCATATTTGGATCCTGGGATTGGCTTTTGAGCAGGAAAATAAGCAGGACCACATAGTTGCCTCTGTGAGTAATTCTTTCATGGTGGTGATGAAGAGGCGTTGACCTCTGAATGCTGAGTACAACTGCTTGGTGGAAGTTGCTCTTAAGGTTGAACCGATGGTCCTGTCAAACATATTGAATGGTTCTTAGTGTTAGAAAGGATTCTTAGGAGGAAAAAACCCTGCAGTTAGAGAGCCAAAGAGAGTTGTTCAGGCTGTGAGATGTGTGTAAGTATCCGTCAAACTAACCTCAGCCGTTCTGGCCTCTTTTCTGTAGCTTCTAGCATATGAACAACCACCACATCAACAGCCTGTCTCCTCTTTCTGTTTGACTGTTTGGTGAAGTGCTCTTCTTCCTCCCTCCTGTCTACTGAGACAGCTTAATTGCAGCAACCACATAACTGATCAGCCTTGTCTTTGACATTCTAATTGCATTATATGTTTTTGGTGAAGTCTTTCGGGATGTGTTTCTCAAGAACTGCTTTCTCCTTTGGAGAGGCACAGTGGTGTACCAGGTGATGCTTTGGCCCTAAAGAAAGAGGGGGAAATACCCAAATGGGGAGAGTGCCATGCATCTCTACTCTCGCTAAAATACACCCTTCCAGCCAGCCCAGGATGCTGGTTCAAAAATCTTGCAGCCTTGCAAAAAAATACTGGAGGTGTCTTCCTTCTTCATAGCATGGTTTGCAGCTTTGGCCTTGAGGAGGATGAATGAATGATGTTAAATGCTGTTTGTTTAGAAAAGGCCATGCCAGATTTTTCGTCGTATCAAGGGCAATGGGAAACAGAAATATGTGTTAGGGCTGGCACTTGACTACCCACTCTCAGTCTCACTTCTGCCAGGTGTTCCTGCCATCAGCGAACCAGTCATAGAGAAAAGCCTCTGGAGGCAGAGACATTTCCAGTGCAGTAACCTGAATCATTTTAAAGAGCAGGAATCAGAGACAAAGCATGGTATTGTAGGCAACAAAAGTTGAATAAGACGACCCTTGGGAGCCCCACCACTTCTCCCTTTAATCTGATCAGCAAGCAGCATTCTTGTAATTCCCTCCAGGTCACTCTGAATTCCTGCAGTTTCTCAGCCAGGTTGAAGTCTTCCCCTTCAATATTAAATAATCTACAGGCTTAAAGAACGGAGCAGAGCAGGAGCAAGGCAAGACTGAGCTTAGTTTATATCAGAAGCCAACAGGAAACTGCTGCATCCTTCTCCCAACATCTCGAAGACTCAGTAATTTGAAGTTACCTTTTATTGTGCTCTCTGCTTTTCAAAGACTTCACAAGGTCATTCAGAGAGGATGTTCCTCGTGTATTTACGTAGCAGACTCTGAGTGCAGCACCCTTAGGTTGTATCTGTGAGCTCTTACTGTTTCTGGCTTAATTCAGGGGAAGCAACAATTTGAGTTTGTAAGTCAGAGACAACTGGCTGCTCTCTTTTCCAAAGGGATGTGAATTACACAGCCTGAGGCAGCTCAGCAAATCTTGATGTCTCCCTTTGGTCAAGGAGGCAAATCTGGCATTGTGACTGCTAATGGCTACTGGCAGCCTCCTCTCTGACTGCTTCAGTGGCCAGCTGCAGCTGGATGGTTTGTGGGAGGACCCATAAGAGAAAAAAGGGACCTTATTTATACATGAGTCCAAGGCATCTATACCTTTAGAGAAATGCACCCTGGAACCTTCTGTGTGGGAGCTGGGATAGAAATACATCTGAGGAGATATTTCCTGAAAGAGCTGAGGGCAAGTCAATGCCAGTGTACATTCTGTAGATGCAATAAAGACTCTGCAACTGCAGTAAAAACCCACTGGTACAGACTTCAGAGTGCCTGTAGGCTTGAAGTTCTCCCATCCTGGCCAAGTCCTGCCCCACTACCACTTTCTTGCCCTCTTTACTCACAGAAACCAGAGCAATGCTCAGGTGGCTCAGTGACCACAGCCACAGACCCACTCAAAGCTTTGGGGCAGGTTTGGTAGTCATGTGTCTAAGTGACTTCTCTCTGTGTAAATGGGTCTACCTCTCTGTCACTGAGCGGGGTATTTACTGCTTGGTAGCAGTGCCATTCCACATGGAAAAGCAATCTGCTGTGCAATTGGCTCTGCCTGGGCCCTCACAAGTCTGCCAAAACACGAATTTGATGAGTGAAGGTCAAGCTACAAGGCGTATTTATTCTGTCAGAGAGCAGGCAAAGCTTTTAAAGGCTGGGAAGGCAGACGACAGTACAGGGAAGGGGACAGGATACTCTTAATGGTGATGAAAGCAAGGTTGGCTTGGCTCACATCTCCTTTCTGTTGCATCTTAGGGGTACAGTAGAGCCCATGGACACAGAATGAGGCAGGAGGACGAATTGGTAATTAAAGCTACTTTCCAGTCCCTCAGTGGGAAATCAAAGAATGGTGTTACCAGAGTTCCTCGTTGCAGCTGCCTGAGGAAGCCACATCCATTGACTTCAGTGGTTGGTAACTCCAGCCTGATGTGAAACTCTGGAGATATAAAGTTATGCTGAAGAGATGAGAATATTTTGAGGAGTGTTACTGTTCTTCTGAGAACTTTATTTAGAAGAAGAACAAGTTCTCTTCCAAAATATACAAAAGAAATATTCTTACCATGGAAGTGCACAGCCTGAAGACTCTAATGACATGAGGTCACTGGCTTCCTTTTATCAATGACTTTGAAGTCTTGTCCTAGTTTTCTAATTTAGATTCTTGTGATAAAAGGTTTTCAGTGAGCTTGGGCAAAAGCCAAGACCATCTCCTTCTAATAGTTTGGGAATACAACTACTAGTAACAGTTCCAGTTTCGAAGAAGAGCCAGGTCTTAAAAGCAACTGCAGGGACTCAGCAGAGATTTGGGACTACTTGAAGTTTCAGGCAGCTCTTGGGCCCAAATGCTTGAGCCATAAGTTTGGTTTGGTCTTTAAAATCATGCATCTGTTGCTCTATTCCTGGGCACTGCCATGCCACCATAGACAAAGTGCATGAAGCAGATTTCCCTGTGGCTTGCAGAGCTCTCTGTACATTGGCTCTTTGAACTGCCTTCTGCTGTGGTATGGTCAGGTAACCAGTTCCCACTTCATCTGCTCACAAAAGCTTGTAAAAGTTTCAAGTAATAAGGTGGAGAATCGAATTATCAGCTTACAGTTAAACTTATTTTTGAGGAAGTGCCCTTAAGGATGAGCCAGCCCTGGGCAGCCCAACCTGTATCTCATCTGAGTCTGAATGATGTGGGTACCTGTGGTAAATGGGAAATCACCCATTCCTAGAGCAGACAGTGAGTGATTTCTACCAGTGTCAGCATCCAACTCTTCCTGCCACCTGAGAGTAGATAGTCCTGAAGAAAGTGGCTAGGTTCAAAGGCAGACACTCCCTAGAAGTCAGATTCTCCACCATAGGGCTGAGGGATGCTCCGGGACAGTAGACAGAAGCTTGAAAGCATGTTTCTCCTACTCTGAGAACCAAGGGAGACTGCCAACTGAGTGCAGGACAACCACAAAGTGTCAGGTGTTTCATCAATAGGGGAAGATTGAATATTTGTATCCAGGGAGCTCTCTGGTAGCCTCAGCCACTCCAGTTTGCAGGACCGGTCACTACAGGTGTATCGAGCATTCAGGTCTGCCCTGGAGAATTAAGATGCTGACTCTGTGCTGGTGCCATGACTGTGAGAGCAGGGGGGGGATTGTCTGAGGGTGCTGGGCTTCTTGGCGTTGCTGTGTGCCTGAACAAGCCACCTTCAAGCTCACGTGATGTGTGTGCAGAGCAGGAGGACTTGAGCCCGGAAAGCTACATTTCATTTAGTAATTAATTAGTGATTCTTGACCCCAGGCAACTTCAGCCCGCTGACAATAACAAGATTGCAGCCTGTGTATAAGCTAGCCTCCATGCCCTTACCACTCTCATTACATTAGCTGAAATCCCTTGCAACAAAGACACAGCCTGCCTGGCAGGGGAGGGATAAAACCTCTTTCTCTTCATGATTTGGGTCTGTTTCTCTGCAGACTTAGCACTTAAATCTTCCCCCCACTGCTTGCAGTGGCTCCTTACCCCAGGCCATTGCCCCAAAAGGCCACGACAGCACCGAAAAGGGCAGCTTGCCCAAACTGTCCACCCAACCCCTTCGCCAGCAGAGACACGAATTCAGTGGGAATCCTCCACTGCCTTCCCACAATGCCCTCTGTAGGCTCCACAGGAATAGAGCCTCAGCCTCCCAGCACAAGGGGAAGCGGGGCAGGGCCGGGGCTGCTGCGGGATACGCTGCCGAGGCCTCGGCCAAGGCTCCCGGCCATGCCGGGGGCACCCGCGCGGTTCCACGGGCCGTGCCAGCTGCCTGGGGCAGCTCTGCGCCGAGGAGGTAAGCTGGGAGCTGCCGTTGGCGTGGTTTCTGTCTCAGAAGGGGGGTGCTTTCACACTCAGAATGGTTTTAATTATTTGTTGGAAGATTTTGAGAGCTCCTAGGGTAATGGAGAGGCCTCAATCAGTGTTTCCTAGCTGAAGGCATCTATGGATGTGCATTCGCTCGCCTTAGTCATAGCTGAACCTTGCATCAAGAGGAGAGCTTGTGCCAAGTGCCTGGGTGGTTCCTTGGTGACTCTGGTAGTGGGTCTCGGTGGCTGGCAGCTCTGGGCGTGTTGGAGTCTGCAGTGCTATGGAATTTGCAGTGAAGTAGCTGTTTCTCCTAAATTATCATTTCTTATTTTGCCTTACAACCCTGCAGTGCACTTCACCTCGCAGGGAAGGTACAAAACCTCATTCATGGGAGTAACAAAGTAGCTCTGAAAAAAAAAGAGGGAGGCTTTGGCTTGCCAAGGTGAGTCAGTGACTGTAGGTGTCGTGTGCTATTGTTCTGTGTTATGCTATGCAATCCCTAATGCTCAGGACCCACTCAGCATCAGTACTTGAGCAGGCAGTGAGTCTCTGCTGCTTCTCTCTTCCTGGGAGAAAATATCAGCAGATGCCTCTAAAAAACTAAACTCTTGCTTGTAAGTAGGAAAAATCAGAAGGAACGTCACTTCTCTGCTCAGCCTCAGACTTTGTCTCATCTGGGCAAAACTGTGTAAGGAGCTAGCCCAGAATTTAAAAGGTATTGTAATTGCCTCTAGGATTCACTAAATGATGCTGTGGGGGAGGAGAGAGGAAAGGTCAAAGATCAAGGAACTGGGGATGATAGCTCTGTCTGAGGACATCTCAGCTCCAACATGGTCCACAGGCTTCAGCAGCAAAAGATGCTGCACAACTGCCTGTTGCATGGTCTTACCCCTGAATAACCCCTGTATCTCCCCGTGAGGCTTTGGAGTTAAGCTCTGAGATTCATCTCTGTCCCTGTGACCCACAGGCATGTTGCTGGGGACCCTGTGTAATGGCTCCTCAAGGCTATGCTGCCGTTGTGTTCCTCAGCAGTGCTGTGCCATGGAAGGAGTGCCACATGGCACAGTACAGCAGGACAGTATGGTAGAGCAGGGCCAGATGTTGCCACATCAGTGGGGAAGCAGAGTGACCAAGAGCTGTCACCAGGATAAACAAGCTGTCCCTTGCTCTTGGCAGCTGCCTCCCCACCATCAAACACCCTCCATCCTTCCCATGGCCTCCCTCACCCATTCTGCAAGAGACTGAAGGGGCTGCAGAGGGGTCTAGTACTTCTCCAAGGTTGATGCCTACTGCTAATGACTGCAGGAGACTGTTTTCACCTCTCTCCAGCACCCGTGGATATTATATGGGGAAGAGCTGGAGAGAGTGCTGATGGGCACTGCTTCCATTTCCTTGTGCCCACCCTGCAAATCCTCCCCCCCTTCACAGCATGGTACTTGGTGAAAGCACACGAGGCGAGGTGATCCGGTACTGTGCTGTCCTTGTGGAACGAAAAAACATACTGAGTGATTCCTTTTGTTTTAAGCTGTGTAATTGGTAGGGAAAACATATCCTGTTCTAGTGGCTTTTCCTTTATTGTCATGTTTAGGAAGTTTTTTGCATGTCATAACATTTTGTCTGTTTTCACTGAAATCCTTCCACGAAGGAATGAGTGTTTGCACAAACAGACTGACATGTTGATCCAGGCTGACAACTGCGTGGCTCAGACCAAAATAAGATGTAAAGTAAACACATTTGCATAAGTTTATAGTGGGACCCAGTTCTTACAAAGCAGAGGAAATGGGGAGATGTGAATCTAAGCAGCTTATCTTGCATCGCCTCTTTCTGCTGTGCCCCTCATTCTTAACCTCTGCTCCACAAGTGCCATGGGAGAGTTGTCTGATTTTTCCATTCAGATTTGAAACAACAGGTCTCTCTTGTAGTTCACTTATGTTTTTGTTTGTCTTAGAAGGGAGGGCATGGAGGAGGGAACATTTCCCCTCGTGTGAAACTGGTTGGTCTTTCCATCTTTTTTCTTCTCAGTTACACTTTAAAAAGCTTCTGTCAATGTATTTTCCATCACTGTAGAATTGCATTGACATCCTGCTGTTCTGTGTCACAACTATGTAGCATTGCAAAATGCTGATTTGGTACTATCTGTTTCTTGATCTGCTTGTGGCATGATTTCCTTAAGGATTTTGAGATCAATCCCTCCATTTTCCAGATGAGGAAACCAGAGCATAGAGCAGTTATTTCCTTTTGGACATCTGGCAGCTTTGGGGCAGAGCCAAAAGCAGGACCCAGATCGTTGGGAGTCCTGACAGAGTGTAGGGAGGTTTGTTAGTGCTCAGCTGCCTGGCACTGAGAGGGCTCTCTTGTCTGTGTGTGTGACTAGCTGGAAACAAGAGCCCTTGCCCAGAAGCCACGGGGTGTTTGTCCTACAGTTTGTGGCGTCAGTCAGGTCTACACTGTTGGTTGACTTTCACAAAGCACCTCCCCCAAAAACCTATGTGAATCCTGACAATACCTTTCAAAGGGGCCTTCTCTGAACCTGACTGTCCCTGAGGGAGCTGAAGGAGACCTCATAATCCAAACTGCAATGAACCTGTGCTGCATAGTTGGAGAAAAAAGATGAAGGAGGTCTTGTAAAAGCAATGTTAAGTCCTTGTTGCAGAAACCCAGCTGTCAAATGATGAAGATGGGCTCCAGGTCCAGATCTTCAAAGGACATTTATCTGACTTGAGCCATTTCTGCCCACAGTTTAATATCCCTTTGACTGTTGGATTTCTGGAGGAGGACGGTGTGGTTTAAGTGAATATTTAGTTCCGAGTTATCCTTTTTGCCTACTTTAGGCAGCTCCTAGTTCGGACTTCTGTGCCTTGCTTGGATGTTCGTTATTTTAGGAGTTGGCGTTCAGTCCTTGGAGCTGTGAGGTCTCACAATGACCCTCATGTCACCCTCCTTTGGGGGTCCAGCTCTTCATCCCTGAAGCAATCTCTATGTCTTGCTCAGCAGCCCAAGTTCCCTCCAGGGCTGCAAAGCCCATAGGAAAAGCAGCTGTTTCCCTGCTGTCCCTTTCAGCTCTGGGTACGGACCAAAGGGAACCGGAGGGTCAGGGCTCAGTTTGTTGTACATTTGACCTATGCTCATCTGTGGGGGGACTTTGCTGATGACATTGCAAATAAGCAAGAGTGGCACAGAGATGCTTTGTCATGCAACATTGTTCTGCAATAACTTTGTGGAGGGTTATTCAGGGGTTTTCCTATGTTGTTCTGGAAAGAGTCTAACAGGAAAAACACGTGTTTATGAGAATCCTTCATGTGTCTTTATTTCATTGGGTTTTGAGTGTGTCTCTCCCTTTACAGGAACTTCACACCCAACCCTAAAGAGATATTCAGGATAACAAGCCCTAATTTTGATTCTCAAAAGGCAGCAATGGGGCTGTGACATACAAGTTATTTGTGTGATGTGTTTGTCCCTATTTCATTTTCCCCTCATTGGACCTTCTGAAATGGTGGGAGTTGAGTAAATAGCCCAAAATAGTTAGGGAAAAAATCCTGAGTTTCAGGGGGAAAGGAGGGCTGGGAAAGGGTTGATGTCTTTTGTCAAGCTGGGTATTTTTATGTAACAGACATCACTTTAAGACACTGCTAATAGTTTTTGAGCTCCGCTGAGGTATGTTGCAGGTTTTGTGGCTTTTATAGTTTTTTTACAAGGGCTGGGAAGAGTTTGGTTTGTATGTGGGAAAAATACAGACAGTGATCAGATGGAGCTAGGTTTGTGAACACATGAGTTCCAGCTGAGGTGTTTCTACAGCCAGGATGCTCAAATAGGAGCAGAGCTGAATGTGGCTTGTGGTTTTTAACCATGCTCTCAGTGATAGCTTCATTTTAACCAAAATGCAAGACCTGAGTATATCTTCCCAGGTTTTGTAGGTGGTTTGGAGTGGAAGGGACGATGTTGTGGCTAGAGCTGAACTAGCTTATGGAAGTACCAGATTCTCTTCCTGGCCTTGCTACAAGTTTTCTGAGAAACTATAGACCAGTCACATATTTTCCCTCTCTGCCCTGGTATTGTTGTTTGGGAATTGGGAATAATTAGCTGGGTTTTGACTGCTGTATCTGTCCAGACCACAATTAACTGGAACTTGACTTTAAACTCTGTGGCCAGACGCAGTAGCGAGATGTTAGTCTGAACATTTGGCTTCTCTGATGATTTTCATAGCTAATGTATCAGATAAGACCGAGGGCAAGATGAACACATCTCATTCCTGACTCTAGTCTAAATGATAGTCATGTATTTCTGCACCAGTGGAGCTTCTTTTTTAAACCAACCCAGTTGTGCCGCTGCATGTGTGGGTTTGCACTCACTTTGGACTGGAGATGTTAACAGCTGAAACGTGATGTAGGAATTCAAGAGCAAAGAAAATGAAAGCTTGGCTCCCAGACCAGAAGTAAGAGATGATAAGGATATTATTTGAGTCTTCTGGTTATCATCTGATATCTGTCAGATCATCTGAGTCACTTGATGAAGAGGGTAGCTAATAAATCTAGCTAGCAGTGATTCTGTCACCCCAGCTTCCAAAGCTCACTCGTTCATGCTGGTAGATGAAAGGATATTAAAGAGATGTGTACCACTTGTTTCTTAAAAGGCCTGTGTCTCACAGATCAGCTGCAGTGAGTTTTCATGTCATAGTGGTGGGGAGGAAGTCAGGACTTGAGCTTCTGTGTGATCTTCTGTGAGGAATTGCTGGGAAGCATCACCCCCATCGTGCTCATGCTTTGGATCATTTACACAAGCTTTGTAAAGCCAGTGCTTTGGGAATATGTTTGTCCTTGCTGGGGTATGCTAGAATAAACTAAGCCTGCTACTTCCATGAAGTGTGGGAGCAATGAGTCACGTTACACAGATTGGCTTACGTAGAACAACTCCCTGCTAGGTGTCAGAAGAGAATGTGCTTTGTGCCTGTAGCCTCTGCGGTTGGGCAACACATGCTGTAAAAATGTTCTGGATGTGCTGCAAACCAGCCAGAGCTGGAAGAGCTCTGACCAGATCACAGGAACACACAAATCCTACACAAACATCCAAAAACTTTTCAGTGGGAAAAGAGGACGCAAAATAAACTTAGCATTTGGCAGGGGGATGATTTATCCTTTCCACAGCGCACTTTGTTAGATGCACCCTGATGCACGTCTGTCACACCGTGGGCTCGGAGGGGGCTGCTGCCACTCATGGCAGGACACCCGAGATCACAAACTCTCTCCTTCCCCATTCCCATCACAGAAACCCTTAAGGAAGGGAATTGCCTGTCCATTATTGAAGTTGTCTGTGAACTATTTAGATCAGGATCCCGAAACGGCTGCAGGGGCTGTTGGATAATAGATGTATAAGTTTTTGTTATGGCTATTTATGGAGAAGGAAGTCAGGCCTGGGCTGGTGAGACTGAAAGAGCAGGGAGTGGATTGGCTGTCAAGGGTCAGCTTCCCAATAGCCCTGTGATCAAAGGCTGCTCTCAGCAGCATGAGTTTATAGGCAGCCAAGACAAACAATGAACAACTTTATCTCCTTTCAGGAAAAAAAACGATAAATACTCGAGTTCCAGGAAACCATTTCTGGACCAGACAAATTTTGGTTGTAATTCCTTCTCTCTCTCCCATAATGCAGCTATTTCTAGATGAAGGATGATAACAGGGAGACAGCAGAGCAAACCCAAGCGTGAGCCAGATTGTGCCACGTTCTGGGTTGGTGTAAATTAGCACAGACATGGAGAGCAGCACGACTAGTTTACTCCTGCTGAGAATCTGTCCTTCACCAGCAGCTGTCACTGGAAAAACAGCAGGGAAGCTCAGAATTGAACCGTGGCCATTTCCCCCAAGTTCAATCCCTTCTCTAAAGGTGTTGCCTCATTTGTTTGCAGCTGGAAAGTTGCCTGTTTGGCTGTCCCAGCTGCGGCCTCCACCGCCGGCCGCTCAGAACGCAGCTGGCTGGTTTGAAACATGCCGGCTTCAGTGTCAACTTGCTCAACAGAGTGAACAGAGAGGGGGAAATGTTTTCCAGCTCCTGTGTGCTTGATTATTTGTTTGGGAGGAGAGGAAGATATGAGAAGAAAGCCTCTTCTTCCTAAAATGGAAAAAGTTGCAAAACTTTTAGTTGGGTTTGGATCCAAGGGAGAGAAACCTTCTCAAAACACAGAATATTCGTGATTTAGGATTTCCTGTTGGACTCATTTCAGAAAACTATTTAAGTCATAAGTGGTCAGATTCTCAGCTAGAATAAATCTGTAAAGCTCAGCAGATATGAATCTATATAGCACATTAACCCCAGCTAAAGATCTTGGGCTGAGGTCTGGCAGTGGATTGCAAAGCTCGATCTTTGTTCATGGTTTCAGAGCAGGAGATAAAGATAAGTGGTGGTCCCAAGGTTCAGAGCTCTGTGTGGGTGTTTAATCTCCCTACAAAGCGGACACCCCTAGTGATTTGGGGGTTGGCCTGTTCTTGGAAGATGTAAATGTCTTAACTCAGCGTGGGCTGTTAAGGTTTGCTTTGGTGATTATGCTAGCTAGGCCTGCTTAGATCAGTCGGGAGGGAGGCAGGAAGCCCCCCAGCCTTTCAGCCAAATGGTCTTGAGGGTTCTTGTAGACATCACTCTTCTCTATACTACATCCTCCTACCCTTCTGCACACTGAACGTGGAAAGTATGGCGAGAAGAGCTTTCTGAGCCAGGGTTTGGTGCTGAGAACAGAGGCAAAAAGCCCTGGAGGTTCAAGAGGATGTATTTCCATAGTCTTTCCAGGTGTCCCTACAAAAAAAGTAATGGAGAGTTGGAAGAGAATGGCCAGTTCCAGTGATGGGTGCTCCTGAAATGATAATAGGGATTGTTGCCTTGAGGTGTAGGCACAGAGCCATGAGAATAGAGCTGCTACCAAGCTGAAGGATGAGGTATGCAGGAATACTTCACCTTCTCATCTGCCCATCCACCCCAGTGGCCTTAAAAGGGTAAACCTAATTTCCTGTTAAGGATTTAGGGATAAAAAGGGGAAGAAGGAAAAGTGGAAGAAAATATTGAGTCCAGTGGCAGGACAGGTCTTCTGATTTTCTGTCCCCAGGTCTCACTATGTGAAATGAATTAAGCTGTGAAAATTCAACCGGTCTAGGGAGGAAGGGCATTCAGAAGTGGATTGCTGTGCTGCAGCAGAAAGATATGAGCTGAAGCAGAGACTTGTTGATGGTATGGGTTTGTTTTGAGTGCCTTTTGATTTTTACTTGGTTGGGTTTTTTCTTGCCCTTCCTCCCACCACGGGAATGAGCAGCTGCTGGAGACCTGCATACAAGGAGAGGATTTCCCAGGGCTGGGACAGGAGGTCCTAGATCTTCTTTCCTTGGCTGGCACCGTTGCTCCAGGAAATATTCCCAAATCCCTGACCTTCATTTCATGCCCATCAGCAAGGGCTGGGCTGTGTCCAAGGCTGCCATCTCCCCTTGGTGTCCCATTCTCTCTGTTCATGTACTTCCTATTCATCTTCCTTTCTCCCACCCTTCAGAATCAACACTGCAGCAGCCTGTGAGTGACAGCAAAAAGTGAATGGCTCTGTTTTGTTGAACTTTATTGACTTACAGGCCTTTGTTTTAAGTCCATAGCATTCAGCTTGCTGCCTGCTGTTCCTGCCTCGTAGGAGCCATTAAATTCCAGGAGCAGGGGAGTTGACAGTCGGTGCCTGGCACCTTCAGAAGGTCTAGGAGAATTAGGTACCCACTTCCCCAGGGATTTTAGCAAAGTTCAAACCTCCAGTTCCTAGAAGGTGCCTATGACTACCCCAGCCAAAATACACTGCATTTCCATAATGTGTTTCATTATTTCTATAGTATTTCTGCATAATTACCAGACTTGCAAGAAGGTCTCAAGGTGCTGTGCAGATGCCAAGGCATGACCTCATCTGTGGCTAATGAAAGTGGTGACCGATAGACCTGTGAATTGCTCAGAGCACAAAGCGCTGGGCAATGTGAGCTGGCTCTGTACCTCCGCCTTGATGAGTTACCCCCATTCCACTACTACAGAGAAGCTGGAAATCCAGTTTAACCATCTGCTTGGGAATTCCCCTGTAGCTGGAGGGGATTGAGCATTCTCACACCCCAGCATCAAGGGTGCGGTTAAGACGAAGGGCGCGTGCGTGGGATTCGTGTTCGCTCCCTAAGCCAGGCTGACCCTCAGAACTGTCCCTTTGGAACTGGGACAACTGCTCAGGACCAGGCATGGCACTTTGCATGGCTTATGATTTCCAGGGGTAGGACAGCATGTCCTTAGCGTCCTGAAGTGACTGAGTTTGACTGTGCTGGGATGTAGCTGAAAGGAGAGAGATGTGCGGACGTGCAGAAACCTGGGTGTCGTTTGCTGTACAAGCAAATGACAGAGTCAGAATGCACTCGAGGAAAACAGACTTTGTGGGGGAGAATACTCTCAAAAAGGGCAAGAGCTCCCCCTACAAGCAAGGGCCTTTCTAAAAGAACTGTAAACACCCTGAAACATTTTTAAGATGGTCTGCAGAATAGTACTATTAAGATCTGATTCTCCGGACTCGTATTGGAAGTCACATCATCTTCCACTGGCAAAAAACAAGGTGGAAAGCCCCTGCTGTTGAACAACATGTAGCAGCAGTAGGTGCTCCAAAGTCAGGAAGAAACCTGCAGTTCAGTGATTTCCAAGCCATAGTCTGGACCACCCTTGGTCTGCAGGATTGGAGGGATTTTAGCAACTGTGATTGGATTTCTCAGTCATCCTAATTGCATCACATAGGTAGTCATTTGAAAAGTCCATCAGCGAAATGATCTTGTTGGTAGAGGAGCTTGTGGGTCACTTGGGAAGCCCTACTACTGTGACAGGACAGGTGAGCTGGTGGTACTCAGTAGTTGTAGGGGTACAGCAAGAGCTGAGAACATGCTTGGAGAGAGGTGACTTAGTCTGCAGTATGGGCTGCAAAGATGGTTCACCCTATTGCCAAAATTGGTAGATTATTATCTAAGAGGACTTTGGGAGGCCAACAATAAGGTGATATATTGCAGCAAGGGGGATTTTTCATTCTCCCAGTGAGGCATTGCCACACAGCAATTGGAGACCTGCTCTGTGCTGGGTGTGAAGGCTGTTCTTATGACTCAGTGGTCAATATATTGGATAAATCCGTGTCCTGCAGTCAAGCCTGGATTGAGTTAGAATTGCCCAGTGACCTCTTAGTGCAACGTCCTTTGGCTTTTCTCTGCTTTTCCTGGCACAGTCAGATTTTTCTCTACCCTGAAAGTTCATTAGTGGGTGGGTTTTTTTCTCCAGTTCACAGATAGTTGGGAAAATATGCTGCCTTTATTTTCTGCATGGAAGAAAATATCTTCATCTTCAGGGTTTTTTTCAAGCTTAATTAACAAAGGTAAATTGCTTTCAGATTCTGTTTTTCAACAGTCAAAACATAAACTGATGGTTTTGCTTTGGGGTTTTTTTATGGCTGAATTTTGGGAAAGGGGGGAGAGAAGAATGAATATTACCTGCTTTTTCTGTAATGGATGAAAACAGAAACCTTTTCATGAAAATTGACTGACTTGATGGTATTTTTTTTATGTGGAGGAGGGAGGATTAGGGTAAAGAGCAGAAAGAATAGCTCTAGTTAAAACTCATTTTGGCAAGTAAATGCATATCGACGCGCTCAACAAAATTCCACCCTGCTTCTGTTCTTGCTGGATTTAGTCAGATGCCATCAACCTCCCAACTGCAGTTTCTTTTACAAATATGGTTTTCATTTTGCATGTTTTGCTGCTGCTTGGGGGCCTTATCAGTTCCTTGCTTTACAAGAGATGCTTCTGCTTTTTCGTCTTAGATGTACTCGCCTTCCACAGTCAGACTTGAGCATTTACCATTATTGTCGGGTTGTTTCATTGCAAACCAAATACTTTTCTCCCCTGTCCCCCCCTCCGCTGCTGTTGAGCTCCACGATGGGGAGTGTGGAGGAAGGAAAATGTAGAGCTCATTTATTTTTAAGTAACTGTAACTAATGGCTTGATCAGCTAACGTAGTGGAAAATATGCAAACTGCTTGGAGGAGAGTGGATGTTAAAAATGTAACTTCAACATTATTGAGACATCTTTCAGCTCTAATGACAGACTGAATAACAAACATGTCAGAAACTTTGTTGCTTCTCTAAGCAAAACCGAATAATTGAATTTGTTTTCAGTGATGGTTTTGGCTTTTACATATGCAGCTCCTCATCCGTTTTGCTCTAGCTCTTGTCACATCTCTTTGCAGAAACAGATTGATTTCTCAAATGGTAGAGTAAGCAGAGTAACAGGGCTTCTTCATATCTTCCTCTCTTCTCTGCCACACAACTTTTCTGGCCCATCAGTGTAGGATTGATTCTCAAATACCTTTGTCGTGGCTCCAGCAGGTGCATATATTTGTTTTAGTTGTCTGTGTTCCTCGAGCAGATCCTCAGTTGATGTGAACTGGTACCAATGTATTGACTTTCTCAGCAACAGTGTTACCTTGCAGGAGCTGATGATCTGGTCCCCACAGTGTGGAGCTGTGAAACATCTTGCCTAAGTCTTGGTATGAATTAGGGGCCTCTTGTTCTGCCACAGACAGTGGCCCTGGCCTTTGTTCTACAAGCCTTCCGTGATGCCAAGGGCTGCAAATAGCACAGTAGAGTCTAAGGTGGGATCCTTTTCACAGGAAATAAGGGAATAAAGTCCATTTGTCTAATGGGACAACACTGCAAGAGCGTGTCTTCTCTTTGAAGGTATCCTCCCAATGCCTGCATGAGGCAGTTTGGTTCCATTTCCATCCTTCCTCAATGGAGGGCCTGGGAAGGACCTTCATGACACCATGCAGTACCTGCCAGCCTCTACAGCTCTCTTCCAAATTGCTCTTTGCCCTTCTTGGCACAAGGAGTTAAACCTACATTTCTCCCTGGAAATGGGACCACGGAGGTAGCCTGCAGCTTCCCTCCACACTGCAGCGCGGCCACGGCAGCTCAGACACATGGTTTTTGCGTGTGCATTTCTTTTTAATTTAATGCAGAGCTGCAGCAAACCATTCCACCCACAGGTGAGATCCTTGGAAAACTAACTGCCCAAAGCTCTGAAGCTTTCAGCCTTCACGCTAACGCACGGGCCCAGCTGGCTTGAGATTAAAGAAGAGAGTCGAAAACCAAAAAGCATTTGAAATCGCGCCACTGAGCTGGCAGGAAATTCCAGCTTTTTGTAGATGTTGGAGGCGTTGGAACAGCGAGGAACCAGAAGGGAATATTCCGAGGTGAATCGCATCATCAGCGTTTCAGCAGGGAGGGTCATCCCACCCCCAGCGCAGCCTCGGACATGGCTTGTGCATGGAAGAGAGGGGAGGACACACATCATCCCCAGCCTTCCCAAATGTGAGGAGGGGGGAGGAGGAGGGAAGAGCGTCTTGGCTTGCAGCCTGGCTCACGCCTCAGCTATCTTTATCTGCAGAAGAGGCCTCTTACACTTGGTGTGAATCCCAGCGCGACGCTCGGCACTTGCTTTGTGGATGGAGCTTCCAGCCCCGTCAACTTCAGTGAGCCCCAGGGATCGCTGCCCAAAGATCTCCAGGGCAGATTGGACATTTGTGTTGTGCCCAAGATAAATGCTGCCTTTGCTTCTTAGACAGGATTGCTCATAGCCTTGGAAGATAACTCAGATTAGCAGGGTTTATAACTGCTCTGAAAGGGAGTTGGTGTTTTGTGAGGATTGATCATAGAGAAGATTTGTCTGGAAGGAATGAGGTTAGGAGACCAAGAGGACTAAATGGTTTTCTGGACCTTTATCCTTTATTAGTACAGGCATATGTGGGCCCAAAGTGAGACAGTTGGTGAACCTTGATTCTGAGATCCTGTTGAAAACCAGTGTGACCGCTCATTCCCATGTTCTGCTCAATGGGCTGGCAGAGATTATCACTCTGGCAACAATGCTTAGAGGCATCTGAAGAACTTGAGGCCTCCTGTGAAGCCATTGGCACCATTGTGAGACTTTTACTTCCTCTTTTCTCATCGCCTTCCCCCTCCACACACCGAGAGTGGCAGATCTCAGATCAAGCCCTGCCAGCACGAGCAGTGGAGAACAGAATCTGCATTGACGACAGATGGAACGAATGTTATGGATGCATCCCAGGCCCTGAGCTGTTGCACCACATAAATCAGTAGCAAAACTTTGCCAACTCAGAATGCTTCGCAGGACTGGACTGTCAGCCAGCTTAATGTCTGGCTTTGCAACCCCAAAATTGTATGGTCAGAGAGAAATAATAGTGAATATTCTTGCCCTCACTTGAACTTGCAGCCAGTGGAGCTGGTTTCGGTCCAGCTCACGGAGATGAATGTGTCTCCATGATAAGCCACTTCTAAAAGATAATTTATTGTTTGAAAGGAGGTCGTTGCACTGTAGCAACAGGCAGTGGGTGCTGCAGATGAAGCGTGAGCTTCCAGGCTGCAGATGCTATCGGAGCTGCGCGGGTGGCTGGACGTGTGCGATGTGGCCAACTCCCCCTGGTCAAATGCAATTAGATATTGAATAATCAGGGAGGGCCAAAACCATTTCATCTTGTTGTCTTTGCTTGGGTGGCGGTTGCTGGATGGCTCCTTCTCACAAAGAGCAGCTTGCACCACGCAAACATCGCGTGTGAAAACTCGCTCCCGTCATGAGAGCTCCTTCCCATACACTGCGCAAATCCCAAGTGCCTGGGATTTAAGACCCAAAAAGAAAGGCAAAGGAAAAAGATTTGTTGTTAAAATGATGACTTGGCAGCCCCATAGATATGCGTAGGGGGGAAGTGCCTGCAACCTTTTTAGAGGCATACTTGCCCTTTGGAAAATGAACTTCCATTAAAGTAGAAAGGCTTCACCCTTCTCAGTGGGTTTTGGCGGTGCAGAGGGGGAGAAGAAAGGCTAAACTGATCTCTTCAGCTTTCTCACTCTTCTTCAGCAATGATAAAATGAAACATTTTAATGCAGCACTTTATATCTCTAACAGCTGTGGTAGCCTCATGTTTACAGAAGACATCCTGTTGTTCAAGGGAGACACTTCTGCCTTGCTGAAATGAATTTTATTTCCCCCAGCTCCCCCCCAACTGCTGCTTTACGCAATTTCCACTCCGAGAGGTTGTTACAGTGGGGGCTCTCTGCAAAACCTGGGGTTTGTAACAGTAGATTCTCCACTGAAATGCAGATACAGCTTTTTAAAAAACTGTCCCAGCACCCACATGGTGCTGGACATCACTTGGAAGGGGAAAAAAAAATACCCAATCTTGATGGTCATGGAAACTCTGGCTGTGGTGCTCAGGCCGGCACGTGAGCATATCCTTCTGGTATTAGCATCCCAGCCCTCACGCCTGCGGCAAAGAGGGGATGAATCATAAGGAAATGCCACCCCGGGGAACAAATTGGTCATTGTTTGAAAGAGCTGATGACTCTTGGACAAGCAACAGGATAACTGTGAGAGCAGGGAGGGAGGCTGCGTCCAGCTCACTGCATGCACGGCAGCGCTGCACAAACATGCAAGCGAGGCCGGGCATGCTTTGCTGCCTTACTAGGAGAAGAGTGATTTGCCTATGGTTTTGGTTCCTTGATCTTTCTAAATAAACAGTTTCTTTGTACTGAGAAAACAAGAAAAAAAAAAACCAACCCCAAATGTTTGCAGCCCTTGCTTGCTGCAGCAAAGCTTTCTGGGGAGAAGCAGGGCTATGGTGGGGACCCCCACCTGCCAGCAGCCCCACTGGGGCTCTGCAAGGGCTGTTGGAGCTTTCCTCATCTGAGCAGGGTGATGGAAATAAGAGCTCCAAGCTTTAAAATAGCTTTGTATCTCCAAGTGTGCTGTGCATTAGGATTTTCCCCAGCCTCATGGGGCTTTATGGCTTTGTTTAGCTGTTGCTTTATCTCTGGAAAGGTTCATGGAGGACTCATAAGTGAGATGTTTAGGGTCATCAGGCATAGTAGCAGCAGAGCCAGAACTAGTAGCTCACAGCCTGGCTACCATGGGCCATGGAGGAGCTGGAGAAGGGTAAATTTTGATGTTTTGGTACTGTTTTAATTGGTGAGGCGTTGCTGTCAGCCTTAAGATGAGACATCAAATGGGAAACCCTATGAACATCCTCTCCTCTGGCCCCGACATCTGTTTGCTGCATGTTCCCACACACGAGATGATGGGAGCTGTGACCTGAGAGGCTTATGATGTCACTAAGGAGCAATCTCTGTGGGTGCGAGGGCTGAGGCTCACGTGCCTTCAGCTGGGTTTGGTGGAATAAAGGCCAAGATGAGTCATGGCTGCTGATGGGTATCTCACACCTCCAGCCACCGGTTTAAGGGGAGATGTGTCGCCGTCCTCCTGTGTCCCTGCAAAGGGCCTTAGATGGAAGAAATGGGGAGACCTTATAAGATCTCTATCAGGAGTCTTGCTTTCAAGTGACAGCAGCATCTTTAATCCAGCAGAATCTTTCTGTTTCTATTGATGCCCTACAATAAAAACAAAAGTAAAGAGAGAGAAGAATTAAGAACGGGGAGACTCGGTTTTAAAAGGCTTATAAAAATACGTATAAAGAGAGAGACGAAGAGAACAAAGGGGTAATGGAAGCCGACAGACAGTTCTCATGCCATTAAAACTGCATCTCAGGGAAAAAAAGCAACAAACCTCTCTGAAAAAAAAAAGAAGTTAATCGTTCTTGAGGGGCGGGGGGATGTTTTTATTGTGAACATGTGCAAATGGAGGCTTCAGCCATATAAAACCCATGCCCACAATAAGTGTATTTGTGTAGCAATTAATGTGAGATCACAGGCTAGGCTTTTGCCAAATAGTCGTGTCAGCATGGGGTATATTATGTGTGTCAAGAATCCAGTTCCCAAATGTGGAAGACATTGGGCCAGTCGTAATTAAACGTTTTGTCAGCGCAAGGGCAAAGCCGCGCGCGCGCTTCGGCTGAACCGAGGGCTGCGCCTCCAACGCCAAGCTCCCAGAGTTTGCCTTTTTGGCAGCTCTTTAAGGAAACTTTACACAGGAGGAATTTCAAGACACTTGTAATCGGATCTCATCCCCCCCCCCCCCCCCACTTTTCTTCCTCTCTCCTAAAATGCAGAGGGCACTTTTTATTTTACCCTCTCAAGTCAAGGAAACTGAGTTTAAATCTCTCTTTATTGTAGCAGGGCTTATCTCCCTGGTTTGCAGCGTTGATACATCCTTTCCATTAGGTTTCTGTTAAGGTTTCTAGTAACACTTCTGTGAATCCAATACTTTCTGGGAAGTTTATTACAGCAGCTGCTAAAGGCAAAGCAGAGGCGTCCAAATAGTGCAGGAACACGCATTTACCACACTTACAACTCCAACAGATTTAGTTACAAGAATTGCTGCAATTTTTCCTTCATTTTTTTTCCCTCTTTTCCTATTCCTTGTGGTCTTATTAAGACTCAGCAAAGGCTGTGGTCCCTGGTACTGTGTCTCTGAATTAATTTTAAGTAAAGCAAGAGGCTGGAGCGAAGTGTGGGAAGGTTCTTGGCGTAGATGGACTTGGCTGAAGGTTTCAGAGAAGACACATTTAAGGGAGGGAGGGAAGAGGAGTGCATGTGTGTATATGGAGTGGGGGTGGCAATATCTTTTATATACTCTCTCTCTGCACAAAAAGCTATCTTCAAACCTGCCAGGCTTTCATCACCCCAGTCTGATCTGAGGGTGTTCAAAAAGTGAAACACATTGTAAATCTGGAAAAGTGGCTGGAACTTGGAAAGTTTATAAAGACGAGGGGGGTGGGAGCATCCCGGCATGGGGGGGCTGGCCAGCACAGCCCCAGGCAGGGGAAGCACCTCTCCAGGCTTCAGGGATCTGGGGTGGGGTTTTTATCTTCCTGCTAAGTGGATATCCCAATTATTCCCACCCACCCTCTTCCAGGGAGATGGGAGCAGATGTGCCTCGCTGTAGAAATGCTAACCTGCTGAGTGAGAGGCTTGGAGAGATTCTAGTGATTTTTGGTTGATTTGGGGTTTTTTATTCCTCGATGGTTTTCTTGGTGATGGTGTGAGCTTTGCTTTAGAATGAAGAGTGCAACACAAGTCAGGCTTTATCCTGCCTTCACCAGTGTTGCTGCTTCAAGTGATTTTCCAGTTGATAAGAGTTAGGAGAACAGCGTAAAAGATGAATACCAGAGAGTGTGGTGCTGCTTCCCCACCCCCAGTGCCTCTTTCCACATGGAGTCAAAGGCAGTGAGTTAGAGTTAGATGGGTAGCACTGGATTTCCTTGTCTTTCTCCCTCTCCACTGACAATGTGCTCCACAGTTGTCCCAGTGACATCGGCGTGAGAGCACTACTCCGCGGCAGCCATCATTCCTCCTATTTGCAGACCCCATATGATGGGTTGGTACAGATGGCTGCCCTGTACCAGAGCTTCTTTCAGGACCTTTATCTCAAGTGTGATAGGGATATGTGCAAGGGATGGGGACATGCTTTACTTCAAATAAGCCAAATACCCATGTTGGCGTTTTTTCCTCTTCTTGTCTTTAACCACAACTCTTTGGGAATGACAGCAAATAAAACTTACCAGCCATCTTAACTTTGAGAGGGCATTTCCTAAAGACATCTGCTGATTTGCTGCAGCCCATATCTTAGCAAGGTGTTAAAGCAGAGGGGTTCTCACCTCCTAAGCAGTATTTTCTCGGAGCCGGGTAGCGTGTGATTACCCAGCGAGGCGAGCTCATGGATGGTTTTGGTCTGTTTGTTTGTCTTGTAGGTGTTGCAGCGGGATGGAAATGATTTTGTTTTATTATTATGATTAAAAAAAAATCCCCCTCTCTGCAAATGATTCATCAAACACCTCGTCCTCGTTACATGTAACATCTTGTTGATGCTGGAAGCGCTCGCTCGCCGAGCGCTCACACCGCGGGGAAGGCACCGGCTTCAGTGGGAGCCGGGGCACTCGCGAGAGGAGGCTTTGCTCAGTCTGTGCTTGTCTCCCGTGGCTGCGTCGCAGAGAAGCCGTCTGCAGGGGCAGAGGCCCAGAGGGGTTGGTTTCAACTTGTTTTGAGGAGGCGAAACCCTCGTTTCTCCTCACTCTCACCAATAACTCCCGGTTTTCCCACGTTTTTCCCTGCAAAAGCAACTCCAAGTGTGCCCTCGATTGGGAAGTCCCCTGAAAGGGAGGAAACCCTCGTAAATTAGACGATCTTTTTTCCAAGAGGGAAGCAAATTATTTGGAGTGAGCAATGGGGCCACCTGTAATCCTGTGAAAACTTCTCCTGGCAGGCAAAAGTCTCAATAATTTTGCAGAAATCCCAAGTATTAAGAGTGAAACTGGAAGGTGGAGGGGGAGAGAGCCACAGCAGTGGTTTTACCCCTCTTGCACAATGTGATGTGTTGCCAGTGAGAGCACAGGTGCCTTTCCCATCCTAACTGGAGGGATTTGCAAGTTCTGTGCTCTTTTTGAACTTTCCATCCTCCCTTCAAACTAGCCTGAAAAGACTGAAAGGCTGAGGGGGGTTGCTACTGCTACAGATGTGTAGCAGCCAAAAAAGCAGACCTCAGTTGGGGTATACCCACCATGGCTGTGAGGTTCTCTCAGGGTTAAGATGGCACTGAGTACTAGGAGTGTTCAAGAGCTGTTCATGTTCCTTGTGCTCCGTGGACAGTGACCCCACGTTGACACCAAAAGAGCTTTTGGAACTGGAGCCACTTCCAGTGTGTTACCTGGGGCCATAGTGCACATGTGGAGCTGCTCTTGGGGCTTCAGATGGGGTAATTGTGTCCTGGCAGCCAAAACAGTTGCAGCTGTGGACCCTCGTGGTTTGCACCCTCCATGCACCATCTGGGGCAGGAAAATCCTCCCATCCTGAGAAGAGGAATTTGAGGCTGTACTTTGGTTTCTCCAAATCGATGGAGTGACTCTATTTGTAAGGGGTAGAGGTTATCTGGGTCTCCTCTTCAAAGACAGATGAAGGGTCTGAGCCACACTGAGAGGTGAAGCTGGCTTTTGCAATCAGGGGATTTAATCTGCCTTTTCTCAGAAGAAAAGCTGCTTGTTTCCCTCGTGCTGGTGGCACTGCACGGCAAGGTCTGCTTTCTGCACCCTAAAAGTCTGTTTGGGCTTGCAAGGCTACTGTGAGGACTACTCCAAGAAAGAATCACACGATTCTTTGCAGCAACAAACATCACCTTTTCCTTCACTCTCTACCA
Organism: Colius striatus; assembly: GCF_028858725.1. Taxonomy (NCBI): domain Eukaryota; kingdom Metazoa; phylum Chordata; class Aves; order Coliiformes; family Coliidae; genus Colius; species Colius striatus. Next base: position 4,631,571 of record NC_084775.1, read on the forward strand.
AGACAAAGCTCCCACTATCTAACAGCAGCCAAGGCAGAAGCTGGGCTGCATCCTCATCCCCAAAACCTTGTCCCTGGGAGTTACAGCTCAGTAACATCCAGGCAGACCTTTCTGCCAGCAAACCCAGCCAGCACCTCCTGCACACAAAAGGCTTCTTTCCCCCTGTCCTTCTCCTTGCTCATGGTTACCCTCTCCTCACAGAAGCCCTGGCTCTCTGCTTCCAGCCTGAACTCTTGAACCTTCCTCCTCCAGCCCTGGCCAGGTCCTTATTCTTTACCTAACTTGTTGCACAGCTGAAAAAGAGATTGCCAGCTTGGTGCTGGCCTGGCAGTGGCTCTAGCAGAGCTGTCTTTTGCCCCAGCTGCCAGCCCTTGGCTCCTGTTCAGGTGGGCTCGGGGCGGCGCAAGACTTGTGACAGGGGGATGGACAAGTGCCACGGGCAGGGAAAGCCGCCTGCCATCTGCTCTTGCTGCTTGAATGACTTAGTGAGAGTGTTTTTCTTGAGCTGGATCCTGCATTAATTGTTTCCCAGAATATTTTGCTCCATGAATGTCACGCTTCCGTCTGCTTGGCTTGCCCTGAGTCGAGCAGAGGTATTTATGAGTGGGGTTTTTGCACATATTTTTCACCTTTTTGAAATGCTTGGCACTGTTTTGGATACTGGAACAAATCCTTCCTGTTGAAAATACAGAAGTAAGTTAGTCTGGTCGAGGTTCAGAGGGAAAAGCTGTGGTTTACCTCCGTAGCTCTAGCTTAGCAATGCTATGTAGAGCTCTGTGCTCCTGCAGAGGTGGAGGCAGCCAGTGCAGAGGGCAAGGCTCCTTGCCCATGGTGCTGTAGTTCAAGAGTAACCATGTCAAGTTCAAAAAAAGCTGTGTCCTCCCCAAAAACAGCATCAGGGAAGCCTGACCTCCCTGGGGCTGGCTGCAGAGTTGAGTCCCAGGTACTAGGGCTGGGCTTGGGCTGCAGCAGGGCTGCTGGGGTCTTCCCCTGCCCAGCACACACAGGCTTGCTCTGCTTTCCCCTGTGCATGAGACTTACTGCAACGTCTTTAATTCTTGTATGACAGTCTCTGAAGTGAGTTCAGACACATGATCGAGTTACTGGGGCTCAGCTGCTGTGCATTAACTGGCCACAGGGGTATTCCCAGCCCACGACAGATACAAGGTAAAACCTCTTAGTTTAAACGTCTTTCACGGAGGTTTAAGCAAACCATTGTTGGCCCCATGTATGCATGTATGCAATCAGCAGGGCTCAGCAGTAGCTCCATTTGAGCCCCTGGATAAGTTAACAAACCCCTGCATGAGCTCTGATGCTTTGGTTTGGTCCAGGATGCTTTCAGAGAAGCATCCCAAATTTATTTGAAGCCAAGAAGAAACATGCTGGCTTTGAACCTGAAGAAAGAGCCTTTGTTAAGGAGTTTGCTTAGTTCTGCCAAATAGACTTCGAACCCTAGTGAGACTTACAGCAAGAACTGATTCTGAGCCCTGTGTAAGGGAGCAATCACACAGCTTCTGTGCTAGCACAGCTCAGCCTGTTTGAAAGCACATCTTAAATAAACTTGGGTAGTGCCAAGCAGAAAAATCCTCCTGTATCTAGTTTCTCAAATTAAGCAGGGAGGTTAGGAGGCAGGGGGGTGTTAATTTTATTGGATTTGAACACCATGTCCATACAGCAGCATCCCTCTCAGGTTGTCAGGGATGAGCCAGGCTGGTGACTGGAACAAAAGCCACAGTACATGGGCCAGACCAGCATGTCTGTGCCTCAGCCTGGTGTTCAGCACTGCTGCGTCCTTGCTCATGGGGTAGCTGGAGGAAAGTTAACTCTGATATATCTGTGGGATAAGGAGAGAAAAAGCCACAGATTTTGTGTGAAGGATTGTGGATGAGGCACATGGCCAGCAGGGAAGGAGTAAGCAGTGTCCCTCTGCCTGGGCTGGATGAAGATGTCCCCAGGGTTGTCTTCAACTCTGAATCTGCAGAGAAGCTGCTGAGGAGGGTTAGTTAGAGCCAGCCAGTGCTGGCAGCCGCTTTTGCCTGGAGCCAGTTGGCTGGCATGCATGCTGGCCACTCATTCCAGTTCAGCCCCAGGCAGCACAGTGGGATGTGCTGGGGGAGATGCCTGCAGCTGCCCCTTTCGACACCCCGTTATCACCTTGAACTGGCGTGTCTGGGCTGTTGCGGTGTCTTTTGGGCGAGATGCGAGACCAAGGCTGTGAGCATTCCCCATCAGGAAGGATTCCATGGCACACATCCCAACAGAGCAATATCAGCCCTCACAGCTTGGCCAAACTCCAGTTGCAATAACAGGACACGTGGCTTATTTTAACCCTTCCCACCTCCCTCAACCCTCTTGTGCCGTTTCCACCTGCCGTGTGAGCAGCGGCAGCTCTTTGCAGCGGTATTTATTGGTCTGTGTGTCATGGCACTGGCAGGGAATGGCAATAAATAGACAAGCAAAAGCTTTTTCACGTGGGAGTGCAGCTGGGTGCTGTCGTGGTTGGCCCAGATGAACGTGTAGACGTCTTGCAGCCGTTCCTCCCAGGCCAGTGTATTCATGCCCCCTCAGAGGGACTGAGTTTCAGACCCAAGCAAGCTGCTCTTTTCAGCTCCAGAGGGAATGAGGAGGTTGATGGTGAGCATGAGGCTGTAAATCTTATTGGAGAATGTGAGAGGATCTGTGAGGATCCCATGTTCCCCCCCAGAGAGGTGTCGTCTCTTTTTCACTTCAAACTGGAAGGATGCTATGTCTGAGGTGGGAATTGTAGCATAGAGCCCTGGGTGTAGCTGCAAATAAAGCTCAAAAGTTAGTCAAGTAGTCAGAAAAATAGTTCCCAAGCCCCACGAGGTGTTTGTAATGTAACAGCTCCTCTTCAGTGGAAGGTTTCCAAGCTGCCTGTCAATCACAGCCCCAAACTGCCCATACTCCCGGCACATCAAGGGCCTGACTCTGCCCAGCTGCTGGGACAACAACGTTCAAGCCCTGTTGCAACTCTTCAGCTAAACAGGAGCTTAACTGTGTGCTGCCACGGGCCAAGAGCTTTAGATCTGGCATCACAAAACATGATTTAAAGATGATGAAGCATCTGCCTACGCTGTCTATTATTGGAACTGCATTGTAGCTGAGGCTGGGGAACCATTTTCTGAGCAGCCTTCCCGGCTTCCTGAAATCAATGATGAGAGCAAGCAAAACAACATGTTTACATTCCTCTGCACTGAGAGCTGAGCAGGTTTTCAGGTGTCACCCCGTATTTCTCGTTTGCTTTCTTTTTCCACGTCCCCCAAAGTACTGAAGGAACCCCAAGACAATCATTTTCCCTCTAATTCAGGGGCATTTCCTTGGGTTTTGCATCATTTCATAGCTGGTTGCAAACCAACCAACAAAACAAATCTCCTTCTTGCAGGAGTGTGTGTGATTTTTGACTGGAATACTTGCTTATTCCCACGATTTTGGGGTGTGGTGGCTTTGTTGCTTCTACCTCTATTAATCCACTTTTTTATGTCTTAATGTACTTTTTTATGTACAGAAAGATAAATACCAATTTATAGTAAAGAGAAAACTCTCGTTTGGTGTTTGGCAGCAAAATGCCTCAGCTAAAATCCTAATTTTCTGCCTATTCAGACATTTCAGAGTTGGCAGACTGTGAGCCTTCAAACCAGAGACTGAACTCAGGGTGATTTTCTACTTCAGGGGAAGCAAAGTTGAGTCGAGTATGGGGCTAAAACTTTGCAGGATTGAGATTTCCAATCATCAGGAGCATTTCCTGAGTGGATTCATGAGTGTTTCTTCCTTTCATGCTTTTATTATTGATGTTTGTTTGGGGGGGTGGGGGGGGGTTTGAGCTCTGCTGCTGTAGCTGATTTCCTCCATCGACATGAAACCACGGCTTCATCTGATAGAATAAACTGCAGTAATGCTCTGTTGAGACCTGTTGTTTTCCAGTAACTGCCCATAACATTAGCAAATGAAGAAGTGCCTCGTACCAACCCTCCTCTCTTACTAACTGGCATAAATCAGAAATAAGAAGCTTGCCCAAAGTCAGGGGAAAATAAAGCCCCAACAGGATGTTTTTGTAAATGTAAATAGCTGCAAGTCCTGGATGGATGTCCTGGTAGAGGTCCCCAACCCCTCTGAGGCATCCACAGGGTCCCCACTACACACTGGGGTGTCCCCACGGGGAAGTGAATTCATCAGTTTGCTTTTTCTGAGTCATAATGGTCGTAGCAGAGCAGCTGAGCTGGGCTGCAGCATTCAACCAACAGAAATGCTGTGGCCTCCAGAGTAAATCAGAATTCACCTTTGGTTTTTAAGCAAGGGATGGGGGAGTGAAACCCCATTTGCACAAGCAAGTTTGGGAGTGATCCCGAAGCTGCCCTCTGATGCATGTGCCCAAGTGTATTTAGTGATATTCCCTGGTGAGTAATACTGGAAATACAGATGTTGGATTTACCTTTCATGTTTTCTGGGTAAATGTCTGAATAAATATTTAGCAGTAAACAGAGCAGATTTGTTTCTAAAGTGGAGTTGGCTGTGTTTGTACATAGTTCTGAGAGAAGGGGTTTTAGGAGTGGTGGAGGGATGCTCAGTCCCAGGGACTGGTCTCTGCAGAGACAGAAAGTACAGTAGAATTGTTCCTTCAAACAGAACATGCTATTTTGATGGAACCAGGTGGTTTTTTCCTCACAAAATGTCACTGCTGATGGCAAAACTTTGTGTAATTAAAAAAAATTAAGCAAAAAATCCCACCACCACCCCCCACCATAAAAAACCCCCTAACAGGAACAGGGAGCTTCTTTGCAAAATACATTATTTGGATATTTACAAGCTGACAAAGCTCATTTTCCTTTCATTTTTTAACTTGTGTCCAGGAGGAATCCATAGAGAAATAATTGAACAAGAGGCTCCAAAACCAAAGGAAAGAGCTTGCCCTTACTGAAATGAAACATTCTGTTGAACTTGCAAGTGTCTGTGTGTTTGGAAAGGAGCAGCTTGTGTGTGTGCAGGGTTTGTTTTGTGCTGCTCCATGAATTGCTTGTCAGATTTGTGAGAGCTGATGCTGATTTGGAAGGGACAGAAAGCACTTTCTTCGAAGCAGCTGCAGCCATTCATGTCCATGCACTGTGTGGGCACTGAAGAGTTTCAAAGAGTAAATAAAGGGGAGGTTTTGGTGGGAGGGGAATGTGTATCAGTGCATCCCACAGGCAGTGGAAGAGGGATTAAACACAGAGGATGGTGATGGAGTTAACTCATTTCCATCATCTTCCTGATGCTGTTTGGAGGAAGATGCTCTGTCTCCTTGACCCCATTTTAACCTCCCTGTGTCAGGTATCATCCTGACCAGTACAAAGCCAATTTGCTACTGGGAGGCAGCAGGACTATTCAGCCTGGGCAAGCTGAGCTGCTGCCTGCACTCCTTGGGTTTGGAGCCTCCCCCCTAGTAGCTCTTATCTTCTTCAAATAGCTGCTTCCCTGGGAATGGAGCAAAGGATGAAACCCTAACCCTTCACAAATATATCCCGTGCTACCTGCACCCCTCCCCTTTGGGGAAAGCTCCCCTTCAAACAGGGTGCCCAGAAATGTCCTCATCTGCCAAAAGAAGAATGTCCCCTCTCCTCCTTCCCAGGAACAGATCCTGGGGCTGGGAGTGCCTTTTGCCTTTGCTGGAGCCCAGCTAGAAAGCAATACCCCCTCAACTGCATTTTGAGGGCAGGGAGGGCACCAGGGAAACACAGGGCACAGTATTTATAGTCTGATGCATGATACTCTATCCGAGGGATGTGGCAGGATTCACCTCCATTGAATGATTAAAGTGAAGTGAGCAATGGATCTGGAAGAGGCAGGAGCATGATGTGCCCTCTCACTTTCCCAACTTAACTCCCTCCTTCCTGACTTTGGGGCCGTGTGTGCAGGCAGAGCTGAGGAAGTGTGGCACGTAGACGTGTGAATGAGGAGGACAGAGGGAATACCTGCTCTTATAGGAGTGTTCACCCTGAAGTGCTTGCATGCACTGCTGCCATTTAAAAAGACACATTCACTCTGCACAGATTTATCTGCTCAAACCACAGGGACTGAGTGGATAAATACTGAGACCCAGAGGCTGGCTCACATCTGTGTGTTTAAGGCAAAGTTTTTCATCTCCTTACAGAAAAGTGTTGAGCTGAAAATTTTGAAGGTATCCAATATTTGTCACCTTAGAGAATGACAAAGGGAAAAATGTTTGGGGGAGAGGCACAGCCATGAGCTGAGCCTTGAAATGAGTTGCCTGGAAATTAGACAGTGAATGAAGCACAGGAATAGGAAGGGGCTTAAATCCAAATGGCTTTATGTGATGTCCAGAACATGATCAGGTCCCTTCCCTCTCACCCTGCTAAAGGCTCTGGGCAGTGACAGGTCCCTGGGGTGCATGGCAAGGCGAGGGAGCACCGGTGCTGCTGTCTAGTGGATCTGGAGGACAGATGGAAAATGTGTGACCTGCAGCTCACAGCACTGCAGCTGATGATCAGAAGGAACTTCTCTGACCCTGGGAAAGTGGGCTTGCAGGCAGTGCCTGTCCAACACAAACAGGGGAATTCAGAGCTACTGGATTAGAAGCTGGTGTGGCTTCCATTAACTTGAGGGTTTTGCTGAGTTGACTCCTGGAAGAACCCTGCATCAAACATAATGGATCAGAAGGGAAGCCCATACATCAGATGAGCCCAGTGACCTCCAGAGTTCGATAGTGTTGCTGACAACCAGTGTGTTGGGGAAGCGGGCGAAACAGCAGAGAAAATCAGGCTGGCCTCATGTTTATTAATTTCTTCAAAGTCTTGATGCACTTTCAGGTCCAAACTTGTTAATTTTCCCTAGTTCATCTCTCCCACTGAATGAATCTGGTTTTGTCAGCAGCGCTGGCTGGGGGCTGAGCATCTGTGAGTATTGAAACAAGCAAAGCAGCCAGGGCAGAAACGCTGCCTTGTGAGCAGGGAAGGTTGTTATTGCATTACAACCAAACAAAAAATGCTGAGCCCTTCCAAGGGAATTCGACTACTCTCTGTTTTCTCTTTGCATGCTGCAAAGAGATGAAAATATTGATACATTCCTCGAGCATCCATCTAAGCCTGGAAGTGCATCAGGGAGCCCAAAAGCCATCCAAGGCAGGCGTGCGTGTGCATCAATAGGAACGGTTACTCTGAGAGCAAAAGGCAGAACCTTTCCTCAGTGGAACCAGATTAGTTTCATACCCTGATTGAGTTCATTTGCAGGCCAAGAGTCCTAGAAACTACTTGGAGGCATTTCTCTATTTAACCTTAAAAAAAAAGAAGGAGGAAAATCCCTAAACTAACTCCAGCACTGGTTAGGTGAGCCCCTTGCCAGCTAAGGATGTGCCTGCACATACACACACACAATAACTTTGTCCGTTGCTGTCATAAAACTAAAGGCACTTATATGAGGGTGAGAGGTCAGGGGAGGCCTTGATTTAATAACAGGGGAAACATTATTTTTCTGTTATTAATTACACATTATCCATAGTACATTTGCTGCACTCACTTTAGATAAGGTTACATCTATATTTTTATTAGGGAAACTTCTCAGGTCACATAGGGGAAGTTGGCTGGAAGGCAGGGGAAAGAAATCTGCTTTAAAAAGTTGAGGGAAATGCTGTGTTGCTGTACAGCCTCCCCCCTTCTCAGTCTGCTCTTCTGGGGTCTGAGCCCTGCACATTCCTGGAATAGTTCACTTGGTGAATGCTAAACGAATTGAGGCTCGGAAGAAACTTGGGGCAGCACCAGCTTGGAGTTCCCAGAAAGCCCAGAGGGATGAATACATCCTTACATACACACTCTTTCTCTGTAGCTTATAGCTACTGGATCAGTCAAATTCAAAGTGAAAAGTTATGCTCAGCGAGAGGGAGACTTAAAAGTTCAAATCCAGGTCTGGTTCAGTGCATTCCTTCACTCGTTTCCTCGCCTTCAGCTGCTTTGGAAGAGTCTACTGTGAGTACTTATCCCATTGCTGCCAGGGGAGACTCACAGCAGACAGAGATGATGAACAGTGGGTATCATTACAGGAGGGAAACCTGAGGGTCATCTCCAAGAATGGGCCCAAACTGAGAAGCGCAGGTGCTGCTGTGCTCCCCTCCCACCACAAATTAGGAGCTAACGACGTTGCTCTCAGGGATGCATCCATCTCTAGTTTCCCAGCTGAGACTTGGCATAAGAGCTGGGGGAAGGGACCAGGCAGCTGATGTGAAAGAAGGAAAAAGAAGTGAGAGAAAATAAACAACCCTCAAGGAATCCACTCCAAGCAGATGGATGGTTCCTGTTACAGGGAGATGAAGAACCTCTTCATGTGGCATCAGCACTTGGGAAAATCTTTCCTCTAGAAGCAGAATTTTTTTGGAGGGGGAAATAAAAGAGAAGATTTGGCTTTTTCAGTGTAGTAAGCCTCAGTATTGGGATTTATCCACTCAGCACCTGAGACCTCCATCCCTGCAGCACAAAGGACTGGGGAGATGCTTGCCTTTTCTCCAGGAAAGTAGGCAATTCTCCAGGCATTTAATCCCATAGGAAAGAGCTGCTGCTCTGCAACCCCATAGCACATCTGTTAAGGTTGGCAGGTCAGGCAGTGCTGGGTTGCCAGTAGAAGCTCACGTGGGCCCTCCCCTGCAAATGATGGACAATTAAATCAGTAACTGAGCAGCTTTTTGCTGTTTCATAGCCCCCATCATCCTTGCTCCTGCCAGTCTGGATGAAAAGGCTGGGATGTGGATCTCCAGTGACTTTTCTACCCAAGTGCGTCTCAAATGATGGTATTTCTTTTCTCGGCTCCCTTAGGACATATGGGGGTGCTACTCTCAGTCTATCTAGTGAAAAAGAAAAGATAAAAGTATCTGCTAGTTTGGGCTGGGGGCTGTACATTTGTAGTAGTAGTTCTTTTTTTATGGCTTTTTACATGTTCTGGCATTGCTCACATCAGTCAGTGGCTCAGTAGTAGCCACTGACTGATGTCAAGGCAGGTCCTCTGATGAGTTTCCCCTTTGGGGTGCAATCATGGGATGTCCCAAAGGTCTTGCATAGATTCAGCACTGGCTGCTTCTGCTCTGGCTGAGCTGGAGATAGCCTAGCCTGAAAATCAGTTGTTCAGCTTTGAGTACTCATCTCTTATTTCTACTGCTTTCAAATGTGGTCTCAGGTATTTGTGAAGTGTGTTTGTCCCCTTGGCTTGGACCTGCAAAAGAAACAAGTGGAATTGTCTGTTTTGTTTTGGATGTGAAATACTGAGACAACAAAACTCTCGTTCTTCCTTCATGACTCACAAGTAAAACACACATGGACCTCAGAAGTGTCCAGACAATGGTTTCTGTTCCTTGACCAAATCACTTGGGAATCCTGCCTGAAGCCAATGCAGCAGCTTAATTAATTTGCTTCATTAATTTATGTGAACACAGACAACTCCCCACTCCAGCATCCTGGTCCCAGAGCTGACATCCCTTGGATGTCCCTTTGGAGTGCTTGTTGCCATCTCCCACTGTCACTTAACACTTTCCAGTAGTGCACTTAATGTTGTTGTTTCATTGGGGTTCAGTTTTATTTCTCCCTGCTCTGTTTCCAGTGGTGAGATCCATCAAAAGCAGAAACAGGCTGTACAGCTCAAGACAGTGTGACTGTTCCATGCTCTGAGAGTAATGTGAGCCCTGATGCTCTGCCTAGCAAGGCCCTGCTGTGTTGTGTGGCTTTTGCTCTAGGATATCCATTTATATCATGTGAAAATCACAGATCCATTTTCATCACCGACTTACCCATAGCAGAGCAGTTTATACAGGTCAAGCTTTAAGGTAAACTTGTCTTAAAAGTCTGGTTGTGGCTTTTATTTCCTTGAAGATACTCGTGCCTTAAATCAGGGGATTGATTTCAGCACAGTTCTTTGGTTGTTCCAGCTACAAGGAGCTTTTGCAACCCTTCTTATTAATGAACAATCACAACAGAGTAGGGAAATGAGAAGTAAAACCCGAATCTTAAAAGACTCATCTCTCTTAACCTCTGCAACCAGAGCCTCCAAGTTTTTTCTTAGGAAGTAAACAGAAGATAAAGCAAGCAATCCCTGAGCTGAATCACAATGGTATCGCTCCCACACAAAGTGGAACGATTACCAAGGAAAAAAAGAGGATGCTTTTGTTTTAAGTGTAGAACCAGTCATAATAGGCACAACAGGGAAGTGCTTAATAGGGTTTCAGCTTGCAAAACAGTAATTAGAAATGATGTTCCTCTGATTGCTCAAGGCTGAGTTTGTGATAGGTCATTCCTCAGTCGGGGATGGATATATGTGATGTGGAGGCCCATACTTGCAACATTACAAGGCAGGCATGCTTTTCTTTAATCATTATTATTTCAGTTACAACCCGGATGAGTGATCCCAGCTGGTAGATAAGAATCAAACACACACACAAATATGGCTCATCTTTCTTAACATATGGAAACCTGAAGTGCAGAAGTAGTCTGCATCTCAAAATGTGTGCACCCCTAGTCCACCCAGATGGTGTTTCTCTCCTGCTTTAGCTGTAGTTAATTGATAAGCAACTGTCTAATCCAAGCACAACTTCTTACTGGGTTGTAGGGGCAGAGATAACTTCATTTATAAGGACCCAGAGTCCTGCCTGGCTCTTCTTCTCTGCCTTCCTTTCTTCTGAGCTCAGAGTGCAATCTTCTCCTCACCAACTCAGAAACACACTGCATTCTGTCTGCTCCTTCCTCCTTTCAATATCAGCTTCATGCCCTAACTCTCAGGTATCCAAAGAGCTGTTCCTTAAAAGTAGGTAATGCTTTTATGAGATGTTTCCTATCTGAGTTTTAGAGGGGATTTGCCTTCGTTTAAGCGGGTTACCTGCATGGTCAATGCAGCAATAGCACAGTCTCAGGGCTTGCATGCATCTTCCATATGTCAAAATGTATTGCCCTTTCTAGTAAGAAGTAGAGGGGGTAGAAAAATCCCTGATGAAGGGGAAGGGGTAACAATGTCTAATCACTGCAGAACCATCTTGAGCTAATTGAGTTTGTCTAAAATTCATCCAGGCTTTAAGGTTTAATAGAAGATGATGGTCTTAATGCATCACATGCCTTGGAGTAAATGGATACTCTGCTTTAAAGGCCCTGTTGATGTTATGTGAAGGGGAACAACAGTTGTTATGATTCTGAAACTCAGATTGAACCCAATTAATCAATGCTGAGATGATTTGAATCATGTGGCATGCATGGTCACCTCTCTGATATTCTATCCTTATCCCTCCCTAGACTTGAGACATGATTGATGTCAACTGTACACCGAATTTTCAAGGGGAAGGCTGAGCCAAGTCATTTGGACAGAGAAACAAATTAGATCAAAAGTGTGATGCAAGGGAAAGGAGATCAGTTTCAGAGCAGAAGTTTCAATTTCTTTTTATACCTTGGGTGCTCTGTGTGGGTACACACGCCTCGGGGATCACACCAAGAGCTGCAGGGGGGAGTGTGTGTCTCTGTGTGTGTGTGAGCACAGTCAGGGGTAGGACGTTTAGCAGGAGATGACTACACATGCCTTGATCAAAACCCAAAGTGCAAAACTCATCAAAAGGCACGTTTGCATCTTCAGGCAGCTCTTAATGTAAAAATAATCTCTCAGCCATCCTCAGTTCTTAGGTTACAGCCAGCCGTGGTTTTACCTTGTGACTTTCCTTGGAGAAAGCAGATCTGGAGGAGGGAAAATGGGAGGGAGGGAGACAGCTGGGATTAGGTGCCCGGTGCCAGGGGGGCTGCACTCCTGACCCTCACACTGCACTTCACACCTGCCCTGTCCACCTTTTGCTCGTGGCTTTTACACCTTTCCCAGCCTGCCAAGCCTTGGCCGGGGGTTAATGCAGGGGGGAGGGGGAATTGTGGTGGGGGGTTATTTTTGAACTTGCCTTTTATTTCCTTGAGTGGCTTCTCCTGGATGACAGAGAGCAGTGAGATCCGGGGTTTTTTGGGGGGGTGGTTATTTCTTTTTCTGTTTTTTAGTGGGATTTTTTCCTTTCATTTTTGCCTTTTTGTTGTTTATTTGTTTGTTTCTCTTTTTTGTTTCTTTTGAGGATACTTTTTCTTTCTTTTACATAAAAGGATTTCCACTGTTGTTACCCCTGAACCCGCAAATCATACACAGCTCGTTTGCAGGTAGGCAGGCTGTCCTTGCCACTCGTGGGCAACTCAGTTTTGCCCGACGCTGAGAGGGGAGCGGGGGGGTGCCCGGTGCTGCGGGACCGCTGCCCCGCCGCATCTGCTTCCAATCCTGCGCTCGGTAGTGTTATTCCTACTCGGCGATACAATATAAACTCTACCTAGTTCCTCTACACGCCGCGCAGTCCAGGTCTATCCCGAGCTCTCCTGGTAGCTTCACAAAAACTTGGGGTTTGAAGAAAACTTGTCCAAACCCGTGTGATTTGAGCCCAAGGGATGTTGTGGTCCATCTCCCTCCCCAGCCTTCCAGGTCCCCTCTTGGTGACATGACCCGCCGGGATGCTCTGGTACAACTCCCTTGTCTTGTCCGAGTCCCGTGACAGCGGCGGTATGTCAGATTTATTTCCTACAAGCAGCTAAAATCACTTTCGCTTCATCCGCCGTTGCCTGCGGGAAGGGACGAGGCGGGGGACGACCAGACTGGGAAAGGGGGTGTCTCGACCCCGTGGGGGCTGGGACCGGCCAGCGGTCCGGACCCTGCGAACCGGGGAAGCGACGAAACCCCGAGGTCCCCGGCGCCTTCTTATTAACGGGGTTTTAAAGCCTTTATGTCTGCCAAATTTTGGGGATCCATCCCCAGCTCCCGGCGCTGGGGAGGATGGGGAAAAGCGAGCTGGTAATGCTGAAGTTTGCTGATGCTAGGAACTAATTAATTGTTATATTTTTTTTAAATGAGAGCTTTCCTTAATTATTATTTTAAGCGATTCCATCCAATTTTGATTAAAGCGAACGTTGTAACAGTTCAATACAACCCCGTCTCATCTCTTTAATAGCTTTCAGAGCGTCTGCGGGAAAAAGATACCTTAAGGAAGTTAAAGGATGTCAAGATTATTTTTCATTAGTGCAGTTCGGTATAGTTAGAAAAGCAACAAATACTGTTAATCTGGTTCAGTGAGGGGGCAAAGCCTTTAACTACGGTTTTTTTCATACACTCATTAAGTTCATTTGTGCAAAAACTCTTGTAATATAATTGCATGTTTATACTACCTTTGCCCATTTCCCTTTTTTTTCTCCCCCCTTCCTCTAACCCCTAATCGAAAAACAAAAATCACTGCTGCTGAAAATCGCTGATGATCCTGACACTTCCCCCCCCCTCCGCAGTGGAAACGGTGATGAGTTGAAGCACGGAGAATAGGAAATTCTGACGGGAGATCTATTGTTTTTAATAAACATCGGAACATATAAAGCTCTGCGCTTGTATATGCGTTAATTAGAGGCTGGAGAAATAGCTGCACGTGGATATATAAGTAGTTTCCTTAAGTTTCCAGAGCTGGGCTGTACACTGGATTACAAACAAAAGAAAAATCGGTGCTTTTTTTTAATGACAGAGCATAAAACCCTCTCACTTTTCTCAGCGCCGTACCTCCAGCCCTTCCTGTCTCTCGCCCCCAAAATCAAACCAACCGGGGAAGAGAGGGAGAAGCGTTGCCTGCAGAATCTGGACAGTTTTCATTCCCCTCCGCTTCCCTTAGAGCCGAAGTTGCCGCTGCGGTGCTGGGAGCCCGTCGCACACCAGCAGGAAGGAGGAATTGGGGCAAACCTCACACTTTTCCTTGGCTAGGAGTGGGGGGAGAAATCCTGGCCCAAAGGATTTTTAGCATGGAAAAGCTGATTTGGGGGCTGCCAGGGTGGCATTGTTCTGCCTTTGCCCCCCACCCCCAGCTCGGGGCTTGCGGCAGGGGGGGCGGGGAGGGGGCCAGAGGCTGAGCGGGGTGCGGGGACTCTGTTCCCATGTCCCCAGCCCTCTCCTGATGCCCGACCCTGCCACTCCTTTTGCCGGCATCACCCCTTCGCACCAAAAAATAAAAGCTGCTCTTGACTTAGTAAACCAAGCCATTTACCTCAAAAAAAACTACCCGCAGCCCTTGGGCTGAGGGGAGCGGCGCATTTCGCATTTCCCACCTCCCGTAAGCTGCTCTGGGTTCCGATCGATTTAATTCTTCGCCCAGAGCCTCCTACCAAATCACATTTGCTGGGGTGTTTTTCCCCTGCGCAGTCTGCGTATTGTCACTCAGCGGCAGAGCTCCCTCCATCCTCCCTCCTTTTGTGTCCTTCCAGCCCTCTGCTTAATTGTATTCCCAATTGTATTTGCTGTGATGGATTTACTTCCTTTTATAATTTCCCAGTTATGGACCCTGCTTTTGCCTTCCCAACACTTAATGTGGAAAAAATGTCCCTTCTCTGCCCAACTTGAGGAGAAATCGCTTGCTTTGAAGGTCTCTGCTGGGATGTACAAGGAGTTTCCCCCTTTTTAATCAGGAATATTCCCCCCCATCATCCCTTTTTACCCGTTCTGTTGTGTCTCCCCATTCCCTGGTTGATGGTTTTACACAGCTATAAATCTCCCGGTCTCCCTAAAAAGACAAGTAGGGATTAGAATGAGGCGACTGTACAGGGGAGACTGAGGCAGATTCGCTGCCTGCACACAGGCAGGAGTTATTGCAGGCAGAGAATGGGCAAAACCGGGGCGATTTGCCACAGAGTACTCGCTATAGCTTTCTATATGCGTCTGTACAGGCAGCTCTACAGTGCTTAATGCATAAGATATTATGGAGACTAATGTAGACTGGGGGGAGGGAGGAGGCTGCGCTCGCCCCTTGCGCTTAGAGGACTGAAAATACTGGTGTAGATGGAACGAGTTTAGGAAATTGGCAGTCGGGACTCCCCAGGCCAAGCGCCCAGGAGTCTGGGGGCTGGCAGGGGCCGGGGGAGGTGCCAGGAGCTGCCTCTCCGGGCTGGGGGGAGCTGGAGCCGCCGTCGCCCCCCTTCCGCTCCCGGGACAGGCGGCACCGCGGCGCGCAGCGCTCCGGGAGCATCTCCGGGACCAGTTCCCCGGAGCATCCCGAGCCCGCGGCCGCTCTCCCCGGGGGCAAACACCGCGCCGCTCTGCCGGGGCGTTATGGAAATGGCTGCGGAGGCCAGGAGCGGGACAGAGGAGCTGTAATCCTTTAGGAGATGGAGAATAATAGCCCTAAACTCTGGTGCTTATGAGCAGTAGGCCCTGCGCGGCGAGGCGCGGAGCTCCGTGGAGCTCAGGGTTGGCTTAGCGGGGGCAGTTGAGGGGGGAGAGAAGGGACCTGCCCGGACACGGACACCCTTCCTAGGCGGTGCGGCCCCTCTGCCGAGCCCTCGACCGCTGCCCGCGGAGAGGAGGCAGAGCCGGAGCAGCCCGGCCCCCATCCAGCCCGGCGCGGAGGTTACACTCCGCGGCCAAGGAGCACACGGTGGGATGTTTGGAGGTCGCTGAAAGTATTTGAGCGGCTTCGCGGGAAAACCTCCAGCCCTGTAATGTGAAAACGGAGCGCCCGTCTGCAGGGCAGCCTCGGCTGCTCCGCGGGTGGGTGGGCTCGAGGGGCAGGACGCGCAGCTCGGGGTGCGCGGGAGGACGGTCAACCCCTACTTGCAAAGCACCAAGGAGCACCAAACCCTTAGTCAACAAGGAAGGCTGTAGTTGGGTGGGAGAACCCCTTCCCGCGGGGAAGAAGCCCTGGTTATGTGGGAGAAAGGGGCCCGGGAGGCAGAGCCCTCCCGAGAGCCGGCGCGCAGGCAGCCCCGGGCGGGGGAGCGCTCCGCTCGCAGCCTCGCAGGGGGCGATTTCGTTTACGTCCCCGAGGAAATAAAGGAGTGATGCTCCCTAACCCGGAGATAGCGGCTGTTCTGCTGATCCCCCGCCCCACAGAGGAGGGGGACCTCCAGAGCCCCTTCGCCGTTGTGAGGAAGGGGATGCTGCCCTTGTGCCTCCTCAGAGCTGCTGCTTTTTTCCTCTGCTTTTGGGAAGATGCTATTTGCCTTTCAAGCCTGGCGCCGTCCTGCTTTCAAACATCTGCAGTGATATCGGTCCGAGACCTTTTCCTCTTTGGGGCCAGACTTAGGTTAAACTGAGATTAGCGGAGAGGTCGGTGCAGTGGGAGGAGGCTGAGGATGCCGGAGCCCATCGTCCTGTGCCCGAACCCGGCACCTAGCCCTCGGCAGCCCAGGGAGAAGCCTCTCCGCGCCTCTCACCGTGGTGGCAGCGGTCCCTGGGCGGCCTGGGGCTGGAAGCGAAGGCTCAAAGGATGCTCGGGTCGAAGTGACCGAGGCGGTGGGCAGATGGATGTGGATCTCGCTGGGGCTGGGACTCAAAAACAGCAGAGCAAAAGAACAAAAAGCGGAGCAGAGGAGTAAGGAAGGGAAATACGGCTGCTGCGGGGGCGACTCGGGAGCGGGGGGGACCCCTCCGCGGGCGAGGAGCTGCGCTCCCGGGCGGCGCCCGCGGGGGAAGGACCTGCAGCTTCACCGGCCCTCGGCAGCGGCAACAGGAACAGGCGAAATATTTCCATCTCTCTTTGCCTGCATTTTGCCCGTGCCCCGTGTGCTGAGTGGGGATGACTTGGGACTCGGAGCACCATTGCAGGGTAGCTGAGCCCCTTGACCCGACCTGTGCACGCTCTCCACAGTGTCGTGGGTTCGTTCAGAGGTGGAAGTAGGTGCCCCGTGCGTTAGACGTGGAAAAAAATGTTCAAAAAGCACTCTTAGCACCCTTTTTCCTGGCCTCCCTCCCTTCTCTCCTGGATGAGCAGCTCTGACAGTGGCCAACCCACCCCACGGTGAGCTTGTAAGGGAGAAAAGGGGTCGGGTAAAGGGGGAGCGAAAGGTTATTGAGGCAAGAAATAAATCCCAACACCCTGTTCTCCCCTTGTCCTTTCTCTCATCCCATGTATCAACAACAACAATAACAGCCGGGCTGACACTCCAGCCGTTTGGGGAACAATCCTTTTAATCGGGGAATAATCCACAGGACACTTTAAAGAAAAGCTGGAGCATTAACCCTGTGCCCCAGTATAATTCTTCCAAGAAGCATCTGGTACTTATATCACAACATGGGATTAGCTTTCTCCTTGCAAGTACACAAGATCAAAGGGGGTTTTCCCGTGCTCTACAGGGACATTAGTGAGGTGCCCCTGCTCCGTGTCCATGGCAGGCGGTGTCCCCGTGAGACACACGTGGGTTCCTGCAGTGCTTCTGTGAGGAACAAGCACACTTTGGTGGTCCCAGATGAGCTTTCTGCAAAGGGGCAAAAGGAAGTTTCAGGTCTTGGTAGAGAAGGAGTGGGGAATACTTTCAGGTTTATTCCATCTTTCTGCACTGCTAAGAGTCTCTTCTGCACATCATAGATCCAAACTTCACAGCTCTCCAGCCCAGTGGGGATCAGGGAAGGGAAGACCAGACCAAGAGCTGCTCTTCTCCCGTCCTCGTGCCCTTACTCATCCTGCCCCAGCTCCAGTTGAGGCCTCACTGGTGTTCCTGGGCCGGGTCGTAAAAAGATTTACAAGACACTGTTAAACCAGCAATAAAAACAATTAACTTTAATGGCACCTTGGTTGGGATTTTTTTTCTCTCTTCTCCTTTTTCCCCAGAGCCTGCAGCAGGCTGAGAGCAGTGCAGGACCTGCCCTCTCCCCGCTTCCCAGTGGACTACTGTCCAGGGGAGGAAGCGGGCAGCTGGCACCCAGCACCCTGCTTTGGGTGTCTGAGGAGGGGAAAGCGAATCAGACAGCTCAGGTATTTGAGAGGCTGTGGATCATTTCCCCCTCCCCTCCCTGCAGCCCCAAAAGAGCAGCTGAATGCACTCCAAAGCAGTGGCAGGAATGTCCCCTTGCACTCCAGGGCAGCCCCCCAAGGTATTCCTGGCTGTTCCAGGGCCAGGGCTGAAGGAGGAGAAACCGGCTCCTTGGCCCCGAGCTCTGCCCTGCCCTACCTGCCCATCCTGCCCCACATCCTCAGCCAGGAGCTGTGGGGTGAGGCTGGTGGCTGCTGGCCCAAAACCTACCCTTCAGGCAGGGAAGTGTGGGAGAAATACTTCACTCATCCTTCTTGGTCCAGCCCTGTCACATACCCCACCGTCCTGGGCTCCCTTTGCAGCCAGGCAGAGGATTTGTCTGTCTTGCCAATAAGGGAATTAATTTCTAAACAGAAAAGGAGCTGTCAGTGGCAGATATAAATCAAAAGTGGCCAGAGGATGAACATTATCCAAAGTGAAGCAATTTAGTAAAAATCATCTTTTTTTCCCCTCCATTCTCCTCACAATGAAAATTCTATTAGTGGCCCAGCAGTATAAATGATAGTGTGGTGCCAGCTGGAGATGCAGTTTGGGGTGAGTTCATTAAATAGATGGCAATAGAAGAAGATTTACAAAGCTACAAATAGAAATTGATGTTTGCAGAAGCTGATCACCCAAAGGGGTTTTCTGTCAATAACGTGACAGCAAAGATATTTCTTGCAGTGACAGAAGAGAGGGTCTTCTTTTTGTGGAATGCTTCTGTATCGGTGTTTGAACATCAGGGCAGGGTGTACAAAACGTTCTCTGGAAGCAGCATCGCTTCATTGATCTCAGAAGGTATTAAAAAATACAAGAGCTGGCAACAGGAGCAAATCATAAAGTACACTTGGATTTTTGCATGACGCTTTCCACCCTGAAAGGAAAGGGCAGCATTTTATAGAGGTGAAAGATCCCAACCAAGCTGGGGAAAAAAATCAGCGACACAAAGGTTTCAGATCTTCCTAAAGGATCCACTTCTCCAACAGCTTTGCTGGTGGAGACAAAACCTATTGGGAAAAACAAATCCCTCCTGGGCAGCAGCCTGGCTCAAGCAGCACTGGTGTAGCCGTGAGTCCTGTGCCAAAGCCCTTGTCTTGCATCTAAGACCCCTGTAAACTGCACATTGAGAGGTTTCAGGCCCAAATTCACCTGCGGGACATGGATAAGGAAGGACATTGACAGAGGATGGGTTAACCCAGGTTGAAACCCTTCCCTGGCAGGGACACCCATACCCCTAGGACAAACGGGGATGACATTTGTCATCTGTCCATCCTCCTGCTTTTCAAACCCCAGCCAGCCTATTTCTCACGCTCTCAAATGCAGAGACATCTTATTAGCACAACAGATGCCACGGTGCAATTTGCTTTAGGTTTGTGCCCCGAGCTTTGCCTCTGTGCAAAAGTCCAGAGAGAGAGAGAGAGAAGTATAATTACCCAGCTACAGCTCTGCTGACACAGGGGCAGGGCCACGCCAACAAGCTGTAGCCTGTCAGCCGCTCCGCACTAACTGTCCATGAAGCTACTCTTACCCCATCCCAAATGGGAAGTCACCTGGAGCAGAGCCTCCTCCTTCCCCTTTCACCCCACCTCCCTTTTTCTGCTTTTCCCCTTCCAAAAAAACCCACTTGTTGTGCTTCAGCAACCCTTTGAATGCATCAGAGTTTGCAGCACTCCAAAAGAGAGAGATGAGAAATAGCTGCAGGAATTTTTTCCTCTGGAGCAAGACAAACCCTCTGTCTTTTGACAGTTCCAACAATATAGAAACTTTCCTCTGAAAGGGATGTATTAATTGCTTCTTTCTTTATTTCTTTTCCCTTTGGGTGCTCTCGTGCTGCACGGAGCAGAGAGCAGCTGCTGCAGTCGGCACCAAGTCAAGACGCTCCTCACACCCAGGGAATGAAAGCATGGACAGGTAGTTGCATGCAGCTAAACATCAGGAGTTCCCACTTATCAGCAGGGCTGCATTAACCAGCTGAGTGTGTGCTCTTGGCCTGGTGATTTCTATCTCTGCTGGCCCTCTAAAGTGCTTATTTTCCACTGGTGTGGATCCCCAAGTTAGTGGTTTAATACTGGTGACAAGTGGTTTGGTTTTCAGGTACATTTGCAGATCTCTTAGAAACACTTTAGGTGGTGAGGCTGGAAAATGCTGCCTTTGCCCCTTCCCAAAGTGAATAAAAGAAGTTTGCCCCAACTATCCATAGGGAGCACACACGCAGGCAGTTAATGCAGTTCAGCTAACGAGCAGTAACTCGTTAAGTTTCAGTGACTTAGCCCTTTATGTTCGCCTGTCTACAAGGGAGACCACACAGAAGCAGAAAGAGCAGCTGGCTCTCTGTGGTCCTGCTAGCCAGAGTCAAGGGGAGGGGTGCTAATTATTTGTTTGGCCTCTCCTGTTTTAGGAGAGTCCACAGTTTGTTTATTTTGAAGCTGATCAGGAGCTGAACTGTGGTTTGCCTTGTGGCTTTTAAGTGAGAGAGTGGGTGTAGGGGCAAAGAGCTCTGAGGATGCGGGGATGGGGCTGCTCTGGGAGTCGTTTGAGACCCTCAGCTAATGATAACTGTGTCTCAGAGGTGTGACACCAGGCTGTCGGCAGGCTGGGGGGAGATGGGCACTCCTGACAGCTCACTGTCTAGTGGGAGGGGGATTAGGGAATGGTTTTATGGCTTTTAAGCACCCTCCTCCCCCAGTTTCAGGACAGATAGCTAAAGGGGAAAAGAAGTATTCTGTTTCCTTGCTCTGCTCTCAGCAAAAAAGGAGACAAAGCCCAGGCTTATCTCCTAAGTATTTCTACTAACTTGCTTAGTTCTTTGCCTCCTCTAATTCTAGTTGTAGGCCCCCTAATTCTCCTCCAGTGTTGCAGATGGGGCTGGAGACAGGGCTGGGCACTTTACAGGACCCACATGCCAAGAGACACCACAGCTTGACCCATGTCCCCGTCTCCCACTCCGATGTAGGGACACACGAAGCTGCACACAGGAGGGCAGGAGAAAGCTGAGTGTCAGAGCTGTGGCTCAGGCATATGGCTACTCCTCGCTAGCAGGACACTAAAGGTTCCCTGTCACCAGCCCAGTGTTTCTGCTGGTAACCTGAGCCCA
This sequence comes from Colius striatus, assembly GCF_028858725.1. Taxonomy (NCBI): domain Eukaryota; kingdom Metazoa; phylum Chordata; class Aves; order Coliiformes; family Coliidae; genus Colius; species Colius striatus. Next base: position 4,652,463 of record NC_084775.1, read on the forward strand.
AACTTTCTTATCACCTCCCATGGGAAGGCAATAGCAGCGTCATACATAACTCCTTGGGGCAGGAGAACGACAACATTGAATTGCTACTTCAAAAAGCCAGCCATAGATATGCTTTTCTGCTTTTCCTGTGCTGGTTATACAAGCACTACTTAGGGGAAAGGGAAAAAAAAAGAAGCAGTGGAGACAGACTTGAAACAACTGCACTCTGCTGGAAGAGCGTGCGTGTGAGATATGGAGTAGATTACAGCTTGACATGGCACGTAAAAACACTCTTTCCTTTTAACACCTTTATTGCAAGTTTTAAAGGGTAATCAAAATATGTTCTTAGCTGTTTGCCTGTGTGCTATAAAAGGAGACTCGTACCTGTGAAATCCTGTGACCTACAAATAGTACAAATGGTGTATTTTTTGTGCCGGTGACCTTTTGTGTGAGGCTACATAAATGTAAGCAAAGTGTTGGAGATGTGTTGTATAACAGGAGGATGGTGGGGGAGACAGTGCTCCTTTCCACCAGAGTGAAAAAAAAGTGTCATGAGCATTTGCTTGAGGAAAATGAATCTGATCCTGAGGTAGCATGGTTTCTCTGAAGTCAGTGGAACGGTGCCAGTGTGTGTTGGGCCTCGGAGAAACACGCAGTCCTGCTCGGAGGAAGGCACCTGTGCGTGCTCTGAGATCCCTCCCTGCCTCTCTAATCTCCATCCCCAGGTTTTCTTTACTGGTTTTTGTCTGTGAGGTCTGGATAGAAAGATTCAGATCTGATGAGCTTAGAAAGGAGTAAAAGAACAGGTGGAAACATGAAAAAAAACCAAAAGAAACCAACTCCAGTTGCCACAGCTGCAGCCAGAGGGGAGCTCCATGTACCATCCCTGCTTCCCCTCCAAACCCCCACTGCCCATCTTCCTGGGATGGGCACGATCCTGCCCACGAGCCCTTCATAGAATCACAGAATAGTGGGGGTTGGAAGGAACCTTTAGAGATCATCCAGTACAACCCCCCTGCAGAAGCAGGTCCCACCTGGGTCAGGTCACACAGGAATGTGTCCAGGTGGGTCTTGAAGAGCTCCAAGGAAGGAGCATCCACACCCTCCCTGGGCAGCCTGGGCCAGGGCTCCCTCACTCCAACACTGAAATAGTTTTTCCTTATGTTTCAATGGAACTTTTTGTGTTCCAGCTTCATCCCATCACCCCTTGTCCTTTCCCTTGCTTGCAGTGACAGCTCACAGCGCTTGTGCCACGGGCTCCCCCTCAGCCGCAGCTGTGGGCAGGGCACTGAGCTCTCCCTCCCTGCAAACTCCCTTCCCTTTGGTACTGTTTTTATTTCTGCTGCTTTATGAGTTGTTTTGTCGGGGGGATTTTTTGTTGTGTTTTTTTCCCCTGAGTCAAACTCAATGATAGTCTGAGAATGAAGTCAAACAAGTGAATTTTGTGGCCTTGCCTGCACAAGGTCATGAGATTTTGCAAGAGCCCAGGGACTGGAATGCCTTGAGCTCTCACCGGCAGCGCCGCGCTTTGATTCCTCACACACACTGCGGCTCGGGAGGCTGGTTTGTAGTAAACAGGCCTCATCCAGCTTACCTGGCCCTGCTTTCAACGTGGTGTTTGGAAAAAAGGTGCAGGGAGCAGTGGTAGCACTGGTTCAGCAGGATGGAGTCTGACTCCATCCCTCTGTCTGGAAACGAAGCAAATGCCTCTGCCCCCACTATCAGCTCTGTGCATCATATGATTCATGCTCGAGGAGTCCCAGAATTACAGCTGTAAGGCACATTGTGTTTAGGCTCACTAGAATCATTCTGTCATAAAAGGGCTGGCGTTGTGGGTGCGCTGGGAGGAGGGCGAAAAAAAATAGAAGGACTCACAAAGACAAGGCAGGCAACCAGCCATCTTGTGCAATCAATATTCCTGCAACTGTTTCCTTACTCAGGGTCCGGTTCTTCTCAAATGCCAAGCACTTTCTTGCTCCAAGCAGCTGCCTTGCTCTTCCCCAGGGGCGTGAGGAGGGCACGGACTCACCGTGATCATCCGTGCTGCCTCTCGTGCCCATGCACCAGTCACATCCAGCCTTTCCCTTCCCTGCCCTCAGCAGGCCTAAAATGTATCAATGTTCATTTGTTTCCAAGTTATCCTGAGATCACACAACTTGATTAAAGGCTGGTTGAAACCTACAGTGCAATCTGGCTCATCTCCATGCTTTTTTTCCCTTGGATAACAAAGGGTTGGACTTGGTGCAAAGGATCTTTTCCAAGCCTGCATCTTAGAGTAGAGCTGCCGAGCTGGGGGGCAGCCAGAGTGCTGAAAACATCCCAGGGAGCTGATGTTCTCCTGTGTTTGGGAAGTGGGAAAAGGAAAAGGACATTTCACCATTGTCTTTTCCACGTGTGCTTTGGTAGAAGACGCAGGTTCTTGTGTTTGTTGATGTGCCCTGTGCCACACATGGCACCTGCAGAAGCTCAGCATCTCCTCGCAGCATGCAGGAGAATCACTTTGCCACTGAGCTGCTTCTAAGGAAATCCCCATCCTCGCTCCTTGCAGAGCACCTTTCAGCCCTGGGAGGCTCCTTGCCCGAGCCAAGGGCCAGCCCTGGCCATCCATGAGGCTGAGGGCTTGGAGGGGCTCCCCTGGGGCAGCAGGAGGGGGTCTCAAGAGGCAGCTGGTGGCAGGGCTGCTTCTTCCCTTTTCAAACTCAGGAGATTGACTTAGCAAAGTCCAGTTGAGGCTGATACCCAGCTGCTACTGCTGTCCCTTCCTCCTGTGTAATGCTCCTGGATCCCCCTCGTATTTACAAGCACTCTCACCTAGGCTTGACTTCACTGAAGAGTTTCCAGTTGCTAGCCAAGCACGGTGCTTTGTCTCCACGGGGGTTTCTCAGCCAGTGGGTCTCAGCTCAAGAAGGCAGCAGTCAGCAGAGGGAGGGGGAAGGAATAACTGAAAACTTTATTGCAATCAAAAGCCCAAAGATTCCGGCTCCTCCGCTTTGCTGGTGCCAGGCATTCGCTGTCAGTGCGTGCTCCAACTCTGCCTGCAGTGGGAGTGTGGGGACCCAGAGGTGTCACTGAAATGTTTCTGGGGAATGAATGGGAATAATAACACTTTTTTCTTCCCCCTCCCCCCCACCTCTCCCTCAAAGTAATCCAACAAAGCCTGATGGTTTGGTCTAGGTCAGGCTCTTCTGTGCAGCACACTGCAGGCAGTGGGTACAGGAGCGCCGTTGTTAGTGTGCTTCTATTTATTGTTCTACCACGTCTAATTGCTATTAGTCATAAAGTCATACTACAGTTAACCACTTTCCAAATTCATCCTGGGGACACCTCTCCTAAATTATTTCCATGCTGGTCATTTGCCATTTATTTCCTTCTCTGTTTTCTGTCTCAACAAGTTTTTAATCTATGACAGCACTTTATCTCCCAACCCCATGATTATAAAATTTCCTTCAGAGACTCTACTGAAGGGCTTTATCAAAAGCCCTTTGAACCTCTCCATAAATTAGAATCTCTGTTCTCCTTTTCCTACTATTTTGTTAACTCTTTCAGGGCTTCACAGGGATAAGGAAGGTTTAAATCACCTTTACCAGGACCGAATTCCCCTCTCTTTTCCTTTATTCCCGGCGGTTCACTTAAATCACTCTTTTGGTGTTTTCTCTTCTTACCACCCCTCTCTCTGCCCAGTGCATTCAGATCGCTGACTTGGGACCACATGTCTCCTAATTGGGGTATGGCTTTGCCTGAGCTCGCAGCCCCCCTCTGCTCTAGCCAGCACCAGTGATTGATAACGTGGAGCAGATCCTGCTGATGCTTACTGAGCACAGCTGATGGACTCCAGCCCGCATGTCACACCAACATTTTTTTTGTTGGCAACAGACACTTTATTCTCACAAGTATTTGGCATTCTCAGATGATCTTCTCTTGGTGTTTGTCCGTTTGCTGCTCTTTGGCTGCTGCCTAGCTTCTCAGTGTTGATAGGAGATGGCTCTTGCCCCTTGCTCCCTGGTGTTATGAACAGATCAAAGGGGTAGGTAAGAGCAACCTTGTCTGAAGGACAGAGTGTTAGACTGGCACTCTGGAGCCTTGGATTATTTCTCCCTGCCTTTATTTGTGACCAGATAAGTAACCCAGGGTGAGTCAGTTTGATTCTCCTTAACCCTCCCACACTCTCTCTGTCTCTGCAGCTCAGATTTTAATATATCTAGTGCAGGAAATTGTCTCTCACCATGTGTTTGCACAGTGCCTATTGCAATGAGATCCTGGAGGGAAAAATCATAAGTCAACTTGGAAATCTCTTCCTCGAATATCTGACTCTCCTTTGGCTCTTTGATGGATTCTTTCCTGTGACTTCTTCTCTGGCTGCGTGTGGATAATACACAATTATTCCTTTTTCTTCAGACAGTTGCTAGGAAAAGGAGGTTCAAGTGTCTTTGTCCTTCCCCTCCATCCCCTTCCCTTAGTGCCTTTTGAATGCAAATGGTGGTTTCAGCCAAAGGGTGAAAGTTTCCTAAAACTTGGGTGAAAATAGAGAGCAGTAGGATAGAGGAGGGAGCATTAGTGATTCCCTTAAAGCAGTGGGTATTACAGCAAGGACTCATTTCTGGGCAGAGGCCTGAGGATCTGCACTGGGGACAGCTGCTTGGTACCCAGAGTGGGTGATAAAGCTTTCACTGGTGTCCACACGTTAGTGAGCACTGGAGAAGCCACTCTACAGAGAGTCCATCCCTCGTGCAGAACCCTTGGGAACAGACAATGGGTGAGTTCATGCCTCAGTGTAACTCAGTTAAGTGGGCAATCGACACTGGGTGCAGATCTGCTGCAAACCAGGCCATGCTCGTTCTGTTCTGCTGCTCATGGTCCTACGTGCTTCTTGTGACAACAGGCACTGAGCCTCCTGGGAAGCTGTTTGGAAATACCTCCTTTCTTCCCACCCTTTGCCCACACACCGAGCTCTTGGGCAGAAGAAGGGGAAGCTATTACCTGCTTTCCTGTTTCCCCCTCCCCTAAGATACATCTTGAATGAAAGTACAGAAAGGTTTAGATTTGGGGCTTATTAACAGCACAACCTGTTATCAGCTGAGTGGAATAAACCACCAGTTTTGGATGCTGATTTCTTTCCGAGTGGGTGGTTTGGGAGATGATGGAGTTGACTTTCTGGAGCTCTGTAAAATCCTTCCACTGAATTTTTGGCTGCTCAGCAGCCCTGAATACTGAAGCCTTTAGGGCATTTTTGAGTTGGGAGTGTGGAAAACGAGGAACCCTGAATGAACAGACTCGTGATAATTAGAGGTTCCTCTCTGCTGTGCCTCAGTTTACTCATAAGTAAATTGGGCAAAGTAATCCTTAGGCTTTTGCCTCAGGGGCCCCCGAGTCAAAATTCTTCATGCTTCAAAGTCCTTGAAGGCACTTGAATGAAAGGCTCCGGACCCAGTAATTACAGAGCGTTCTGCTTGCATGAGGCTATGAGATAGGGAAACCTTTGCCAGGCAAGGTTTGGAGAAGAAAATCAACATTGTGCTGCCAAACCCTCCCGAGGGGGAAATGGAAGATTTACTGTAACCAGCATCAAAATCAGCTGTTGTCATTTCAGGCCATTGCAAATGGATTTGTGGCAAGACTGAATTTGCACAAACGTGGCTACCAGGAGGCAAGAGCAGCCTTGCCGAAGCGAGACTGCTGGGGTGGTGGTGGGATTTGCATAGCAGCAGGTTGGGAGGCAGTGCCTGCCTGACCAAACTCAACTCAGCCCTACCAACCCAGCCAAGCTCTGCTCGTTTCCCTAAGCTGAATTTTTGGCTTCTTTCCTTGAAAAACATCTTCTCAGAGAGAGAAAAGAGGTCAGCTGTGTCAGAGGATGTTTTGCCTGTCTCCCTTAGGACTAGGTTATGGATTTAACATGAGATTTCCTTAAAGCCCTGGGAAAAAAAGCAGGCTTCAAATTGTAGGTCAAGGCTGTGATTCACCCCTTCGTTTCTGCTTTGCTTTGGGAGGGAGAGGAAGTCATTTGGGTTTTTTCTGCCCTGTGTGCAGGGGCATCTGTGCACTGTGCTGGTTCCGATGTGGTCGCAGGATGAGGGAAGGAGGTGGGAGCAGGGCTCTCCTGCCCACACTGCTGTGTCTCATCTCTCTTGTGCTTGCTTGAGAGGGAGATGTGGCCCTCGGAGGTTGATTTTCATCCCCTGTGCTGGGCTTAGCACTGGAGATAGACTAGAGAGGAGAACATAGGCTGTCTGATAGTGTCAGTCATCCCCACACAGAGGCACAAAACATGCCTCAGGTCTTCCTTTTGCTTGACTATAGGAAAAGCTACAAGACCCCTCACGGCTCCTTCTGCTGAAACCTCTTTTAGAAGTGCCACTCAGGAGTTTTCTGCATCAAGGAAGATGTCAGCACAGGATGATAAATGATGAGGTGCCTGCATTATTGCTAAGGGCCCATTAAAACTGAGACACCTTTGAATTCAAAGGGTAATAACAGGCACAGGCTATGGGTTATTGGTCTCTTTTTCAACAGAGAAATGATAAATGTTCCTGTGGAAAGAAGGGCCACACCCCCCCCCCAAATAAGACACCCTTCCTTCTCCCATCAAAATTCTTAGGTCAAAGGAAAAGATTTGATTTCACTGTTAACACTCAGCCAGGAGAAATATGTGCTAGGTGTGAAAGCCACCTGTTCCCAGTGCAAAGCTGGCAGGGGAGATGTGCAAAGAGAGAAGGCTGCGAGGCAATTTGGCTGTCACTCATCTTCCCAGCAACTTAGGAGTGAGTGAGCGTGAATGTGTGTGTGTGCAAGGCACACACATGCCTCTAGGAAAACTATCACTTGTGCTGAAAAGTGCAAACCACTTCTTTCCCCCTTTCTTAGAAAAGAAAAAAATCAAGAGTTGCCTCAGTGCAAAAAAATAAAAAGGGAACTAAAAAATCTTGGCTCAAGATGGTTTTTGCCCATCGACTTGCAAGGGGCTGAGTGTGGCCCTTGGAAATCCCACTGCTGATGACTTTGCTCAATGCTAATCTCCAGGCCTTTTGATCTTTATACATTTAGGGCTTGACCTGAAGTCTGGAGAAATTGATGGGAGCCTTTCTCTCTCTCTGGGTATTCATTTAGGGACTGATGAATTGATTTCTAGGGTTGTTGACTGTGCCTGTATCATGGACTCAAAGTACACCATGAAAGTTTAATGGAATATTAAAATAGGATATTTGTTGACAAGAGTGACCCTGTGTGTCATGCAGGAAAAACTGCATGTTTGGAAGTGTCTTCTGAATGTCCTTAACTTCCTCCAAATCTGATGTTTCCCAGCCATTTGCTCCATCTTCAGGGCTTCTTTAGCTGAATGAACTATCTGATCATGGCAGGTCTTGAGCAAGCTTAGAAAATGGCTGAGGTTTCTGAGCACACCCTTTTGTGTGCCTGTAAATTAGGGCTAGGCTGAACACATCCAGACTTCCCAGGCGTGGTCATTGAATATATGCAGATAGACTGTGTCTCAGAGACAGGCAGCAAACCCAGCACTTCTGGGGTGCTCTGGATGTGTTGTGTATGTTCTGCAGAAGAAGAGCAGCAGAAGGAAGGAAATCCAGCGTCTTTGTGACCTGACAGGGCAGCAGAGCACAACAGGCATGTGTTCTCATCTGGGAAATCCTTGAAGGGGGAAAAAAAGTAGATCTCCACCAGGAGGTAACCACAGCCAGGCTTTGGTAAATGGAGGTGAGAAGTGGGTTGTCTTGCTAAGGGCCTCTCACTGAGCAAAGCCTGCTGTCAGCACCATCCCCTTCGCAACCTGCTCCTGGTATAAACTCCAGCACCTCCAGTGATCCCAGCATACAGAAGGGGAAGTGGTTTCTCTGAGAGGCAGTATCCACATCCCTTAAAGCAGTGAGGACGAGACTTTGAACTTGACTTTGTGGTTGATCCGAGATCACCAAAGGCAGGTGTGATGCACTCTCTGCCCAAAGCTGTGGCCAGCAATGGCTGAGGAAGTACCTCTGTGGAGAGAGGCACTGAGGTGTCTAACACTGCATGGCCATACGCCTGGATTGGCATCTCCCTTTGCATGTCACCCCATCAACTCCAGAGTGGCTGGAAAAGGGATGATTCAACATAGCATTTTATTCCATCCTCTTCTTCCCTGTTCCAATCCCAAGGAGCATCTCTGCCTTTTCCCTGAAAGACATTTACTCTACAGAGTAGTTGTGTGCAAGTGTCTGAGCTGAAGCAGTCACATTGCAGATGAGAACCCAGTTGCATCTCTGCTCTGCTGGCACTGCCATCTGCACCTTGACTCTTGCCTTGGTTTTGCCCATTGTGACAAGCCTGCACAAATGGTATGATGGAAATTATGGAAAAGCAAGAACCAACCAAAACCATTTTGATTTTGAAGCTTCCAAAGGGTATTCATAGCCTCGTTGCTTCCTGCAATGTCTTCTGTGTCAGAATCATCCCAGTAAGCCTCAGTTTCCAAAAGGGAATGGGGTAGGGAGAGGCACTCCTGCTCCTTCCAGGCTAGGAAAAGATTCAACTCCTCTCCTCATCCCCCTCTGTGATATCCTTGCCCATTCTCTTCACTTGAGTGCATTTTATCACAGAAGATATTATCTGCTGGTTACTGTGCAATAATGGTGTGTATCATAGGGGAGGGGTGGGTTATTCATGGTAGTCACCCTAGGGAAGGCACTCTGAAGTCTCCCAGCAGCTTCTGTCTGGAGACTCAAAGCTCAGCTATTAAGAGGAAGCAAGCTGTGAAACCTCTCTCCAGGCATCTGAAGAAGCCTCAAGAGATTTTCAGAAGTGCCGAACCTTTAGATGTTCCCAAAGATTTTAGAGGAATCTCGAGTGCTTGCCTCTGGCTACAACCCCAGCCCAGGGCTGAGGGCTGTCACCATGAGCAAAGGGACCTGTTTGCAAATCCCCTCCCTATGCACTTGCCTCATTTGGGGCAGATTCTCTACACTTTCCTAGCCCCAGGGAGGCAGGAGTCCTCCTGTGAGGCATTCACAGGCTTTTCTGTTGAAACTGTTTGACTTTGCATAATTGAGAAACCGTGTCTGGAATGAGCCTAAGAATAGGCACGGGGAGATGAGAAACCCTCTCCTCTGGAGGAACTGGTGACTTTGGCTTCTTTGCCTCTTCAGGAGAAGGATTGCAGCTGGAGATTCCAAGCAGAACATGGCACCTGATAAACTTTAGATGAAGATGCTTAGAGCAGCTTAGGACCTGGTGTTTCTTCTGCATGTGGTGTCCTACATCCTGTGCATCCCACTTTGCTGCCCAGGAGTTCTGTCCTGGGGACGTGGGCACCTGACTTGGGCACACAGGATCCATCAGGGGAGCTCAAGTTATATGCTGCCGTGTCCTGTGGCTTTTATATTTGGCTCTTTTGATGTAATTTAAGGCAGCTATGCTGGAAGAAAGCATCCAAAGGCCCTGTTAAGTGGTGTTTGCATGAGGTTGGGTGATGAGATGTTGGGCTGCATTGCTTGTTTACAGGATATTTTTGGCTGGGGGCTACCAAAACTCCTTCCAACCCTCTTTACAAAAGGGACAGGACCCTCAGCAACACCCCCATGCCCTCAGCCTGAATGGCTGCAGCCAGCCCTTCCTCCGGGAGTGCTGAATGCAGAGCTGAGTGCTCCTGGCTCCACCAGACACCACAGTCGAGAGCTGGCTTTGAGGAGGGCTTTCAGCAGGCACTAGGAGGTGGCAACAGGCTCTTGGGTTGGGAGATGGGGAATGCAGCCTTCATCCTCTCCACAGATGAAGATGGCAGTCGGGTTCAGCCAGATTCCAGAGGCATCTGGACAGCCTCTGTCATCAAGGTGGGATGGGGGGGGGCGGGGGTGAACAGGACATAAGGGGGGTTATCTCCCCTCTGCCTTCTTGGCTTGGGAGGGCACAGCTGAGAATTGGAGGAGGCCAGTGATGAAGCAGCAGTACAGTGAGAGGCTGTAGTGGCGTGAGCAGTGATATTTCTTCCTGGGGCAGAGGGTGGCTGGGGGGGAGCATATCAATCGAAGTGATCTCTCTGTGTTTCATGTCATGCCATAACAGAAAGAGGAAAGGGAGTAAAAAGCAGGAGAGGGGGGGAGGAGGGGAAACAAAGAGGGGAAAAAAAACCCAACAAAAAACCAAAGTGAACCTGCTGCCTTCCCCAGACTACATGGCACCACTGGTCATTTCTGTAGGCTATAGGGGTTGTCAGAGTAAGCTGTAAGGACAGGTGTAAATCTGTCCTGTCATTCCACCCTTCCAGCATCTTCTCACCTGAAGGGCTCCCATTTATTGCAGAGAGCAAGCAAATAAACCCAGCCGTCGCTTTGACTCGCAGAGGGCATGAAAAGACACCCCATGCCGCCGGTTAACCTCTGTCCTCTGCCTTTCCCCTCCCGTGCGGGGCTTTTACAGCCAGCCTGAAAGTAAACCCCCTGCAAGCTGTTTGTTAAAGCAAAGCAAATAAGGGCTATTGCAGCTCAGACCGAAATCCACTTGTTTGCACTCTGATTTTTAACTGTCATTCCAAGCAGAGAGAGGGCAGGGGGAGGGCTGGAAGCTGGCCCCAGCCCAGGGCAAGAGGGGCCATTTGTCTGCCAGGAGGACAGAGGTTTCGGCAGCTTCCAGGACGCTCTGGGGCAGGCGAGGGGGGGATGCTATGAGCCTTTCTGAATCAGGGGAACATCTGCAAAACGACCCCAAAGTGTGTGTTGGGTGGGGACATGACCTCTGGATGCAGTTTCCCTGCCTAGCCACGCAAGGCAGCTCCCTTCAACCAGTTCCTCCTTCTCTTTGCAAATTGTGCCGTTGATTTCTGTCCTCGAACCTGGAGCGAGCCTTTTCTCTCCCTCTTGAAGAAGCCGTCCCCAGCGTCAGGCTCCCCATGGTTTTCATTAAGAAGGGGATGGTGTGTTTCCCATCAAGAGCGACTTTAATCTTGACTGAGTTCTGAAAGCTAAAGGTTTGCAGTTTTCTTCGGCCACCTTTGATTACTTCTTCTTGTTTTCCAACTCAATATTATAGATCCTCCCTCCCGGCTGAAGTCCTTAATGGCTCGGTCCATCCCCACTCCCCCAAGTACCCATTCTGTGGATGTAGCAAACTCTAATTAATTATAACTTATCTCATGACTTGTCAGCATCACATGTTTGATCCTGTTTAGAAACCATATTCCCAGGGGACGGAAAGACTTGGGAGTAGGTTGATGCTACTCAACAGTGATTTAATGGACGCATTAATGCCGAGATAGATAACTGTGTAGCCATGTTAAGTAATACATCAAGAATCTTTCCAGAGAGGCAACTTTACAGGTCACTGCAGAGCTGCTAACTGATATTAACCCGCTTTGCATTGTGCTGTGCGGATGGGCGCTGGGAGTTCACACACTTTCTTTTGTTTGTTTTGTTTTTTATTCTAGCAGCCTCTTCCCCTTCCCCCCTGGAAGCGATGGAGATATTAGACGCCTAATGACAATGTTTCACACGCGGGGGTGGGGTGAAGAGGACAACAGGCTTGTTAACCGGGTTGATTTTAAGCACACCCAATTACTGGCCCGGAGGAAGCCGGGAGCAGCGGCTGCTGCCCGGCCGCAGAGATGCTCCGGGCTCTGCCGCGTTGTCGCCGGCCCCGTGATGACCGCGGGTGGCATCGCGCCGCCTCGCACGGGAGGTGTGGGAGATGAAGGGCAGCTCCCGGACACGGCCAGGGACGCGCTCTCTTTTCAAAAGCTCAGCTAGTTCTACCTTCCTCCATCCCCGGATACCCGGCTCGGCCCCCTCCGGGGAGTTGCCACCTCCTTCTGCCAAGCTCCGGCTCGGGATGGGGGGACGATGGGGATTTGCTCCGGTGGCCCTGAAGGCCCGTGAGCTGCCCGGGCTGACGGTAGCAACGGCGGGGAGCGGCTGCCCCGTCCCCGGCGGGCGGTTCACGTCCCCGCGGCCCGTTCTTGCTCAGCCCCGGAGGAGGAGTGCGGCGTGCCCGCAGGACGGGGATCTCGCTGCATCCCCGCCGCTAACCACAGCAACGGGTGCAGCGGATTTTAAAGGTCCGTCTGTCTGTCCCTCGGGCTCTCGCAGCCCGACGCAAGACGTGGGGGACCTGACCCCATGGTTCTACCGTAACCATCTGCTCCCTGCCCGGCAAGTCACGCTCTCCGGCGCCTCCCGGCCTCGTTCCGCTGGGTTACCTGGGACACGCACTGACCCCCCCGACACGTCTCCCCAGAGACCTCTCACTTTGCCCTCCACGTCCACGGGGAGAGTGAGGTCCCCTCCCCACCTGGGAGCACACAAAGCGGCTCGGGAGGGGGACACCCACACGCAGTTGTGAGCTCCCGTGGGCTGAGGGCTCCCCCTCTCTGCTCCCCTCGCTCCAGCCTGGCCAGGCTCCGCGGTGGCCCCGAGCAGTACCGAGGGACCCCGGCATGCGGCTGCCGTCCTCGGAGCCCACCCGTTCCCAGGGCCCTTGGACGGCGGGGAGTAGCATTTGCCTTCATTATCGAAGGTTTGCTCCCTGCGTAAGGACTCCCGTCCCGCATCTGGAGGGAAGGTGCTGCCTTATCTCTCGCTCCCTCTCGTCTTTTTCCTTCTCCTCCTTCCTGCCAACTGGACCCTTCAGGGCAGACGGAGGGAAGACGAGTGCCTGGGAGTTCACCTTGCAGAGGGCGAAGGGAAAGTCCTTTTCTCCAGCTAGGGTTACACCCTGGCAGGGCTTCGCTTGCCCCGGCCCGCGGGGCTCCGCCGCTTGCCCTCACTGCCTGCAGGGCAGCCCCGGGACCCCCGCTCCTGGCCTTTGGGACTGGGGAGGCAGTGGGTGACCAACCGTGAATTCCTTGAGGAAAGCAGACAGGGGAAGAGGATAAAGCAGCCGGTGGTGCCGGGCTTTCGGCGGGGCGGGAGGGGAGCGGCAGCCGAGGCTGCTCCGCGGGTGAGCAGTGGAGACCGCCCCGTCTAGCTCTGCGGGGAAAACTCCCTCCAGACACGGGCCGGACTTTGGGGAAAGGCAGAGCGTGGAGAACCCGTCCTTCAAACGCAAGCAGGAGTGAAGCCCCACGTGTCCGGCTGGGGACCCGCCGCGCTGCGAGGGGCCGCGGGCAGCCGCGGCTGGGGAGGGGCTCGGCGGTTCCGCCGCCTCCTTCCAGCTCGTAGGACGGTTTCACCCACTCGGGAATGGGGTCTCTCATACATATATAGTTGTTCTTTTGGTCTTTGTCTTTCGGACTGGCGTCTTGCGGCGGCGGGACGTTTGCAGGGCAGAGGGAAAGGAAGGTGGTGTGGTTTGCCCAGGTTGCGAGGGTAGGATTGGGTGCCACTGTTGATTAAACGCTCTCCCCGAAAAATGGTATCCGACATGAGATAATGAGGCTCTGTGACCAGCCCCAGGTTCCCTTTAAGTTTTCCCATGGACTCGAGCTGTCGCCAGTTCACAAAACGACAGTGTAAGACAGCACCACGCTACTCAGATCCAATTTACGGTGCACAAAAGCTGATCCCCAAATCCCCACTAACAAACCGGGACCCGCAGACAATTCCGATAATGTTTAGTTTTTATTCATTTCTCGACTAATTAACTGGAATCCCACCTCCTCTTCCCCCCCTCTTGACAGCACCCAATTAATCCGCAATGTATGTCAAAAGGTCTGGAACCCACTGTAAACTGTTAAACCTTTGCAAAGATTTGTGCGTCTCTATATTGATCTGATTAGGACCGAGATGCTTTTTCCTCGCTATTACTGCGTGAAAAATAAAAACGTGGCGGGTTTTTTGTTTTGGGTTTTGAGGGTTTTTTTCATTTGTTCACAAAGCTTTACTTTCCCCAACTCTAATAGGATTTCTCTAAGGCGCCTTCAAACCTCCCTGGGTGTTCATGAAAAGGCTTGGAGTATTTTTTTTACCAGGGGCTCCAAAGGGTATGAAGAGAAATGAAGTTATCTGCCAGATAGGACGGGAGTGTGTGTGTGTGATGGGGGGGTGAGACTAAATCTGGATTCGCTGTGAAATGTCTTGAAAAATAAACAGGAGCGGGGAGGGATAGTAGGGGGTAAATCTTGGTGATGGGAGAGCAGTATAAGCCTTTTTGGTGGGGGTGAGGAGGGGAGTGTGGCTCCCCGGCAGTGAGGACACATCCCATCCCATCCCATCCCATCCCATCCCATCCCATCCCATCCCATCCCATCCCATCCCATCCCCGCCGGCCGCGGCTGCCGCCCGCTCCGCCAGCGCTGGGGCAGCTCGTTTCTAATCTTCGGAGGGAGCGAATATAAAAGAGGAATTTATTAGCTTTCAGGCCATCAGAGGAATAAACATTGATTTTATTGACCTAATTATGGGCCAAATGACTCCTTCCATCGATCACGTAAAATACTTCATTTGGAGAAAAACAGGCGCGGGTGCCCGGAGGCGGAGAGGAGAGCGGGTGGATGTGCTGCAAAAGGGAAAGAAAAGCAAAAGCTAGAGAATGTATAGAGGGATTTTAATGCAGTTAACGTGCCCGTCGCGCTGGAGCTCGAGCCCTGTCTCCTAGACGTTACAGTGCGGATGTTTTGCAAACTAAAGCTTTTATGTCGAATTCCAATCCGGCCAGTCAATTTGGCTAAAATAGCATTAAACAAATGGACAGCGGTTTATTTCTACCCCCTTCCCTACACACACGCACACACGCACACACACACACACTGTATTTTATAGACAGAGAAGAATTACTTGAAATGTATTTTACAAGCACAAGACAACACGTCGTTTCAGCCTGAAAGCAGCGATTTCTCGTAATTAGAGTAGGCTCGACACTAATAAAGAAGCAGACAGACTCTTTTCTTTGCTTAAATCCAGCTCCTGTCCCCGGCGCTTGGCTTGAGGGGGTGGAATGGCCGTTTCATAGCGGGGGGAGGTGGGCGCACCTGAAGGCACCTGCCCGAGGGAAGGGGCAGAGGGGGGGCCCCAGGACGGCTGACTCTTTCCTTGCTCTTGTCAGGAGGCGCAGGGCTCATGAAACGCAGTTTATTATTTGGTTGGTTGGGGGTTTTTCTCTCTCTCTGCTGGGTGGGCGATAGCGAGACCTGACTTTGGATTTATTTGCTTGAGGTTTTTTTTTAGGGGATGGTCAGTGTTTTTCGAGGCAGGAGGCAGTGTGGGACGAGAGGAACTTCTGGCAGGGTGCTTGCTCCCTTCTTGTGTCACCTGAAATATTAGCTCTTAAATGCAACACAGAGGAGAGTGGGGGGTATTTTTACTCTAGCTGTTTGGTAACCCTGGATCTTCTCATTCCCAGTCCTAAACTCGGCTTAGCGTTTCTCTTGCTCATCCGCGTTATTCCCCTCTCCTGGTGAACTTTGCAGCTCGGGGGCTGCCTCCTGCGCTCCTAACTGACGTCCAAATTCTCCCCGCCTGGATCTGAACTCCCCCGGTCCCCTTCGCCCCCCGCCTCTTCCCCACCACCCACCCCTGGGACCGGTTACTCTGCATCACCCGCGGTCACGGGCGGAGGAGGCAGAGATGCTCTTCGCCCGTGGCACGCATTGTCTCTCAGCCCATAAACGCCTGGCTGTCACTTCTAATAGCTCTTTTATTGCCATTCGTTAAGATGAGCGGTGCCACTGCTCCAGCCGCTGCCTTCCCTCCCGCCCAGCCGGGGGGCAGTGCCGGGGCTGGGGGCCGCGGGAGCCGGGCCGCCCAGGTGAGCGCGGCTCGGGCAGGTGGGAGCGGTCGGCCGCGGCGCCATCCCGTGGTCAGAGCCCACGGAGCGCTCCGTGGGGCCACCGCGGCCCTCCGTGGGACCAGGCTGGCTCTCCGCGAGGCCCTCCGCGGCTACTCCCGCGCCCTCTCCCCGCCCGCGGTGGGAGCGCGGTTCACCCGGCGTTCAGGCCCCCTCTCCCTCCCTCCCTTCCTCCCTCCTTCTCTCGCTCCTATTAAGATAGGGCTTTATGCAGAACATCTGTAAGGGAAGGCAAAATAAATGACAACACTTTTACACCACTTCCTACTTAACTTTTCTTTTTTATGTGGCTGCTCTGATTTTTCCGACGCTTTGTACTGCTCAAATCTTGTTTGGATGTTTGTACATGTAATACTCTGCCCACTTCAGCTCTTGGGACGGGCTTGTCTTGTATTTTCTTTCTCTCTTTTTTTTTCTTCCCTCTCCCACCCCCGTCCCAGCTCGCAGACAGAGTCTTTCACAATATGCTCTGCTCACTTTGCTGTCGGGGGAAGAGCAGCAGGATTTGTGCTGCTTCTGGGCAGGGGCAAATGGCTACACAAGTGGCGGGCATTAATCACGTCTTGTCTTTGCAGAAGGTGAGCTCCGTGGACGGTGCACCCACTTATTCGCTCTTAAAATCCTCCCTTCTCCTTTCAGCCCGTCGCCTTTCTGTCTCCACTGAGCAGCATTTTTCCCTGACCTGGGATCCGGACAATTGTCCTAACGGTATCTAAAGAAAACACGGATTATACATTCAGTAATGCTTTTCTCTCTTCTTTAGACGGTAACCTCAGAAGGCAGGGTGCCTTGTGCACAGAGCATGTGTCCAGCCTCACTCTAACGAGGAAAAAAATAGGGTTTTGGTGGAGGGAGGTGGGGAGCGGCGCGTCCCCCACGGCCCCCGACGTGATTTGGGCATCTGAATGCACTTGATGAGCCGCGAACCAACTTTCCCGTCTGAATTCGATCTCCCAAAACCCCCAAGAACTGGTACCAAAGTGATGCGAAAGTATCTCTTATCGCCGGGAGCGCATTCCCCTTCTTATCCAGAGGATCAGAAGTGATGCCCCGGCTCCCCTTCCATTTTGTCCTACCCAATCTCCCTTCTGATTCCCGCCGCCGCCGCCTTTCCGAGTCCGCCTGCGAGCGTTTTAGCTTCCCTTTAAGTCCATGCTATTAAAGAAGCGGCTGCAGCAACAGGTGAGCGGGGGTTTTCAGGGGTAGAAAGTGGCGGTCGGTGGCCCCGGGGAGGCTGCAGGCACCGGAGCCGCTCGGCCGCGTATCGACCGCGGGGAAGGATGCTCCGCGCTGCCGTGGCCGGCGCCGGGGCGAGCCCGACGGCTCTCCAGATGATAGAAAACAAAACCCAAAACCTTTCCCCTGTAACCTTAGTTTACAAGAGGGGGAAGGATCCACGCCGGGAAGCGAAGCGCGAGCTGTAGAAATACAGTTTACACCTGCGAAGTGAAGCGGGCTGTATTGTGCTTCGCTCGGCTTCAGTTGGAAATCTTTTCCGTCTGCCACAACTCCCGGATCATCTGGGTTTAATCAATTTTCACAACACCCCTGTTGCTCCAGAGAAACGCCCGGCCAGGAGTCGGCTCTGCCCGTATTCCTGAATCCCAGCAGAAGAATAATTATCGTAGGAGCAAGAATGGCCTGGGACTTGGTTTTGGTTCAGGGAAAAAGGTTGAGGGGGGACACGAGGAGAGGGAGAAAGCTGGCGATGAATTTGGGTTGTAAAGCTTATGTCTGTACACACACACACACACACATCCGTGTGTACAGAAAAGGAGCAAGTGCAAGCTCGAAAGCAGAGCCTGTGTTTTCTGCAGCCACGTGTGCCATAAAAAGCAAATAATTCAAAGTACTTTTAAACTATAAAAACATGGGATCTTTCTCATTCTGATACTTTGTTTTTTCGGAGCTGGGGAGTGTGTGTGGGGGGGGGGGATACAGATCCCGTCTCCCCTTCTCAGATGACCTCGAAGGACCGGTTTTTTCACTTTCCCATGTGTGTGCGTTTGCGCTTTCCGGAAATCAACCTAAAGTTTGTTCAAAATACTAAACTAAAATAACAGCGCTGCAAAACCTCCCACGCCCTAAAGACAGAGAGGACTCTTGTCTCTTTTTTTCCTCTTTTTTTCCCCCCACGATTTAATTCTTTCTTTTTATTTTCATCTTGTTCTCCCCATGGAAATGATCTCCAGAGGGTTTAGTTGGCTCATGTGTGGATATGTGAGCATGTAGGGAAAGGCAGTTTTCTGGTGTAGCGCAGCGGGCTGCTCGATGGGCCAGGGGGCTTGTTGGTGGGGCTGCCTTCCATGGGGTCTGGGCTGCCAGTCCCCTGCGACGCCGTCGGCTACCCCTGGACGGTTCAGCCCCCACGGGGATTTGTCCCTTTGCATCAGGGAGAATCAGAAAGCAATGGGGAGAGAAGAGTTTTCTCCTTCCAACATCACCATCTGGAGTGCCGCTCGGATGGAGCCCGCAGTCCCTCGCCCCGCACGTCGGGTGGCAGCTTTAAGCGGGCCGATCGGCCAAGTTCGTCAGTGAAACTCGCTGCTACCCAAAAGTTTCCCAAGGTTCAGAAGGCAGATTTCGTCTGCCTTTTGCAACCCCCCCGTTTAAAGGCAGGACGGGTGAAGCCCTTCCCTCGCCATGCGCAGGCAGATACGAGGGGTCAAACATACATAGGGGCTGCAGGGGAGGGAAAAACCCCACAGCATTCCCAGACCCCTCCAAACCTCCTAACTGGGGCATTTAAAAACATAAAGCTCTTCTTTCCTCTCCCAGAAAATAGATGTGTCTTTAAAAAAAATCATTCTCTGCACTGGGGATATTTTGGGCTCCGTTTCGTGTGCGAGGGAAGGAGTGAAATAAAATTACCGGGGACACGGTCACGCCGTGGTTCCCTCACCGCTGCACCCCGGAGCTTCTCCGCTGCCCCAATGCATCCGTAACACCTCTCTTTAGCAATTATTTTTAAGTTCTGCAGCCCATGGGGAGAGCTGTCGCTGGAGAGGGAGCGATAGGCAGCGCGGGGTCCCGCCGCCCCCCCGGGACACGGCTCTGCTCCGGCCCGGGCGCTCGGGCTCGGCGTGAATTCACTTGGGCATGTTAAAGGCTCGGGGCTGGTAACAAACGTCGCGTACAAGCAGGAGTTGGGTTGTCCGCTGCCCCCTCTTCTCTTTCATGGATCTCCTGCCTTGGGGTGTGCGGGGGGGAGCGGGGGCGAGAGTTATAGCTCTTTTTAATTGAAACCTAGTAAGGAAAATAGTAATGGATACCAGGCTCCGATGGAGAATACGTGTCCGCGGCTACATGATGAGTGTTAGTTCAGCAGACTTTAAGAAGCCAATTCTTCTTCTCTGTCATTTCTCTATTGACAGCAGCCCCTATTAGATTTACCATGTCCTTTTGCAACAGCTGGTCCTGCCCCCCCGCCCCCGCCCCTGGGCCGAGGCATCAATCGATGGCCGGGTGACTTGGTGGCATCTTGAAGAAAACAGGAGCAAAGTGGGTGTCTGCGTCGGTGCCAGAGGCTCCCGGAAACCCTCCTTCCTCTGATCCAAACTGGCGTCTGCCGTGTGCCCGGTGGTGCTCAGCACCGCCTGGGCTCCAGCACCGCGCCGCAGCGCCGCGGGGAGTGGAGAGCACGGAGGAGACCCCGGGGCGAGGGGTGGGGGGCCGGAATGGAGATGGGAAAGGCTCCGGTTCTGGGTTGTTAAAGAACACGGCTGATGGTTAAAGCAGATAAAATCGGTTTCTTTGCCGGGTGCTCTCGAGTGCCTCGTTCTATTGGGTCTGCAGGGAGGCGGAGGGGAGGGGGCAATGCCGCATCTGGAGGGCTGCTGCAGGAGGAACCGTCCCTCTTCGGTGCTGTTGTTGTGTTGTGTGTGTTTAAATAATTGAATAAACGTACCCACTCCTTCCCTCTTTCTCCCTAGCATGCAGACACAAGCACACAAAGACAGCATTGAAAAGATAGATCAGTTTGACTATAGGAAACGACAATTAGTGCTATTTCCTGAGCACCAAACTGTATATATGTGCCTGGCTATTAAAAACCAAACCCAAACCAAACGACCCCTTCTCCAAATTGTGAACTCTGTTTGCAATTCTGCTCGGCCAACGGTGGTGGAAACAGAAGGATGGGTGTAGAAAGAGTGAGGGAGGGAGCAGGGCTTTCATTTTGTCTCTGCCAGCAACACACCAGTGAGAACAGCAAGACCAGGGGGTGGAAAGGGCCATTGGGGCTGCTTGTGCAGCGGGTGATGCTTTGTGGAAGGAGAAACTGAGTGGTTGGGAAAGCAGCTCGAAAAAGGTGAAAGGAACGTGAGGTGGGGAAGGTGGAGAACTGGCCTCAGACCTTGCTGTGCCCCAAAGTGACCTGGTTGGTGAGGCTGGGCCTGGCCAGGAGGCAGAGTGGAGAGCTGCAGGAGGCGGCTGAGTGCTCCTTTATTTCCCTTCCTTGTCCATGGCAAAGTGAAGGCGACTGGATAGCATCAGAGCCATCCGGGAACAAGGTGAACACAGGTCTTGCTGCGGGGAGGGGCTGGTGATCTGAGCATGAACCATGTTTATGAGGAGACCAATAAATCATAATCCTGAAGCCCTGATATTTGGGCTCCCACCAGAGCCGGCACCTGGCAGAAGCCTGGAAAGGCCAGAGGGGCTCAACAGGAGCAAGGAGCTGGGAGCTGTTTGTGTCAGAAGCAGGCAGGGAAGGACAGGCCAGCTGCCAGCACTGCAGTGACCCTGGGCTGGGGGGATGGTGCTGCCTGACCCTGCAGAGGCTGTGCCACAGTCAGTGCCATGCTGCTCCCATCAGGCTGGGCTGTACCGGGGGCACAAGCAGCATTTCCCAGCGGAGGGTGAGAAGCCTTTCCAAGTGCTGCTTTCTTCTCTTTTTTTTCCCTGGTGTTCCAGCAAGCTATGTGTAACTGTGTCTGGGCTTCCTCCAGCCCTACAAAGCCCTGAGCTTGGCTGTACTGGAAAGGGGAACCTGACTCTCCTGCTTCCCCCGCTCTATTTCTGTTTGGAGAGATGGGAGCAGCCCCTTTGATTGCAGTGGGACATGATGGGGCCTAGCCTGCTCAGAGACGTAGCTTTTTTCCCCTCTTGCTATTTCTAAAGCTTTGGTGTGCTTTTTTGGACCCAGGCAGGTTATTTTGTGAAGTTTTTGGGTCAGGCTTTCTGTGAAATTCAGCTGGTAATCGGAGGAAGGGCTCTGCCAAAGGGAACTTGCTGTAGTGACTCCCCCTCTCCCCACGGCAATTTATATAATCTGAGTATATAGACTCAGGAACCTGCTTCATTACACTTGTGGCTTGCAGTGCCACTCTAGGTTGGAGCTGTGTCAACACAGCCCCCCTTTACCAACACCTTTTGCTGGGCTGGGGAAGGGCCCACACGGGGTGGGGAAGAGTTTCCCTCGGAAGAAGCGTGTAATTGCTGCTTACCAGACACCCCCCCCCCCCACCAGCCCCAGCCAGTATTTACTGCAAACCTGCCAAAGAAAACCAGCCTGCTGCGTTTTATTTCGGATAAACACAGCCCAGCCGCGGTGGGGTGTTGCCTTCCGAAGGGCTGGAGATGTGAGCGGAGGCTGTGGTGCCAGGGGAAAGGGAGGGAGGGAATAGAGGGGTGAATCCTGGAGGGTGCAGGAGCGACTGGAAGGCAGGCTGGGGCTGGGCCCCAGGGGATGCTTGGGACCGGCAATGCAACAAGGAAATGCATAGATAGGATGCAAAAGCCCACTGAGGTTGTGCGTGTCGGCCTCTGCTCAGCACGCACCAGGGCTCATCCTCCTGCAGAGCACCCAGCATGCACAGGGGGTGCAAGGGACACTTCGGGGTTTGCAGTGGGAGCGGA
Organism: Colius striatus; assembly: GCF_028858725.1. NCBI lineage: Eukaryota > Metazoa > Chordata > Aves > Coliiformes > Coliidae > Colius > Colius striatus. The sequence continues at coordinate 4,673,997 of NC_084775.1, forward strand.
GCTTTGTGGTGTAGCCCAGGGCATTGATCCCTCCCAGTCACACGCACCCACACAACAGGCCGTGTAGCACACACACAGCTCCTCCATGCACGCACACATGCCTCAGAGCTGCTCCCACAGGTCTGGGAGAAGACGACGTGTGGGCCTGGAAACCGGGCTGCCTTTATTTTCCTCTTGCCTCCTTCCTCCAGCTGTCTCTTCAGGCCACCGGGAGAGTGCCAGAGCCTCTCTCCTCCCACACCTCCAACACACACACGCACGGGGCAGGCTCGCTGCACGCCCCGAGCTCTCGTGCAAATGCTAAAAGTTGCTTAGGAGGGTGAAATCTGAGCAAGTGGGGCTCTTCCAGCCGCTCAACCACCAAAGGCCCTGGGTCTGGCCAGCTCTGCTTTCCCTCCGGCCTGGATTGAACTAGGAAAAACCCAGCGAAAGGGTAGCGATGACAGCGTCAGGCAGCGGAGGAGAGCTGGGGAAGGTGGGAGCCGCTCCCCCCGGCCCGGCCTTTAGCTCTTTGCGCTCCGAGATTAGAGAGCTTCGGCCTGGCTGCTCTCTGGGGAGACAGCAGAGACCTTTCATGCCTCTTTGAAGAGCCAAGATAGTGTCGGCGTTGGTGCAAGCCCAGCCTGCAGACGGGCCGGGAGGCGCGGGGGCAGCCGGCTATCTCAGCGTGCTATCACCCTGCCTCCCCTCAACGAGCAGCCCATTCCCACCTCCGCCCAGCTCCCGGCCCTTCACCACCCCGACCTCCTCTTTTCTCCCGCCTTCCTCCCCTTTGCTTTGCCGTTCATTTGTGCGGGCCCCCTTATTTATTTATTTCTGCGCTTCACTTATTTATTTATTTCTGGTAAAGAGGCGGCTAACAAGTAGCTGGAAGCACTGGCCAATATTTAACTAAGATGGCTGGCCATCAGGTCTCTTTTGTTTGCTTGCAAATTAATCATCCAGCGCACAGTCGGCGCCAGGGTAGATTTATCACACACAGAAGGGGGAATGAGGCGGCCGAAGGGAGACAAAGACTGTTCGCACCTTCCCGCTTTTGATCTTAGATTAGTGCAGCCTCCCTTCATAATACGAGTCTCCAGGGGGCTTCGTCGGGGAGGTCACTCGGAACTGGCGGAAGTTTGCACGCCATTAGCCAGACGCCGAAATTAGAAATCATACGCGGCAAACGTTTTCTTTTCCTCCGCGGGCCGCTGCGCTGGTGGGTGCGGAGCGCGGTGCAAGGTGCGGGGCAGGCGCGGAGGGCGGTAGCGAGTCCGGGCTCTGCCGCGGCTCCGAGTGCGCCCCGGCGGGGCGGGCGCGGGGGTCGGGGCCGGCGGCGGCTGCGCTCGGGCCGCGGGAGCCCGCGGGCACCTCCCGGTCCTCGGGAGAGAACCATTGGGGTTAAATTGCGTCAAACTTCTTGAAGCCGCCGGGCGTTTGTTGTGGGCTCTGTTAAAGGGAAGGCGTAGGGTTTGGGGGTTCCCACCGCGGCAGTTTCTGGAGACAGGAGTCCGAGCACCGGTTCCGAGCAGAGCTTATTGAAAAGCCTCGCTCACTTGGTTGATAACTAGCTGTACAGCCCAGCCTAGCGCTGCGCGGGTAGCGAAGCTCCTGGCTTCGTGAAATACATCAGAACACCCCCCTCTTTCCCTTGCCTCCCCCCCCCGGCCTCTTTGAACGCATTACTCCCGCTTCCTTTCCTCCCTCCTCCTCTTTTCTCCATCCCCCCCCCGCCCGCCCCCGACCAAAGGGGAGATATTTTGGTGAATGCAAAGCGATCCTAGACGCTGGTTACTACAGGGACTTCACCAAGCTGGCGCCAAGCGCTCTTAACCATGTGCGTCAAAAATGCAATGTTAGAAGAGCTAATCACTTTAGAGGTTCCGCTCCCATCTGCGCGCAGGCAGCGCCGAGCCCCCACGCTCCCCCGCGCCGCTCCCGGAGGATTATCTTCCCCTCTTTAAAGCAGGGTTGGTGTGTGGGGGGGGTGTCGGGAGATTCCCCCAGGGCACTACACCACCACCCCGGGGGTGGGCGATGATTCGGCACTTCCCAGTGCTGGGATATCCTGCCTGACACACGCGTGGGCACCCCGTGCCCTGCGTGCCCACGGCACACACACACACACACGCAGCCGCTAGCCCCCTCTTGCTGCCCTGCGCTGTCATTCCCCCGCGAACATGTCTCCCCTGGAACTTCCCCGGCAGAGCCTGCCCGCCTCATCCCTTTCGGTGGAGCCGGCGCTGCCCCACGCGCGATGCTCTCCCCGGAGGGGTGGCTGTCTCCATGAGAGCCCGGGCACGGGGGCAACCCGAGAATGGGCCCCCCCGCCTCCCGGCCCGGGCGCAGGGAAAGCCGCACTTCCCGTCTCCTCCCCGCGCACCTCATGGAAGAGGAGGGGTGTAGCAGCGTAACCCTGTCGGCGCCGGTGCCAGCCGAGTGGCCCTTAATCCTCAGCGCCAAAGAAAGGGGGGGGGAAAAAGATGAATAAATGAAACAGTCCCATTTTCCAGGCGCTCGTTCCCCCCCTTTCCCCCCGCTCGCCGCGATGAGCAGCCGCCGGGCCCGGGGCTGAGCCGAGCGCCGGCCCCCGCCCGCCTCGCCGCAGCCGCCTGCGACAACAACAATATCGGCGGCGGGGGCAGCCGGAGCCGAGCCCCGAGCCACGGAGAGTCCCGCAGAGCCGCCCCCCGGGCCGGCTCCCCACGGCCCGGCACTCGCCCCCAGATCTGTGGGGGGAAGGAAAGCTCCTGGCCTCAGGCCTGGAGATCCTGTCTGGTCTAAAGAAAGCAACTTTCCTGCGGGAGGGGGGCGGGAGAGGAACGGAGAAGGGGGGGTGCCACCGACCCCGGCGGCTGCGGGGACAGGCGGCAGCCGCGACGCGGCAGGGATGGGCGTGCGGGGCCCCGCGGCCGCCCGAGGTGGGTGCGGAGTCCGGGGGGCTCAGGCGGGGGGGGATCGGGAAGGGGAGTGGGCGCACCCGGGGTCCCTCTCGCTGCGGGGCTGCCGGGGCAGCTCTCACAGTGCCCGGCGCGGCTGCGGTGCGGTGCGGCGGGGAGCACGCCCAGGACCGGAGCTCAGCACCATCACGCGTGGAGCCCTCCCCTCCCCGGCTCCCGGTGCGCCCTCGCCGCCTCTCCAGCGGCTTTGGAAGCTCCTACCGGGGGCAAGCGGCCGGGGAAGAGCGCACTGGAAATGCCCAGCCTGCCATCGCGCCGGGGCCGCGGGAGGCCGGGGCCAGGGCCGGGGGGCGAGGCGGCCCCGAGCAACCCCCCCTCAGAGGCGGGTGCTCCCGGCCGCCCTCCCCGGCGCTGCCTGCTCCCTCCCCTCTGCTCATGTTGACATATTCACACGGCCCGGAGTACTAGTGATGCTTTGCTGCAGCGTTACAGTTTCCGACACCTTCTTTTTATAACTCGGCTCTGTCCCCCTTCCACTCGACCTGTCAAAACCACGCCTATGGAGCCACACAATTGGTCCGAAAGCGTCAAAGAGCCAATCAAGGAGGCTCCAGCTCCCCTGTAACCCACAACACATCCATACAATCTGGTGCACGCAGAGCACGGGCTCACAGGGAATTCTCAGAGCTGAGAGGCTCCTTCTCCCTCTCTCTCTCTCTTTCTCTTTCCTTCTCTTTCTCCCCTCCCCTTTTTCTCTTCCTTTCTCTTTCCCTCTCTCTTTCTCCCTCTCTCCTTTGCTGGAGCGCTGCTGGAGAGGAGACAAGAGTGTAATTCTTCCAGTTTTGGGTTTTTTTTTTTTTTAAAGCAGCGTGCAAGAGAGGGGAGAAAAAAATTAAAAGGAAAAAGAGGAGGGTGAAAGAAAGAAGAGATCCTGATGGAAATCAGGGCACCCTGACCGGCTCCTGCTTGGAGAGGGGGGAAGGCAAGGCGGAAACGAGATTTCCCTACAAGTTTTTGCTGCTGAAGGTTGCTCACGAGCCTTCCTCGGTCGGCGAGGGGGGGGTGGGTTTGTTTGCTCCTTTCTGCTTTCCCTCCCTTCCCAGCCTCTGCTCTGCAGCCTGACCGTACGGAGGAAAGGTGGAGGGGTGGGGGGGAGGGGGGGGGGAAAGCCAGCCACCCGAAAAGAAAACCCAGCTTCAAGCCGTCACCCTCCGCCACGAAAGAAGACAAGGGGGACTGAGACTAAAAGAAAGAAGAAGAAGAAGAAAAAAAAGGGCTTGTCCAGCCCCTTCTGCGGCAACAGGAGCAGACAGCGAACCCGGTGGATTTTTTTTCCCCCTTTCTTCGGCGTTTCTTTTCCAGCGCGAGGACTTTCACTCGGGAGCAAAAAAAATACAACAACAAAACCCAAACAACCGCAGAGACTGAACACACATACACAAAAAGAAGCAAGACTAATAATGAACAATCCTGTTAATCCGCTGTCCCGAGGGCTGGGGATGTGCCCCGGCTCGGGAAGTTGTAGGCTGTAGAAGTTCTGCCTCTCCCCCTCCATGTACTGTGCTGTCTAGAGCTTGTTTTCCCCCACCCTATTTTTTTTTGTGGTGCTTTATTGATGTTATTGTTATTATCTTAATTTTTCTTCTTCATGATGTGCTGTTAGAAACCACTCCGGGACTACTCCAGCAGTAGGAAGACCGAGGAGTGGAGTGGATGAATATCCCGATGAGAGATCCAGTAATCCCTGGGACAAGCATGGCTTATCATCCTTTTTTACCTCACCGGGCACCGGACTTTGCCATGAGCGCTGTGTTGGGACATCAGCCTCCCTTTTTCCCGGCTCTGGCTTTGCCTCCCAATGGGGCAGCAGCCCTTTCCCTTCCCGGGGCTCTGGCTAAACCCATCATGGATCAGTTAGTAGGGGCTGCAGAGACTGGTATCCCCTTTTCTTCCCTGGGCCACCAGGCAGCAGCCCATTTGAGGCCTTTAAAAACTCTGGAGCCAGAAGAAGAGGTGGAAGATGACCCGAAAGTGCATCTGGAAGCCAAAGAGCTTTGGGAGCAATTCCATAAAAGAGGCACGGAGATGGTGATTACCAAATCGGGAAGGTAGGTCTGGGTCGGGGGTTCGTGCCTCTTCCCTGCACACACTCCCCTTCCCTCCCCACCTCCCGAGGCTCTGCACCCCACCAGGCTGCTCCAGAGCAAGGCTCTTTTCTCCAGTGATTTTCTCCATAAAGTTCCTTTCCCCTGGAATTGTAGGAAGTTTTAGGCATGTGAAGATCCGAGCCGATTGCAGGCACTACTCTGCAGGGAAAGGCTCAGCCACGACCTGGCCCTGCTCAGTCTGTGCAGGGGTGAGAGAGGGTCCCTTCATGGTTCAGTAGCTTAATACTTTCTGGAGGAGACTGGTAGCAGAGAGAAAATAATTTGGGGTTGGAATAGGAGCTGGCCTGATTTCAGCCTAGCTACACATAGGGGACTTTTTCTTCCTGAAGAGAGAGAAGGGGGAATGAAAGAAAAAGCCTTTGGAGCAGCATATCGCTGCTGGGGAGGCAGAAGCTGCAGGAGGGCAATGAGCTCGGGTTATCAGTTGCTCCGCTTGTGCCTCTCTCTGCTGGGATCTAGACGGGCATTTCTGCTGACTAATTGTACCTGGAAATGTACAAAAAGCTGACAAAAATCCCCAGCGGTCCTGCAGCCACTGCTGGGGTGGCAGGGGAGGTTTTGCAGCTCCGCATTGCCTGTCTCTGTTTTTATATAACCTTCACCTGGGAATGAATGAACGTACAACGGCACGTCCTCGCTGTTTCTGCTCTTTATAGGTTTACCCGTCTGAAATCCCTCTCTGTCTTTGCTACTCATTGACATCCGTGTTCTTTTACAACTCTACCTATTGCTGTGATGACACGGAGGGAGAAAAACCCCTTCACACCCGGGTTTTTTTTGTTGTTGTTATTCTCAGAGATTCTCTTAGAAACCACCCAAACAATTCGCAGGTAATTTGCCAGGAGAATTACTCGAGGAAGCCACTCCTGAAAAGTCTTCTTAGATGGCCTTCAGCTGCCTCGCTGGAGCTTCACCTACTTGCAGGGCACCAGTTGCAGGCTAAAAGCTTAGGGAAAAAAAGAAAGAGAAAAAGAAACCTACCGAAGAGCAGCAAGGAGGGAGGGGGAAAAAATAAATCCTCACCCATTTTACTGCTTTCCCGAAGTTTTCTCTGTTAATTGTGGTCAAAAGTTTTTGCGCGAAAGCCTCGGCGAGCATTAAGTGCTCTTCCATGCTGCAAAGTCATGTGTTTCCTTTTAAGCTGAGATTGCTGAATGCCAACCGCTCGATATAATAAACAGCAAATTTGTGGTATCCTGTTGCAGTTTCGAGCTGGACTCGGGAGCGGAGGGGAACGGGGTTTGCAGGGAGCCCAAACGGCTTGGCCCCGGGAAGAGGGAAAGCCACGGCAGCCACCCTGCCTTCACTTTTTGATTCTCGTCCTCTACAAAGTGAAAAACTTCCCCACTCTGTTCTTCGTCGGTGCCCTGGGTTATAATAATGCGGGATGTTTATTTTATCGGGGTATGAGCTGTTCCCCTTTCTTTGTTCAGCGGGCGAAAAGGAAAGTAACGAGAGGTCCGAGAGCCCCAGATGAGACTTTGCTGCTGAGGATTTCTAGGGAACACGTATCGCTCCCATCCCAGGGACCATTTTCCCCCGAAACTTTCGAAGCACTTGAGAAAGCTTTTTGCGACGGGCGGGGGGAAGCCTTATTTTGCTGGGGGTGGGTGAGGAGGGGGGAACACGACACGACTTTTCAGCTTCTACTAGCTGAAACAAATGCTTGGTGGACGCGCTGCCGAGGTTCGGGAGCTTACTTAAACGCTGTAATTTATTGTATTTTCGTCTTGTCTTCTCTTCCCCCCGCCTCCCCCTTCCCCCCCCAACTTCCCTCTCTCTGCCTGTAGGAGAATGTTTCCTCCATTTAAAGTGAGATGCACTGGACTGGATAAAAAGGCCAAGTACATTTTATTGATGGATATTGTGGCGGCTGATGATTGTAGGTACAAATTCCATAATTCCCGGTGGATGGTAGCCGGCAAAGCTGACCCTGAAATGCCAAAGAGAATGTACATCCACCCGGACAGCCCGGCCACTGGCGAACAATGGATGTCCAAAGTCGTCACCTTTCACAAGCTGAAGCTCACTAACAACATCTCTGACAAGCACGGATTTGTGAGTGCCTTTTACATCCCCCCTCTTTACCCCTCCTTCCCTCCCTTTGCCCTCTCTGACTGCCTGGCCTGAGCGGTGGGTCCCGGCGGGGGGATCCGGCCGGAGCCCCAGCTGCCATCTCCCGGGTGAAAACGGGTGGAAAGGGGGGAGATAAACACCCCCCCACGCACGCAGGGACGTGCATCGGTCCGGTTTAGAGCATGTCTTGATTTTCACGGTGGTTTTTTTTCCATGGCTGAGGTCAGGATTAAACACTGGAGTTTCTTCTGTAACCTCTCCGTGCCGTTCAGCGTTCACTTCACAGATATATTTCCAGCACAGCGCAACTCGATATTTCTCAGAGCTGTGGGCACTTTATATATCTCTATATTTATTATTTCTTTTTTATAAAGTCGATCGTCCTTTTTAAACGTGGGAAAATGATATGCTTGTGTGTATAAAGGGCTTAAAGGCCTAAGTATGCAAACATTTAAATATATATTAATCTGGATAACGTAAAGCAAGCCGGAGTGAAAATAAACAGGGACCAGAATCAGAGGTCAAGTTGCCCATTCATGTCTAGCTGCTCTTTTACATTTACTGGGTGTGCAGAGATAAAAACTTACCCTAAGAGTGCAATCAAACAAATCTGCTGATAAGTGCTCTGACGATCCTGGCCATTTCTATCTGTTCCCGGGAAAGTCTCTGCCTCGGAGCCGGGGGTTGCTGGCGGTGGCTGCGGTCGGGGGATCTCTAATGTGCCGAAGATTGCGTTTGCTGGCTGTGATTTGATTAGATGATACATTTTTGCCTTTCGTAGAAGGCCTTAAGTGGATTGGGGCAAGCAATTAGACCTGGCCGAGGCCCTCGTGGTGGTGTTGCTGTTGTAGCTGCTGCTGCTGCTTCTTCACTTTATTTGATTCCCCACCCCACGCCCCCACTTTGGTATCAAAAGAGTGAAGCCCGAACAGCTTCTCCCCCTCTCCTCGGAGGGCTCTGCTGGGATTCCCCCTCCCGCTCCTCCGAGAGGTCTAGCAGCGAGCCTAACCCCGGCGAGCTGGAGCTGTCAGTGCTTTTTGTTGGATGCTGCAAGGCGTGTGCGTGTGTTTGGAGTGTGCTCTGCGGGGAGGAGGAGTGAGGGGAGGAAGGAGAGGGAAGGCAAATTAGGAAGAGAAAGTGCCGATGGCTGGGGGAACTGCGAGGCTGGGGGTGCCGCTCGAGCTGACCGTCTTCTTTCCCCCCCCACTCCCCTCTCTCTCTGCTGCCGGCCGCTGCTCCCCCCCCAAGACCATTTTAAACTCCATGCACAAGTACCAGCCCCGCTTCCACATCGTCCGAGCCAACGATATTCTCAAGCTTCCCTACAGCACGTTCAGGACCTACGTTTTCCCGGAGACCGAATTCATCGCAGTGACCGCATACCAGAATGATAAGGTAAGGAGATTAAGAAAGGATTTTGGTTTACGTCTTTTGGCTTTTAAGAGAGCTTTTACTCTGCATTGTTCCCTTCAAAAAAAAAAAACCCCATGACGGCCATCCCGCTCCCTTCTCTCTCTCCATCCCAACCCCCCCCCGCCTCGTTTTTCTCCCCAGCTTCGGGAAGGCGCCAGGGGTCGAGCACTCTCCTAATACACACCTCGGGGGAAGGCAATTAAAAGGGAGGTCGCAGGGGACTGTTTAGGGGTGGGTTTTTACTCCTCGGTATGGGGAAAGGGCTAGGATGGGGTGGGGATTGCTACTCTCAGTGTGGATTTAATCTAAGACTCATCAGCAAAAAAAAAGAATCGGCTCGGTGTGTCGAAAGACAAGAGTTGGTGCAGAGCAGAGGGGCTGGAGGTTTTGTAATTCTTCCTGGCCTTTGTGCTGTTTGAGCTCCTTTAACACCGGCTGGCAATAAGGCTGCAGCACACGTCTGGTTCCTATTATTATTACATTATGATATAATTTAATGTGTTTTTTTGCATCCTGCAGTGTTTTATTATTTTTTTGTGGTGCAGAAATATGCTCTGATCAGAGAGGGGTATCTCGCTCGAGTGTAGCTGCGAGGTCTGAACAGAGGCGATGTGAGAAAGTTTTTTGCGGCGCTGCAAACGGTGCCTTTCCCTTTCTGCTGCTTTACTGTCGCTTGCGACCGAGGTGGTACCTTCGAGAGGGTGGCAAATGGCGAATTTACGATAATTAAGTCAAGTGGAAGGAAGTGAAAGAGCTTTAAAAAAAAGGCGGATGGGGGGCTTTGATTTAAGGGTTTTTTCTGCCTATAAATTATAACTTTGCCCGCGTGTGCGTTAAGCGCAGGGAGTTTGACTGTGCGGCTCCTGCTCGCTGCAGCTTCCCGGTGCCTCTCTCTGCCCCCCTCTCAACCTTCATTATTAAGAATCAAGGGGTGAAGAGAGAGGGGTCTGCACCCTTCTGCCCTCCCCTTCCCAAAAAGCCGCTTCTCCCTCGGGGCTCGGTCTATTTTCCTCTCTGTCTACGGCCGGGCGCTTGCAAGGAAACGGAAAGTGGGGGTGGAAATGTGTGTACAGAGAGTAGTAGACTTTGCTTTGGGACTTATCAGCAGGGCTGCTCGCCCCGCTCTGTCAGCTGGGGCCGGCTTGGTTGAAGGACAGAAATGAGCGTTATTTGTCTGATTGCCATGAAATCGCCTGGAAAGCGGCGGCGGGAGCGACGGGGAGCCCTCGGCCCCGGGGCTGGAGGAGCCGCTGAGCCGGCAGGTCCGAAGGCAGGGCCGGGATCACCTGGTTCACAGCCCCGCTGCTTTTTTTAGCAGTGCTTTTGCCTGCTTATTTTCCCCTCATCCCGCCTGTGCCGGGTTGCGTGTGTAGCTAGGTATCCCTCCTGCCCGGCACTCAGACGCAGGCAGAGGTTTGCTCTTCGGAGTCCTGCTTTGCCCTCAGTTCCAGCCCGGTCCCGGGAGCAGGAGGAGGGCGGCGGGCAGTCGGCATCTCCCGTCCCTGCAGCCCTCATCCTGTTAGAGCGAGGCAAGCCTTCAGCCGGGCTTTGAATCCACCTCCGTGCATTGTACCCGGAGTTGTGGGATGCCCCGCACCGCCGCCCCCCCGCGATCCCTCCAAACTCAAGGACAACCAGCCATTCCCTACCACAACCCACAAGATTTCACCACAAAACTCACCTCCCACCTCCCCCCTAAAAAATCAACTGGTTCCTGGCACCCCCGGCGCCCCGACACAAACGCACACGCGGAGCATAATGCGATTACATAAAGTATTTTATGATATCACGGGGGTGGGTATGGTTCCTTTGCGGTTTAATTATGGCATTTAAAGAGTTTGAAGCGCGGGCATAACTCGCATGGATCGCATTGCACGGCGAAATTCATTCCGATGCGGTGGCAAGCAACACGGGGCTCTTTTATTGTCACCACAGCCCCGGGGCACCGGCCAGCTTTGGCCATTAGGTGTGAGCTGCCTTCAAACCAGCTCGGCAAAACGCAGATTCACCCCAAAACCAGGGACTTTTGCTCCCTGCCCTGTCCTGCCCCTGCCACGGTGCTGCCGACATCGAGGAAACTGCAAGGAGAGGGGGTTTTGCTGTTGTCTTTTAGGACAAAATCTAGTAAGGTGGAAATATTTCCCCCACTCCCCTGCCTATTTTTATTTCTTCTCTTTTTTTCCCCTCTCTGTCTTATAGATCACTCAATTAAAAATTGACAACAACCCCTTTGCCAAAGGTTTTCGGGACACCGGGAATGGAAGGAGGGAAAAAAGGTGAGTCTGGATAGGTGATATATAGGTGCCTCTTTTCATGTGTAAAGCTCAGAACATGAGTAAGAGGTGAAAATCAACTCTCCCGACCTCTAAACCATACTCCTCTTGCCTTTCTGAAATTTAAATAAGGATCTTGTCATTCCCAACACCAAACTGATTGCGTGGGAATTCTTTCCTGCTTTCCACCTTTGGTTTTTACATCGTGGGGGGTGGCTGTCCATAGGGTTGTCGTCCCATCAGCAAATACCACCAGAGAAAGAAGTTTCCCTTCGAATTTTTGAGAGGGAATTATTATCTGGGACTGGGAAAGATGGAGAAGTGAGGGCAGAGCCGATGGCTGGTTGGATCTCCTCTGGCATTACTCCCAGGGATTATATCGAAAAGAATAAAGTGTGGAGGAGAAACAGATGAATGAACTGTTTTGCCAGAGGTGTCTCATGAATATGGAAGTAGTTAATGATAGAAGATACTTTAATTTCTGTTTTGCAAAAGCAGCAGGACCCAGTTTGTGCCCCATTTTAACGGGACTTAACATTTTTTGTTCTCAATATTGGAGAAAATAGAGAAAAGGATGGGGGTTTCTTTTGCCTTGGACAGAGGAGCTGTTTGGTTTGTTTTGTGACAGCAAGCAGGGTAATTTAGGTGTTTGCAGCTGGGGTTAGATAATGAATATATCTAAAAACTAACATGAGAAAGAAGTGGGGGGAAGTGTATGTAATGTAAAACAAGAGGCCTTTCTCCCTGCCCAGCACTCACACACACACACACACACACACAGAGTGAAAATGAAGCCAATGCCTGAGCCACAGGACGGAAATGATTTCTAATTTCTCTCTAAATATAAATAGATTTTTTACTCCGGGTTAATTGTTGGTGAAAAGATTACATAAAGTGCCTAACAAAATAACCACTTCCTAGCAATCTTAGCAACCATTAAGATGGCTCATATCTCTGGAACATCCTCGCCTTTTAAAAGCTAATCTCCAGGGACTGCTTCCCTCTCCCCTCCGCCCCTTGTCTTTAATATCTGCCCTTGCTGAGGAGCTGCTCACGGCTTCCAAGAAATCTCCTCTCATTAGCAGCCAAGTCCTGCCTGCCAGAAATGCCTTCCCCCCCCCTCCTCGGGGGGACCTTGGCCCTTAAATCCCCTGGCCCGGTCATCCCCAAATGGGAACTCCAGAAGGGGTTGGGGAAGGGCTGGGGAGTCTCGGGGAGGGGGGTCCCGGGGGGTGCCGGGGTGCGCTCCAGCGGGTGCTGTGCCCGCAGGAAGCAGCTGACCCTGCAGTCCATGCGGGTGTACGATGAGAGGCAGAAGAAGGAAAACCCCACCTCTGACGAGTCGTCCAACGAGCAGACGGCCTTCAAGTGCTTCGCCCAGTCCTCCTGCCCCGCCGTGCCTGCCGTCGGCACCTCCAGCCTCAAAGGTGAGAGCTGTGGGCTCCAGATCCCCCCCCAGGAGAGCCTGGGTGCCTGCTCCAGGGGGGTACAGATCCCAGCCTGCACCACTGCCCTCTGGCACCAGCCTTTCTGCCTTCTTTCCTTTATCTTTTTGTCTGTTATCTATTTTCTCTCTTTACTTTCTTTTTTTTCCCCGTCTTTTCTCCTGCTTGTTTCCCTCTTTTCTTTTCCTCTCACTCGGTGTCCTTCTTGCTCATTTAATCTTTTTCTTTGTCTCTCCTTTCCTTCTTTCCTTCTTTCCTTCTTTCCTTTCCTTTCTTTTTCTCTTTCCCGGACTCTTATTTCTCTCTCCAATTCTCTCTTTCCACCCTCCTCACTCTTTCTCTCCCTCTCATCCTTCCCCCGGCCTCCCTCTCCCCCTGCAGCACATTCGTTCCTCCCCTCCTTGGTTCAGAGAGGAGCCAGCTCTGGAGTCAAGGGAGCAAAGACAGACCACGGGGCAAAAGTTCAAAACTGGAGCCTCTCCATTAATATTCCTCTCTGAATCTGTTATTAGAGGAAGGATCTTTCCCCTGGATACAGTTCCGAACTTTGTTACAGAAAAGTCACCCTCACTTTCTCTCCGTGCACGTTTGGGAGCTGTCTGCAGCTCTCTCACATGTATTAATCCATCCAGGGGCGAGGGGAGGTGCAGGAGGAGGAGGAAGCGACCTCTTTTTCGTTGTTGCTTTACTCGTTTGTTTAAAGTCCTGACGGGTGGAGGGGAGGGGAGCTGGGAAGGAACCCGAAAAGCAAAGCCGAGCTTCGCACCTGGGGCACTGAAATGAGGAGATGAAGTGCAGAGGAATCCAGTGAAGCCATGCATGCATCTGCGGGGGGGTGAGAACGAGGAGGAGGAAGAGGAGGAGACGGGAGGGAGTGTGTGTTCAAAGTTTGCCCATTGAAAGGACTGAAAGCCTTGAAAAAGTTCTGAGGAGATCCATCCCCGTGTCCTCGCAGCTCCGCTGCCTCTGTCTCGGCCAGAGCTGTGGAGGGATCCCAGGGGCTCACGGTCGCCTCGGGCAGCCCCGGAGCCGCCGACCCTGGCCCCCCACCATCTCCCAGGCTGGGGAGGGGGATGGGGTGTCTCTCCTCGGGGCCGCCGCTTTCTTTAGCAGCCAGTTTTGCTGCGCTGTGTAAAACTCGGGCTGGCTTGGACGGGGCGGGCGGTGGGAGCCGGGGGCTGTATTCCTTTATGTAGTAATAAAAAAGGGAAGCGTTTCCATCCAACCCTCGGGCCGGCCAGGCAGCCTCTCTGCCCCCTCGCCCAGCCCGACGGCGCTTTTAGGGAAGCGCAGAGCCGGATCCCAGCCCTGGGCTCCCTTTGTCTTGCAGATCTCTGCCCCAGCGAGGGAGACAGCGATGCAGACAGCAAAGACGATCCCTTGTTAGAAGCCAACGAGTCGGGCAAAATCAGCACGACCACCGCGACCACCCCAGCGCCCGCCAGCTCCGCCGCGGCCGCGGGAGACGACCCCCGGGAGAAGGGGGGCAGCCCCTCCAAAAGCCACTTTTTCCCCGGTGACTCGGCGGGGAGTCGGAGCCGAGAGAGGACGGAGAAAGCCCCTCCGGACTCCCGGCACAGCCCGGCTACCATCTCTTCCAGCACCCGGGGGGGAAGCCTGAGCGGCGAGGAACTGAAAAGCCCCCTCAGGGATGGCCCTAAAGTAGATGAGAACCGGCTGCTGGGGAAAGAGCCCTTCACCCCACTCACGGTCCAGACCGACAGCACGGCCCACCTGAGCCAGGGACACTTGCAGAACCTCGGTTTCCCCCCTGCCCTGGCCGGCCAGCAGTTCTTCAACCCTCTGGGGAACGGGCACCCGCTGCTGCTGCACCCCGGGCAGTTCGCCATGGGGGGGGCTTTCTCCGGCATGGCCGCGGGTATGGGGCCGCTGCTCGCCACCGTCTCCGGGGCATCCGCCGGTGTCTCGGGACTGGACAACACGGTCATGGCCACGGCGGCGGCCCAGGGACTCTCGGGAGCATCGGCGGCTGCTTTGCCTTTCCATCTGCAGCAGCACGTCCTGGCCTCTCAGGTACCGCGTTACCCCCTCACCGCTGCCCCTCCGGAGCGGGGTGGGGGCCGGCCCGGGGGAGGGGAGCAGAGGGGCGCTCCCTTTATCTAGCCTTCTCACTGTCCATTTCCACCCCCCCTCCGCCTCCTGCCCCGCTCTCTCTGCTCTACAGTCAGGCGCTGAGTTTGAGGGAAAGCCGGGGTGGGAATGTCCGGGGAGGGGAGGGGGGATGTGGGGGATGGCCCAGCTTGAACTCCCGGAGCTCTTCTACCCGCTCCGCTGTCCCCTAGCTCCTGTGCTCCCTGGGACACTGTGCCGCGGCCAGGCCTCCCCTGTGCCCCCTCCCCCGGGGCTTGGCGCCCAGAGCCGCGGTGAGGGGCGCGTCCCAGCCTGTGGATGGGAGCGCAGTCAGGGAAGTGGGGGGTGAGATGCCCGGGGCTGCCCTTGCACAGGGAGGGACAGGGGGCGGCTCTACCTGCGAGGACAGAACGTTTGCCTCCCAAGGAGAAGGGAAGAGACACTGGGGCCCTTATTTCACCCTCATTGGACCATGACTCCCCAGCGGGAGAGGGTCGGCGGGTCGGGGGCTATGCAGGACAGAGCCTCGGCAGTCTGCCTCGGGGTGGCCGGGTGGTTTTGGCCCCGGCCCCGGGAGGACAGTCTCCATCCCCTCCCGTGGACGGCAGCAGTTTGGCCGCTCAGCTCTCACACTGGCGTGTGCCCGGGCGGTGAGGGGCAGCTGGCGGGGGGTTGCCGTGCAGCATGCCCCAGGGGAGAGATGTGCAGGCCGGTAACCCTTCCCTTTCTCTCTCTTCCCCTCCCGCAGGGCCTGGCGATGTCTCCCTTCGGCAGCCTCTTCCCCTACCCGTACACCTACATGGCGGCGGCGG
This sequence comes from Colius striatus, assembly GCF_028858725.1. Taxonomy (NCBI): domain Eukaryota; kingdom Metazoa; phylum Chordata; class Aves; order Coliiformes; family Coliidae; genus Colius; species Colius striatus. The sequence goes on from NC_084775.1 coordinate 4,689,157, forward strand.
CCGCCGCCTCCAGCGCCGCCTCCAGCTCGGTGCACCGGCATCCCTTCCTCAACGCCGTGCGGCCGCGGCTCCGCTACAGCCCCTACCCGCTGCCCGTGCCCCTGCCCGACGGCAGCAGCCTCCTCACCACCGCGCTGCCCGGCCTGGCCGCCGGCTCCGGCGAGGGCAAAGCCGGAGGGTTAACCACCAGCCCCGGCTCCGTGCCCCTGGACTCCGCCTCTGACCTCACCAGCCGCTCGTCCACCCTCTCCTCCGGCTCCGTCTCCCTTTCCCCTAAACTAGGCGCAGACAAGGAAGCGGCCACCAGTGAACTGCAAAACATCCAGCGCCTGGTCAGTGGGCTCGACCCCAAGCAGGACAGATCCCGCAGCGGCTCCCCGTAACCCCCCCGGCCTCCGGGAGCTCATTTCAAATCAGTCTCGCAGTGCACTTTGTTTGAACGAAACCACATCCTCCACCCTCCACTTGGGTTTTGGGGTTTTTTTTACCCCCCTTCCTTTATTTTATCGGGTTTGGATTGGTTTTTTTTTTCATCCCCGTTCTGTTTCGTTGTCGTTTTTAAGTTCCAGATCCCCCGGCGCTGTGTGAAGTTCTCAGCAGAGAGGTCTCTGGTGAAGCAGGAGGGTGAGGGGAGGGAGAAGGTCGGGGCTGGGGGAGTGGAGTGGAGGTGGGAGAGCTGAGTGGGAGGCTGCTCGCAGGGAGCAGCTTGGCCCGGCTGGGTTGGAACAACCTCCTCGTTTTCCTTTTTTTTTTTTTGTTTGTTTTTTGATTATTTTTATTTTTTTAACCGTGTAAAAAACCAAACCAAAAAATCACAGAAAAAAAAAAAAAGACAAAAAAAAAAAAAGACCTAAAAGCAAAAATTCCTCCAAAAAAAAATCAAACAAACGTATGAATAAAAATCAAGTGATTTTTTTTTTGTTTTCCTCCTTTTTCTTTCCGAAAGAAAAGCGTGTAACTAACTCACATATCGGTTCTTCAACAGTTGTTTCCTGGGCGGGTTGGTAACGACAACCCCCTCAGTCACTATTAAGGGAAGCTGTGTGTTTCAAATATTATTGTGATGTCTGAGAGCCAGGCCGTGGCTTTTTTTGCATGTTCCGTAGTAGTCTGCTTTTTTTTGGGGGGGGAAGGGAGGGGGGGTGGGGAGGGAAGGGGGTTTTGTTTGTGGGGTTTTGTTGTTTGTTTTTAATGCTCGTTTCAAATCCCAGGGAAAAAAGAACACCAAATATTACTGATAATAACGAAAACAAAACTAAGACTCTGGTCCCTCTACCTTAAACATCCTCCCTGTAGCAACAACGATAAGAAGCGTAGCTGGAAAGGAAAAAAAAGAAGTGAATTTATTTTATCTAACCCCCTCTGTAGCTTGACTGTAGGTTTCTCGCAGCTTTCCCTCTCTAATTGTATATGCAATAACAAGGTTTAAACATACTGAGAAGAAGAAAAAGAGCGGACACTATTATTAAGACAAAGTATTTATGTAATTATTTGATAACTCTTGTAAATACGTGGAATATGAATACTCGAAATTAAACTTTAATTTATTGACGTTGTACATATCTCTGTAAATACGGCTGCAGCTGTCTTTTGTTTTGGTGGTGTTGTTCCTTCTGGTTTGATTTCTAGTCGTTTTCATTTCAAGTCCGTAATTCCTTGAAACACATTCCCCCAAACCCTGAGCCAGAGGAGAAATCCTCTCCCCCATTGCTGAGGGCTCCCTTCTTAAATCTCACTTCACCCCAGAAAACCTGACCTCGTTCCTTTTGTAACGGAGCTGAATGCAAAAGGCAAAGCAGAAACCAACAGAATTAATCCAAGACCTTTGGGAGGGGGGGGAAGAACAGAAAAATCAAAAGCAATGTGCCATGGTTGCTTTTCATCTGCGATTTGGGCTTTTTTTTCAACGTTCAAAGCGTTACTTTCCATATAAAGTATCAACCTGAGATAGTTTAACACACGACAACGGGCTTCTCTGCTGTCTTGAGAGGGGGGAAAAAAGAGAGAAAAGATGGAGATTCTAGGATTTTCTTTACTTTGTATTATTTTCCCCCATTCCCTCAGTGTGTCAAGAAAACCGACCCCACTCTGAAGTTTTTACTACTGTGCTTCTTGTTGTCTTTGTTTGCGTGAGTGCATATTTTCTTGGCTTGAAAGTCAGGTGCTCAGAGCTGGTTCAAAGGAGAAACCAAAAATGAAGGTATATTTTGTGTTATATAAATGTTGAGAAGTTCTTGGCTATTTTTTTTTTCCTGTAATTTTTTTTTCTTCCCCTTTTAAAACGTCACTGAAGTTTCAATAAATTTTTATTGAAATGTCTTGGGCGTGCTGTGAAATGCCTTCCCCTCAACTCTCCCGCAAGTGCCTGCGAGGATGGAGCGGGTGAAGGATCTCTTACCCCTCCTCTACCTTTCTCCGCCCCCTCTCTCCTTGCCATCCCCTTCCCAATATCAAGATTATTTCTCCTGGAAAGAACCAGTACGAACCGGTCGGGATGGTGTCGTTCGAGCTGTTGTGTGTGTGTGTGTGTGTGTGTGTAGGGGGGAAAGCGGGAGGTTTAAGCAAAAACTGTTTAATGTACCTTCCTCTCGCTTTTCAAGTCGATCCAGAGGCTACTAAGTCACCTCTTTTAATGGAACAATATTAAGTGGCGTTTGAAAAGTTAATGAGAAAGGCTCAGCTATGCTTTTATCTGTCATAAATTAATAACGCAAAAGTGAAGAAGTAGAGAATAGATCGGTTAAATTTTAATGCGGAGCCCTCCCTCCAAAGTTTCCAGGTAAAGTGCTCAGGAGCTGCTGGTGGTGCTGGGCTCGTTTTTCCCCCCGTCCCGGCAGAGGACTTGGCTTTTCCAGTTAGTTATCACCTCAAAATACATGGGTAGCTTGTTCGGGAGGGTTTTATTAGCTCCTTTGGAATCGCTTCTTCTCGCCCTTGGGCTGATGGTAATGTTGAGATTAAGCTAAAACATAGCTGAAACGAGGACAAGCATCCAGGCTGCGGGCTGGAACCAGTGGCCTGGGAGGTCACTGGGAAGAGAACCAAGAACTGGCAGCTCTTGCCTGCAACTTTGCCAGTCCGTGAGTACATCCTTTAGCAGGACATATATATTTCTCACTGTTAAAGAGATTCCCTCTCCCCTTCAGCAGTCAGTGGCTTGTGTATTAGGAGGTGATTCATCCTCCGCCAGTAATAAATATTATAAGGATGTACTTCCAGCCCCGTATCCTGGTCTATGCCTGCCCATCGGCCCACGGCTGCTGCGCCGCCGAGATAAAGACAGGTTTAGTGGGTGAAAGCGGCGATAAAGCTTTTTCTTTTCCACGGTTCTTAACAGTTTCTCCGCGGGACCTCTCCCCGTGAACATCAAACCCTGCTAAAGCATCACGGGGGGAGCCGGCCCCTTCTCATTTCAGCTTGGGGTGCGAGTGTGTATTTCAAAGCCACGGTGCTTGGCAGCGGGAGGCGGGGAAATGTTTGGGCTGAACAGGACTTTTTTTTCTCTCCTTCTTCCCCCTGCACCTCCCCGATGGGCCAAGGTGATGGCTGCTGGAAATGTCACTTTAGCTGATGCTCCTCGGAGCTGGCCTGGACGAGGTGGGGTTTTAGGGGCAGAGGCAAAAGAAATTAAACCGAAACAAAACAATCACCCGAAGAGCCTGGCAGGGTCTGCAGGCAGCCAGCCCCCGGCCGCATCTCACAAGCCTCTTTCCACGCGGGTCCTCCACGCGGGTGGGATCTGTGGCCGCTCTGGGAGCGGGGGGGAGCTCAGCCCCGGGGCTGTGTGTGTGGGAGGTGTGAGGCAGAAGGCTGCCAGCCCCTCCAGGGTGTAAAACCATCCTTCAGCTTTCCTTTCTACTCTCAGCTCTGGTCTTACAGGCAGCGCAGAGGCACCTTCCCGTGTGTCACAGATACCCCTAGCCCCTCCAGCCACCTCGCTCTCATTTATCTGGCTTCAGGAATGACGGAGGGACCTCTGGTTTTTCTCCATTTTCCCCTCTTGCCCCCAGCTGCTGCTCCCACAAATCTCTTACGGGGAAGAGCGGTTCCGCTGCGTGCGGGGGAGGGAGGGAAGATGTTCGTAGTTGATGAGGAAAGTCGCTCCCGATACTCAGAGGAAAGCGACCAGCCCCACTCACCCCTCTCCTCGCTTCTCTGCCTGCCCCAGAGCCCGGTAGCCGCTGCCCAGGCCGGGAGGACACCGGCAGCCCCAGGGCGCCGCAGAACCGGACCTCACCGTTTACTGTCAGGGTGCAGCCTGATTGATTTAACCACCCGCTCCGTTCCACGGGCCTAATGCTGACCTCCCTCTCCCCATGCCCTTGCGAGAAATCCGTGTACCGCAGGTGTAACTCTGACTTGCAAATGGCTTTATCTCTTGTGTATCTTATTTGTATATAGTAACGTTAATGAGTAACTCTTGTGGCGCTCGCGGATGGAGGTAAACAGCGAGCAATCTCTCTGGATTATCCTGTCTATTACTCACCTGGCGCCTGTCTTGATATCCTCAATGGTTTTATGGCTGATGCAGGCGACCCGGCGCTGGGGAGGGGGGGAGGTTGGGGGGGCGTCCGGCGGCGGGGGGGCTCCGTGGGGCACCGGCGCCACCTCTCGGGCAGCCCGAGCAGTGCGGAGCGGCCCCCGAGGGGACCCATGGCCCGTGGGAGGGGGGCACGGCAGCCACCGAGGCGGAGGGTAGCTCAGGAGATGGGGACGTGAGCCGGCATCTCCCCCCCACCCCGCGACCCGGAGTTTGCCGCAGGCTTTGCTGCCAGCAGAGCTGGGTTTTACCCACGGGAGTTTCAGCCGCGGGTCCAAAGTCTCTGGGAAAGCGGGAGCGTGGGCAGGGGCGGCAGGGAGGGAGCAGGGGGGGACACAGCGGAGCCACAGCGGCTGCCAGGGTGGGGGGACACACATTGACACCCCCGCGGGACCCGGCGCTGCGGTCATTCGCCGCCGCCGTCCTGCCCGGCCCACGCTCCGCTATTAGTTAATTATTGATTGATTACAAGTGAAAATTTATGACCCCCCCCAGCCCCGCAGCCCCCCCTCAGCCTCTCGGGCCGCTCGCACGCACGCACACACGCTCCTGCCCTCTCCAAACACTCCGAGGGAGGCGGGAGGCGGGTTGTTGTTTTTGGCCTTGACAGCTTCCAGGAATATGAAATATTTAAGCCCTTCGTTCGATCTCCCGTACCCTGGACGCCCTTTTTTTTCTGTCCTTTTTTTTTTTTCCTCCTCTTTTTTTTTCCCCCCTTTTTTCTTCCCCTTTCATGTCCCGGCCCTGGGGGGTCCCGCGGTGACCGGCCCCCTCCCGCACACAGCCGGCGTGCGGGCCCGGAGCACGCCAGGCCTCGAAGATCAAAGAGACCTCTCCGGCCTCCGCACAGGGGAGTTAAGAGGGGGAAAAAAACCCCCACAGAGGTTGATTTCTTTAACGATTGTTCGTAAAAGTCTTGGAAACAGGGACCATCCTACCTCCTCCCTCACGTCGGGCTGCAGGATTGCACCGGGAAACGATTTTGGGAAGGGAGAGAAAGAAGCCTGGGGAGAAAGGAAAGGGAAAAGAAAAAAAAGAGAATAGGGAAAAAATGAAGTTGTTACTTGAAATGTAGCAGCCATGCGTGTGCAGGAGCGCGCACGCCAGCCCCGTGTGGCAGCACCAGCCGCGGGCTCCGCGCGTCCCGGGTGGGCAGCGGGGCCTGGATGTGTGTCCTTAGTGATGCCCCCTCTTCCCAAGAGATGGGCCAGAGCTAACCCTGAGCGCCTTAGTGTGCAGGGGGGGCATGGGAAGGGGGTAGAAGCCCCGTTCCTGCAGCTCCTGGTGCTGCGAAGCGCGGTGCGAGGGACTTCAAAACCGGTCACCCCAGCGCGTTGCTCCTCGCACGGACACTCGCAGCTCCGGGCCAGAGCTTAGACGGAGCGGTTTGTCGTCTCGGGAGGCTAAACGGTCTGATCTGGCGATTGGCTTGAGGCGCTGGTGCTTGACACGGCGGAGGCGAGCAGCCGTGGCACCCTGCGCAGCCCGCCCCGCTCCCCTCCGCTTCCCCGGTCTCTGTCACCGCGGCCCCGGGGGGGCAGCGGGGGGCAGCCGGCCGGGCGGATCCGTGCTGCCGGCGCCGGGACGGCGGGGTTGGGGTGAGCTTGGTGGGGGTGGTGGAGGGGAGGAAACGGGGCGGGAAAACCCTCCCTTCTTCGGCACCTACAACAGCTCCTTGCAGAGAATCCCCCCGTCCCCAGGGGCACAGTGGCACCTTGGTGCCCTCACTCCCTTCCACTCTGTGCAGGCACACATCAGGAGAACACACAGGGAACATTCCAGCCCGGGTAGCGGGAGGCTCGCACCGCGTTATCGCCCTGAGCCGCCGACCTCCCCCCGCAGCCGCCCCGTCGTGCATCCATCTCCCGAGCGGGGCCGGGCGGCCCTTTACACCTGAAGCCTTTGGACTGCGGGAGGAGAGGAAGAGCCGGCGGCTCCCAGGGAGCCTGCTCTGGAGGATACTTGGGCTTGCTTCGCTTTTGTGGGTTTCTTTGGGGTTTATTTTTTCCAGATAGCCCCGAACTCCCCACGTGCTTCTCCCCAAACCCCGCATTATTAGTGCGCAATTAAGGCGTGTAAAAATAGGGCAAGGCGAAGCGCTTAGCTTGAAGTGGCCGTTCAAGGCTCGGTTGTAGCTTCTGGCTGCAGCTCCCGGCCTCGGCGCAGAGGGCTCGCTGCGGGCAGGGTGAGCCCCGAGGCCGGGTGAGGGGCTCTGCGGGGCTCGGGAGCTCCATCCTCTTTGTCTGCCACCGCTCGTCCTTGGGTGCTCAGCCCGTAGCCACCACTTTTGGCTTTTCGCTTTTATAACCCACCTCTTTTTATTATTATTTAAAAAATATCTTTAAAGATATGATTCGATTACTCCTGAGATATTTTTTTCCAGCGCTCTCAGACAAAACCGAGTTCAACTTCCAGCGCAGGTAACTGCGGCCATCATTCCCGTTGAGTTTCACCTTGGTCTCACTAAACTTGCCTTCTCCTCACTCCTCCAAATAAAGCGCTTTCTAGAGAAGGCAAAGAAAAACAAAGCACCCCAAACCCACAAAACCCCGATGGCAAACGGGCTGGGCTGTGCGGAGCCCGACCTCACGGACACCTCGACCCCCTCCCTTCCCGGGGCAGCCCCCCTCTGCCTCTGTCTTCTCTCCTATCCGAAGCCTTCTCAAGCTTTATTTCCTTGCAAGCCGCCCAAGCTCCACTGACTAAATAAAGTTAACAAGGAAATTAGCTCGACAGAAAAAGCCAGTGGTGCTTTTTTCTCCCCTGGACCTGCTCCTTCCAGTGAAGGTACGAGCGAAGAGGCTTCGGGGACAAGGGGAACCAGGCGAGGAGGGGTGGAGGGTCTGGAATAGGGCATCGCACCGACCGGACTGAAAGATCGGTGAAATACGGAGCCTTTCTTGGGGCTGGAAGGGTTTGCTCCAAGTTATTTTTGTGCAAAACTGTGTTTTCTGGCCCCTCTGCACGGACGAGGCTCCCGCAGCCGCAGCTCTGCCCTCGCCATCGCGCTGCCCTATTCTGCTCCTTGAGCGACTTGTTGCCGCGATCTTCTTGCAGCAAGATTTCCCTTCTGCCTTGAAACATTTCCTAGGCAGTCTCGCATTTCTCTTTTCGCACGTTTCTTGAACAGTGGTAAGTTGGGGTTGTTTGTTTTCTCCCCTAGCTTTCCCTTGCTGTCCTTTCGTGGCCTTCCCCGCGGATTTTTGAGGGAAGCTTTTGAACTCCTCCGCTCTCCCGACTCCTACTTCAGCCGTTTTCCATTTCTCCCGACTCCCAGCTAAAAACCAAACAGGACTTTCCCCCAACCTAAACCTTAAACACAAATCTAAGACAGGGCAGGAGACTCCCCCACTCCTCTTGCTGGACCGGGTGGGGGTAGGGGCTACTCGTAGGAAAAGTGAAAAGCTTGTTTTAATGGGCGGTCATTGCTGGATCTCACCTTAGGGCCAAAACGACTCGCGACCCATTGCCCTCCTTACGATGTATTTATTTGTCTCGGTGGCACCAGCCGTCAGTCATTAGTGGGGAGGTTAACCCGAGAGCCGCGCCGCGGTGGTGGTAGTGGTCTTGGGGCTCTTTGGTTTGTTTTAAATACGATTTCTCAACAGGAACCTGTCCAGAAGCGGAGGAATAACCTGTCCCAGGAGGACTCCCCGGTGAAACACGGGAGGAACACGTGTGGGAGTCCAACGAACCCGTCCGAAACCGCGGCTGTTGGGCTCTGAGAAAGCGGGGCTTTGGTTGCACCCCGAAGGTTTGCTCCGGGGTAAAGCGGCGGCTTGGGCCAGCAGAGACTGTATGTAACGAACCTGGTTCTTTACAATTACGGAAGGAGGGGGAAAAAATCAAACCAGAAGCTGAAGCGCAACCGCGGGCACCCGAGTCGCCGGGTCCGCGGGCAGCCGGGCGAGCAGCCGCCGCCCGGAGCGGGGAGTGCAGGGGGCAGCAGCTCCTGACCCCCCCTTTCCAGCTCCATCGGCTGTGTTTACGTGCGCACATTTCTGCCATTACAGACACACCGTGTGCACAGCTCCAGAGCCTCTCCGCAGCTGCGTATGACTTTATTTAGATAACGACCGTCTCCGTACACAACGTGCGTGAAGCGCTCGGCAGCTTTATGTAGTTCGAATGTCTGTGTAGTTACAAACCCTGTCCTTCTATAAAGATAATGCAAAGAGGTGAAGGTGTGCGCGGCTTTCCTTTCGCTTTGTACAAAAGGTGTGCGATGTGGGACACAGGGCACCGTGTGTTCCAGCCCCCACAGACACACATTCCCCCCTCCTCTCCGCCTTTCCCAGGCTCTGTCCCGCCTGGCCGAGCACAGGCTGCGGCTGGGAGGCTCTAACTGGCGTGACTGGGATCTGTGTCTGGGTTAGCTTTGCGTTATCTTCATCCTGGATAAATGAATCTCCGAGAACAGGGAGCAGCCCCGGGCTCTGTCGTCACCCCCGGGGCAGCTTTGAGTGTCCCTGCCGTTGGCCCTCGGGGAGCCGAGAGCATGTGGGAGCCTCCCCGCTCCTCTGCCAACCCGCAGCTCCGGTGCTGGTGTTCACACCCCTTTTACAGCCGACTCTCTGGTTTGTTCCCTCTGCCAACTATTTAACCGGGGGCGGGGTGGAAAGAGAGATAAACCATACAATTTCATTCTCCTTTCCCCCCTCCATCTCGGCATTCAGTGGCTCCAACCTTCTGCTGTCAGGAGGATGGACCGACCGTGCAAGAGTGCTTCGCTTGCCCCCAACTTATCCCCGAGCGCAGCCCCGTCTGACTCCGGGCACGGGACAAGGAGCCGCAGCCTCGTCCCACGTCTCATGTCATCCCGAAATCCTGCAATAACGAAATCACGGCAGCAAGCAGGGCCTGGATGTCCTGTGCCAGCATCCCTCACGTTTAGGATGGGCGGAGGGTGCTTTGGTGCTGCGGGTGCCCACCGCTGCGGGAAGGGCCGTTCGCGGGGCCGCTCCGGGGCCGTGCGATGCCTCTGAGCCGCTCCTGCAGCTCCACCTGGTGGGAACAGCCCGGCAGGACGGGCAGAGCTCGGCTCCAGGGGACCCTCGCAGCATCCTCCCACCTGCCCCGGGAAGCATCTCCCCAAGGCTGAGGAGCGGGACAGCGAAGGTGGTGTATGTGCAGGGGATTCCCAGCTTCCAGAGCGTGGGAAAGGCATTTCAGCATTAAAACAACATTAAAAAGGCAAAGACACGAGTTGGAAACGTTTCTGCTTCAGAGTCTGAGGAAGGAGGGCCTTTTCTGGAAGTCCTATGTGTCCACCCTCCTCCTGTTCACACAGAATCGGGGGGTGGGGGGAGGAGAAGGACCGAGGGTATGTGTGTAAAACTGCCATCAACACCGACTGAATGGCTTCAGGTGATTTCAGTGGGCTGTGAATGAGAACCCAGGTGATGAGTGTTCACAGGGAAGAGGCATTAGGCTTGGCATTCTTGGGGGCAACTTCCCTGAGTTTTACAGGGGAGTATGTAGCTGTATGGGGCTCTTAAAATGAGCCACCACCCTCCCTTGGGCCAGGCACAAGGCTTCTCTTGCTTTGTTTCCCTGGTTTTCTGTTGCCCTCTCTCATCTGTTCACATGCACACATGTACTGAACTGTTTTGTTTCTGTGATTTTTGTCTTTTCTCCTGTTCTAGCCTCACCACTTGCTCACTCATCACATTTACAAATGCATGCAAGCACAAAACTAGTGGTTTCATCATTCTGTTTCATCATTTTGTTCATACTCTTCCAACTTATCTTCCACTTTTTGCTCTCTTTTACACACACAGAGCTATTGTTCACAAGCAGTTTATCTTATGATATCCTTAGTTGTGTTTTGTGCTTCTTCCCTCATTAAACACCTGTTCTGCACCACAAACTGCCATTTGGCTCATCACTGGGCCAGGGCTTGCCTTGCTTTGGTGGAACCTGGGAGCACTAAGATGTGAGAACAAGGATGTAAAAGCAGGAAGACATGCATCATGCTTCAGGGTAAACAATGGGGATGATATTGATGGCCTTTTAATGTGCACTGGTCACACAATGGGGGAAGAAATGCTTCCCAGAGAGACACTGTCCCTGCTTAAGGAACTGGTAACAAATACACCAGGGTAACTTCTGGATCAGTGCAGAGGGGACCTTATCCCTGGGCTGTAAGGAAGTGGTTTTCCAAGTCTAGTGGAGCTTTCCAGATAAAGTGCTGTCCTACTTTCCAGCTACCTCTGATGAATGATGAGAAATGCCCATTGTCTCTGCCCAGGCTCTCATTAAAGCCCCTGAATTGTGTGTGTGAATGTCAGCGGCATTTGGCAGGGAGGGACGGGCAGAGTTTGTGGGGAAGGTAATTCCTGGGCTCCAGCAGCCTGAAAGGAGTTAAACCCTTGGAGTATCAATGCTTGCAGGAGGGGTGGTTAGGAAAGACAGGAGGATGGTGGGGTGACTGCAGTGCAAGTGTTTAGTGAAGCTGTGTGAACAGAGCTCTGGGGGAATCCAACACTGCCAGGGCAGCGGTTTCCCTAGGAGCAGAAGGATTCACTTGAGATGTACCAAAGCAACATGACTTTGCTCCTTGGGTGTTGGGTTCTGATCTGAATTGACAGGGGTTAGGTAATTTGGAAAACAGCCATCCCTCTCCTTTCCTTCCTGAGTGATCTCGAGTCCAAACCACTTCGTTTGCCGCGAGGATGGTGTAACACATGAGAAGTGGTGTCAGGGAACATGAAGGCACAGCTGCTCTTTCCACTTGGGTAGCTGCTATCACTTTGAATAATGGATACTCTGTTCAGCTCCTTTGAGGGGCACTTTGGGTCTCTGGCTCCTCACTGAGAGGAGACACGCTGATTTATCATTTATTTATTGGATTAGAACCCTGTTTTATGGGTAATCAATCGCTTCTTATTTGGCTTCCACTTCAATCACATCCCCTCGCTGCAACCAAGGGGTGAGAGCACTCCAAGTGCACAGAGGTTTGCTGTCAAAAAGTATTTCCTTTGGGTTTGTAGGTGTTAATGTGAGCAACTGATGGAAGAAATGCCAGCCAGGGTCTGAACTGGCCACGTACTCTGAGGTTGGGTGAACTCTCTCATGCCCCTGCTCTGAGGACGTGGTGATGGAGGGTGATGTTTTCCAGCCTGCTTTCATGGCTTGGGGACCTTGGTGTTTTCCTCAGCTCTCCTCTGAGCACAGTGCACATTGGGCTCACTTGTTTTGAAATGAGCTGTGACAGAAATGACACCCATTTTGGGGCAAAACCTTATTTCCCACAGAAAACAAAGAAGGATGCTCTGTAAGTTAAGACAGCAAGAGCTTTGAAGGCTGCACTTTATTCCTAGCACTTCCCTTGAACACCTCACCAGATACCTTCTCAACCTTGAGTGGGACCCAACATGGGCTGTGGGCCCACGCAAAGCTCAACCTTGGGGCCCCCCAAGGCAGCTCTGGAGTCTCTGTGAGGCCCCTCATGCCACACATCTCAGGCTTTGCACGGGTGCAAGTCGTTACCCAGCTGGAGCAAAGGGAGCCAGCTGTGATCAACAGAGTTAAAATGATGGTGTGAACTTGCTGAAGGGAGGAAGAGGGGTTTGAGTCTTTATAAGCTTGATTCAGGGGGAAGGAAGGTTCTTTTCCACAAGGCTATAGTGTTGAAGGAGCTGTGAGAAGCTGTTGAGGAAAACCTGCAGTGGCTGCAAAAATGGGGAGCTCTGGCTTCACTCTGAAGGTAGGAGACTGTATGGGAAGGGATGGGGATGTGGTGCTGGCACAGTGCTGGAAGTGGTTGCTATGTGTTTTCTTTGCTGCCCTGAAGAGCTGTGAGGTGGGTGTTTTGCTGGAGGATGTTTTACTGTGTTAGATGTGCCTTCCCTGTGGCTCAGAGGGCTCCAGCAGCTTGGCACTTGTGGCTTTCTCCTCTGAGGACTGGTGTGATGAACAGAGACACAAACAACATGATTTATGTGGAACTGAAGTGTAGAGGAGAAAGCTGCCTTCTGCAAATGTGCAATTTGTTTGTGAGGGGGTATGAGGGTCTGGAAAAGACTCTCTATGGTGCTGCTCCTCCTCCCTGAGCTGCTGGATTGCCTGGGTCCCTCAGCTGATACAGGGTCTGCCAGCCTCCATCTCATGTCTGTGAATGCCAGTCAGGCAAAATGTCAAAGAGCAGAAGGGACTCCAGGTTGTTCCATGGTGCCTGTGCAGATGTCTAGCTGGCTCCCTTCCCTGTTGAGATTCTTCTAGACTTCTTGCTTGTCTGGGGGGCTTAAACTAGAGTTAAGCAAGCCTAACCTGGTTTTGGTGTCTGTGTGTCCCTGCAGAGATGTTGTACCTAATCTGTTCTGTCCCTGAAAGTGGATGTAAAATGATTTGAGTTATACATGGGGTTCTGTGATATCAGTCTCTTGTGCTCTTTGATTTTTGGGCCTCCTTGGCTAGGGAACAAAGGAGGCAGCCTGCATTTGGGCAGGATGTTGAAACTTGGGGATGAGTGTGGCAAAAGTTCTGCTCCAGAGTCAGGAGCATAGCTGGAAGGGAAGGAACTTGATGAACAAGTGTCAGGCTGCCTCTAGCTGGCCTGGCAGCCTTTTATCATCCTGCATTCACCTGCCAGCCTGGCTGGTCTGTTCCACACCTGCTTTCTTATGTGAGAAGTCCCCAAACTACCCACGATGTTGCTTATTTTGAAGGGCCCTCAGTCAGGTAAAGCATCACTGTGTAATTTTCCATTCTTGGCAAGGCACAGCACAGGAAATCTGGGACAGTCATCTGCTGATAAGGATTGCTGCCTGGGGCTCTGGCTGCTCTGGGGCAAGAATGTCAGTAACCAGCACCCAGGAATATGGAAATAGCTGTGAGAGGAGCGTCTGGGTGTTACTCAACACCATGGTCTTGTTCAGTCTGAAATGGAGTAGGAATAAATACTGGGCTTTTTAAAGAACCTCCTCCAAGGGATTTGTGTTCTTCTGGCTTTCAAGCCATCACTTCTCCCCTCTGGAGATTTCATGTGAAAAAAGCTTGGAAAGGTGTGGAGGGAAAGGCTGGATGGAGCCATTTTCTTTTGGGAAGCCTGTTCTTGTTAATCCCACCTATCCCCCTGTTGTAGCTTGCACTTTTGTCTGAATATCACTATTTGTCCTGCAAAGGGTGAGCTTCCCTGTGTTTTCCTACCTTTTTCTCTGATGGGATGTTTAACTACCAAATGGGTTGGGAACTGAGTCAGTGGCTTGTGCTATGCCTGAGTAGAGGCTTGAATTGAGGTCTCTAAAGCTGGACTGAAACTGCTCCATCAGGATTCTCACTACATTGGCTGTTGAAGTGTTTGATGGCCTCAGTTTCCCCCTTTCTCACTGGAGAGTGCTCAATGCCCTGCAGAACTGAGCTGAACAGTCAGCAGAGCACAGGGAAATAACTGTGAAATCTTCTGCTAGAGTTGCTAAATGAGCCTCTGTTTATGTTGGTTGTACTGAAAATAAGCTTGATCCTTGCTCTAGTTCTGAAACTTACCTTTCCCTGAAGGTACAAGGGATTGGAGTTGGTTTTAGCTGCAGTTTCTGGTTAAAAAACCTGTTTGCCTTGAGACTTGGTGGTGATGGAGGGCTGAGGGTAGGGTTCAGGGTATCCATGGTCTTCTAAGCTCCTTGATTCTAGGGGCTCTTGGACTGTAGATATGAGTTGGGAGTACATGGGGGTGAATTGAGGATGTAATAAGACTGTGGGAAGGGCTTTCTTCTTCCAGCACTGTGGAGAATCTCACCATGCAGCAGCTGAGGGAACTGGGGGTGTTCAGTTTGGAGAAAGCTGAGTAGGGGGAAGACCTTATTCTCTATAACTGGAAGTTGTAGTGAGATGGGGGTCAGTCTCTTCTCCCAAGTAATGAACGACAAGACAAGAGGAAAGGGGCTCAGGTTGCCCCAGGGGAGGCTGAGATTGGAGCTGAGGCAGAACTGTTTCCCTGAGAGGGGTGTCAGCCCCTGTGCCAGGCTGCCCAGGGAGTGCCCAGCCCTGGAGGGATCCCAAAGCCCTGGAGCTGAGGTGCTGAGGGCCAGGGGTCAGTGGTGTGCTGGGCAGAGGGAGGGCAGGGCTGGGACTGCAGCAGCTGAAAGGGCTTTGCCAACTGATTCAGAGTCAGTAATGTAGGCATGTAAAATGCCAGAATCTTGACTCAAATGATCAGGCAGTTTAAAGGCATGGGAGTGTACCAAAGAATGGACTCCTTAACTTTGTGAGGGGACACTGTTTTGTACAATGACCAGAACTGACCTACTGTTGACTTATTGATGCCTTATCAGTCCCAGATGGTGAGCAGGGGGCTCATTATGGACATGCCTTACAGCTGAGGGCTGAAGAGCCATTTGCAGAGTTTACAATGGGTGAGTAGGCTCAAGACCCATGCTTTGGCACTGAGGGAATAGCAATAGAAGGGAGGAGTCAAGGTCACAGCCCTGGCTGGTTTTGGGCTCACTGTCTCTGCTATGAGAGGTTGTGCCCAGAGATATAATGGTGAGCTCAGCAGCTTTCTGCAGGTAGCATTTGTCCAATCCCTTCTGACATCCCTTCCTGCAAAGGAAGGGCAGACCTGGCCTGGCTCCTTTGTTGCAGTGTTGCACCAGTGTGTAGGAGTAGGGTCACCCTCATCCTCCTGCTCCAAGCCATGTTAGTGACTCAGGTCTGTTGGGGATGACTCTTGGGCCCATAGTCTGCAGATGTCAGTACTTCATTCCACTGCTGTGTGGAGGGAAACCACCCTCCTTTCACTGATGTGATAAAGCCTCATCTGGATGGAGGAATGCTTGTTTTTCCTAGTCTTGTGTGGGGTTTGTAGGAATCTTTTGTTCCATTTCAATGACTTTAGGAGGTTATTCCTGACCCAGGGCTGTGTATTTATTGTGTGAAATGTAATTTGGAGAAGGTCTGCTTTCAGAAAAGAATGGCTGTAGAGACACAGGTGTCTGTCCTTAACTTGGGATGAGGCAAAAAAACCCCACTTGGAGTTAGTAGACCTGATCCTTCTGTTCTGGCTGTGTGCTGCCAGGCTTGGTGTGACCCAGATGGCTTTCTCCCAGCTGATCATCCTGCTGCCTTGGTGAAAGCAATCTGTTTGAATTAAGAAACCTTATATGCTCTGCACATAAAGAGGGGAAATAGAGGAGAGAAAAAAGGAGACTGTGCTGTTGGAGGAAGGGCTTTGGTGCTGGTGAGGCAGCTGGGGGCTGCCAGGGATCCTGGGTTGTGCTCGGATGCAGGAAGATGCACTCCAGGTTCCCGGAGCTGTGTTTGCATAAACCCCAGGTGAACGTGCTCGTGTTTTAGGGAACTATATTAAAATATGCCACTAGATGGCCCCAGGAAGAAGCCGGTTGGGGCTGCGGGGCCCGAGGGAGTGAGGCGAGGGCAGCCTGCAGCAGCTGGACCCTGGCCAGCCCCCTGCCCACCTCCTCGTCTCCCTGTGCTGGGGAGGGGACGAGTTTGGCACCATCCCACTGCTTAAACGCCACTGATGGGAGAGAACACGGGGAGCACTGGGGCATTCCAACAGCCCAGCAGCTTCTGTTGGCTCCTGTGCCATGGGAGGATGGTGTAGGGTGCTGGGGAGCACTCAAGTGTGGTTTTTCCTTGCAAGAATGGGGTGAGCAGCCAGTGCCTAGTGTTTTCCCCTGTCTCAGCACCCATCAGGTGAAATGAGTGGCAGCTCAGCAGTTCTGGCCCATGGAGATGACTTTATAACCTGTGTGGAGGCTGCATGAGTGCCATGGTCCTAATCAGGTTGGAGAACTAGCTGGATTTCTTAGAGTCCTTGATAGCCCACAACCAGCAGCCTCCATCTAAAACCAAGCCAGCACCTGTGCCTGAAGTTGTGTGTTGGGGTCAGTGACACGTGCAGCCTTGTGATGGGGAGATCCCTGATGCCTGCTGGCCTAAAGGGTGGGACTTGGGCTCAGGGCTCCACTTCTGGCTGGGGTGCTGAAGCAAATTGCCTTTCCTTTCTGCTTTTAAGGAGATCTTTAAGACTGGCTTTGTAGGGGACTCTGGTTCTTGGTATAGTTGCTACTTTAATCAGAAGTAGGATCCCTGCTAGATATTGAAGTTATATTTAATATCAGGCCACCTGAAAGGAAAGGTGATGGCTGGGCTCATTTCTAAGGGAGCAAATGGTTTTAACCCACCCAAGGTTAGGAGGGAGCCTGCAGTAGGCTCGTGGCCCATACTTCAAACCTGGGCCTCTGGGAACCAGGAGGAATGTGGATCTGGATGATTGCAGCTGAGAGTGCTTATCTCTGGGGTGATGATGAGCTTCTGTGGAGGTTTTAATGAATGGAGCTTCACTGATGGATGAGATAGGAAAAATAACTAACCTGAGGAAGTGTAAAACAGTGTCTGGGCCATGCCATAGAGTGAGCCTGGCTGGTGGTCCTTCAGGAGGAGATGACGGCTGCATAAGCTGGCTGGGAGGGGAAGAGTAGACAAGGAGCTGTCTGGAGCTGCCACAGAGTCAGCTTTCTGGGACATGCTGGTACAAAAGCCTGCACTGAAATGAGACCTTGGAGGCTTTGCAGTGCAGACCTTGGGGCGGGTGAGGGTGCTGCCAGGGGAGGCTGCAGGGCAGGTTCCCCTCGGGGCTGCAGAGGCTGCTTCCCTGCCTCACACCCAGCCCCTGGCTGGGGAAGCACCTGCTCTCCTGCAGACAGGGAAGCTGAGTCCCTCTTCCCTCTGATAGGGACTTCTGGTGTGGCCCGAGGCAAGTGGGGCTGCTCTTTGGAGCCAAGCTCTGCTCCTGAGGCAAACTGGGCTGGGTCCAAGGGTTTGTCTGCTTTCCTTTCTAGCTTTCTTCCCCCTGTTTAGTGGGACTAATAACACCTAAGGGTGTCAGAGTTAATTACTCATCAGGTTTCAAGTGCTCTGAATAAACCCTGTGCAATCTAATGTTTGAATTGACAAGATGCTGCTACCTCCTGTCTCCCAGAGCAGTGGCTGATGCAAAGGACTGGGGTCCTTTGAAGGACTTTGCTTTTTGAAGGACACAAGCTGAGGCTCTCAAATGATCCTAAGAGCTGTCTCTTGTGCCTGCTGATGCCAGTAGGAATTGATGGTGCCCAGAGGAGAGCATCATCATGCTCTTAGGAGCAGTTTAATTTAGGAATTGGTCAAAGAAAGGCTTGAGGGGGCTCCTCCATAAGACTTCTTGCTCCAAAGAGCAAACCAACCTTCACAGGAAAAGCTCAGGATAAGCTGCAGTTTCTGTAGGTGGCTCTTGGCTGTCAGTGGTAACATCCCAGGATCTTTCAGCTGAGAAGTGCAGCTTTCATCCTATTACATCCATCCCTGTGCTTGAACAGAACTTGCTCAGTTTGGAACACATTATCCAGGTTTTAGTCCCCAAACAAACATCCCTTTCTGATCTTGATGAAATCAATGTGAGTTGAAATAGCCCCTGCTAGGAAAAATAGGCCCTGGATAGCCATAGATAAATCCAGCTAAGCATGGCTCAAAGGGATTTGACAATCCTGACACCTTGTCTCTGTAGCCAAGAGCTTCTTCTCTGTAAAGCTTCATCTTACCTCAGCCCATCCCAAAATATCAGGTCAGAGCTTTTATTTTGCTCCCAGCACTGTTTCTAGAGAGCATCCTGAAAAAAACAGCTGCTCACTGAATAAATTCCCTCTGTGACAGATAAACTGAAACCACCTACTGAGCCCTTTTTGGTCAGGGGGTTCAATGAGGCTGAAATGCATTGGATTTGGCTTCTCTTATGTCAGGGAGGTTTAGCTCCAGCTGAACCAGAGCAAGTACCTGCTGAGTCAATCTGTCTCACTGCTGCTGTGTTTGATGGGAAGTGAAATGTGCTGCCTGACACCTGCTGAAGATCTCAGCCAGGTATTTCTTTTGTACCTGTGGGAGGAGGAATTTCTGGTAGGTAAAATGCAGAAGAGCAGGAATGATCCCTGAGTGCCTGGAGTCAAGCTGAACCTGCTCTGTGGTGTGCAAGTCCTGCTGCAGTGCTCGAGCATTTGCTCAGACCACTAGTTCTGAGAGGATTGGGAAAGTTGAAGCTACCAACATGTGTGTGGATTTTACTCTCAGGCTTTGTTAGTCTGGTTGCTACTTGGCCTATTAAGTGGCAGGCTTGGATCCCTTGTGATCCAGGCACTATGGGGGATGTGTGTTAGGGATTCACCCAGCTAATTGCATGTTGCATCTTGAGGCTTTTGGTCTCCTGGATTTCAGGCCTTTTAGCAATGTGGGGAGCTGAGGAAGGTTTTGTGGCATGCATGATGGATGTAGGAGGAGGAAGTGGGTCTTTTGGGATGGAGCATGACGTGGATGGCTATGCCTAGAGGAAACTGGGATGATGTTGTCTCAGATGTCTCCTTTTGGCCGTATATCTTGTCATTTTCACCCTATAGTACCAGCATAATGCAACTATCTGGTGTCCAGGTCTTTACTGTAATATTGATGGAAGCCCTTGGAAATATCCCTGCGAGATAGGCAGGAAACTCTTGACAGGATAGAAAAGGAAACCTCTAAATACTGACAGTGCTGCACCAGAGGACCTTGCTACATGCCTGTGTATGGTGCTGGTGTGTCTGGTCTACTGGAATGGGGAGGTCTGGGGCAGGAAAGGGAGAAGCTGTGCTGGCCCTGCATGGCTGTGCCATGCCTGCACTGGAAGAGGGAGTGCCAGTCTCTGCCAACAGTGCTGCTGGTGCCACTGTTTCCTCAGCAGAGCTGTTCAAGGCAAGGGGTAGCATTTGCTCTGCTGCTTCTGGAGGAACTTTGGAAGAAAGCTGGTTGCTTCCCATCCCCTGCTTGACTGAGGGTAGGATGCCAATCGATGTTTCCCACCCATCTCTTTGCAGATTGTAATGCCATGTCAGCCCAGGAGAGGAGAGGTTCTTGTTTGCCTCTTCTCTCCTGAAATGGGTGCTGGTCCATGAGCTGGCTGTAAATCAGTAGGCACAAGGAAGGCAATTTTCTGCAAGTGAAACCTGCCCTCACCAAGGCCTGGGGGAGGGAGGAGAGCTGCAAGTGTCAAGGTGAGACGGAAGAGCAACAGAACGAGATTTAATTTCCTTCCCAATAATTTTCTCAAGCTGTATAAACTTTCCTTATTTAAAATAAATACTCCCTGAAAACACATTCTGTGTCAGTGGCCCTGTGAAAACACCCCCAGTCACAACCTGTGCCTGTCCTTTGCTTGCAGCCTCAGCCAGAAACCAGCAGTTTTACATTTTGCTCTATTAACTTGAGCTGTAAATTTCCTTGTGCAAAGTCTCCCAGGCTGTGGAATGAATTTAAGTAAACAGGGTGTACAATAATAGACTTGTGTTAGGGCAGGTTTTTCAAGTGGCCTGTAACTCTTGGAGTAAGTTCTTCTAAATCTCTCCCTGTTATGGTGGAGAGTGCCTGAGCTTGTCCAGAAGCCAATGGATTTCCAACCAGGTCATACAAAAGACATCATCTCTGGGATCCTATCTGTGGTCCAGAGAGGAGCATCCAAGTGTTTGATAAGCAAGGAATTTGGTTGAGACAATCTCTTGCCTGGCACTCCATGGTGTTTTTGGTTCAAGGCTGCCAGAGGGTTTATTTGTCAGTGACAGCAGCTGGGGAAGATGCTTATAAGGACTTTGAATTCTCCTCATGTCCTACAACTTCTGAGTGCAGCTTCAACTCAGTCTTGAGAGGCTTAACCTCTAAAGAAGACACCTAAAACAGTGTTTGCTTTGGAGACTATAGGGTTAGTTCCTTCTCAGGATTGTTCTCTGGGGTGAAAAAACAGACAGGAGGAGTTTCTCCTGTAAGTGTGATGGAAAACAACACTGTTTCAGGTTTGTGGGTGTTATTGATCTGAGATTCCTGAGATTGTGCTTGCTCTGTTTACAGAGGGAGCTGTATGTGTTTCTGCCTCATGCTGCCAAGGAATCTGAAGGGGTTCTGGGGATGTTATGAGGTGTTCACGTTTCCTGCTGGGCCAGGAAAGGATCTCTACCACAAATGCAACCTACTTAGGTTATTGTTCAGTCTTTAGCTAAAAGCAGGATCAAGATGAACAGGATCTAGAAGGCTGGGAGGGAGGGAAGACTGACCCCACTATGCAAGCTATGTGGTTTTCCTACCTGATGCTCCTGCAGTGGATGGTTGCTATTTTTTCCCCATGAACTTGCAGTTAAAATGAACATCTGGTTGGTACCTTTGAGTCATCTTGTAAAGGGTACTTCATCATTAGATAAAGGGGAAAGGACTTCTGGCTTAGCCCTTTCCTGGAAAAAAAAAAGAGGTGGTAAGCAATAACTTGGCATGAAAGCCCACAAATAGGGGTTTCTTTAGACTCCCCTGGGCTGGCTGTGTTGTCTGGTTATCTAACCTTTCACCAGCTGCCTCTTGTAAAACTGCAGGCAAAGTGGTTCTGACTTCTGCTAAGCTGTGTGGGGAAAAAAACAAGAAAACATCTTTAAGGCCCCTATCCAGAACTCATTAAAACTGATGGAAAAGCTCTGAGTCCAGGGGATATTGGATCACTTCCAAAGCATGGAGAGCACTGGAGAAAGGTTGAGCCCAGCTTGTGTTAGATCTAGAAGCCAAGGGAAATTCTCTGCTCCTGGAAGTGGAAAAAAAAGAGTCTTGGCTTAGTGCTGGAGCAAGTGATTGACCCAAAATGGTACAAGTTGGGATTTAGAGGCTAGAAGGAGGGGAAAGCTTTGTGTGCTGGGTTACTTGAGCAGCTCATGAGCTGGACATTTCCTCTTGGTCTGTTGATAAATTAGAGTGACTGATGCTTCATGACTTCTACTGCTGTCTTGGCCTCTGCTGCCATGTGTCTATTGCTTCTCTGACAAAAGTGTTTGGACTCAAAACTCTCCTGTTCCAGCAGGAGAGTGCTACTGCAGGAAGCTTTGACTTGGGTGTTTTTGCATCAGGTAGCCCCAAGAGACATTGAGGGAGGTTCTTGTGGGACTAAGTGGTCCTGGACCTGCAGTGGAACTGGCAGCACAAGGACATATTTGCCCAGCTGAATGCAAAGCCTTTTAGATAAAACAGTGTTTGCATTGGCATTCAGAAGCATGGAGATGCCACAGATGGAGAGCTGCCAGTTGGCTGATCACCAGCCACTGTAAAAGTAATAAAAAGTAATATAGAAGTGTAGTGTGGGTCTGTTGTTTTTCTTTTTCCTCTTCTTGACAAACTTTACAACTGACTGCTTTTTTGGGTTTTGAGAAGAGGAGGGAATTCTCATGGTTTTAAGCAAATCACAGCTGACTCAGCCTGAGCCCAAGGGTAGAATGGTGAGGGCTTGATGGATTAAGTGTCCTGGAACAACTGGCTGCACAGATCTTTCTTGTTTTCTGGCTGT
Source organism: Colius striatus (assembly GCF_028858725.1). Lineage (NCBI taxonomy): Eukaryota > Metazoa > Chordata > Aves > Coliiformes > Coliidae > Colius > Colius striatus. The sequence continues at coordinate 4,711,026 of NC_084775.1, forward strand.
GAGGATTGTCCTTTTGATCAGATCCTTTTTCCCTACTGCTTTCTGGGTTGTAAATCCAGATTAGTGGTGGCAAGGTGGCAGACAATGGAGTAGGAAGTTAAGATCTGGGAGTGTGAGCAGTGGCCTCTGGGGAGGGAATACAGGTGGAGAAGAGAGGACATCTTGAGGCCAACTGCCCATGAATTTGCTGTTTGGGAGGGTTGAGAGCCTGAGACTCCTACAACAATCCATGTTTCTGTAATCTGCTCAGGGAGGTGTCTCTAGCTGTCCTTACTAGTATGACCTTGAGTAATTTCCAGGGTGCAGAGGCTTGCTGTAAGACTCAGGTTTGTGTCCTGTAGCCAGAGGAGGAAGCTATGCTTTGACCATTTACCATCTGTCCTGTATATTTGAGTGCCACTGCTTTATGCCTGTGCTGCCTAGGTCGTTGTTACCCTCAGGACCCACTGGCCAACTGGTCTTTAAGAGCATTAGTAAACTGCTGCTCAGTTCCTCTTGGGTACTGATGATCCCTGCTGCAGGCTGACTTTCTTGCTTCTCTGCTCATACAAAGGCCCAGGAAACTGGAATGGAGAGAACTCCAAGTGACTTGTCAGGCCTTCAGTGACCATGAGGAAGCGAGTTAACACCAACATGGGAAGACAAAGGCTTAAAATGGAAGCGACAAAGTGTCCTGATTGCCAGTCAGCTGCACTGAGGGATGAGCAGTGTTGTGCACAGGAATGTCATAACCTTTTGCTTGTCTTTGGTTGAAAGCCCTCACCAGCTGCCATATCTATATGTCATTGACTGGATTGTTCTCAAGGCCAGTTAGGGTTATACTTCCCCAAACATCATCTGCTGTGGCTTCAAGTGCAATTGCTACAACAAAATGATCCCTGTCCAAAAGTGATGCTATTGCAAAGGATGTGATGACCACACACAATTGTGGTTGCTTTTCACATGTCTAAGCCTGCTGAAAGTGTTACTTTAAGGTGGTACTTTAAAGCATTGAGCTTGCAACACAATCTGCTGAGGTGGGGTCCTGAGCTTGTGTAGGTTACTGTTGGCATGAGGGAGTTACTGTTGGCATGATGCTGTGTGAATCTGCAGGTTTATTTGCAATGAACTCATTTGCCTGATGAAGGTGGCTGATGAATGCAGCTGCTGCTTAGGTGCATGGCTTTTGACATCAGTAGTGTTATAGCAGGAGTGAAATGGGTCTTCCCTATATTGTTGCCAGTTGCAAGAAGCTATCATCCACCTGTGCTCTGATTTACGTGTGTGTAAATCCCAAGTAGCTCCATTAACATCAATAAAGCTGCTTGAATAGATCTCTATCTGAATTGTGTGCTGAAGACTTCTCATGTTGCTGCTAGCTATGCAGGTGCAGGGATGTGGTTGAGTTCAGCTGGGAAACATGATGCCATCCAAGTGTGTGTCTAGCATGCAAACCAGGAGAAAATGCTGAGCTGAAACCACAATGCTCATTGAAAGGGATGCTGTCAAGCTTTCAAGACAAGATTGTTCTCTTTGCTTGCTTGAAGTATTTGAACAGGCAGGAGGGTTTCCCTGAGCACTTGGGAAGGAAGAGAATGTCCTGCTCCTTTGTGGTGGAAGAAATAGTGGTCAGAGGTTGATGGGTTGGTTACAGACCAGTTTTGATGACCAAGTTGGGGAGGAAAACAGGATGGGTTCCTAGTTCTCATTTATCTCCTCCACCTTCCCTGTACCTTACACAGCTGTGTGCAAGGACAAAGAACAGTAGCTTGCTTGTTAACAAGTATTTATTTAGTAGGCTTCTTGTTTCTTTACAAGCTGTGGAAACTAGAACACAGAGAACAATGTTGAGGATGTGGAGTGGAGCAATGCCACCTTGCACTGGTGGATGTATTTTGAGGGACAGAGGGAGTCTCTCCTGTTGCAACAGGAAAAGTCAAGTCACCTGGAAAACATTGTCCCTAGGAAGATGAGAGCTTCCCTTGGATAAGTGCTCCTCTGAGCTGGTGGCTATCAACCCAAAGCATTTGGGACAGGTAGCTCTTTTCAACCAGTTGTGATGTCACTAGAGACTGCCATAAGTTATCTACACAAATTCTGACCCTCAGTAACTTCTTTGTGACAGTGAGCTCCTGGCAAGGGAGACTTTTTGAGTGGCTGGGCAACTTCATGGATCCAAGTGTGAAACAGTATCAATTGTGATTGGTTTTAAAAGCATGGAATGTAGATTTATTGGTTCTGGTGGATTTTCTCCTGATGAGCAAAAAGAGAAGGATGGGAAACACATTATTGGGGTGGTTCATTTTTGGAAGGATGTGTACATGCTCTGAGGACCCCATCACTTAGCTGACATTTGATACATGCAAGGGAGAAGTGAAGAGGATCATTGGCAAGTTTGTTGTGGGTTGTGTTTTAGGCTATTCAGGTAGTTGGCTCCCTGGAGTGAAAAATGGCATTTCATCTAAGGAAAAGCCTTGTAGCATCCTGCTGTTATCCCTTCACCTGGTCAGCAATGGAAGTTTGCTGCATGTTCTCAACTGGTGACCATCTAAGCAGGAGGAAAGGGAGATGTCAGGTTCAAACTCTGGACAGATGAGACATCTGTGAGGCTGCAGGTACTCAGGGATAGCTCTGCTCTGAGCATAGCCACTGTGTCCTACAGATCTTCCCTTTGTCCAGTCTCATATTCAGACACCTGAAAATGGTCAATGGTGGGGTGGATAAAATGGTTTTGTCTTGATGGTCCCATATCTTTCTGAGCAGAAAGCAAAACAAGACCAAAGATGAAGCCCAGCACCTTTTAACCTCCCAACCATGGCCCTCCCTAAACCCTCCATCTCATACAAAACTAACACTGTCTTTGGCATGAGAAAAGTGTGTGCTTTTAGGTTGTAACATTTGGGCTGGTGGTCCTTAAATGTGATGAAGTGTTGGAAAACGTCAGTTTGGGTCTGATACTCATCTCCCTTCCAGAGCCCCTGAAGCAACTGGTGCAATAGTTGCAGTTCAGGTGTCTCATGTGTCTTTTTTTTCCATGAACAGGTTTCCCACCTGGTTTGTGTCTCCCATGGCAGACCATAGCTGTAGGTCTCTATTGGGTATTCTGGCTGTTTTTCCCACAGGCTAATGCAAACTACCCCAGGAGATGGGAAGTGGGCAGGAGCCTGGTGTACAGAGGGAAGCAGAGGGCCTGGCTTGGAAGCTTGTCTGCATCTAGGTTGGGAATGGCCTTGTGGCAACAGTGCCCTCTGTCTTGATATTGCTTTTAATATAGGGAGAGTGTGTTGCAGCCAGCTTTCCCTGGGGACAGAGAGTGGAGTGGCTCTTGTAGAAATGCCACCTGTAAGGTGATGTGAAGCAGGGGATCATTGAAGGGAAGGATTCCTTTCCAGCCTTAGTTACTCCTGTAGGTGTATGCAGGCTTCCTAAAAATAGCCTGACTGAAAATGGGATGCCCCAGGCATTTGACTCTCTGCAGCTCCCCTCCTCCTTTCCCTGCTTTTGAAGTTGAATGCTTATGGATGTGTTTTAGCTTATCATAACCCCATCACAACTGGCAGTACTCCACTGTTCCAGGGCTGAGAGTTTTCTTTCTCAGCCTCCACCCATGCATGTATCTCTCAGGAAGAGATCACGTGAAATTCTCTGCCTGCTTTAAAGAGAAGATTGTCACTTCTCCATGCCTTAAAGATCATGCTTAGAATTTATTTCACTGAGAAAATTTCCCACCTTCTTAAGGACCTCAGACACTGGTTATGCCCTTGATCTTGTTAGTTCCTTCCCTGTGACAGACTAGTTCTTGTGGCCTTTAGTCTCTCCACTGAACCCTTAAGCTTGTCCTAAGGGGTTGGATTGGCTTGTGAAGAGAATGATATTTCTAGAAGTCCTTCTTCTGTTTTAAATGTTTCCCTCCCAGAGATCACAGGGAGAAAAAAACCCTTGCTGTTGACACCTGCTGAGATTCAAGGAGTTGTTGCACCATCAGCAGCAACAGCAGCTGAAGGGGTTGCATCCTGACCTTGCTGTCTGTGGGACACATGAGGGGACAAATCTGGCTGGGGAATAACCTGATGGAAAGGAAAGATATTTAAAGCATGCAGTTTGATCCATAGGATGGCCCTACAAGTGAGAAACTGTAAGACACTGAGGTGCAGTGGTCCAGCTGGAGCTGCCACCAAGAAAATGTGGCTAGAAGAACCAAGTGACTTACTGCACTGAAATGTCTGGGCTGGATGGGCATGTGAACACTGAAAGACTAACCACAGACAGCTGGAGGCTGGGAAAACAGTGGGAAAGGTGTGTGGGCTCCATTATTCCTGCCAGGTGTGGGTTATGATGGTCCTAGCTAGTCAGAATGCTTCCTGACCTTGAGTCTGACTGCTGCAGCTGAGCTCAAGGGAGCTGCTTTATCAGCTGTCTTTCAAGGAGCTGAGGGAACTGGTTTCTGCACAGGTATGTGCTTCCAAGTAGACTAGAGCTGAGGCCTGAAGAAGTGTGCAGCCTCCTGACTGGTGCCTGTGCATGGTTCTATGGCTGGAAGCTACATGCAGAAGCTGAGACATGTGGACTGATAACACAGCTGGAATGATCTGTTGAAGATGATTATGCCCTCCCTCCTGCTTATCCACAAATGACAAACTGGGGACCAAGGTCTTGGGCAGCAGGTCTGAGTCAATGCTCATTTGTGTGGAGCAGAGAAAAGCAGCCCAGGTGAGCAGCATGATCATGGTAGTGTGCTTTCTGAAGTAGATTTTGCTGAAACAAGCTGCATGGGTGATGGACTGTTGCTGTACCAAGCATCTTGTCCTGTAATTGAAACCCAAGTGTGCAAGCTTGAGGCTGCCAGACTGCACACAAACACACGCAAGGCATCTCCTATGAATGCCCAGCACACTTTGTAACATGTCTCTGTCATAGGAGCCTTTGGGGAGGTGATGTGAGCAAGAGAGGAGATGCATGCAAGGTGGTTTGTGTGCTTGCACATAGCTGAGAGGTGCTTTGTCATCCAGTTGGATGCTCTTGGGTTTTAGAGCTGGGATAATTCCAATGTGCTTGGTTCCCACTTGGGTTTCTTGATAAAATGTCCAGAGAAAGGAATAGAGTAGAACATATAGGGAAAGAGTAAAGGCAGAGCTAGTGTGCAGGGTATAACCTCCTTGGAGGAGCAGTGCTTCATTCAGGGGTCTCGGAGCAACATCCCTGCAGTGTAACAACAAATCAGCTCTGCTCCATCCTTACAGATCCATGTGTGGGATGTGCAGGTGGAGATGGACCCAAATCCAGACAAATTTCAATGCTTTGTGGTTGTCAATGTTGCTTTGTGTGTGTTCATGGATTACAGCTGGCTTGAGTAGCTGTGCCAAACCCCATTACTGTGTCCATGGCCCATGCAGCTGTAGGGATGGATGATGTTCATGCTGTGAGACCCCTTGACTGGCTTTCCAGGGGTGTCAATTGATGCCAGTTCTTGAGGAGATGGTATAATTCACAAATCTACTTAAAAACAGTTTGATTAAGACCATTGCTCCCTAGGTCAGGCTCACAGATACCATCAGTGTCTAGTGCTAAGGGGAGAATGTATCTTGGTGGATGGTGCATTGCAAACAAGACAGATAAATAATAGTAATCTGTGTAGACAGAGGTAATTAAAGTGACAGCCCCACTGACAAATGGCTAGGTAAATGGATAGGGCAATTGGCTAATGAAATGAGTATAAATGGATATATGGACATGCAAGATGGGGGGAAATGACAGAAATACGAATTTGGCCTATTCCCAAAAGGAGCTCTCAGGGCTGCTGTGCAATGATTGTTAGTCAAGCAAGGCTCTGTGTCCTAAATCATGAGTTTGTTACAGATTGCAAAGGCATTTCTCCTGTGGACAGATGCAGGGTTGCTCTGTAACAGGGGTAAGAGTGCAAATCCCTGCCTTTCCAAGCAGAAAGAGGACAGTTAATCACAGTGCTGTGCCAGTGACCATAGGACAGAGCCAAGTACCTTCAAAGCAAGGAGATATGCAAATACTCTGAGGAAATGTCTAGGAAATGCATCTCCTGTGCTTTAGTCCTAAGCTTAGTTATGATGCAAGGTGGGGTTGTGAGTGTTAGAAGTGGACTTGAGGACAAAGCAAGAGGAGGCAGGGCTAGGATGCCCTAAGGGCCAGGTGATGATGCTCCCTCCAAGTCCCAAAATGATGTTGAAATGGAAGGATAGTCCTAAAAGTAATGGAGCCACCCATTTAAGGTTGAGAATCTGGTATGTGTCAGCCTTTCTAGACCCCAAGTAAGGGAAGCTTAGACTCTTCTGCTTCTGGGATTAGTGTAAGAATGTCTTAAGATCACTTCTGGACAAATAAGGGTTTCAGAGCTTTGGTTATACAGAGCTTGGCTGATAATTAGCTTGCTTGTCTCTGTTTTTTCTCCTTTGTTCTGTATGCTCAGCAATATCTGAGGGGTTTTGTCCATACTGAACCTGAATGCCCAGCTCCTGATCCTACTAGTCATCAAATAAATGTTTGTCAAAGATGCAGTAACTTAATGCTTATCTTGCCCACACAAACAGGTGCTATATAAAGTTACCCCTACCTTTGCAGCCTTTTAATGCCCAACTGATTGTATCTCCAGCAATCCTGCACATGCAGCTGGTCTTGGGGCAAAAAAACAGGGAGAAATCAGAGTTGTTCCACTTTAAGTGGAGCTTGGGGGTGATTTCTATGACTTAATGGAACAGACATGGAGTGCTGTCTGTTAGTGGTACTTAACTCTAACTTTCTGTGCCCAGGGTGGAGGAAAATGATCCTTTAATATTAAAATGAGTTAATGCTCTATTTCCAGAACTGGTGTATGTTTGGAGGGTACACATTAGTCTTCATTACATTGGTGTCCTGGAAATTGGGGTGAACAGAGGTGCAGAGGTGGGGAGGGAGGTACTGGGAGGAGATGGGGCAGCACGTAACTCCAGCTCAGTAGCATGTGTACCCTGCTCCTTTGTGCAGCTCAGAACATTAAAAGTGGTGCCTGTTGGGACTTGAGTCTTTTTTATGAAGGTTTAAGATGGAGGAGGCAGGAGAAGTAGGTAAGGTAACTTCCCTGAAGGCAGCATTTCTGCTTAGAAGCTGCTTTGTTTTGTGTGCTCTTCACTCCTTGAGATTAATTTGCAGCGGTGTGGAAGCTTGAGGGCTGTGTAATGCCACAAGTCACTTTGTGTCCTGCAGGAAAGGCAGATAAATAGCATGTCAAATTGCTCCAAAGATGGAGACTTGTCTCCCAGCATCTGTGGTTGGTTGTATTTCCAGAAAGGGAGATAGCAGGTGGAAAGCATCCTTCCCTTGATGCAGAGCTTTCAGTTGCCCCTCTGTGGAGCTGGGCTGTAGTGTGCAGTGCAGGCTTGTTCTGGGTCCATAGTGCTAGGACTCCCTTTCCAGCTGTGTTTGACTCAAGCCCTGGTCATGATGATGTCTCAGCTATCCCATGCTTTTACCTGTACTAAATACTACTGTTTGCCAAGAGTGAAGAATGAGCAAGTGAGTGTCTTACCCCCTCCCCTAAGAAGATTTCTCTGATTTCACTTCTCAGTGCAAGAAGTATGTTGTATGGTGATTTCCTTAGGTCAGGATCTCCTCTGGCTTCCACTCAGCCTCTGCAGGGTGCAGTCTGGGGTGTCTTTGCTCAGATTGCATCCCTCACCTGAGGCTTTGTATGAATCAATAAAAACTTAGCAATGTTTTTCTTCACCAGTTTAAACTTCTCTGACAGTGTTGCTCTGATTCCCATCTGGACCAAGAATTGGGTGCTCAGCATGAGACAGGTTAGGTTCAAGGGACAACATAACATCATGGTTCATGATTTCTGAAGGATTTTCCAGTACAGCTTTTGGACCAAAGGGTTAAAGCCCAGTTCTGGACTCCTTAAGAACACTCTTCTCACCTACTGTTTGTTGTGATTTTACTCAAGATAGTATGAAGCTTCTCCAGTTTCATGGTTCAAACATAGAACAAGTGGATGCTGTTGCTGCTTAACCTCTAGAGAGTGTGCTATCAGTTTCTACCTGCCACTTCAAGACAAAGCAAGCTGCATGAGGGTTTTTCATCCCACAGGCAGTACTGCTAATACTGAAAGACTGGACATGTGTGGCTACAACAGTCCAACACTCACTCTTGCTACAGTGCCTGGATCTCCTGTGGGCTGCATTGCATTGTTGTGTAATATTGCAATAGGGTTTGTTTTCTTCCTCTTGGTGCCTTCTCCAAATTCTTATTCATGCTGGAGCACAGAGTGAGGTACAAGATTGGAGGTGTACATATGTGCCACAAGCAGTGCAGGGCTTGCTAACTGCCTAAGTGTGAAATTTAGGAGCCTAATCCTTATGTAAGGTGCAAGCAATAAACCACTCTGATTACAAAACAGATTGATGTGCACATGCTTCCTTCTGAGCTTAGCCAAACTCTGCCTACTGAGTTGGCACAGGCTGCTTTATTCCTGTCAGTGGTGGTAGCAGCAGTCAGTCCAGTCTGTGGTTCTCATTCAATCACACCATTAAGCAAGTGTGAAGAAATCCAGGATGTAAATTTTATCTTGAGCAGTTTGCTGTGACTCTGAGATGGATGTGATGCAAGCAGGCTGTCTTGGCCTCTCTGCCTTAGATCTTTCTCATGCTATTGAAGAGTGGAGTTCTGTCCCAGCCATGGTAAAAGCATGACCTATGTCCCAAATCCTGGTGCTTTCACAGAGCACTATCAGTGTTTGCAGATGCACAGATAAATTAATGCTGGGTATTAAGCTCTTGTCAGTTGTGCTTTGCAGTGAGACTGAAGTTGCTTATCCCTCTTTATTCTTACAGAAGCTTATTTAGGTGTTGCATGTTCCTGTAAAGAGAAGGAGTTTCTCCCAGTATAACACCTTCCTGCAGAGATTGAATTATGAGATGTATTTCACCTCTATTACATATGTAATATTATACATATAGCATACTCTGATGCTTGAGAATATTTTTAAAAGCCACTCTGAGCTAAGTGTATTTCATGTTTTACCTCTGTCTTGGGGCAACTTTCCTTCTCTAGGGACCTCACAACCCTGGTTAATGGTGCATAACTTGTCTGTTGTGGCAGCCTGTTTTCCCTAAGAGGCATGACAGGGCTGTAAAAGATAATCCTTCCTCTCTTCATGGGTTTGCCCATCATGGGGAAAGAGAAAGGGCTGAGATTCAGAGCTGATGGGAAATGTGACTGAGGGTATTGCAGAGGCCATGGGTTGCTTGCTATAGTGGAGCTGCTGTGCTATGGGCAACTAACTGTGGAGGGAAATAGGTTGCCATGATGATTCCTGGCAAAACAGCCCTGATTTGTCCCAGGCACTGCTAATAGGGGGCTGGTTTTGTGGCATGGGTTTGAGTCCTCAGTGACACAGCCACTACAGGTCTTGGAGGCTTCAGTAGTGCTACTATAACACCAAGATCAGAGAAGAAAAGGCTCAGTCATTTGCACTTCTGATTCAAGTTGGCAGCCAATTTAGTACCTGGTTGCATTTTCCTTAGAGCTAAAGAAATTAGCTCAGATGTGAAGACTTGGATGAACTTGAATTCTCTTTAGAGAGGCTGTTAAGGTGTATTGAAGGCTTTTTGCAACACCAGGGTTCAGGTGAGATTTCAGCCTTTCTCCAGGCTTGTGTAAAATCATCTGTGCCTGGTCTGTGTTTCAGCTTGAAAGCACTTTGAGTGATGGGTTAAAATATCACAGCAGTGTTTGCAATGGAGCTCTGTACTGTGGGTGTATTTCCCACCAGTGACAGCTTGATACTGGTTTGTCTGTAATAGGGATAAGTAACTTCTGGAACTGACAGGTTTAGCAAAACCCAGTAGCTGTATTTTTCTTTTAGCAGAACCACTTATGAACCTCTCTTCAAGGCTGGTTTCGTTTCTAAGTACAGAAAACACAACACTAACCATGCTCCATTGGCTTGGAAACACTTCCTCTGTGAGGCTTTGAGCAACCTGGTCTAGTAGAAGGTCCCTGCCCACTGCAGGGGGGGAACTAGATGATCTTTAAGGTCCCTTCCACCCCAAACCATTTGATCCTATGACTTGATGCTGAGATGTGGTATTGGAGTGTTGTCTGTTGTTTCTGTGTACTCCAGGGGAAGGAAAGGAGCCCAGCTGGCCACGGTTTCCCCTTATCTCCAGCTGTTGAAATATCTCCTTTTAGGTGATGAGGAGACATTTTTAAGGCTTGAGGCCTTGCTCTTTGCCAGGTATATCATGTCCATTTATCTTCTAGGAGATGCTTTTGAGTATAATCTCTCAGTTCATCTTCATAACACCCATCACTCCTTGCAAAACACATATAGCATCAGTCCTAGATGATGGAAAACAGGAGTGCTCTGCACTGCAGAAACCTCTAGATGTCTCTACCTTTAGTACTGGGGCTTATTGATCCAATTTCACAAATAAGTCATTAATCATAAAAGAAAAGCTTTCCACATAGCCAGTACTCACCTGGAAACTCTCTGGACTCCAGCCTCACTTGTGGTGCTCCTGATTCTTTTGAGATTTGCTGGCACTACAAAATGCCTGGCAAGTGCACAGGAATTGACAGACCCATCTTGAAGCAAATATGGACTCAGGTGATAGCATCAGCTTGTTAGTTATGTACTGGGGCAAAATGCAAAGGAGAAATAGCTGTACCATGACAGAACTGGTTGTACTGTTACAGCTTTGAAGATATCTGTGAGATCTGCTTAGGGAGTTGGGATAGGATCCATTGTCTAGGGTCTTTGTATGTGGTTTGAAGGGTTCAGCAGGTGGAGCAGCTTATGACAAGATGCTGAGAGTCAAGATCCCTATAGTGTTAGAGGGAGCTTAAGCTGGCTGGTGAGAAGCTCATAACACTGAAGTCCTACCCTGCCCATCTACAACCCCCAAACCACACTTAAGGTGGTAACAACAGTAACTCTCAGTAATGTCAATAATGCCATCTTATGTTAGGTAATGGACTCATGGATGGGAAGAGGTGAAGCCCTTCACCAAAGCATTGGTGGGAAGCAGCCATCCTCACTTTGCCTTAGTTTCCTCATCTGTAGAGCCCTTGCAGCCCATTTAGAGGAGCTGAGAGATATTACTGTTTATGAAACACTTGGGGATTGTGTAAAACAAACCATAAAAGAGGAGCTGTGCCAGGGTGCTGACAATATTTACACAACATCTGAAGGCTGCCTGTGTTGGACTTTACCATAAGGAAACACGTGTGGGTGCCAGAAGTTAAGCAACTGTGAAATGCATCCTTCTGGCTCAGCAGTGCCATCCCTGAATCCTGTGGGAATGCTCAGTCCTTGAAGCTTAAACATAATGTCCTTGCTGGTTATCATCCAAAGCTTTCTGAAGGGGGAGGTCACTGCACTGCTGCTCATCTGCAGGAGGGGTGATGGATTCTCAGGGAAGCAAAAACATTTGAGGATTGCAGAAGTGGTTTAAATTCACAGGCTTTGTTGTTGTCTTGTTCTCAGTTTTCTGCTTTTGGCTTTTTCTCCTGCACTGTCACATGGTGAGGTGGTGAGAGCTTAAACCCTCTGCTGAAATGAACTTGAGTAACCACTCATGCTTTCAGCATGGAGACGGTATCATTCCTCTTTTTGGTGCCATCTTCACTTACCTAGAGGGAGGCTGCATCTGCCTCCAAAGCTTTTAAAGTCTAAAGAGCAAAGACTGTTACTGCCTTCATTTAAAAGCTGAGATTCAAAGACTACTGAGGGATACCAGCACAATATCAGAGCTAGTTCCTGCCCACTAAGATTCATCATCCTCATGGTACAACAGTGTCTGCTCTACTGAGCTGTGCATGGTGCACCCAGTGTGAGATGAGGCACATCCCAGGCCCTTTGCAGGAAGATGCTCCATGAGCTCATTGCTAACTGACCCTCCTGGATTTGAATGTTTTCCCCCCTTGACTTTCCATGAGGACCAGATGGAGCCTTTTCCAGCTGATAGGCTTCATTTTTTGGAGGACTGCCCCCCTGAGATGAGGACCTGGATTGCAGAACTACCTTTAGCATTGGGAAAGGGAGAGCTGGGTGGTGGTGTGTCAGGATCTTCAGGGGAAATACACCCAGGATGGATGTGCACCTTGTTTCTTGTGCTTTAACTGCCCAGAATGTCCCTTCTCCCTCTATTTTTGTGCTCACTGTCTCTTTCTGCGCTCTCATACTCAGTTGTCTGCCTCACATATTAATTGGCTATTTACCAGTGGCTCCTTTCCTCCACCCAGTTGTGTATTCAGAGTGACTTTCTGATGTGTATTGGCCAGCATCCAGGTAAGCATGGCATATCCATGCCTCTTAATAGCATTTATGGGATCAAGACATATCCTTTCCAACCCTAGCATGCTCTTGCACAAATACCAGTGGTCAAGAGCAGAGTGTCTTTCAAAAAACCATTTCCCAAATGAAAGACAAGAAGTCTCTGCACTCCTGAAAGCAGGATTTTCAGAGGCCACAGGGTATGTTGGGAAGGAAGAAAAAGGCTGGCGCTTGCAAATTCCTCTGCTCCTTGAGCTCCTTCCTATGATTTAAACGTAAGGATATGGTTTGGTTTAGCTACAAGAGATTTATGGCTTTTGTAGGAGATAGGCTAAGCAGCCAGATCTGAAACCCCTTTTTGAATTTCAAACAAACAAATGCTGCATGGAGCATGTTTTATTATCTCTTAATTGAATGGTGTCCTATATTTCCCATAGGCTGCAGGTGAGGGCTTGGAATCCTCAGGTCTGTTTCAAAGCTTTTGTAGGTTATATTGATCATGGGGGTAAATCATAAGGGACTTGCAATGAGACAAATTCATTCCTTCTGTAGGTTTTGGTATATTCCTTAAGAATGAGGAAGCTCTCCCTTCCTGGAATTTCAAATGCCTTTAGATGTTTGATCAGATCCCATGTGAGACCAAGTGGTATGTTTTGGCTCTGCATTAGCTTTTTTTATCCCCCCTCCCCTCCCCTCCCTGCTTTTCTTGAAGCTATTAGAGATGCCTAAAGGCCTGATGAGAAGTGGATTCCTTTCCATGCTGCTTATTGCTGAAACTCACGTCTGGGTTTCCACTCTTAGTGGAAACAAAACTGATGTCTGTTTTCAACAAAAACACAAGTTGAGCTGAGGCAGCTCTTCCTGCTCTTCTGTGTGTGGGGAAGGGAGGGGATAGAGGGGGGGAAAGGGAGACCTGACAGCACTTCTAAT